>NC_090388.1:62755068-63489239 GCF_036365525.1 Heterodontus francisci
GCATCGACCTATACACCGCAAATGACAAAGGCACATTATGCCCTGTCAACCATGCAAAGTCTCCTCACTAACATCTGGGAACGTGTCATAATTGGGAGAGTTGTCCCATAGACTAGTCAAGCAACAGCTTGACAAAGTCACACTTATGGAATCGTACCTTACAATGTCCCAGACACCACCATCACCATCCCTGGGTATGTCCTGTCCCAACAGCAGTACAGATCCACCAGAGGTGGCAGCACAGTATTATACAGGCAGGAGGGAGTTGTCCTGGGAGTTAGTTTAGTTTTAGTTTAGAGATACAGCACTGAAACAGGCCCTTTGGCCCACCGAGTCTGAGCCGACCATCAACCACCCATTTATACTAATCCTACACTAATCCCATATTCCTACCACATCCCCACCTGTCCCTATATTTTTCCCTACCACCTACCTATACTAGGAGCAATTGCTAATGGCCAATTTACCTATCAACCTGCAAGTCTTTGGCATGCGGGAGAAAACCGGAGCACCCGGAGGAAACCCACGCAGACACAGGGAGAACTTGCAAACTCCACACAGGCAGTACCCAGAATTGAACCCGGGTCGCTGGAGCTGTGAGGCTGTGGTGCTAACCACTGCGCCAATGTGCCACCCAAGGGACAGCGCATAGATGTCTCAACATTGACTCCAGACTCCATGAAGTCTCATGGCATCAGGTCAAACATGCGCAAGGAAACCTCCTGCCAATTGCCATCTACCACCGATCAATCAGTACTCCTCCACATTGAACACCACTTGGAAGAAGCACTGAGGGTAGCAAAGGCACAGAGTATACTCTGGGTAGAAGAATTCAATGTCCATTACCAAGAGTGGTTTGATAGCGCCACTACTGACCAAGCTGGCTGAGACCTGAAGGATGCATTTGCCAGACTAGGCCTGCAACAGGTGGTGAGAAAACCAAAACGATGGAAGAATCTACTTGACCTCATCCTCATTAATCTACTTAGAACCATAGAAAAATTATGGCACAGAAGGAGGCCATTCAGCCCATCATGTCTGCACTGGACAAAAAAACTAGCCACCCAATCTAATCCGACCTCCCAGCACCTGGTCCGTAGCCTTGCAGGTTACAGCACTTCAGGTGCATGACCAGGTACCTTTTAAATGAGTTGAAGGTTTCTGCCTCCACCACCATTCCTGGCAGTGAATTCCAGACACCCACCACCCTCTGGGTGAAAAAGATTTTCCTCAAGTCCCCTCTAATCCTTCTACCAATCACCTTAAATCTGTGCTCCCTGGTAATTGACCTCTTCACTAGGGGAACCAGGTCCTTCCTGTCTACTCTATCCAGACCCCTCATAATTTCCCACACCTCAATTATGGGGTGTAACACCTCAGCCTCCTCTGTTCTAGGGAAAACAACACTAGCCTATTCAATCTTTCCTCATAGCAGCAACTTTCAAGCCCTGGCAACATTCTAGTAAATCTCCTCTGTACTCTGTCCAGAGCAATTATGTCCTTCCTGTAATGTGGTGATCAGAACTGTACACAATACTCCAGCTGTGGCCTAACCAGCATTTTATACAGTTCCAGTATTACATCCCTGCTTTTTGTATTCTATACCTTGGCCAATAAAGGAAAGCATTCCATATGCCTTTCACCACTCTATCTACCTGTCCTGCCATCTTCAGGGACCTGTAGACATGCACTCCAAGGTCTCTCACTTCTTCTACCCCTCTCAATATCCTCCCTTTTATTGAGTATTCCCTCGCTTTGTTTGCTCTCCCCAAATGCATTACCTCACACTTCTCTGGATTGAATTCCATTTGCCAATTTTCCGCCCACTCAACTGAACCATTGACATCATTCTGGAGTCTACAGCCATCCTCTTCACTATCAACTATACGGCCAATTTTTGTGTCATCAGCAAATTTCCCAATCATGCCTTCCACATTTAAGTCCAAATCATTAATATATAACACAAACAGCAAGGGAACCAACACTGATCCCTGTGGAATGCCACTGGAAACCACTTTCCATTTGCAACAACATCCATCAACTCCTATCCTTTGTTTCCTGTCACTGAGCCAATTCTGGATCCAACCTGCCACATTCCCCTGTATCCCATGGACTTTCATTTTACTGACCAGACTGCCATGCGGGACCTTGTCAAATGCCTTACTAAAATCCATGTAGACCACATCCACTGCACTTCCCTCATCAAACCTCCTTTTTACTTCCTCAAAAACTCAATCAGGTTAGTAAGACATGACCTTCTCTTAACAAATCCAAGCTGACTATCATTGATTAACCCATGCTTTTCTAAGTGGCAGTTTATCCTGTCCCTCAGAATTGATTCTAATAATTTACCCACCACCGAGGTCAGACTGATTATTTGGTCTATCCGTTGCGCCCTTTTAAAACAATGGTACAACATTTGCAGACCTCCAATCCTCTGGCACCTCGCCCGTATCCAGTGAGCATTTGAAGATGACCGTCAGCGCATCCATTATTTCTTCCGTGGTTTCCTTTAACAACCTGGGATGCAATCCATCCATCCCTGGTGATTTATCCACTTTCAAGGATGTCAGACCCTCTAGTACTTTCTCTCTCATTTTGCTTACTGTATCTAATATTTCACACTCCTCCTCTTTTACTACAATGTCTGCATCATCCCTCTTCTTTGTGAGGGCAGAGATAAAGTACTCATTAAGAACCCTGCCCACATCTTCTGCATCCATGCATAAGTTCCCTTGTACATCTCTGATAGGCTCTACCCTTTCCTTAGTTATCCTCTTGCTCTCAATGCACTGATAAAACATCTTCAGGTTTTCCTTGATTTTATCTGCCAATAATTTTTTCATGTCCTCTCTTTGCTTTTCTAATTTCCTTTTTTACTTCACCCTGCACTTTCTATATTCCTCTAGGCTTTCTAAAGTATTAAGTTTTTTGTAATCGTCATAAGCTTTCTTTTTCTGCTTTAACATACCCTGTAAGCTTCTAGATAACCAGGGGGCTCTAGATTTGGCCGTACCACCCTTAATCTTTGTGGGGACATGCCTACACTGTGCCTGTAGTATCCCGCTTTTGCATGCCTCCCACTGGTTTGCCACTATTGTCCTTCAAGTAGCTGTATCCAGTCCACTTTCACCAGATCACCTCTCAGTTTCATAAAATTTGCCTTCCCGCAATTTAGAACTTTTACTTCTGTTTTATCTTTGTCCTTTTCCATGATTATGCCAAAACCAACTGTATTATGGTCACTACATGGGGGGTTGTATATAGACCCGCAAATTGTAGTGGTGATGTTGGGAATGGCATTAAACAGGAAATCAGAGATGCATGCGATAAAGGAACTTCTGTAATTATGGGTGAATTTAATCTGCATATAGATTGGGCAAATCAAATTAGTCACAATACCGTAGAGGAGGAATTCTTGGATTGTATACTGGATGGATTTCTGGACCAATACACTGAGGAACCAACTAGAGAATAGGCCATCCTAGACTGGGTATTGTGTAATGAGAGAGGAATAATTGACAATCTAGTGGTACAAGACCCCTTGGCGACAAGCGACCATAATATGATAGAATTCTCCATCAAGATGGAGAGTGACGTAGTTGATTCTGAGACAAGGGTCCTGAATCTTAGTAAAGGAAACTACGAAGATATGATGTGCGAGTTGGCCATGATGGATTGGGAAACGGTACTTAAAGGGATGACGGTGGATAGGCAATGGCAAACATTTAAAGAGCGCATGGATGAACTGCAACAATTGTTTATACCTGTCTGGCGCAAAAGTAAACGGGAAAGGTAGCCGAACCATGGCTTACAAGGGAAATTAGAGACAGCATTAGATCTAAGGAAGAGGCATATAAATTTGCCAGGAAAAACAACAGACCTGAGAACTGGGAGCAGTTTAGAATTCAGCAAAGGAGGACCAAGGGATTGATTAAGAAGGGGAAAATAGAGTATGAGAGCAAGATTGCGGGGAACATAAAAACTGATTGTAAAAGTTTCTATAGGTATGTGAAGAGAAAAAGATTGTTGAAGACAAATGTAGGTCTCTTACAGTCAGAAACAGGGGAATTTATTATGGGGAATAAAGAAATGGCTGACCAACTAAATGCATACTTTGGTTCTGTCTTCACAAAGGAGGACACAAATATCATACAAGAAATGTTGGGGAACACAGGACTTAGTGAGAGAGAGGAACTGAAAGAAATCAGTATTAGTAGAGAAATGGTGTTGGGGAAATTGATGGGATTGAAGGCTGATAAATCCCCAAGGCCTGATGGTATGCAACCCAGACTACTTAAGGAAGTGGCCCGAGAAACAGTGAATGCATTGGTGGTCATCTTCCAAGATTCTATAGACTCTGGAACAGTTCCTACAGATTGGAGGGTAGCTAATGTAACCTCACTGTTTAAAAAGGGAGGTAGAGAGAAAGCAGGGAATTATAGACCAGTCAGCCTGACGTCGTTAGTGGGAAAATTCTAGAGTCCATTATCAAAGATTTTATAGCAGAGCACTTAGAGAACAGTAGTAGAATCAGGCAGTCAGCATGGATTTACGAAAGGGAAATCATGCTTGACAAATCTACTAGAATTCTTTGAGGATGTAACTAGTGGAGTTGATGAGGGGGAGCCAGTGGGTGTGGTCTATTTGGACTTTCAGAAGGCTTTCGACGAAATCCCACATAAGGGATTAGCATGTAAAATTAAAGCGCATGGGATTGGGGGTAGTGTATTGCAATGGATAGAAAATTGGTTGGTGGACAGGAAACAAAGAGTAGGGATAAATGGGTCTTTTTCCGAATGGCAGGCAGTGACTAGTGGGGTAATGCAGGGATCGGTGCAAGGACCCCAGCTATTCACAATATACATTAACGATTTAGATGAGGGAACTAAATGTAATATCTCCAAATTTGCAGATGACACAAAACTGAGTGGGAGGGTGAGTTATGAGGAGGATGCAGAGAGGCTTAAGGGTGATTTGGACAAGTTGAGTGAGTGGGCTAATGCATGGCAGATGCAGTTTAATGTGGATAAGTGTGAGGTTATCCACTTTGGTAGCAAAAACAGGAAGGCAGATTATTATCTGAACGGCTATAAACTGAGAGAGGTGAATATGCTGCGAGACCTGGGTGTTCTCGTACACCAGTCGCTGATGGCAAGCATGCAGGTGCAACAGGCGGTAAGAAAGGCAAATGGTATGTTGGCCTTCATAGCGAGAGGATTCGAGTACAGGAGCAGGGATGTCTTGCTGCAATTATACAGAGCCTTGGTGAGGCCACACCTGGAATACTGTGTGCAGTTTTGGTCTCCTTATCTGAGGAAGGATGTTCTTGCTACAGAAGGAGTGCAGCGAAGGTTTACTAGACTGATTCCTGGGATGGTGGGACTAACGTATGAGGAGAGATTGAGTCAGTTAGGATTATATTCGCTGGAGTTCAGAAAAGTGAGGGGGGATCTCATAGAAACCTATAAAATTCTAACAGGACTTGACAGGGTAGATGCAGGAAGGATGTTCCCGATGGTGGAGGAGTCCAGAACCAGGGGTCATAGTCTAAGGATATGGGGTAAACCTTTCAGGACTGAGATGAGGAAAAATTTCTTCACCCAGAGAGTGGTGAGCCTGTGGAATTCGCTACCACAGATAGCAGTTGAGGCTAAAACATTGAATGTTTTCAAGAAGGAGTTAGATATAGCTCTTGGCTCTAAAGGGATCAAAGGGTATGGGGCGAAAATGGGAACAGCCTACAGAGTTGGATGATCATCCATGATCATAATGAATGGCGGAGTAGGCTCGAAGGGCCGAATGGCCTACTCCTGCTCCTATTTTCTATGTTTCTATCTCCAAAATGGTCACTCACTGTTACTTCATCCACATGCCCAGCTTCATTTCCAAAGACTAAATCAAGAATTGCGCCCCCTCTCACATTCAACATTGAATTTAATGTTTCTCCTCCAGTTTACAAAAGCAGTTCAGTCAATGCCGGTTACTAGGAACTTAAGATTATACTTTTCAAAGTTACATATAGAAATATAGAATATAGGAGCAGGAGTAGGCCATTCGGCCCTTTGGGCCTGCTCCGCCATTCAAAAAAGATCATGGCTGATTGTCTAATTCAGTACCCTGTTCCCGCTTTCTCCCCATATCCCTTGATCCCTTTGGCATTAAGAAATATATCTATCGCCTTCTTGAATATATTTAATGACTTGGCCTCCACTGCCTTCTGCAGTAGAAAATTCCACAGGTTCACCACCCTCTGAGTGAAGAAATGTCTCCTAATCTCGGTTCTAAATGGCATACCCCGTATCCTGAGACTGTGAACCCTAGTTCTGGACTCCCCAGCCACCGGGAACATCCTCCCTGCATCTAACCTGTCTCGTCCTGTTATAATTTTGAAGGTTTCTATGAGATCCCTTCTCATTCTTCTAAACTCTAGTGAATATAGGCCTAATCGATCCAATCTCTCCTCATATATCAATCCTGGCATCCCAGGAATTAGCCTAGTAAATCTTCTTTGCACTCCCTCCATGGCAAGAACATCCTTCCTCAGATAAGGCGACCAAAACTGCACACAATATTCCAGATGTGGTCTCACCAAGGCCCTGTATAACTGCAGTAAGACGTCCTTGCTCCTGTACTCAAATCCTCTTGCATTGGAGGCCAACACACCATTCGCCTTCCTAACTGCTTGCTGCACCTGAATGCTTGCTTTCAGTGACTGGTGTACAAGGACACCCAAGTCTCATTGCACCTCCCCCTTTCCCAATCTATCACCATTACAAATAATAATCTGCCTTTCTGTTTTTACAACCAAAGTGAATAACCTCACATTTATCCACATTATACTGCATCTGCCATGCATTTGCCCACTCACCCAACTTGTCCAAATCACATTGGAGCCTCTTTGCATCCTCCTCACAGCTCACGCTCCCCCCCAGCTTTGAGTCATCTGCAAACTTGGAAATGTTACATTTAGTTCCCTCACCCAAGTCATTAATATATATTGTGAATAGCTGGGGCCCAAGCACTGATCCCTGTGGTACCCCACTAGTCACAGCCTGCCACCCAGAAAAAAACCCGTTTATTCCTACTCTATGTTTCCTGTCTGTCAACCAATTTTCAATCCATGCCAGTATATTACCCCCAATCCTATGTGCTTTAATTTTGAACACTAACCTCTTATGTGGGACCTTATCAAAAGCCTTCCGAAAATCCAAATACACCACATCCACTGGTTCTCCCTTATCTATTCTACTGGTTACATCCTCAAAAAACTCCAGTAGATTTGTTAAGCATGATTTCCCTTTCATAAACCCATGCTGACTTTGTCAAATCTTGTTTATGCTTTCCAGGTGTTCTGTTATCACATCCTTTTAATAGACTCTAGCATTTTCCCCACTACTAATGTAAGGCTAACTGGTCTGTAGTTCCCTGTTTTTTCTCTCCTTCCTTTTTTAAATAGTGGGGTTACATTTGCCATCCTCCAATTTGTAGGAACTGCTCCACAGTCTATAGAATTTTCGAAGATGACCACCAATGCATCCACTATTTCCAGGGCCACTTCTTTTAGTATTCTGGGATGTAGATTATCAGGCCCTGGGAATTTGTCAGCCTTTAACCCCATTAATTTCCCTAGCACTTTTTTTTTTAATAATACTGATTTCCTTCAGTTCCTCCCTCTCATTAGATCCTTGGTTCCCTAACATTTCTAGGAGGTTATTTGTGTTCTCCTTTGTTTACATAACATATCTCTACATGAGTTTTATTTAGAAAGTAGTACTTGTCACAGATGCATCTGTCCATGACAGTATTGGTAGGAGTGACCACTGCACAGTCCCATCTTCACATGGAGGACATCCTCCATCGTGTTGTGTGGCATTGCCACTGTGCAAAATGGGCTAGATTCAGAACAGCAGAATTGTATTCAAATACAATCAGTAACCTCATGGTCCAGCATATCCCTTACTCTGACATTGTCATCAAGCCAGGGGACTAACCCTCGTTCAATGAGGAGTGTAGGACAGCATGCCAGGAGCAGCAGCAGATGTACAGCAGAATGAGGTTCAACTTGTTGACGGGTCTGAAGTCACATGTAGACCAGATCAGGTAAAGACAACAGATTGTCTTCCCTGAAGGACATTAGTGAACCAGATGGGTTTGTTAACGACAATCCAGTAGTTTCATGATCATCATTACTGAGACTAGCTTTTCATTCCAGATTTATTAATTAGTTGAATCAGGACTACATGTATGCTAATTAGCGGAAGCAGCAAGCTATAGACAGAGCTAAGCGATCCCACAACCACTGGATCAGAATGTATCTCTACAGTCCGGTCAGGAAGGGTGGTAGACAATTAAACAACAAACTGGAGGAGGAGGCTCCACAAACATCCCAGTCTTCAATGGTGACAGTGCCCAGCACATTAGTGCAAAAGACAAGGCTGAAACATTTGCAACCAACTTCAGTCAGAAGGGCTGAGTGGATGATCCATCTTGGACTCCTCCTGAGATCCCGAGCATCAGAGATGCCAGACTTCAGCCAATTTGATTCACTCCATGTGATATTAACAAATAGCCGAAGACACTAGGCTGTAGTACTGAAGACTTGGGCTCCAGAATGAGCCATGCCCCTGGCCAAGCTGCTCTAGTATGGCTAACACATTGACATCTATCCGACAATGTGGAAAATTGCCCAAATATGTCCTGTTCACAAAAGGCAGGACAAATCCATTAGTGCCCCATCAGTCAACTCTCAATCATTCGCAAAATAATGGAAGGTGTCATCAACAGTGCTCTCTCCTTACACTTCTGTCTCTTTTCTGCCAACTGCTGAGTCTCTTCAAATCGCCTCTCTTCAGCCCTGCCTTTATAGCTGTCCGCCAGCTCTGGCGATCGCTGGCAACTGGCTCCCATGACTTGTGGTCAATGTTGCAGGACTTCATGTCGCATTTGCAAATGTCTTTAAAGTGGAGACATGGACGGCCAGTGGGTCTGATACCAGTGACGAGCTCGCTGTACAATATGCCCTTGGGGATCACATGGCCAAGCCATCTCAAGCGCCGCTGGCTCAGTAGGGCATATATGCTGGGGATGTTGGCTGCCTCGAGGACTTCTGCGTTGAAGATATAGTCCTGCCACATGATTCCAAGGATTCTCTGGAGACAGCAAAGATGGAATGAGTTGAGACATCGCTCTTGGCTGACATACGTTGTCCAGGCCTCGCTGCCATAGAGCAAGGTACTGAGGACACAGGCTTGAAACACTTGGACTTTTGTATTCCGTGTCAGTGCTCCATTTTCCCACACCCTCTTGGCCAGTCTGGACATAGCAGCAGATGTTTTTCCCATGAACTTGTTGATTTCTGCATCGACAGACAGGTTACTGGTGATGGTTGAGCCTAGGTAGGTGAACTCTTGAACCACTTCCAGAGTGTGGTTGCCAATATTGATGGATGGAGCATTTCTGAAGTCCTGTCCCATGATGTTCGTTTTCTTGAAACTGATGGTTAGGCCAGATTTGTTGCAGGCAGACGCAAACCTGTCAAGGAGTCTCTGCAGACACTCTTCCATGTGGGATGTTAATGCAGCATTGTCAGCAAAGAGGAGTTCCCTGATGAGGACTTTCCGTACTTTGGTCTTCGCTCTAAGATGGGGAAGGTTGAACAACCTGCCATCTGATCTTGTGTGGAGGAAAATTCCTTCTTCTGAAGACTTAAACGCATGAGAAAGCAGCAGTGAGAAGAAGATCCCAAACAGTGTAGGTATGAGAACACAGCCCTGTTTCACACCACTCAGGATAGGAAAGGGGTCTGATGAGGCACTGCTATGCTGAATTGTGCCTTTCATATTGTCATGGAATGAGGTGATGATACTTCGTAGCTTTGGTGGACATCCGATCTTTGCTAGTAGTCTGAAGAGACCACATCTGCTGGCGAGGTCAAAGGCTTTCATGAGATCTATGAAGGCAATATAGAGGGGCATCCTTTGTTTGCGGCATTTCTCCTGTAGCTGGCGAAGGGAGAACAGCATGTCATGGTGGATCTCTGTGTTCGAAAGCCGCACTGTGCCTCAGGGTAGACACGCTCAGCCAGCTTCTGCAGTCTGTTTAAAGTGACAAGAGCGAAGGCTTTCCCCACTGTGCTGAGCAGGGAGATTCCACGGTAGTTGTTGCAGTCACCACAGTCACCCTTGTTCTTATAGAGGGTGATGATATTGGCATCGCGCATGTCCTGTGGCACTACTCCCTCATCCCAGCACAGGCAAAGCAATTCATGGAGTGCTGAGAGTATAGCAGGCTTGGCACACTTGATTATTTCAGGGGTAATGCCATCTTTTCCAGAGGCTTTTCTGCTGGCGAGAGAATCGATAGCATTACTGAGTTCCGATTTTGTTGTCTGTATGTCCAGCTCATCCATGACTGGCAGAGACTGGGCTGCATTGAGGGCGGTATCAGTGACATCATTTTCCCTGAAGTACAGTTCTAGGTGGTGCTCCACCCAGCGATCCATTTGCTTGCGTTGGTCAGTGATCGTTTCCCCTGATTTAAACTTGAGGGGGGCGATCTTCTTGATGTTTGGCCGAAAAGCTCTTTCAATGCCGTCATACATTCCTCTGATGTTTCCGGTATCGGAGGCCAACTGAATACGACTGCATAGGTGTTGCCAGTAGTCATTTTCACAGCACCTGGTTGTTCTTTGCGCAGTGCTTCTGGCTGCTTTAAGTGCTAAGGATGTTAACTCGCTGGGGGCTTTCTTGTAGTTCAACAGTACAATTCGCTTAGCGGCTATGACAGGTTCCAGCTCTTCAAAGTGAGATTGAAACCAGTCTGCATTCTGCTTCTCACCTTTGCCATAGGTGGTCATTACTGAGTCATAGATGGCGTCTCTGATGTGGGCCCACTTGGTCTCTGCATCCCCTGCAGGAGTGTTTTAAAGGGCTTTTTCAAGTGAATTGAGTAACTTTTGTGACAGCTGTGGGTAAGAAATTCTGGTAGTGTTGATGTGCGGGCAGCCATTCTCCTTGGAGTGATGTAGCTTCTTTGGTTTGAGTCCAACTTTGCTGCATACCAGGGAATGGTCAGTGTCGCAGTCCACAGTGTGTAAGCTGCGTGTGATTTGAACACTGTTTATGAAGGCTCGCCTTGTGATGATGAGGTCCAGCTGGTGCCAACGACGTGATCTTGGGTATCTCCATGAAACCTGGTGACGGGGTTTAGTTTGAAAGAACGAGTTGGTGATGCAGAGGTTATGATAGGTACACAACTCCAGCAGTTTCGGTCCATTCTCATTCATCCTTCCAATGCCATAGCGCCCGAGGCAGGAGGGCCATGAGTCATGGTCAGCCCCAACCCAGGCGTTAAAGTCCCCCAGCAGGAACAAATGTTCAGTATTTGGAATGCTACTAATGATATCATGGAGTTCCTCGTAGAACTGGTCTCTAACTTCAGGTGGGGAGCAGAGTGTTGGAGCATAGATGCTGAGTAGGTGTACTGGACCAGAGGTGGTGAGCAGTCGGATGTACAGTATGTGTTCCGAGCCATTTGTAGGTGGCTCTATCATGCTGAGCAAAGAGTTTCTGATGGCAGAACCAACTCCATGCTGTCCTGGTTCTTCTGGATCCCTACCCTGCTAGTAGAAGGTGTAGTCTTGCTCTCTTAGTGATCCGCTCGGAGAGATCTCTGTACTCTGGAGAGAGTACGGAGGAGATTTACAAGAATGTTGCGAGGGCTTGAAAGTAGCAGCTATGAGGAAAGATTGGATCGACTAGAGTTGTTTTCCTTAGAACAGAGGAGGCTGCGGGGTGACTTAATTGAGGTGTACAAAATTATGAGGGGCCTGGATACAGTAGACAGGAAGGACCTGTTTCCCCTGGCGGAGAGGTCAGTTACCAGAGGGCACAGATTTAAGGTAATTGGCAGAAGGATTAGAGAGGACATGAGGAAAAACTTTTTCACCCAGAGGGTAGTGGGTGTCTGGAATTCACTGCCAGGAACAGTGATGAAGGTAGAAGCCCTCAACTCATTCAAAAGGTACTTGGACTTGCAGCTGAAGTGCTGTAACCTGCAAGGCTACGGGCCAGGTGCTGGAAGGTGGGATTAGATTGGCGGCTAGATTTTTCGGCCGGCGCAGACACGATGGACTGAATGGCCTCCTTCTGTGCCATAATTTATCTACTGTTCTATGGTTCTATGTCACAGAAATGTGCCAATTGTCAGAAGCCTGGACACACACGAGATCAGTGCTGGGTGAAAGGAGGAGGAAAGGAAGGACAGGGTCCTAAAACAGGGGAGCCAACAACTGGGAAAGTTCTTGACCGCCAAAGACACTGGGAAATTGTTGAAGGAACTAGCCGAAAGGAAATAGGTCACCTTGGCCCCCGGGTGAACAGTACAACAAGGGACCCCAGGACATATGTTGATGCTCTGTTAGGGGGCCAGCAGTGCAGAATGTTGATGGACACAGGGGCTTCTGTATCCACAACAGATTTAGATATACCAACAATTAGACAATATACCACTATAGCAGGGATAGGAGGCAAATATAGTAGAGCTAGGAGAAGTGAGGCCATCCTCTTGGAAGTAAGAGAATTGATGATACCCAGTCATGTGTGGGTGTGAAAAACCACAGAAGGGACAGTCCTGGGAATGGACATTTTGTGAGAGTTAGGAGCATTGATTGACCCTAAAGAAGAACGCGTAGTGTGGCCTGGCATAGGGAATAGGCTGGGACAACGTTTCCCAGAGACAACCACAACCAGAATGGCTAGAGTAGCGCCTGTGCAGGTAATAGGGGGAGACTGGGAGAAATATGGGACTTGGTGACTGATATGCCAACAGGTCCCCGAGGTCTGGACTACTAACAGGCAGGATTGTGGATTGGTGCACATGGAGCCGGTGGTGATTCAGGGACCAGAGCATTAGACGAGGAAACAGTACTCCATTAAACCAGAGGCGCAGCGGGCTATGGGCGGAAATAGTACACCAGCTGAGAGATAGAGGAGTAATCCATCCTACTGTCTCTACAACCAACTCCCCCATCTGGCCAGTGAGGAAGCCAGATGGGTCATAGTGACTCACTATAGATTATAACGCTCTTAACGAGGTCACTGCACGAGAATACCAAATAGTGGCATGCACTGCCACTATTTTTAACAGGGTTTAAACCAGAGTACCAGGTTTTATGGTGCTGGACATAGCCAACGGCTTCTGAGCGATTCCCTTAGCGGAGGAGTCCCAGGAGAAGTTTGCCTCAACTGTCGGCAACCGTCAATATACCTGGTCCCACGTACCCGAAGGCTTTCACAATAGCCCTGCTATATTTCACCAAGTCATGAGCTCCAGATGGAGACTCTGGACCTTGAGAGATTTAATAGCACAGTGTTTCAATTTGTGGACGATCTCCTCATAGCCTCCAAGATGAGAAGGGTACACGGAGGGTCGGGGGGGGGTGGTGGTGGTGGGGCAGTGATATCAGTCCTGGAATCATTAAGTCACCCGAGGAAGGCTCAGATTGGACAGCAGAGGGTACAATATCTGGGTTATGACATAGAGAAGGGGAGTAGATCCATGCCACTAGATAGAAAGGGAGCTAACAATAGAATGCCCAAACCTATGAATGTGTGAGGTGTAAGGAAGGCATTGGGACTATACAACTATTGCCAGAACTTTGTAGAGGAGTTTGCACGGATAGTGGCCCCTATACAAAAGTTAGCAAAAGGGGAGAAAGCTGTGTTAGACTCAGTAGTGTGGGGGGAGGAACAGGAACAGGCATACATCCACCTGAAGCAAGCCCTCACATCAGCTTCTGCCTTGGGACTACCGGATATGGAGAAACTGTTCCACATATACACCAACGATAATGCCGGTTACTATAGTGTGGTCGTGGCTCAGGTACACAGGGATTGAATGAGGCCGGTGGTGTATTTTTCCATCAAACAAACCCCCGTAGTCACTGGGGTGCCACAGTGTGTAGCAGCAATCGACTGTGCTACTTGGGATGTGAAGGCCCGCGAGCCTATAGTAATAACAGTAGAAATCATCCTACACACAAAACATACGTTAGTTGAGTTACTAAATACTGGGAGGCTGAAGACAGTCTCTGATAGCTACCGAGCCACCTGGAAAGCAGTACACCTACCCAAGGACAAGCTAGTCCAAATAGTTAGAGATACCGGGGGGAGCCCCGCAGAGGGTATACTCATCAAGGGAGAATCGCATGATTATGCAGAGGAAATCACAGTAGAGGACCCTAGTGGTCTTAGTGAGGAGCTCCTCGAGGGTGCCAACCTGACCCTATTTGTGGATGGGTTGCGGCAGTAGATGGATGGGATAGCCCAGACAGGATGGGCTGCTGTTAATAAAGAAGGCACGGTAGTAAGAGATGGTGGTCTGCCCAGAGAACTTTCGGCACAAGTGACCACATTAACGGCCTTGGCTTTGGCATAGCTGAGGGGCAAGTTGTAAACATCTACACTTATATGCCTTTGGGGTAGTCCATGACTATATGATCGCGTGGAGTACATAACATCCAGTGGGGGAACACATCCAACATGAAAAAGTGGTCAGGGGACAGGTAGAGACGGCATGCTTAGATGAAAAGGTGGCTGTCATAAAGGTCAAGGCACAGCAGCAAGCCTGGGATAAGATCCAGAGGGGAAATCAATGGGCAGACAAGGCAGCAAAAAGGGCGGCGGCAATGAAACCCCCAGTAGTAATAGCAGCATGCATCATAGATCCAGAGGAAGTAACCATGCAAACACTCCATGAGGAAACCTCGGGAGGAGAAAAAGGAGAGTGGGAGCATGCTGGGGCAAGCCTCGACACAGGAGCAGTATGGAGGAAGGAAGGCAGAGTAGTTGCGCGTGGATGGAACGTTGCTGGTGATGGCCTGGGATGGAAGGGATATAGTGAAACACTGCCAGCAGTGTATCATCTGTGCTCAGTTTAATGTGGGGAAGGCAGTGAAGATAAAGTTATCCCAACAGCCCTGACCTAAGGGACTATGGGAACACTTGCAGATAGATTTTACAGGGCCCTGATGTCCGAGCAGAGGTAAGACATACTGCCTGATAGTGGACCACTTCATCCAGTGGGTGGAAGCATTTGTCACACGGGACTGTTTGGCGAATACTGTGGCCAGAATTCTGGCTGCGGAAATCATCCCGCGGTGGGGTATACCAAGACAACTCGATTCTGACCAAGGGACACGTTTTACAGGGAAGGTAATTAAATAGGCTTGTACCTTGTTGGGCATAAAACAATGTTTCCACATCTCATATCATCCACAAAGTTCAGGAATGATAGAAAGAATGAATAGGACCCTTAAAATATCGCTCTCTAAGGCAATCACTGAGACCGGGAGCGATGGACAGATCTATTGCCCAGCATTCTGATGAGGTTGCAAGCCACCCCTAACCAGATGGCAGGACTGACCCCATTTGAGCTTAAGACTGGGAGAGCTATGAGACTCCAGATGACATTTGTGCAGGTAACGAGGATGCAGGACCAGCAAAAGACCGAGTGAAGAGATTTAAAAACAAGAAATGCTGGAAATACTCAGCAGGTCTGGCAGCATCTGTGGAGCGAGAAGCAGAGTTAACATTTCAGGTCAGTGACCCTTCATCAAAACTGACAAATATTAGAAATGTAAAAGGTTTTAAGCAAGTTAAGCGGGGGAGGGGCAAGAGATAACAAAAAACGTGTTGATAGGACAAGGTCACAGAGAATAACTGACCAGAAGGTCATGGAACAAAGGCAAACAGTATGTTAATGGTGTGGTGAAAGACAAAGCATTAGTACAGAGAGGGTGTCAATTCACTGTAAAATGAACAGCCCTGGCTCCAAGCGCAAACATAAAAAAAAACAGTGGGTAGCACAGTAGAAACAAACTAAACAAACTAAAATAAAATAAACAAAAGAAAAAAGAAAAAATAACTAAAAATAAAAAGGGGGGCCCATCATGCTCTGAAATTATTGAATTCAATGTTCAGTCCGGCAGGCTGTAGCGTGCCTAATCAGTAAATGAGATGCTGTTCCCCGAGCTTGCGTTGATGTTCACTGGAACACTGCAGCAATCCCAGGACAGAGATGTGAGCATGAGGGTGGGGGGGGGGGAGTGTTGAAATGGCCAGCAACCGGAAGCTCGGGGTCATGCTTACGGGCTGAAGGGAGGTGTTCCACAAAGCACTCAATCTGCGTTTGGTCTCCCCAATGTGGAGGAGACCACATTGTGAGCAGCGAATACAGTATACTAAATTGAAAGAAATACAAGTAAATCGCTGCTTCACCTGAAAGGAGTGTTTGGGGCCTTGGATAGTGAGGAGAGAGGAGGTAAATGGGCAGGTATTACACCTCCTGCGATTGCAGGGGAAGGGGACGAGGTGGTGGGGGTAATGGAGGAGTGGACGAGGGTGTCGCGGAGGAAATGATCCCTTCGGAATGCTGACAGGGGAGGGGAGGGGAAGATGCGTTTGGCAGTGGCATCACGTTGGATGTGGCGGAAATGGCGGAGGATGATCCTTTGGATGTGGAGTCTGGTGGGGTGGAAAGTGAGGACAAGGGAGTGAAGAGATTTGTTAGGGAACACTGTAAACAGTTACACAGCTTGAGACAGGAAGCACAGATCAACAGATTATGAAGGATATGGAAGTTGAGGCAGCAAGAAAGAAGGCAAAAGGTGCCCAGTGTAGGAGATCTGGTCATGGTAAAGGCACTGTCCAGAAAACCAGGTTGGGCACCATAAGGTCCACAAATTGTGTGCCCAACTAAAAGAAATATTAAAAAAGGAATGAGGAGTCCATGCTGGACAACTCCATATGGACCCAGGAGCTGACCCAGACAGCACAGGCCTTGGTAACTGTATTAGAGAGTCAAACACGGACCATTAACGACTTAATTAATGAAGGCCACAACACCTCACGGAAGGTGGCCCAAAATGATGTCTGCAATACTTATGGGTCGTGGGTGCTTGAACAGACATGGGAAAACCTGAGGCAAATAAAGGAGGGAGAAGTACCCATGAGGATTACAAATAAACAGTTGACCAACCTGTCTAGAAAGGCAGGGTCAAACATAACCGGATACCGGCTCAGGGGTCTAATACGTGTGTATTCAACAAATACGGAACGTGTTATGAGATATGGGGAATGTTGCTCGGCATGGTCTTGGCAATCCCTGTCTTGACAGAATTAACACCAGGAAGTACCTTGTACAGAGCAGAGAATATAGGAGTAATTAGAGGAAATTATTATGTGAGACACCGTGATGTGTCATCATTTGCAGCAAGAAAGAGGGGAACATGGTAAGTACCACTTTAGATGGATGCAGTATCGGGTTCTCCACAGTAGTGTGTCCCCATCCAGTATACGAGATGGAAGAGGCCAGGTGTGGGTTTAAGGCAGCAGCTAACTGTCTGTCTTCACAAAAGAGGGGGACAATGCAGATATTGTAGTTAAGGAGGAAAAGTGTGAAGTATTGGATGTGATAAACATAGGGAGAGAGGAAGTATTAATGGGATTAGCATCCTCGAAAGTTGATAAATCACCAAGGCCAGGTGAAATGTATCCTAGGCTGTTAAAAGAAGCAAGAGAGGAAATAGAAGGTCTGACCATCATTCTCCAGTCCTCAATGCATATAGGTGTGGTGCCGGAGGATTGGAGAATTGCTAACATTGTACCTCTGTTTAAAAAGGAAGCGAGGAATAGACCGAATAATTACAGGCCAGTCAGTCTAACCTCAGGAGTGGGCAAATTGTTGGAATTTATTCTGAGAGACAGGATAAACTGTCACTTAGAAAGGCACAGGTTAATCAAGGAAGTGGATTTGTTAAGGGAAGATCTTATTTGACCAACTTGATCGAATTTCTTGAAGAAGTAACAAGGAAGATACATGAGAGTAGTGCAGTTGATGTGGTCTACATGGATTTAAGCAAGGCTTTTGACAAGGTCCCACATTGCAGACTGGTTAAAAAAAATCCCATCGGATCCAGGGAAATGCATCAAAGTGGATGCAAAATTGGCTCAGTGGCAGGAAACAAAGGGTAATTGTTGGCTGCTGTTTTAGCGACTGGAGGGCTGTTTCCAGTGGCGTTGCGCAGGGCTCAGTACTGGGACCCCTGCTTTTTGTGGTGTATATTAACGATTTGGACGTAAATGTAAGGGGCATGATCAAGACGTTTGCGGACGACACTAAGATTGGCCGTGTGGTAGATAGCGAGGAGGATAGTTGTAGGCTACAGGAAGATATTGATGGTCTGGTTAGATGGGCAGAAAAGTGGCAAATGGAATTCAACTTGGAGAAGTGTGAGGTGATACATTTGGAGAGGTCAGACAAGGCAAAGGAATACACTATTAATGGCAAAATACTGAGAAGTGTACAGGAAGTAAGGGCCTTGGAGTGAATTTCCACAGATCCCGGAAGGTAGCAGGACAGGTTGATAAGGTGGTTAAGAAGGCATATGTAATCCTTTCCTTTATTAGTTGAGATATAGAATACAAGACCACCTCCAGGCGCGTATCCATTGTCTCTCGAGATAAGGAGGCCCAAAAGAAAGAAGAATACAAGAGCAGGGAGGTTATGCTGGAAATGTATAACTCATTGGTTAGGCCACAACTTGAGTACTCTGTGCAGTTCTGGTCACCTCATTACATAAACGATGTAATTGCACTAGAGAGGGTACAGAGGAGATTTACAAGGATGTTGCCAGGACTGGGAAAATGCAGCAATGAGGAAAGATTGGATAGGCTGGGGTTGTTCTCCTTGGAAGAGAGAAGGCTGAGGGAAGATCTGATTAAAATGTACAAAATTTTGAGGGGCCTGGATAGAGTGGAGGTGAAGGGTCTATTCACCTCAGCAGAGAGGTCAGTAACGAGGGGGCATAGATTTAAAGTGATTGGTAGAAAAATTAGAGGGGAGATGAGGAAAAACTTTTTCACCCAGAGGGTGGTGATGGTCTGGAACTCACTGCCTGAAAGGGTAGTTGAGGCAGAGACCCTCAACTCATTCAAAAGGAGTCTGGATATGCACCTCAAGTGCCGTAAGCTGCAGGGCTATGGACCAAATGCTGGAAGGTGGGATGAGAATAGGTGGATCATTTTTCAGCCGGCACAGACATGATGGGCCAAGTGGCCTTTTTCTATGCCTTAAACCTTCGATGATTTCTATGATTTTCTGGTGGAAACCATATGGACCACCATGGAACCAACACGTGTAGCATAACTGAGCGAAGGGATATACAGTATCACCACATCACACCAGGAAAAGCTCCACGGGAATCGCTTATGTCCATTGACCAATCATACAGTATGCTTGCACCCGCAGGTGCCAGCCCAGATGGGGAGGGTGAAACTGGTGGACATTCATAGACGGGAAACGGTTTACACCACAGGTTAAAGAAGATATCAGGGATAACTTGACATAACATATTCATCAGCTCTCCGACTCAATACCCCCTCTACCCGAGCACCTTCGTGCATTACGGATAGGACTTGAGAAGATGCACAAGGTGTACTACACCTTACAGCAGAAGAACTAGGACATAGAGCAGATAGAAGATACTCCCTGGTGGGAGCACCTCTGGAATTGGGGTCTCAACATGAAGATTCACCTGTGGACCAGAATTATTTCCCACGATTTAGTAGTTGCCCAGTTTTTTAAATTCATTCATGGGATGTGGACGTCGGTGGCTAGGCCAGCATTTATTGCCCATCCCTAATTGCCCTTGAGAAGGTGATGGTGAGCTTCCTTCTTGAACCCCTGCAGTCCATGTGGGGTAGGTACACCCACAGTGCTGTTAGGAAGGGAGTTCCAGGATTTTGACCCAACAAGGGTCAAGTTGGTAATGCTGTTGTACCTGACATGCCTTATGAGTAGCCTGATGAGGCAGCGAAAAGCCCCAGCACTTGCCAAAAACCTGGGGAATGCGAAAGAGGAACTTCTAAAGGAGGGGGACACCTGGGGAGGACGCTCGGAGGGGCGGGGGCAGTGTTGGAAGGGTAATAATTTAATATAGGGAATTAATCCCAGGTCCGAGCCTAGGCCAGAAGGACTTAGGTAAGGCTGTAAGAGGACGGTAAGTAAGAATCCAAAGCTTGTCGAGGCCGGTAGGATCCTCGGATTGTTTGATAGGCAGAAGATTCAGGGGCAATGGCCACCTGGGCCAGATGGTGTCTGACCAGGTGCCAAGAGGGGGGACTGATGTCGGGGAAGGAACAGAGAGTCATGTGAAATGATATAATTAAGAAAGGATGAGATGAGGGGAAGGAACAGACAGCCATGTGGAAATGTGACATGCCCGCTCAAGCTTTGTAACAGTATAAATTGTCAGTCCGATATCGTATCAGCAGAGTCACAGTTTGCATTTGCAAGGGTGACTCTCCCTGCATATGGTGGAATAAAAAGAACTGTTTGTATCGACATCCAACTCTCAAAGTGATCATTTAAAGGGAAACCTGGAGGGACATTTCCCCTAACAGAGTCATACCTAGCGCAAAGGAAGATAGCTGTGGTTGTTGGAGGCCAACCATCTCAGAACCAGGACACTGCAGGAGTTCCTCAGGATAGTATCCAAGGCTCAACCATCTTCAGCTGCTTCATCTCCATCATAAGGCCAGAAGTGGAGATGTTTGCTGATGATTGCACAGTGTTCAGTCCCATTTGCAACTACTCAGATACTGAAGTGGTTTGTGCCCATATGCAGCAGGACCTGAACAACATTCAGGCATGGGCTGATAAATGACAAGAAACATTTGTGCCACACAAGTGCCAGGCAATGATGATCTACAACAAGAAAGAATCTAATCACCTCCACTTGACGTTAAACACCATTACCATCGCTGAATCCCGCTCTGTCAACATCCTGGGGGTCACCATTAACCAGAAGTTTAATTGGACCAGCTACAAAAATGCTGTGGCTACAAGAGCAGGTCAGAGGCTGGGAATTCTGCAGTGAGTAATTCAACTCCTGACTCCCCAAAGCCTTTCCACCATCAAAAATGCACAAGTCAGGAGTATGATGGAATACTCCCCACTTGCCTGGCTGAACAAGGGGTGGTGGTGGCGTAGTGGTATTGTCACTGGACTAGTGACCCAGAGACCCAGGGTACTGCTCTGGGGACATAGCTTTGAATCCCACCACAGCAGAAGGGAGAATTTGAATTTAATCTGGAATTAAAACTAGTCTAATGATGGCCATGAAACCATTGTCGATTGTCGTAAAAACCCATCTGATTCACTAATGTCCTTGAGGGATGGAAATCTGCTGTCGGTCTGGCTACATGTGACTCCAGACCCACAACAATGTGGTTGACTCTTACATGCCCTCTGAGATGGCCTAGCAAGCCACTCAGTTGTATCAAACTGCAACAAAGTCAATAAGGATTGAAACTGGACAGACCACCCAGCATTGACCTAGGCACTGACAATGGCAAACCCAGCACTGTTGACCCTGCAAAGTCCTGCTTACTAACATCTGGGGGCTTGTGCCGAAGTTGGGAGAGCTGTCCCACAAACTAGTCAAGCAGCAGCCTGACATAGTCATACTCACTGAATCATACCTTACAGATAATGTCCCAGACATCGCCATCACCATCACCATCCCTGGGTATGTCCTGACAGACCCAGCAGAGGTGACGGCACAGTGATATACAGTCGGGAGGGAGTTCCCCTGGGAGTCCTCAACATTGACTCCAGACCCCGTGAAGTCTCACAGCATCAGGTCAAACCTGGGCAAGGAAACCTCCTGCTGATTACCACCTACTGCTGATGAATCAATACTGCTCCATGTTGAACACCACTTGGAGGAAGCACTGAGGGTGGCAAGGCCACAGAATGTACTCTGGGTGGCAGACTTCACTGGTCGAGTCCTAAAGGGCATGGCTGCTAGACTGGATGTGTGGCAGGTGGTGAGGGAACCAACAAGAGGGAAAAACATACTTGACCTCGTCCTCACCAATCTGCTTGTCACAGATGCATTTGTCCATGACAGAATTGGTAGGAGTGACCACTGTACAGTCCTTGCGGAGATGAAGTCCCGCCTTCACATTGAGGATACCCTCCATTGTGTTGTGTGGCACTACCACCGTGCTAAATGGTATAGATTTCAAACAGATCGAACAACGCAAAATTGGGCATCCATGAGGCACTGTGGGCTATCAGCAGCAGAATTGTACTCAACCACAATCTGTAACCTCATGGCCCAGCATATCCACCACTCTACCATGACCATCAAGCCAGGGGACCAACCCTTGTTCAATGAAAAGTGCAGGAGAGAATGCCAGGAGCAGCAGCAGGCATACCTCAAAATGATGTGTCAACCTGGTGAAGCTACAACACGGGAGTATCTGTGTGCCAAATAACATTGGCAGCATGCGATAGACAGAGCTAAATGATCCCGCGGCCAACGGATCAGATCTAAGCTCTGCTGTCATATCCAGTTGTGAATGATGATGAGCAATTAAACAATTACCTGGAGGAGTTGGCTCCACAAATATCCCCATCCTTAACGATGGGGGAGCCCAGCACATCAGTGCAAAAGATAAGGCCGAAGCATTTCCAACAATCTTCAGCCAGAAGTGCCGAGTGGATGATCCATCTTGCCTCCTCCTGAAGTCCCCAGCACCACAGATGTCAGTATTCAGCCAATTCGATTCACTCCACCTGATATCATAAATGACTGAAGGCACAGATACTGCAAAGTCTATGGGGCTTGACAACATTCTGGCAATAGTACTGAAGACCTGTGCTCCAGATCTTGCCGCACCCCTAGTCAAGCTGCTCCAGTACAGCTACAACACGAGTATCTACCCAGCAATGTGGAAAATTGCCCAGGTATGTCCTGTCCACAAAAAGCAGGACAAATCCAACCCAGCCAATTATCGCCCCATCAGTCTACTCTCGATCATCAGTAAAGTGATGGAAGGTGTCGTCGACAGTGCTGTCAAGTGGCACTTGCTCAGCAATACCCTGCTCAGTGACGCTCAGTTTGGGGTCCGCCAGGGCAACTCAGCTCCTGACCTCATTACAGCCTTAATTCAAACATGGACAAAAAAGCTTTATGCAAGAGGTGAGGTAAGAGTGACTGCCCTTGACATTAAGGCAGCCTTTGACTGAGTATGGCATCAAGGAGTCCTAGCAAAACTGGAGTCAATGTATCAAGGGGAAACTCTGCACTGGTTGGAGTCTTACCTAGCGCAAAGGAAGATGGTTGTGGTTGTTAGAGGGCAATCATCTCAGCTCCAGGACATGACTGCAGGAGTTCTTCAGGGTGGTATCCTAGGCTCAACCATCTTCAGCTGCTTCATCAACGACCTTCCTTTAATCATAAGGTCAGAAGTGGGGATGTTTGCTGACGATTGCATCAGGTTCAGCACCATTCGCAACTCCTGAAGCAGTCCGTGTAGAAATGCAGCAAGACCCGGACAATATCCAGGCTTGGGCTCATAAGTGGCAAGTAACATTCATGCCACACAAGTGCCAGGCAATGACTATCTCAAACAAAAGAGAATCGACCAACTCCCTTGACATTCAGTGGCACTACGATCGCTGAATTCCCCCACTATCATCATCCTGGGGGTTATCATTGGCTAGAAACTGAACTGGACCAGCCATATAAATACCATGGTTACAAGAGCAGGTCAGAGGCTAGGAATCCTGCAATGAGTAACTCACTTCTTGACTCCCCAAAGCCTGAACACCATCTACAAGGCACAAGTCAGGGGTGTGATGGAATACTCTCCACTTGCCTGGATGGGTGCAGTCCAACAACACTCAAGAAGCTCAACATCATCCAGGACAAAGCAGCCCACTTGATTGGCATCCCATTCACAAACATTCACTCCCTCCACCACCGACACACAGTGGCAGCAGTGTGTACCATATACAAGATGCACTGCAGCAACGCACCAAGGCTGCTTAGACAGCACCTTCCAAACCAGTGACCTCTGCCACCTAAAAGGACAAGGGCAGCAGATGCATAGCAACACCACAATCTGCAAGTTCCCCTCCAAACCACACACCATTCTGATTTGCAATAATATTGCCGTTCCTTCACTGTCGCTGGGTCAAAATCCTGGAACTCCCTTCCTATCAGCACTATTGGTGTACCTACCCCACATGGACAGCAGCGGTTCAAGAAGGTGGCTCACCACCGCCTTCTCAAGGGCAATTAGGGATGGGCAATAAATGCTGTCCTAGCCAGCAATGCCCACATCCCATGAACAAATAAAAAAACTCAGGAAGCTTGACACCATCCAGGACAAAGCAGCCCTCTTGATTGGCACTCCTCCACCACCTTCAACATTGACTCCCACGACTGGGACACAGAGGCTGCAGTGTGTACCATCCACAAGATGAACTGCTGCAACTTGTAAACTCCTTCAACAGCACCTTCCAAACCCATGACCTCTTCCACCTAGAAGAACAAGGGCAGCAGGCACATGGGAATGTCACCACCTGCAAGTTCCCATCCAAGCCACACACCATCCTAACTTGGAAATATATCGCTATTCCTTCCCTGTTGCTGGGTTAAAATCCTGGAACTCCCTCCCTAACAGCCCTGCAGGTGTACCTACACCCCACAGACTTCAGCAGTTCAAGGCTCAGCCACCACCTTCTCAAGGGTAATTCGTGCTAGCGATGCTCATATCCCATGAACAGACAAAAAAATTCAGCTAGCTTGGTCCCAGGTGGACAAACAGTAGAAACTAACTTGTGCTCCAGGAAGCTGTGTGACTTCAGCTCCCGTTATAGACATCACAAACCAACTGATGCTTATTCTGTCCGGTTAGAGTGCATCTCTAGGGGAGAAAATGGGCACTTTGTTTTGGGCAGCCAAAATTCTACCAGTTTAGATAGCTCAGCATCTTGGTTTGGGGTCTTTTACAGACGGTGATGGGTTTCCATGCACATGAGATACCTGATTAACCAAAAAGGTGAAATTAAAAAAAATGTTTTGTTACACACTTTGTGAGTGTTATCAATATAAGCTCAATGATGCATAAGTACATAAGAACATAAGTACATAAGCCCCTCTAGCCTGCTCCCCCAGTCAATAAGATCATGGCTGATCTGATCTTAGTCTCAACTCCACTTTGCTGCCTGTTCCCCATAACCCTCGACTCTCCTATAGTTTAAGAATCTGTCTATCTCAGCCTTCAATATATTCACTGACCCAAACTCCACAGCTGTTTTGGGTAGGGAATTCCAAAGAGTCATGATGCTCTGAGAGAAGAAATTCCTCCTCATCTCTGTCTTAAATGGGAGACCACTTATTCTGAAAATATGCCCCCTAGTTCTGGATTCCCCCACGAGTGGAAACATCCTCTCAGCATCTATCCTGTCAGCCCCCTCAGAATGTTATATGTTTCAATAAGATCATCTTACATTCTTCTAAACTCCAATGAGTATAGGCCCAACTTGCTCAACCTTTCCTCATAAGACAACCCCTTCATTCTAGGAATCCACCTAGTGAACCTTCTCTGAACTGTGCTGATGCAAGTACATCCCTTCTTAGATAAGGAGACCAAAACTGTACACAGTACTCCAGGTGTGGTCTCACCAACATCCTGTACAGTGGAGCAAGACTTCCCCACTTTTATACTCCATTCCCCTTGCAATAAAGGCTAACATTCCATTTGCCTTCCTAATTACTTGCTGTACCTGCATGCTAACATTTTATGTTTCATGTACGAGGACACCCAGATCTCTCCGTACTGCAGCATTCTGTAGTATCACTCCACTTATCTAATATTCTGCTTTTCTATTCTTCCTACCAAAAGTAAATAACCTCACATTTTCCCACATTATAATCCATGTGCCAAATTATTGCCCACACACTTAACCTATCTATATCCCTTTGCAGACTCTGGCCAGATTTTACTAGTACTTTGGAGATGGGCTGGGAGGCAGGAAGCATGGTAAAATGGTGATGGAAGGCATCAGGAAGGAACATAATATCCAGGGGATATTACAAAAGGCAGGAATGATAGTGGCTTGGCTACTCACCAATCAGAGGCGGGCAGTCTTTTAATCGGATTGTTGACGGCCATTTTACAACTCCACCAGGATTTTTGGAGCCTCAGAATGCCCCCATGCCACGTGGTAAGTCCGCTAGATGCAATGAGGTGGCCTCCGAGGGTGGGACCCTTCTTTTCTGGGGTCTCCATGGCCAGAGCAGGAGCCCCAGGTGGCAATGGCCACCCCTGTGGCACCAGCACCACTTCTGAAGTGTTCACCCCTCCGATTGCCAGAGCCTGCCTGCCTGGCCCCGGCACATCCATCAATCTCTTACCAGTCCTACTTCTTGCAGCCTCTGCAGCGGCCACCTCCTGCAGTGGGGCTGCCGAGACTGCATAGCTACCAACACTCTGACTGGGCCAGCAGCTCAGAGAGGCAGGCCGCCGCCCATAATGGGCCGCTGCCGGTAAAACTGTCCTTGCATCCCCTGTCTGCCTGCATGGGCTTGACGAGCCCCTTTTGGTCCCAACATAATGTCCCACAGCATGCCAGTAAGATTTCGGCCTTTGTTGCCTCCTCACAACTTGCTTTTCCACCTATCTTTGTATCATCAGCAAATTTGGCTACAATACACTTGGTCCCTTCATCCAAGTCATTAATATACATTGTAAATAGGTGAGGCCCCAGCAATGATCCCTGCAGCAGGCCACGAGCTACAGTTTGCCAATCTGTAAATGACCCATTTATCACCTGACTCTTTTTTCTGTGAATTAGACAATCCTCTATCCATGCTAACATATTACCCCAACACCATGAGCTCTTATCTTGTGTAGTAACCTTTTTTGTGCCACCTTATTGAATGCCTTTTGGAAATCCAAATACACTATATTTACAGGTTCCCCTTCATCCACCCTGCTTGTTACATTCTCAATGAACTCTAATAAATTTGTCAAACACGATTTCCCTTTCATAAAACCATGTTGACTCTGCTTGATTGTGTTATGATTTTCAAAATGTTCAGCTACTACTTCCTTAATAACGGATTCCAGCATTTTCCTAATGACAGATGTTAGGCTAACTGGTCTATAGCTTACTACTTTCTATCTCCCTCCTTTCTCGAATAGAGGTGTTAGATTTGCGGTTTTCCAATCCACTGGGACCTTCCCTGAATCTAGGGATTTTAGGAAGATTACAATCAATGCATCCACTAATTCTGTAGCCACTACTTTTAAGACCCTAGGATGTAGTCCATCAGGTTCACGGGACTACCCAATCTTCGGCCCCATTAGTTTTCCTCGTACTTTTTCTCTAGTGATAATGATTGTTTTAAGTTCCCCCTTCCCTGCAGCCCCTTGATTTTCTATTATTCTTAGGATATTTTTTGTGTCTTCTTCAGTGAAGTCAGATACAAAATACTTGTTCAAAGTCTCTGTCATTTCCTTGTTTCCCAGTATTAATTCCCCAGTCTCATCCTTTAAGGGACAAACGTTTGCTTTAGAACATAAGAACATAAGAACTAGGAGCAGGAGTAGGCAATTCAGCCCCTCGAGCTTGCTCCGCCATTCAATACATTCATGGCTGATTTCATCTCGGCCTCAACTCCACTTTCCTGCCTGTTCTCCATAACCCTTCAACCCATTACTAATTAAAAATCTGTCTATCTCCTCCTTAAATTTACTCAATGTCCCGGCATCCACCATACTCTGGGGTGGTGAATTCCACAGACTCACGACCCTTTGAGAGAAGTAATTTCTCCTCATCTCTGTTTTAAATCTACTACCCCTTATCCTAAAACTGTGACCTCTCATTATAGATTGCCCCACCAGAGGAAACATCCTCTCTACCTCTACTTTGTCAAACCCCTTAATCATCTTATATACCTCAATTAGATCTTCTCTCATTCTTCTAAACTCTGGAGAGCAAAGGCCTAAACTGCTCAATCTCTCTTCATAAGACAAACCCCTCATCTCTGGAATCAATCCAGTGAACCTCCTCTGAACTGCCTCCATTGCAACTACATCCCTTCTCAAGGAAGGGGATCAAAACTGTACGCAATACTCCAGGTGCGGTCTCACTAATGCCTTGTACAGTTGCAGCAACACTCCCCTACTTTTATACTCTATTCCTTTAGCAATAAATGCCAAAATTCATTTGTCTTCATTATTATCTGCTGCACCAGCATACTAGTTTTCTGTGATTCATGCCCGAGGACACCCAGATCTCTCTGCACTGAAACACTCTGAAGTTTCTCTCCATTTAGGTAATAATTTGCCTTTCTATTCTCCTGACCAAAATGGATAACCTCACACTTATCCACGTTAAACTCCATCTGCCAAATTTTGGCCCATTCACCTAACCTATCCATATCCATTTGTAAATTTCTTATTTCTTTATTGCAATTTACTATCCCACATATTTTAGTGTCATCTGCAAATTTGGCTATAGTACCTTCTATCCCTGCATGCAAGTCATTAATATAGATCGTAAATAGTTGGGGCCAGAGGACCGAACCCTGTGGCACCCCACTAGTTACATCTTGCCAACCAGAAAAAGACCCATTTATCCCGACTCTCTGTTTTCTGTACGTTAGCCAATCCTCTATCCAAGCTAATAAATTGCCCCTAACCCCATGTGATCTTACCTTGTCTTTTAACCTTTTGTGTGGCACCTTATCAAATGCCTTCTGGAAGTCCAGATGTACTACATCTACAGGATCCCCATTATCAACTTTGCTTGTTACATCTTCGAAGAACTCTAGCAAATGCGATTTACCCTTCATAAAACCATGCTGACTCTGATGGATTGCGTTTTGGCTTTCTAAATGTCCTGTTATTACTTCCTTAATCATGGATTCTAACAATTTCCCAATGACAGATGTTAAACTAACTGGTCTATAGTTTCCTACTTTCTGCCTCCCTCCCTTTTTAAATAAGGGTGTTATATTAGCATTTTTCCAATCCACTGGAACCTTCCCCGCATCCAGGGAATTTTGGAATATTATAACCAATGGATCCACTATCTCTGCTGCCACTTCCTTCAAGACCTTAGGCCATCAGGTCCTGGGGACTTGTCTGCCTTCTATCCCAATAGATTGCTCAGTACTTTTTCCCTTGTGATGTTGATTGTTCTAAGTTCCTCCCTTTCTATAACCTCTGCATTACCTGTTACTATTGGGATGGTACTAGTGTCCTCCACCATGAAAACTGAGGCAAAATACTGATTTAGTGTCTCTGCCATTTCTGTGTTCCCCACTATTAACTCCCCAGTCACATCCTCCAAGGGACCAACATTCACTTTAGCTACTCTCTTCCCTTTTATATACTTATAGAAGCTTTTGCTATCCATTTTGATATTTTGCGCTAGTTTTCTTTCATAATTTACCTTTGCTCTTTTTATTACTTTTTTAGTAACCCTTTATTAATCTTTAAAAGTTACCCAATCTTCCAGCCTGCCACTGGTCTATGCAATATGGTATGCCTTAGTTTTTGTCTTTATGTTATCCTTAACTTCCTTGCTTAGCCATGGATGTTTTTCCCCCTCTTACAATCTTTCTTTTTGGAATATATTTTAGTTTGGAGGAATTGAATATCTCGTTAAATATCTGCTACTGCTCAGCAACTGTCTTACATTTTAGTCTTCATGCCCAGTCCACTAGGGCCAAATCTGTCCTCATGCCTATGTAATTACCTTTGTTTAACTCCAGAACGCTAGTGTGGGACTCCAGTTTCTCGCCCTCAAACTGAATTTGAAATTCTAGCATGCTATGATCACTCTTCCCTAGAGGATCCTTAACTATGAGATCATTAATTAATCCCACCTCATTACATAATACCAAATCAAGAATAGCCTGCTCCCTGGTCGGTTCCACAACATATTGCTCCAAAAGACAATCTCTAATACATTCAATGAACTCTCCCTTGAGGCTACCCTTGCCAATTTGATTAATCCAGTCTATATGCATATTAAAATCACCCATGATTATTGCTGTACCTTTCTTACAAGCCCCCAGTATTTCCTGGTTTGTACTATGCCCCACTGCGGAACTACTGTTTGGGGACCCATCGATTACTTCTAACAGGGACTTCTTTCCCTTGCTATTTCTTATTTCTACCCAGACTGATTATACGTCTTGATCTCCAGCGCCTATATCATTTCTCACTACAGCACTGATCTCTTCCTTTACTAACAAAGCTATACCACCTCCTTTTCCTTCTTGCCTATCCTTCCAAAATACTGAGTACCCTTGGATATTCAATTCCCCAACCTGGTTTCCCTGCAATCACGTCTTTAGCTACTCTCTTCCTTTTTATATACTTGTAGACGTTCTTGCTCTCTGTTTTATATTTCTTTCTAGTTTACTCTCATAATCCACTTTCTGCCTCTTTATTTTTTAATCACCCTTTGTTGATTTCTAAAATTTTCCCAATTTTGACCTACCACTAATCTTCGCAAAATTATATGCCCTTTCTTTCAATTTGATAGCATCATTAACTTCCTTAATTAGCCATGGATGGTTTATCCTTCTCGTAGAGTTGTTCTTTCTCAGTGGAATATATCTTTGTTGAGAATTATAAAATTAAGGATTATCTCCTTAAATGTCTGCCACTGCATAAGTACTGTCTTACCTTTTAACCTATTTTCCCAATCCATTTTAGCCAACTCTGTCTTCAGACCTTTGTAATTACCTTTAGTTAAGTTTAAGGCACTAGCTTCAGACTCACATTTCTCACTCTGAAACGGAATGTTATGATCACTCTTCCCTAGAGGATCATTTACAATGAGATCACTAATTAATCCTGCCTCTTTACACATTACTAGATCTAAAATAGCTTTTGCTCTGGTTGGTTTCACAATGTATTTTCTAAGAAATTCTCCTGACTGCACTCTATGAACTCAATCTCCAGGCTACCTTTGTCCAATCTATATGAAGATCAAAGTCACCTACAATTATTGCAATACCTTTCTTACAAGTCCGCATTATTTCTTGATTTGTACTCTGTCCTACAGTGTAGATACTGTTGTTAGCGGGCCTATAGACTACTCCTACCAGTGACTTATTTCTTTTATTTCTTATCTCCACTCTAACTGATTCTATATCTTGGTATTCTGAGCCAAGATCATTTCTCACTACTGTACTGATCTTATCCTTTATTAACAGAGCTACCCACCTCCTTTTCTTTTCTTTCTATCCTTCAGAATATCTCTGAATATTCAGTTCCCAGTCTTGGTCATCTTGCAACCATGAATTTTACGAGCGCACTGCCGATCATGGTGGCGCGCTTTGAAGTTGGTGGTCTGCCCGTGTGGACTGCCAATTGCTGAGCCCACACTATATTACGCACGGGGGCTCATTTAAATGGAGGGGGCGTAAAGGCCTCCCCCGTTGATGTAGAGGAGGCGGCTGCTCCGTCCCCGGCACTAGTGCCCAGCGTCACTGCCATTCTGAAAGGGATTCAAGCCCTTAGAAAAAAAAGAGCCTTCCAGAAGGAACGTGAAGAAAATGAAAGGCAGGAGAGAGAGAGAGAGAGAAAGGCAGGAGGAGGAACGAGAGAGAGAGGAGAGAGAGAAAGAATATTCCAGAAAGAATGCAAAGAAAGAAAATTGAGGTGGCTTGAGTTAACTAGGGGACGACAGAGTAACCCCAGTGAAAGCATGGCCGATATGGAGGAGCATAATTCAGGGCTGGGTATAAAATTGTTAAAACACGCTCAAATAATTCCAAAATTCACTGAGGAAGATGTGGAAGCGTTTTTTTGTGTCTTTTGAGAAAATGGCAAAGCAGCTAAAATGGCCAGCTGAGACCTGGTCTCTTTTAATACAAAGCAAGCTAATGGAAAAGTCCATGAGGTTTATTCCCTGTTGCCTGATGAGAGTTCATCAAATTATGAACTGACCAAAAATGCTATCCTCAGGGCATATGAATTAGTACCCGAAGCCTATCACCAAAAGTTTAGAACCCTCAAAAAGCAAGTTAATCAAACTTATCTGGAGTTTGAAAGAAGTAAGCATCTGGCTTTTGACCAGTGGCTTAGGGGTCTTAAAATACAGCTCAGCTATGAGAATCTGAGGGAAGTAGTTCTGTTAGAGGAATTTAAACACTCTCTCCCACTCTCAATAAAGACCCATGTGGAGGAGCAACAGGTTCAGAGAGCCTGGAAAGCGGCCGTTTTGGCCGATGAGTTTGCTTTAATTTATAAGTCAGCTTCCCAGGGGAGAATCTTTCCTAATCACCCCCTCAAATCTGAAAAGGACAAAGGGTGGGAAGGTGATCTCCGCCCAGGCAGTCCTGGGAGAGAAAGGAAAACAGTAGACACAGGGGACCCTCCTCCAGCCACAAAGGAAGGTGCTGTAAGAGTGAGACCCAGAGACCTATGTGCTTCCATTGTAATAAAGCAGGGCATTTAAAAGCTGACTGCTGGAAACTAAAGGGAAAACTGGTCGGGCTAATCAGGGCACACCTGCTCAGTGAAGACAGGGACCTGATGCAAAGCACAGAAGAACAATCTGTGGCTTTAACTGCAGTAAGAGTGCAACCCAAGAAGCCTACTATGGCCAGTGCAGGAAAAGCTAATAGGATTCCTGAAGGCTCTCAGGGCTTTGTGTTTGAAGGGAAAGTAACCCCATACCCCTTGAGTGGGCCAGACCTTTCCCCCAGAGAGTGCAGCGAACACCAAAATTGCGGTGAATGGACCTGGAAGGCAGTGTACACCTGGAGTGCGACATGGTTTTGAGACCAGTGACCGTAGGGATTGTCCCTAGTTTGCCTGTCGATGGGGTTGACCTGCTCCTAGGTAATGATCTGGTGGGGGAAAAGGTGGTAGCCCCCCAAGTGGTGAAAGAAAGACGGCAGGAGGTCAGAGAGACAGGGCAGTGGCAGAGATGGTTCCCTGCAGTTTCCCTGAATGTGTAGTGGATCAAACCAACTCCCCCAACGGAGACTGCATTAGCACTGCAGGCAAATGACCATGAAGTCCGAGACTTTCTTTGGAAAGTTAGAAGATCAAGGGAATGAATTAAATGGATTTTGCCTAGCTGAGGCTCAGCCGACCCAGTATTGTGAGAGTTAGCACAGGCTGCCCAGTCTGAAAGTGAAGCAGAGAGAGTCTCTGATTGCTACTATTTAAAGAATGAGGTACTGATGAGAAATGGAGTTCTCTCACAGATCTGAGAGCAAGGAGTGGATAGTAGTTCACCAGTTAGTGGTGCCACAGAGGTACCGGGCAGAAATATTAAGAAGGGCCCACACGACTACAGTGGCTGTACATGCCAGTATATAAAAGACCAAAGCCCGCATAAGACAGCAGTTTGGCTGGCCAAAACTCCACAAAGATGTTTTAGTTTTAGTTTTAGTTTTAGAGATACAGCACTGAAACAGGCCCTTCGGCCCACAGAGTCTGTGCCGACCATCAACCACCCATTTATACTAATCCTACACTAACCCCATATTCCTATCACATCCCCACCTGTCCCTATATATTTCCCTACCACCTACCTATACTAGGGGCAATTTATAATGGCCAATTAACCTATCAACCTGCAAGTCTTTGGCATGTGGGAGGAAACCGGAGCACCCGGAGGAAACCCACGCAGACACAGGGAGAACTTGCAAACTCCACACAGGCAGTACCCAGAATCGAACCCGGGTCCCTGGAGCTGTGAGGCTGCAGTGCTAACCACTGCGCCACTGTGCCGCCCCTAGTGATGGAGTACTGCAGGAGTTTCCTGTGCCAGGTTGAGGGAAAACCCCAAGCTACAGTGAAACCTGCACCCCTAATTCCTGTACTGATGTTAGGAAGACCCTCCAGTCAATGGCTGCTGAACTGTAAGGGACCCCCGCCAAGAACAAATGGGGACAGGCAGGCACACAGCTGGAAAACGTTAAGAAAGAGAAGGGGAAAAAGCGACCAAGAGGGCATGTTAAAGGAAGTCTGGGAGGAATCCCAGATGAAAACCCCTACTGTCCGGTCAGCCAACCCCGAAAAATTTGAAAAGTTAGACCCCACATCCTCCTACGTAAATGCAGACTCTAGAAGCACCCTACGAGAGTTGCTAACAGCATTTACAGGAACCTGCAGAGACAAACAGAGACCTCTAGGGGGGCACAGAAACAGTGAGGGTGATGCCTCACCTAGTTGACATGCCACAGGAGAGTGCAGTCAAGTCTGCACAAATACCTACAAGTAGGAATGTCCCAAAGAACAAACGGGAGATTAACAAAGAATCCTCCCCCACAGTCAGAGAAAAAGGAATCCTCCCCTGAAGTCACAAGCCTTTGCATGATTCAGCAAAGCACTGAAAGCAAGTCCAGGATAGACCTGCCCACTACTAACTCTCCTGAAAAAAAATTTCCTCAGCAGGAACCAAGACCCCAGGTAGTCATAGCAATGGGCAAACTGAAGAAAAACTTCCCCAAAGAACCACATGGTTACTGGGATGCCAAAAAGGGGAAAATAAAGTAGCAATGGCACACATAAAAGACAATTTTAAGAAGCTTTAAGATTTATGAATGAATGGAAATGAATGAGAGAAATGCATGGTTTTTCTTTCTGGATCATAATTTCTCTCAAACCTTTTAATGAAATGTGCCTTTTTTCAAATCATATTTCATTCCCCTGGCTGTGGAGGTGTAATGCATGCCCCCACCTGCCAAGAATGAGGAATATTTATTTTGTCACATGAACATTAATTTTAAACTGTTACTGGAGTGAAAAAAGAACTGGTTAAAAAAACCCCACAATGGATCCTTGGCTGGAGAGATATTTTTGCATATTAACAGACAGTACTTGGAAAGGACAAAGGGGCTACTACCTGCTCCAATTTAATCCACAATGGACTTTTGATTACCAGACATTGAGGGTGGAGGAGCTCACATTCCAGGTTAACTGCTAAGATGGCCGAATTCACAAATGGACATTGTCACACCAGCTAGTCACATGACTAACTTGCTGGGCCCCCTGAATTTTTTTTTAGATTTGAATTTGCCACAGAGTTTTTTTGAACCGGCAGAAAGCTGTTTACTCCTGGACTGAAAAGACCTCTCGTGGCTGGCTCGCAGCAGCCTCTCCTGTCTGCTTCCATCTCTTTCTCACAGAACTGAAACTCACTGAAGATACACGAACCCCAAGAGAGAAAAGTCTCCTTCCAGTGAACAAGGTTTAAGAAGAATACTGGACTCCAATGAAAATTAAGATCAACCTACAAAAGGACCCTACAGTGAGCTCGAAGCACGGTAACAAAAAAAACCCTCCTCAGAGATTGCTTCAAACTGTTCTACTTTATCTTTTCTCCCGCTCTTTTCTGTCTCTATTTGCATGTGTGTATCACGTGGGGCACGACGTGTATCGTAGGCGTTAACCGAATTAGTGTTTGTAGTTTAAGTTTAATAAATTTCATTTTTCTTCTTTAAACCTAAGAAAGCCTGTATGTGCTCATTTCTTTGCCTTATAATTGGAAAGTGGTGAACAAGGATTCACCAAGGGGGAACTCAAACACGATGTGTTTAAAATTAAACCCTGTTACAGTAAGACCAGGTGAAGACTGAAAGGGAACCCTTAACCACCTTTCTCATCTGGTCGTAACTTGTGATGCAGGTAGTAATCCAGAGATTGTTACCTTAGTGGTTCCGCTTTTTAATTTAGCCCCTTGCTGCTCTTACTCCCTCAGCAGAACCTCTTTCTTAGTCCTACCTATGTCATTGGTACCTATGTGCACCATGGAGTCTGGATTTTTCCCCTCCCACTCCAAGTTCCTCTCCAGCTCCGAGAAGATGTCCTTAACCCTGGTGCCGGGCAGGCACACAACCTTCAGGACTCAAGGTTTTCGCTGCACTGAACAGTTTCTATATCCCCAACCTATACTGTCCCCTACTACTACAACATTTTTTCTAACTCCCCCAACTTGAATGACCCCCTGTGCCATGGTGTTGTGATCAATTTTCTTATGCTTCCTACAGTCCCTGCTCTCGCTCACACGTGCTGCAAGAACCTTGTGCAAGAACCTCGCATCTGTTGAACAAGTACAAGGGCTCAGGCTCCTCCAATGCTACCTTCTGGATCCCCATATCTGCCTCGCTCATAATCACACCTTCCTGTTCCTGACCACAGACCAAATCTGAAGTACTTCACCCAAGTGATGTGATTACCTCCTGGAACAAAGTGTCCAGGTAACTTTCTCCCTCCTTGATGTATCAAAGTGCTTAAAGATTGGACTCCAGCTGAACTCAGTCAAATTTCCTCAAGCTGCAGACACTTACTGTAATTGTGGCTGTTGTGGATCACACTTGCTACAGTTGCAACGTATCATCTGCTCTGCAATCTCTATTGTATTTTATTGAACTAATTATGTTTGCAAGTTTTGAAATATCACGCAATTGTCTTTTTATAAAATTTAATCTAGGTACTAACCTTGTTTAACTTATTCAATTTAGTTACATGCTTTAGGTCTTTACTGTAACTTAGCCCAAAGTCCTAAATTAACCCTATTTTTTAAATATATATCAAGCAGCATCTCTTACTCCAACCTCACTAAATCCCCACACTCGCCAAATTCCCTTGCACTCTTGGTGAAATCTGCACTCAGGTGAAGTTGCTCTCGGCACTCCACTTTTAGTTGATGTACATTTGCCATGTTGGCAGTTTCAATTCATTATCAAACTAAGGAGGTTTAAAGCGTTAGTAATCAGGTATAATATTACTGCAACTGAGCAGAAAAGTATTCTTTGACATCACAATGGGGAATAGCTAAAGAAATTATTCACACTCTGACTAATATGAGTGATGATTATGATAGTGCTAAATAAGGAGAGACCAATCAGTTATGCCCAGGAAAAACACTACACAACAATCCATTTTCACATGGTTGAACAAAATGTGAAAGAGAGTATGCAATGGTTTATACAACTAAGGCAGTTGCCACAGCAAAATATTAATAGCAGAATGTAAATTGAATCCTTCAAACATAGCATATTTACAACAAGTTCTATCAATAAACTTTAGACAAAAGCTGCGATCTTTTGGTTGCTATTACAGAGACTTGGTGTTGTTGCTATTACAGAGACTTGGTTGAGGGAAGGGCAGGGTTGGCAGCTAAATGTTCCAGGCTTTAGATGCTTCAGGCGGGATAGAGGGGGATGTAAAAGGGGTGGGGGAGTTGCATTACTGGTTAAGGAGAATATCACAGCTGTACTGCGGGAGGACACCTCAGAGGGGTCATGCAGCGAGGCAATATGGGTGGAGCTCAGGAATAGGAAGGGTGCAGTCACGATGTTGGGGGTTTACTACAGGCCTCCCAACAGCCAGCAGGAGGTAGAGGAGCAGATATGTAGACAGATTTTGGAAAGATGTAAAGGTAACAGGGTTGTGGTGGTGGGTGATTTTAACTTCCGCAATATTGACTGGGACTCACTTAGTGCTAGGGGCTTGGATGGGGCAGCATTTGTGAGGAGCATCCAGGAGGTCTTCTTGAAACAGTATGTAGATAGTCCAACTAGGGATGGGGCCATTCTGGACCTGGTATTGGGGAATGAGCCCGGCCAGGTGGTTGAAGTTTCAGTAGGGGAGCATTTCGGGAACAGTGACCATAATTCCATAAGTTTTAAGGTACTTGTGGATAAGGATAAGAGTAGTCCTCGGGTGAAGGTGCTAAATTGGGGGAAGGCTAATTATAACAATATTAGGCAGGAACTGAAGAATTTAGTTTGGGGGCGGCTGTTTGAGGGTAAATCAACATCTGACATGTGGGAGTCTTTCAAACGTCAGCTGATTAGAATCCAGGACCAACATGTTCCTGTGAGGAAGAAAGACAAGTTTGGCAAGTTTCAGGAAGCTTGGATAACACGGGATATTGTGAGCCTAGTCAAAAAGAAAAAGGAAGCATTTGTAAGGGCTGGAAGGCTAGGAAGAGATGAAGCACTTGAGGAATATAAAGACAGTAGGAAGGGACTTAAGCAAGGAGTTAGGAGGGCTAAAAGGGGTCATGAAAAGTCATTGGCAAACAGGATTAAGGAAAATCCCAAGGCTTTTTATACATATATAAAGAGCAAGAGGGTAGCCAGGAAAAGGGTTGGCCCACTCAAGGACAGAGATGGGAATCTATGCGTGGAGCCAGAGGAAATGGGTGAGGTGCTAAATGAGTACTTTGCATCAGTATTCACCAAGGAGAAGGACTTGGTGGATAATGAGCCTAGGGAAGGGAGTGCAGATAGTCTCAGTCATCTCATTATCAAAAAGGAGGAGGTGTTGGGTGTCTTGCAAAGCATTAAGGTAGATAAGTCCCCAGGACCTGATGGGATCTACCCTAGAATACTGAGGGAGGCAAGGGAAGAAATTGCTTGGGCCTTGACAGAAATCTTTGCATCCTCATTGGCTACAGGTGAGGTCCCAGAGGACTGGAGAATAGCCAATGTTGTTCCTTTCTTTAAGAAGGGTGGTAAGGATAATCCAGGAAATTATAGGCCGGTGAGTCTTATGTCAGTGGTAGGGAAACTATTAGAGAGGATTCTTCTGGACAAGAATTACTACCATTTGGAAACAAACAAACTTATTAGCATGGTTTTGTGAAGGGGAGGTCGTGTCTTACTAATTTGATTGAGTTTTTTGAGGAAGTGACGAAGATGATTGATGAGGGAAGGGCGGTGGATATTATCTATATGGACTTTAGTAAAGCCTTTGACAAGGTCCTGCATGGCAGACTGGTGCAAAAGGTGAAGTCACACGGGATCAGAGGTGAGCTGGCAAGATGGATACAGAACTAGCTCAGTCACAGAAGACAGAGGGTAACAGTGGATGGGTGTTTTTCTGAATGGAGGGATGTGACAAGTGGTGTTCCGCAGGGATCAGTGCTGGGACCTTTGCTGTTTGTAGTATATATAAATGATTTGGAGGAAAATATAGCTGGTCTGATTAGTAAGTTTGCGGACGACACAAAGGTTGGTGGAGTTACGGATAATGATGAGGATTGTCAGAGGATACAGCAGGATATAGATCGGTTGGAGACTTGGGCGGAGAAATGGCAGATGGAGTTTAATCCAGACAAATGTGAGGTAATGCATTTTGGAAGGTCTAATGCAGGTGGGAGGTATACAGTAAATGGCAGAACCCTTAGGAGTATTGACAGGCAGAGAGATCTGGACGTACAGGTTCACAGGTCACTGAAAGTGGCAACGCAGGTGGATAAGGTAGTCAAGAAGGCATACGGCATGCTTGCCTTCATCGGTCGGGCATAGAGTATAAAAATTGGCAAGTCATGTTGCAGCTGTACAGAACCTTAGTTAGGCCATACTTAGAATATTGTGTGCAATTCTGGTCGCCACACTACCAGAAGGACGTGGAGGCTTTGGAGAGGGTACAGAGGAGGTTTACCAGGATGTTGCCTGGTCTGGAGGGCATTAGCTATGAGGAGAGGTTGGAAAAACTCGGATTGTTTTCACTGGAACGACGGAGGTGGAGGGGTGACATGATAGAGGTTTACAAAGTTATGAGCGGCATGGACAGAGTGGATAGTCAGAAGCTTTTTCCCAGGGTGGAAGAGTCAGGGGACATAGGTTTAAGGTGCGAGGGGCAAAGTTTAGAGGGGATGTGCGATGCAAGTTTTTTACACAGAGGGTGGTGAGTGCCTCGAACTTGTTGCCAGGGAAGGTGGTGGAAGCAGATACGATAGCGACGTTTAAGAGACATCTTGACAAATATATGAATAGGAAGGGAATAGAGGGATATGGGCCCCGGAAGTGCAGAAGGTGTTAGTTTCGGCAGGCATCAAGATCGGCGCAGGCTTGGAGGGCCGAATGGCCTGTTCCTGTGCTGTACTGTTCTTTGTACCATTGTTAATTGGCAGAAGATGTGGAAAATGAGACAAAGGTTATTGTTGACAAGTTAAATATTCAGCAGCAAAAACAAAATAATGGGGCATAAAAGCTATCTCAGTGATTGTTATTTATGTGGTAGGGAATATCATGTCAACAAATATGAGAAGATGAACCATTTTTCAAATTGCTTCCACTCACAAAGAAAATTTATGGTTCAAGAAGCAGAGAGCCAAGATGCAACTATAGAAACAGGGCAGTAAACAAACAGACAAAATATGCTAAATTGTAAACAGCTTACAGAGCAAAATTAATAGTAGCTAATAAGAGGACACATGTCTGCTTCTGCTAATGAAGAAAACTAGAACAAAATGTAAAGATGCAACAACATTGGAGGTGAACCATTGAAGTATTGGTTGATTCAGGGCACTCAAGAAACCTTATTGCTGACAGAAAGTTCATGGAAATTAAGCAAAATGCAGGTTCAAAGCTGGGACCACAGAACTATCTTCACTGAAATGTTCTAACACTTCTCTGTTAGATTTCACTCAGTTCACAAGAATGATAAAGGCAGCAGTATATTTTATGATTGGTAATGATGGATTTCTTCTGACCCTAGCTGGCACAAGAATTACAGTTGCTAAGCATAAGTGATGGAATAAAAATCCTTCAAAGGCACTGGTAAGCTAAAGTTTGTTCAAGTGGAACTACACACATATAAATCTATGCAGCTTGTCACACAATAACATGATAAATGCCATTCCCAGAAAGAAAATCAAGGGAAAGCTAAAAGAGCTAACATAAAATTATGTAATTAAAATAGTACATGATACAATTGCCTGTACCAAAACCTAGAAATCCTGATAGTGTCCAATTATGTGTAAGCATGTGTGCTATAAATGAAGCAGAGTGATATGACTCTCTACTTGAAATTGTGCAAGAGAAAGTCCAATCATCTACTCTTGACCTTCAATCTCACCAGCATTGCCGAGTCCCCCACTATCAACATTTTGGGGAGTTATCATTGATTACATGTTGAACTGAACTAGCTATATCAACATGATGGCTACAAGGGCAGGGCAGAGGCTGAGTACTCTGTGACATGTGACACATATTCTGACCCCTCAAAGCATCTCAATCAACCACAAGGTTCAAAACAGGAATTTGATGGAATACACACCACTCACTTGGATGAGTGCAGCTGTATTAACACTCAAGAAGCTTATTAACTTTAAGTACTAATCAGTTAATTTGATTAGTATCCTGCTGCTGGACTCGAGATCAACTCCCTCCACCACCAGCACACTGTTTGCAGTAGGTATAATCCACAGGATGCACTGCAGCAACTCATCAAGGTTAATTAACAGCAACCACCACCCCTGCAACCTCAACCACGAAAGACTTGAGCAGAAATGTTGCAGGAACAATGTCACCTCCAAGTTCCCCTCCAAGGCATATTCTGACTTGGATATATATCACCATTCCTTGATGATGGCTGGGTCAATATTTTGGAATTTCCTACCTAACACCATTGTGGGAGCATCATTAGCAGAAGGATTGCAGCAGTTCAAGAAGAAGGACCACCACAAACTTCTGAGGGAAACTGGCATGGGCAATAAATGCATCCTTGTCAGTGTTACCAACTTTGAGAACAAATTTGATGGAAAAAAAAATCTCGAGTTAGATCTGAGATTCTGATTGGCTGGCTCCACTGGAAGAACTGTGGCCAAATAGGCCATATGTTCACTGTTGAAGGCAGACTCAGGCACTGTCCCAAATTATGGTAATGGAGTCATCTGTGTAATTTCAAATATGCAACCCATACCTGGAAGGCAGCATCAGTGCTGCCCAAGCTGTTGGAAGAAAAATCAGTGCCATACTGCATTAGTCACATCCAACATATGTCCCAGTCCTTCCACCCTACAATCAACAGCATCTGCCTAAAAATCAAAATACATATTTATGTCATCTAACATTGCAACACCAACTACACCTGCAGCTGTGAGTCTCTAGTGTCAGTCTGAAGTGCTCTTCTACCTAATTTGGTCCTTCTACAGGGTGTAGCCTCAGTGGCTGCAACACAGGAGGATGACTTCTGCAGTTTATTCAAGGACTCAAGAGAGAGATACTCATGGTCAGCAAGCTCTAAGGGCTTATGTATGAATGGGCTCACCTGCAGACTGGGACAACTTCACACCTGCTGCGGCAGTCTGACCCAGTTTGCTTTCTAGCACCAGGGCAAGCTTTCAATCGGGGGAGATATCACAAGTTAATGAAGTGTTGCCAACCTGGGAGATAGCAAGCTGGCATTATACTCTTGCCATTGCATGGTTGCCCCGCTACTTGGCAGTCGCTCACACACCCAATGATTGGCAGAACAGACTTTAGGAGATCAGTGTCAGTATTCTTGAGAACATAGTTCGACACACTTTTCCCTTCCAATTCTTTTTACACACACACTCACATACACTCACACATTTTATATGCTTGATATGTTTCATCAAGTTAAGAGTTGTCAGTTCAGGGGCTATTTAAGATTCATTTTCATGTTGCACCCACTAAGAATTTTGAGTCAAATAATAGCTTGAAGCAGATTCAATGCTGAGTTCCATTACATTGTGACTCAGAAGCGCCCATATCAAATCAATGTGGAACTTCTATTCTTTTTATGCTCAGGAGCTCTCTCAGTATGAGACTGATGTATTATTACCAATTAGTGTTGAATTCAAGACATAACTCATTTCTTGTGTGACCCATGAAGGTTAAGAAAAAAAGAAAACCTTTATCCCTTTAGCCAGGCTCAATTCATGCCTTGGTTCCAGAGGTGAAAAGAGAATGTTTAAATGCACTGTGCTACTCAACATCTTTTTAAAAAAATCTGACACAGCACATACTTCAAAATTATAGAAGATGTCTTTTTTTTTCAACTCTGTGGTAGCCAACTCGATGATGTCAGACATTTAACAAAGCAGCAGTGATTGCAATGACCACAAAATAGAGGTTTAATCATTTTCATTCCTAATGTCAGCATTCTGAAATTAAAATGATGATTCGTAAAAGGGTCACAATATTTGAATGGTGAATTTTGGTCAATTTTCTCTATTTTCAAATAATAACTATGGAAACCTCACAAATTAACTTTAACTAACTAGTAGTTCTGGTAGAGTGACAAGTCTTTGGCAAAGGCTCTTTATTTCAATACCATAGGAAAATGAAAAAGAGTAAAAGACTTTGGGTGTCAAAATTTTACCTTCAGAAATAGTTAACACCTCTAAACTAATTGGGGTTGAGTGGAGACTAAAGTACATGCATCTATTTGCTAAGACTGTACAGTCTCTTGCTGAATTACAAGCAAAAGGCATCTGGGTTTTGTCCACTTCAAATGCTTTTTCAACTAAAAAGATTTAAGAATGAGTGGGAGGCCATAATTAAGGTCACTGAACTCACTATAAGCTGCGTCATTTCCCAGTACTGACAGAACAGTCCAGTTTTTTAAAAAGTGACTCACCATATAGTGACAGGGAAAGTGAGCCTGATGCCCTATTTATGTGCTCAAAATAGGAACACATGGCTGTTACAACTCTGCGAAACTAATTTGGTCAATGATTTTACAATAGCACCTTTAAAAGAAAAATATAAATATTTCAGATTCTACTCTACGTTGGAAAACTTAAAATTTGTCTGCCAATAGACTGCCTGATTGTTACTGTTTGAATGGACATTTGTCAGCCTTTTAAGAGTCTGATAAAAATTAAATGTGAAAACTACTGCAGCAGATACTGGTCTCAAATCACAGGCCCTCATTCTTTTTTATCTGGAATTATATGCTGAGTCTGTACAAACTGAAAATAAATAATCCTCCTTGGAAGAAAATACCATTAACTACCTTTGAAGATCAACAGTGGAAATCTATCCAAGGGTTAATATTTAGTGCTATTTACCAGTTTTAAAAAAGCCTTAATAACACTTTTTTCTTCCCTGTATATAGACATGCCTAGTTTCACAAGTATAACCTATTTGAAAGCAAGGGGTACTCTAAAGAAAGGTAAAAAGTAGAAATCACATTGTTTGGGAAAGAATGACTGCTGTCGCTTACAATTCATCTGGACTTGGTTTTCACCACATTCTGGATAACGAAAAACCATGTTATTTCAATTCCACAGAGAACAGTAAAACACATGTGTAAAAGCTGACACTTTGCTGTTCCCCAGTACAGTACTGCTGTGGTTAGGAATGCAGTAAACAAGACAAGACATAGGGCACAGTCTCTTGAACTGCAGGAAAAATATACAAAGAAACATTTTTTAAATAATGTCTTGAAATCTGGAAGCGATTCAGTAAAATAATTTTTTAGGTTGCAGGCTGCTTAATTTTTGTTTGCAAACAGACATCATGATCACAAAGAAGTGCTGAGGTCAGATCCTTACTGCTGACATTTAGTTATGCTAAAACTCATGCAGAGCAGAGAGATTTTACCATTGTCAGGATGTTCAATTAATTAATTAAGTTTAATTAATTCTGTTATCAAAATCCGGGGGCCAGAGAAAATCAAAAAGTTTGATTATTGCAAAAATCCAAGATACATTTTGTTGGCTAGTAGCCCAGTTTGCAGAGCAGTGACATTACCTTTAGCACTGTCCACAGAAGTTTCAACTCCCAACAACACTTTGGGGTTTAAAATGGCCACGAGCTATTGGAGCAGCTTCGTAGCTGAAAAAAATGCACCCCAAGTATTTAAATCTATTGTTTTTCACATAAACAACATAAGTACCAAAGCATAAAACCAATACATGGGAGTGATATCGCAATTGTTTTTAATTTACAGTATAATGGAGAACGCCATGGTGACCAGAACAATGCATCCATGCTAAAAGAGCCTAGGAAGAATATAGTTTCATGCAAAGACTTTATTTGTTGTGGCTTGTGAATATTTGATCACAAAAAATTCCAAATATTAAACCTTAGGTTATGGCTACTGGTAATTCTGGAAAGCACAAATTGCAGATGCAAAAATAAAAATAACTACTTGATTGACAGGTGAAGGACATAATAAAATTTGCAATGGAAAAGGTCGGAACCTTTTGGCTGACCAGCTGCTTACTCATTGCTTGAGGATTGGCATCATCATATAAAGCTGCATAATAAACCTCATTGCTTTATTTTATGAATTTTGGGCAAAGAAGTTCATTGTTTAAAATCACAACAATGTAATACTGCAGTTGTTATCTGCTTGGACTCTTACTTGCTGTGTCCTTCTGTCAGTCAAGCAGATGTATCCATAAGCCTTGAGGCTCAATTCAATACAACTGAGTGTTTCAAGTACAACAGATATGTGAAATGGTGATTTTAGAAAAGCAGGCCACAAATTATACTAATTTTTCATCCCATTAAAAACTACTGAAAATAAAATTTAAGACCATTATCTGTATCCAAAGTACAGATTGTGTGTTCCAAGCTTTCCAACTACCCACTTCTCTTTGATGTAATTTTCCATTTTGTGTTTGGGTGGATTTTGGAAGGGAAATAACAATTATAGATGGAGTTGCTTAAAAGCCCAGTAATTAGCATCTTTTTGGTAGGGGGGTGGGGGGGGGGGGGGGGGGGGAAGAGGGCGGGTGGCATAACAGGAAACAGGAAAATAAATAAGTAACATACATTTGTTAAATAGGGTGGAGATGAGAAACCTTTTAATTTGTGACCTTACCACAAAGATGAAATATATAAAAAAACAGACACAAGCGTTAGCACAACAAAGGAAGTGGAAGAAAAGGTTTACCCATGTGCAGCCGCCGTTTCACCCGCTTGTCCACATCAGCTACTGACGTGGCATTGTACTCAGAGCTCTCAATTGCAGCCTCATCCTTCTCTAAAACACAAGTAAAGGGACAAACATGGAGCAGTCGATTAACCAGGAGCCCAATCTTTCTGCCTGCTACGACAGCTGCTTGGCATTGACTAACCAAACAAAAAAAAATCAAGAAGTAAGCCATGAAGCACTAAATCCTTGTTAGAGTGTTAATCCTGCTTGGAGTCTGAAGAAAATCTAAAATAAAAAGAGGGACAAGATCGATTCTTAAAACTATTACAAAAGAAAACTACAAGATTCTTTTTCAGAAAATTGTACAGAAACTAAGCATTATAATAAGATTTGAAATAGTGACATAGAATATAGGAAATGAATGGAAAGATTGTAGAAAATATAACATTAGCAATTCCAATGCAAGAATATCATGAGAAAATGGAGATAAAAGAGTTCATGATTTTTGAAGACTAATATTGGTCATCAAGAGAGTCTTACAGGGAGAGACACAGAACGTAAGGACCCAGTGATGGATGGACATGGGAAGACAATAATCTTCCACAGTAACACAACGTGGAAAAAGTGTGGGTGTGGGGGGGTGGGAAACAGTCTGCATGCAAACAGGAAAACATCAATCGGGCAGTGCTGGTTGCCTGCTTGTCTATGGAACACACCACAACTGGCTAAACAGTCAGGACTAGAAACAATGTTCCAAGGATCGGCCTCGGCAAGAATTGACATGCAGTCAATGAGTGTCAGTACAAGAAAATGTTAGCAACACAGCCATTAAGGTTAGTCTCTTGTTCATGTGCAAGGGTCTTACAGAGAGAGAGATTGAGAGAGAGAAGTTGACACGCAACATTAGAATATAAATTACAATGGGATTAGACTTGTTAATTACATTAGCAAAAATGAAACAGAATAATTCAAAGGCAGAAAAGGAAGGGATAAAGAAGTTAAAACAGGTTCCTTCCCAGTCATTCAGTGGAGGAACAGACAGCTTAAGTAGGGTTGTATGAATGATGATGCAATAAATAAGAGAATCATAAGAGATTGTAACAAAAAGTTCTAGTACTTGTACATGCAGCAAATGCAATCAGAACAGAAGGCAAATAATAAATAGGCTAGATTTTATTTCAAAATCAAAAGGCTGCAGTTTTAAGGGTGACATTGCAGAACATTTGCAATCTTTCAGTGATGTCACAATTCCACATCACTTCAGATGGCAAACAATAATGAATTGGATGAGTTCGGAAAAGTGTTTCAGTGGCACCCATGTATGTTTTAACAAGATTGAGATTTTTTGTTTAATATATATAGAAACTAGTTCTCTGTGGGATCAGGCTGCAATAGAGGCTTTATTTTGTGTTTCTTTTCTTTCTAAAGAGTTGTTTTTGTTTAAAAGAGTCACTTATATATCAAAATCAACAATGCTCAGACAAGACAGGCAATCAGGAACCATCACCAGAAAGCAGAGGAAATAAAGGTTTTCCTAAAGGAGGAACTAAATATATAGAAGTTGGCACAGGCAGTTAAAGTAATATGGATCATATGACCAAGATATAGTAATCTCCAAGGCTGTCAACATTAGCTGACTTAAATGTTATCTTAGAACATACATAGGAAGTTTCAAGCTTTTGTGAAGAACAAAAAGTAATAGGACAGATCAACACACAGAATATGTTGTATTTTACCAACATCTGGTTCAAATACAACATTCATTTTTTTCTCCATGAAACAAACACTGATTTAAAAAAAAGTTACATCCTGAACATGAAGATACTGCAAGCAGACACAAAAATGTCATTAGAAATGGTAAAAAGCACCAAATAAATGATATAGCTAATATACTCCCATTATGATGCACAGCAAAGTTCCAAATGATGTCCTTAGGCCAATTAGATACAAGCAGCTAAGCTAGACAGTTGACATATATCTTCCATAAAATATGCACAATGAAATAAAACTTACCTTTGCTGAATTTCAATGTACTGTATTTAGTTTGATGCCAATAAAATTTTCCTTAAAAGCACATGCCTTAGTTGGGTTCTAAGTGTAGGTGAACACATTGCGTAGCAGGCAGTCTTGACTCTGAGCAATAATCGTGGAGGTCATACACTCCACCATCACTGAAACATGGTCCTTAGGAGTTGAGCATGTTGCTTGTTATGAGGTGCATGCAATGGTTAATGTTCCAAAAAGCATATCAAAAGATGTAACATCAAAAACTTTAGGATCCAGGATATCAGCATAGCTAGGAATTTTATGATGAGCATAGGGTATAATAGCAAAAACTGGTTAAATATGAGCATACCTTTAAGTCAGAGCCTTAACATTCTAAGAGCACAAACCAAAGCATTCTTTGCATTGGTAGCATATGGTTAACTTGTTAGACATAATATGGCACATAAAATGATGTTAATAGATTTCAATATTAAGCAGAAAATGATCTTACCTTGCAAAAAGGATTGGGAATACGAATCCCCAATCCTTTTTCATTAACATCTCCTACTGCCCGCCTCCCCCCCCCACCACCCACAACAACATGGCCACCACCCCAATCCACCCCATTGCTGCCCTTGGCCATATTTAGTCCAGCAATTAAGAAAATTCAGTTTAACTGCAAGCCTAATGTGAAAAATGTTCTTTGAACTTTTGGGTCCAAGTAGCATGGTTTTGTTTTTGTAGCTTGCAGTTTTGATGACCAAATAATCATGAATAACAGAAAATATTACCACCTGCTTCTGGGAGGAATAGGGAGCATGTAACACTCTGGTGCTTATAGAAAACCCAGGAATAGGTAATTTCAATGTAAATTCTTTGCACAGTGTGATTAATACCTGGAATAATCTTTCAGGTAGGATAGTGGAGGCAAGAACTCTGGAATCTTTAGGTGCTGTGATAAGGGACAGTAGGTTTCTATAGAAGATTAAGCTAGATGGACTGACTTGCTTCCCTGACCTACATTTCACTGTGAATTGTCTCAAGTTAGAATATTCTCACCACAGAACTTCAGTTATTGATGGTAACAATAATAGGCAGACCATCTATAAAGTATTAGACATTAATGGAATGCAGACATTTTAGAAGAGAAGTAGATGTTTGAATGATTTTGTTTCTAGGTTAGTTTCAAAAGTTTCCAAGTCAAATCAATCTGTAATGAAACAGTTTTACTCTTGTTACAATAGTCAATATGTTTTGCAAATATAATGTCAATCTACTTCTTGTGTTGCATTTTACTTGAATTTTTAGCAATACCTTTAAATCAATTAGTTTCAAATTAGCTGAACATCAAACTGAATCATGGCACATGACATTCATGACATTCTGTCATGAATTTAAACATTTACACATCACATTACTTTTCAGTGATTATGGTTCTTGCAAATGACCCAGAGTTCTTGAAGCTGTAAGCCTCTTTAGCTGGTGTTAATTATCATTGATTAATTCTCCAACTAAAATTTAAAAATGAGTTGGCTTGTTTGTAAAATAACAAACTGATGTTAAAAATACCATGGTTTCCTCATAAATGATCTTGCAAGACAGTTTGGTAGGTTTGTAAACAGAGGTGTACGTAAATATAATGTTTAATTTGCTGATGCAACAGTGATCATATTTTCTAGACACTGAAGACTTGAAATTACCATTGGCAATGAATGGCCTGGGTTTACTGTATTAATAATGGTGAGGCATCAGTGTTATTGCAGGGCAAATCAGACAGCAATTTCTGACATCCATACATATACAGTTAAATGCAAAATTCCAGAGGTTGCTGTCAGAAATACGATGCTGCTTCACACCAGGGAGCACAGTTGGAGTCCTTGCCGATAGAATCGGGATTGAAAAATTTGGTACTGGTATGAAATTGGTGTACTTACCCACAAATACCACACTAAAAATGGCTGACAAAATTAGGGCTGGTGCATTTAGGAGTAAGTGAGCTTTTAACAGTGTAATAAGTGATAATTACTGCAGAACAAGGACTCTGGCACTGAAAAATTAATCTTACAAGTGTGCAGTCTCATTTCCTCAGAAGCAAATTAATGTTGCAGATTTGAAACTAGATATATATTTTATTTTTTCTGTCTCTTTTATCTCCCTCCCTTAAATCCATCTGTAATTCCCAATCTTTATTTCATTCTCTCTACATCAGTTAAATGTAATATATATTTTCCGCTTTATACTTCCTGGTTTGGATTCTGCCTGTCTCAGCGAGGAATCTACAATCTGATTGGTTGAAGAGCCTCACACCACAGATCCCCTGTAGAGGGCACCGTGCTAGAAAAGATGCCATATTAATGGAAATCTTCACTGACAAGGCCACGAAAAGTCTGTGGGCAGTCAGCAGCGAGATGAATGGTGAAAGCTGGTCCTTCACTGCGGAGAGCAACATCTGGGTCAATAATATTCCTTTGCTATTTTAAATAAGACAAGTCCTCAATTAAAATGCAGAGAAGTCTCATATAAAGGTGTTAAGCAGTCATCTGCTAATGTAGTATCACCAACACTAACTTTTAGCCTTCAGTGTTTCTCCCCTCACCTCCTCTCCACCCAAGAGAAAGCATGTTACACTGGACTATTCTGAAATGCTAATTCTTATAAAGGGTCTCATTTAACTGGTTGTTACGGTTGCCCTTTATTGCTGCACTTAATAAATTATGCTTTAGAACTGTTGGTCACAAGCAGACTGAGAGCAAAGGGAACTTTTCCTGAGACACCACAAATTTCCATGTCAGTGTCATTGTGAATAGAAGAGTTAGTCTCCATTCATGATGTCATAATGTTAGAACGCAGCATTTACACAAGTGAAACTTCACCCATCTGAAAATAATAAAAAATATTGTCAATGCTGCTGGTGGTGGTGCAGTGTGTACTCATGAGTCAAAATGACAGCCTGAATGAATTTTTTTTTGCAAGTCTGTTCTAAGAAGATTTTTTGTCCACTAAGTCTCTGGAATAAAGTGCTCTTTTGATCAAATATTTCATATCCAACTCAAGTCCTCCTTTGTTTACCCAGTTTCTGCAGAAGCAAGTCAATTAAGTTCCTATTTGCAATGCAAATTTTGTAGGACTGAATTCCCTGTTGGCCCTACTCAAGAGTGAGGGTGGTCACTAAACTGTTGGTGCTGTGATAACTCATCAGCCAGGTATGGGTTTCATACTGAGTGTTGTATGAAATGGGTCCTTAGTAAGACAACTCGGTGAGCCTTTCATCTTCAGGAAAATGCTGCCTTGTGCACCATGCTTTCATAGTTAGATACTAAATATTTCTGGGTTTGCAATGGTGAGTAGAGCTTATGGAATTTAGACTTGGCGCAAGTCACTGAATATCATACAAGTACAGCACATACAAGTACAACACAGCTTTGACTGGTACCCACAGTAATCCTGCTAGACTCACTCCAAGCATAACAACACCTTGAGGGAGCATACCAGATTCAATCAAGGTACCAGGGTAAATTAGATTAGATTAGATTAGAGATACAGCACTGAAACAGGCCCTTCGGCCCACCGAGTCTGTGCCGAACATCAACCACCCATTTATACTAATCCTACACTAATCCCATATTCCCAACAAACATCCCCACCTGTCCCTATATTTCCCTACCACCTACCTATACTGGTGACAATTTATAATGGCCAATTTACCTATCAACCTGCAAGTCTTTTGGCTTGTGGGAGGAAACCGGAGCACCCGGAGAAAACCCACGCAGACACAGGGAGAACTTGCAAACTCCACACAGGCAGTACCCAGAATCGAACCCGGGTCCCTGGAGCTGTGAGACTGCGGTGCTAACCACTGCGCCACTGTGCTGCACATTATATCTGTACTCAGAGTCACTTCATGAACAAGTGCAAATGAACTGTGAGCTCATACCCACCCACCCTCCAAAAATAAAATATTTATCAATCAAAACAGAAAGTGTTGGAAATGCACAATGGATAGAGAGATGGAAATATCTCTTTCACAAACTAATGAAGTACCTTTTAAGTGACATGGCAAGTAGGTGCATGTCGAGGTCCCACAGCAGTAATTAAATAAATGACAAGATCATCTGTTTTAAGTGTTGCTTGAAGGATAAATGTTGGGCAGGACACTGAGAGGACTCTATTTCTATTCTTCAAATAGTGCTGTGAGATCTTTAACCTCCAACTAAGGAGACAGACAGGGCTCAATTAAACATTTCATCCAAAAGACAGCACTTCTAACAGTTCCGTGTACTCTAGTACTGCACTGATGTGCAAACCTAGATTATGGATCTAGACTCTGGAGTGGGAATTGAACTCACTTAGAGGTGAGAATGCTTTCCCTTCATTCATTTCAGATTTATTGCTATATCAGGTGGGGTCTTTTCATCAGTAATAAATATAGTGGTACATTGGTCTCTCCCTGCTCGCCCCCCAATCAGTCATGTACCATTATGTAGGTTGGAGTAGTCTCTTCAAATACTCTAATATCAGCACCATAAATTAATTTAAAAGACACAGAGATGCAAAACAAAATGTCAATCTGTATTTGATGTGGAACCCTTCAGTTTAAATGAGTTAAACTTTACTCCAGTGAGAAAAATTAAGGGTGGTCATATACAAAAGTACCAGTCAGCTTGCGAGGAATCCATGTTCTAGGATTATGATAAAACCCCTGTGTGCCTTAAATTTAGACTACTTTAAATTCAGAGTTCATATTAAAATGACCTGAATGAAATATTTTCAAAAGATGTGGTGTATTGTGGAATGATGCTAGAACTTTAATTACCATTTAGCACAATATGAAACAGTTCCAACATGAGAGCTAGTTGACAAGTAGGAAGACTAATGGGCATCCATTTGCAGCTTTAGCAGAGCAGCTCAATACTCAGACTCCCATGAAACATAGCAGCAAAATTCTGTTACTTATTACATTTGCTCATGCAGTTGGCAACACAAATTACAAGAGACTATGTTTCTAGATCATTTAATCAGCTCTTGCACAGCTCACACACTACAGCAAGTTGTCTATCAGCCAGACCTTTAACATATATAGTAAGTCTTCACTTACCTATGCATGTTTTCCCATCTGAATGTAGAGCGTATTTCTGGTGACAGCCGCACACTGGTCCATTGTCTGCATCATCGCAGGTATGCTGACAACCCCCATTTCCATAGTTACAGGTTACTGTCACACAGAAAGTGCAGGAAGGCAAAATGTAAATACAGAACTCTATTATATAGTCCATTTCACAGCTCTGTATCCCTTACAGTTATATTAAACAACCATCGAAAGAGAGACATGATAGAACACGTAATTCATTCTTTGAGTGCTGATGTTAATTTGATTTCTGAAAGATGAATAACTATCCCTACTTGTGAGTTGAATAAACTTAGGACGATACATTGTAATTACACTGCAGAATATTTATTATTTTGGATTCTTTTCCGAATTTGAAGTGGTGGGGGGCGGGGGGGGGGGGGGTGGTGGGGGCGGGGAGGAGTTGAAATGTCATGTGCAGCATAAACAGTGGCTAATACTTCCTAGAACATCTGGGGTTACCACCTTTCGCCAAATCAAAACTGGATCAGAATAGTGGCAGAGCAGGTATGAGTTCATGGCTTAAGTTTTGATATTTGCCTTGCTGATGATGCAAATTCATTGCACACTGTAACAATTAACGCACTCGCATGACCAAACACAGAGGTAAGGGGAGAAAATTAAAATAAGAGCAAAATAATGTGGATGCTGGAACTCTGAAATGAGAACAGAAAGTGCTGGAAGTACTCAGCAGGTCTGGCAGCATCTGTGTAGAGAGAAACAGAGCCAACGCTTCAGGTCTGAACCTTGTTTTTAAAACATGCCTTTTGATGTGCAACTTGCGTTTTAGGAATTTATGGACTGCCTACACAAACATAGGGAGGTTTGGTCTGGATGGATGGCAATCCGACTGCACATCTTGTGATGCAAACTCCTGATATTAAATTGGTAAGAATGTATATGGAACATTGGCTAAATATATCCACTTATTAGAAATATTTCAAGCCTCCAGTCCAAAGTAGCAAGATCAGCATTCCTGCAAAGGAGGAGCATTCTACAAAGGGAAGAATCGTAATGCTCCATCTTGAATGGCATCACTATGTGATGAAACAATGTGATGGCTGGAGTGGTAAACATTGCTGGTGTTTCTTTGTAACTTTCTATTTTCTCCCTTTCACTCCTTCAGATGTCTTTGTATCATTGGCTCCTTCCAATTGGTGTGAGCCACCTAACAACCTACTCCCAGTCTCCTGACAATGCAAGTCTCTATACAGCCAATGGAACGTGTACAAAATATGCCTCAAGATGAACTTCCGTTGCTCCAGCAATATATCTGCGGGGAGATTTCACAAATGCACACTTCCTGCACCAAGCTTCCCTTGTTGGGAATGCATCTTTGAAAATCATGCAGCCACCTCCCACAATTTTCCATCAATTAAAATGAATGGATAAAAAGTCATGGGAGGCACCTGCTGCCCTGAGCTGTGTTCCTATCAGGTGACACTCTGCATCCGGAGTATGTGTACATAAACCTCAACTTCTGATCTCTACTCCGTGGCACCTTGGCAGCAGGGCTTAGAACAGGAATTCATTGTGTGGAGAATGGTACTCTATTGCTCCAGGCTGTACTATTTTCTAGAATACTACCTAGATCATTCAACTAACATTCCCTAAATGGTGAGTAAATTGTGATTGCAGCAAATGTTAATGTTACATTTTGCTCAGAATCAGAGAAATAAAAAGTAAATTAATTATCAAATGGCTAAATAACTTTTAGTTTTTAAGAAATATGAATATTTTCCATCATACATTAATGTATATTATACATATACATACGTTCATACATCACCCATGACATTGCACACAGGAAATCAAGTCATTCTACAATGTCAAGACCAAGCCTGGTCTTCTGGGAAGGATGGTTAGAGGACAAGGAATATTTGGACCAGGGCACACAGACATAATGCAGTTCCTATTTTAAAATTATGCATGCTGCTCTTAGTCTTATATATTTGCATTTTAAATTCTTATGTCCACAATTATAATGGAAATGGCTAATGTAAACATGCATACTGTAATCACCTTTGCACCAGCAGTGATGTTACAGCCTAGATTGTGTACTCAAGCACTGGAATGAGGCTTGAATCCACAAACTTCTGACTCAGAGGACAGACTGCTACCAGTGAGCCAGTTGACGCTTTTTATTCCTATATATAGCTGTGATTCTACTAGAGCTTTTAAACGGTTCAATTAGAAACAATAAATGATAAACAAAATATATTGTTCCATATAAATCAGAAGCACTTTAGAGAGTGTTAAAAGATGGCCATTTCGCACTGAGATGAACAAAAATTTCTTCACTCAAAGGGTTGTGAATCTTTGAAATTCTCTATCCCAGAGAGCTGTGGATGCTCAGTCATTGCGTATATTCAAGCCTGAGATCAAAAGATTTTTGGTCTCTCAGGGAATCAAGGGATATGGGAATTGAGTGGGGAAGTAGAGTTGAGGTTGAGGATCAGCCATGATCTTATTAAATGGTGGAGCAGGTTTGAAGGCTGTATGGCCTACTGCTGCTCCTATTTCTCATGTTCTTAGCTCCCAGTTTCAATTTCTGAACTGTATTGAGTTATATGAATTTGGTCAAGGTGACAGTAGGGACACAGCAATTGCCTTCAGTGTCTTAGATTAGAAAGAGGAAAATCAGACGGCATTCTGGTTCCTGGTTGTTCTCCAAGACCAATTTCATATTTATGAAGATTGATTGGACTGAGCTATAATGCCTCTATGATTTAATAATCTGCCAGCATTCCCTACTTAAGAAATAAAGATACTGGGTTGGCAATGGAGGCCTCAGAAGGTTGTCAGCTGTTTATTCTATATTCAGTTTGATCTCTTTAATCACAAATTCTCAAGAGCTGGCGGGCAGAAGCTGGTGATCATCTGCACTATGTATGAGTACCAAAGGGCAACTGTTCCCTTAGAACTGTATCGCAGCAGATGTCTATGGCTCAGAATTTCCTCAGATCTTCTCCTGCTCCACTGCCATGACATGACTAGACGTGTAATGCAAGTAAACAGAGTTTCTGTTGCACTTCCAGTGAAGTTATGACAGTGAAGCAGGAGTGCCTTAGAGGAAATTCTAGGTAAATTGGTAGGCAAAGAGGAACTGTGAAAATTAGCAGTTAGATTGGGAAGCCTTCCCAATTGCTTTTGGGTGAAGGGGAGAGAAGGAAAATGCTCATCTATGATTTCTTGACTTGAGAAAATGTGCCACACTTCAGAAAAAAATCTGTAAATATTGTAAAATAAAAATTGCGAGTAATAAGTGGACTTCAGTTTGGCCAATTTAGTTGTTGCATGAAACAATAATTGCATTAAACAATAATTTTTTAAATTATATTCTGTTTGCAATCAAAATAGGTTCTAAAATGTTGAGTTAGCCAAACATATTGTTTCCTTTTTTAAAATCAATTTCGAGGTTGAATAAAATGATTAGAAATACTCAGGTATAATTTCCACAGGGCTTTTCCTGAGAGATACAAACCCCAGTGAAAAAGCACAAATGGTTATTAATGCCAATGCACTGCTGGCAGTGGCCCTTAGCTAGATGCTGGGAGAAGAAAGGGTGCAGCCGTCACGAGGGGCTCCGTACAGCAACCATGAGAGAGAAGGATGCAGCAGCCAGAAGGGTGCCCAGCACCGGTTTATTTTCAGGAAGACTAATTTTACAAAGAGGGCATGAAACAGCATTAAGCCCCCTATTTGCATGTGTAAAGGGTCTAACGCCTGATTCAGGCATGGGTCCTGAATGCCTCCTTTGCTGTCTTTACTGGAAACTCTTGACTTAGGAACAGAGACTCCCTACGTCGAGCGTTCCTACTCTGGCATTTCATCAGTGCAGGTACATATCATTTCACCAGGCATAAATGTTCAACAAGGGCAGAAATGAAGCTGGCCACTGGGCTCTGGACCTCTGAAGGTTGTAGGGGATTTCTTTCACATTTAAAAGTTGCATCCTGACATAGGGACCATAAAGGCAGATGGATTTGTCTTCAAGAGGGAGGGAAAATCTGCATACTCCAGCAAACCAGTTTATGGTGGCATTTTCAGGGTCCTTAGTGAGAGAATGCTGTGGTTGTGCCTCCAAAGTACCCAAAAGCTTGCTCAAGGAAGTCCCTGATCCTGACCACATGAAATTCAGTGAGGTTAGCAACAAAGTTCAACAACAAGTGTGATCCCAGTTTCTGCCTACCTTTCTAAAATGCTAAGTTGCAAAATCAGGAGGAGTGTATTGAAAGCAGGAGGAGTGTACTGAAAACTCATTCATATAAAGACAGAAAAAAAACGTGGCATTTGGTTTTTACAAAATATCACCCATTTCTTTGTGCCACAAGCATGTGAATAGACAGCACAGAATCATAGAGATTTACAGTACAGAAGGAGGCCATTCGGCCCATTTTGCCTGTACTGGCTCTTCAAATGAACAGTCCTGCTTTGTCCTGCACACTCGCTTTTTGTCTGTAATCATGTAAGTTTCTCATTCTCAACTACCTGTCTAATTGCCTTTTAAATTTATTTACAGAATCAGCTTCCACCATTTTTTCAGGTAGAGCGTTCCAGATCTCTGAGTGAAAAATATTCAACTCACCTCCTCTCACGATCCTTTGGCAATGATAAAAAGTGTACGGTTATTGACCCAAGCACCGGAGGAAATAGCTTTCTCTATCTACTCTATTAAAACCTCTGATGAGGGCAACATCCTAGTAAACCTCCCCTCTACCCTCTCTAAGTTATTTACATATTACATTTTCACTTTACTGGATACAAATGCTACTTTCAAAGCTTTTGTTTTGATTGTGGAATAAAAAATAAAGTCCCAAAAAGACAAATGGTTAAAACAATTTGCTTTTATAAGCTTTACACCCACTGTCTAGGCTCTCATGTGAAGACTGGGCACTTAGGTGAAATTCTGGAATGCAGTTGGGTCTATGGAACCAAACCCTGACAACGCTCCATGCTGTAAGCACATGAAAGGAGCTACAATGCACATGAGACTGAAGAGTTGGAGTACAAAACAGGATTTACTGTATTTTGTGAGAAAAGGTTGGGAAAACCCAAAAACAGATGTGTGTCTTCAGAGAAAGGGCAAGGTATACCTTAGCATCTACAGCTACCTACATGTGCAGTCCCTCTGGTTTTTGGCGATCTCAAAGCCAGGCCTGCATTCACAGGCCACCCCACCCTTCGGTGCCTCTCGGCAGATATGTGCACATCCATGATCTTTGTTCATACAGTTCATGCCCTCTGTAAAGAAAGAACAGTATAGGAACAGAGGAAAAACAATTAGATTACAAATTAAACATATGCAATCACTTCACCATTTTATAACAGTCATTGGTACCTCTTGGCTAAAGTCTAGCCATCTACTGGTACTAAATATACAATTTGGGTTACATTACAACTCTTCCAAACTTGTTTTACAGCAAAAGAGAGATATTGGGTACAACTATGGTCATTTAGTTAAAATATCAGTTAATCACACATTTCCATTTCTTTTCTTTTTTTTCTGGATCTGGCTATGCTCACATCTCTTTTGCCAAGGCAAGCATGTACGTTGCTCCCAGACACTTGCTAATGCTCCCTTCGGTGCTTACTTGATGACAAAAGGTGCAACCCACGCAGGATATCCTTGATTGACTCTTCTCCTACAGAAAGATCTCAAAGACTCTACCTGCATTTCCCTATCTGAAGAAGCTCAGATCAAAGTTGAATATAGTGAACACTTGAACCTCCACCCCATATATATTGTGTCTCCCTTTGGAGATTGTGCCAATCATATATGTATTTATAACACATCTCTGCCTGATCTGAAATGCAGCTATTCCTGTGGGTGTCATTTTTATGTCAAATTCCTGTGTGCAGTATTTTCATGTGCATTAAACCATTATACAAAAGAAAAGCAAAAGTAGGGCAGCAGAGAAGTGGGGACGGAGGTGGCTGAGCAGGTGGCCATAATCTTGAATGAGAAATTGTCCATGAGTTCTTCAGGCCTACTATCAGAGGTGAACAAGGAAGGAATGGAGAAAGGAAGTCTAAGGTGGTAGTGGTGGCGAAGTGGAGCGTGGAGCTCTCTTTTCTCTCCAGATTGAGCCTGCAATAAGAGGAGAGTAATAGGTTCATGGAGTGATTTCTAGTCATTATGATCAACTGAGGACTGAAACAATTGTTTTAAAATTCTGAAGGTTTGTTATTGGAATTTATAGCATTAGCTGAAGCCTTGGTGATATTAAACATTTGTCATCACTTCTGATTAATCATTGCTTTCCCTAGAATATATGTCAGTTTGTAGATTTTATGGAGTTCTGTTGCCAAGAAAAATGTACAAATTCAGTTATACAATCCATTGGTCTGGATTTTGCAGTCAGCGGCTAAAGCTACTCGCAAAGATTTAGTGATCTGTGTGCCATGGATTATACCTCTCCCACCTAGTCAAAATCTCCAGGCATCCAGCAACAGTGATGTCATCAAGCAGGATAAGCAACATTGAAGAATTCGAACAGATAGCAAACCAAGAAGTAAAAACTACCATCTGTCCTTCACATTTTATAAAATTTACAAAAAGTGAAATAAAGATTGGAACATACACCTTAGAAGCTGAAATATTAAACAAACCTTTAAAAAATCTTTTTAAAATATGAAATTATCATAACTGAAAAATTTGACATTACATGGATTTAAAATGTGTTTTCCAGCATCAGAGAGGTTGTTCAGCATTAGTTATGACTTAGTACACCATTGAAAACCTAGGTACACTTCATTAACAAGAGCTTTTAAACAGCAAGATTACAGTGCAAAAGGAAAGTTCTCATTAGTTCAGTGAATTCTAAACATCCCATCTATGAGGACTTCAACAGCGCACCCTGTGGAGAAGTAGAGAATCACTAACTGCAACTTTTGGATTTCCATATTTAACTACGTATGTATGAACACCAGAAATTGCTGTCACTTTCACAGGGAGAGATGATGGCAAATGTTGACAGTTTCACTGTCATTACAGCTGCAAAACTTGGGTCAATATCTCTTCATGCTTACGCTGCAAAATTTGCCATGAATTTCTTAATATATCACACAATACTACATTCACCTTCAAAACAAGATCTAAAAACCCCTATCAAGAAACAATACAGCACAAGAACAAAATATTTTTAAAAATCACAATCTGGTTTTGCTGTAACAATACACAGTATCGTCTGAACTCTTCAGGTGGGATTGCTACCTCATATACTGTGGTACATTAGTTAATATCTTATTTGCCTTAGTGTTGTGGGGTATCCATTTGATCTTTGAAGGAAGGCTGTCTTTGGAATCCCAGGAAATTTCATCAGATTTCCTAGAATGTTATTTCCCCTTTGCATGACCAGGTCTAGCAAGAATGGTGAGGGGGGAATTCGTGGAGTTATTTGTCATGTGCTGATTCATCTTCTTTTTCTTTTCTTTTTCTTTTTCTTTTGGGCCTCCTTATCTCGAGAGACAATGGATACGCGCCTGGAGGTGGTCAGTGGTTTGTGAAGCAGCGCCTGGAGTGGCTATAAAGGCTAATTCTGGAGTGACAGGCTCTTCCACAGGTGCTGCAGAGAAATTTGTTTGTCGGGGCTGTTGCACAGTTGGCTCTCCCCTTGCGCCTCTGTCTTTTTTCCTGCCAACTACTAAGTCTCTTCGACTTGCCACAATTTAGCCCTGTCTTTATGGCTGCCCGCCAGCTCTGGCGAATGCTGGCAACTGACTCCCACGACTTGTGATCAATGTCACACGATTTCATGTCGCGTTTGCAGACGTCTTTATAGCGGAGACATGGACGGCCGGTGGGTCTGATACCAGTGGCGAGCTCGCTGTACAATGTGTCTTTGGGGATCCTGCCATCTTCCATGCGTCTGATTCATCAGAGATTCAATAACTTCCATTTATGTAACATCCTTAATGTATGTGCTTCACAGGAGGATAATCAGAAAAAAGTTGACACCAAGCTAAAATAAAATATATTAGGAGAGGCGACTAAAAGCTTGATGAAAGATGTTGGTTTTAAGGAGAAACTGAAAGGACAGAAAGGTGGAGAGGCAGGCAGGTTTAGAGGGAAATCCAGAGATCAGGCTTAGATGACTGAAGGCACAGCAACCAATGGTGGGACATGAATGGAGAATGTGCAGAGATCTTGGAAGGCTGTAGAACAGAAGGATGTTACAGAGATAGGGAAGGGTGAGGCCTTGGAGGGACTTGAACATGAGTAAGAGAATTTTAAATTTGAGGCATTGCTGGACTGGGAACAATATAGGTCAGTGAGTACAGGAGTGATATGGGCAAGTGAGATTTTGTGTTAGTTAGGATATGGGTGGCAGAATTTTGATGAGCTCAAGCTTATGGAGGGAAGGGATGGAAGACCAGCCAAGAGAACATTGGACGCTGGAATAGAAAAAAGCTAGCCTCATTAATGATGATCATAAAACTATTGGATTGTTGTAAAACCCCATCTGTTTCACTAATCTGCTCTTTCAGGGAAGGAAGTCTGCCATTCTTTCCTTGTCTGGCCTACAGGTGACTCCAGACCCCCAGAAATGTGGCTGATTCTAAAACTGCCCTCTGAATGGCATAGCAAGCCACTCATATCAAGCCACTACAGAAAAGTTGAAGATGAATCAAACCAGATGGACCACCTGGCATCAACCTAGGCGCTGAAAATTCAAAGGCATACCCTGCCCAGGCGACCCTGCAAAGACCTCCTCACCAACATCTGGGAACTTGTGCCAAAATTTGGAGAGCTGTCCCATAGACTAGTCAAGCAACAGTCTGATGTAGTTATACTCATGGAATCATACCATACATACAATTTTTTTGTGTCAATTGAGAAATTTGCTGATGACAAAAATTGGCCATGTAATTGATAGTGAAGAAGATAGCTGCAGACTCCGGAATGATATCAATGGTTTGGTTGAGTGGGCGGAAAAGTGGCAAATGGAATTCAATCTGGAGAAGTGTGAGATAATGCATTTGGGGATGGCAAACAAAGTGAGGGAATACACAATAAATGGGAGGGTTTCGAGAAGGGTGGAAGAAGTGAGAGACTTTGGACTGCATGTCCACAGGTCCCTGAAGGTGGCAGGACAGATAGATAAAGTGGTGAAGAAGGCATATGGAATGCTTTTCTTTATTGGCTGAGGTATAGAATACAAAGGCAGGGATGTAATGCTGGAACTGTATAAAATGCTGGTAAGGCCACAGCTGGAGTACTGCGTACAGTTTGGGTCACCACATTACAGGAAGGATATAATTGCTCTGGTGAGAGTACCAAGGAGATTTACTAAAATGTTGCCAGAGCTTGAAAGTTGCAGCTATGAGGAAAGATTGGATAGGCTAGGGTTGTTTTCCTTAGAACAGAGGAGGCTGAGGGATGACTTAATTGAGGTGTACAAAATTATGAGTGGCCTAGATAGAGTAGACAGGAAGGACCTGTTTCCCCTACCGGAGAGGTCAATTACTAGGGGGCACAGATTTAAGGTGACTGGTAGAAGGATTAGAAAGGACATGAGGAAAAGCTTTTTCACCCAGAGGGTGGTGGGTGTTTGGAATTCACTGCCAGGAATGGTGGTGGAGGCAGAAACCCTCAACTCTTTTAAAAGGTACCTGGACAAACACCTGAAGTGCTGTAACCTGCAAGGCTAGGGACCAGGTGCTGGAAGGAGGGATTAGATTGGACCTATACCACCAAGAAGGACAAAGGGAGCAGATGCATGGAAAAGCCACCTCCTGTAATTTCCCCTCCAAGTCACACATCAGCCTGACTTGGAACAATATCCCTGTTCCTTCACTATTGCTGGGTCAAAATCCTGGAATTCCCTCCCTAAGAGCACTGTGGGTATACCAAAACCAGATGGACTGTAGTGGTTTAAGAAGGCGGCTGACCACCACCTTAAGGGCAATTAGGGATGGTCAATAAGTTGTTTAAAGTTCATTTCATGGGATGTGGGCATCGCTGGCAAGGCCAGTATTTGTTACCCATCCCTAATTACCTTAAGAAGGTAATGATGACAAAGGCTGGGTCTTGCCAGCGACACAAACATTGCATAAATGAATAAAAAAAGGCTGCCATTCTGACAATGCAACCACTAGATGGTGCAGTACTGGCACATGCATAAATGCAGCCAGGGAGTGGGGAACAGAAGCAATGATTGCGACAGGGAGCAGGGTACTGTTGGACGGTGGTATGTGGAGGCAGCAATCGCGGCCATTGAGGGGTGCGGGAGTTTGGATTCAATTCCTTTTTTTGTGTTAAATTGAGCAGCGGCATCTTTATTACTGGCAGCTGCCTGAGACATCGCAGACAGTGATGTTTCTGTCGATGAGACTGCATTTATGCATGTGCCAGTATTGCACCTAATGGTTGCATTGTCAGAATGGCAGCCTTTTTTTTTTCATTTATCTCAGAATCACAGAATTGCTACAGCACAGTTGGAGGCTGTTTGGCCCATCATTCTGCACCGACTCTTCAAATGAGCAATTAACCCAGTGCCATTCCCCCATCTTCTCCCAGTAACCTTGCACATTCTTCCTTTTCAGAAAACAGTCTAATTTCCTTTTGAATACCTCGATTGAACCTGCCTGCACCACTCTCTCAGGCAGTGCATTCCAGGCCTTAACCACTCACTGCTTGAAAAAGTATTTCCTCATGTCGCTTTTGCTTCTTTTGCCAATGACTTTAAACCTGTTCCCTCTTGTTCTTGATCCTTTCACGAGTGGGAACAGCTTCTCCCTATCGACACTGTCCAGACCCCCATGATTTTGAATACCTCTATCAAATCTCCTCTCAGCCTTCTCTTCTCCAAGGAAAATAGTCCCAACTTCTCGAACCTATCTTCAGAACTGAAGTTCTTCATCCCTGGAGCCATTCTCGTGAATCTTATCTGCACTGTCTCCAATGTTTTCACATCTTCCCTAAAGTGCAGCACCCAAAACTGGATGCAATACTCCAGCTGAGGCTGAACTAGTATCTTATACAAGTTCAATATAACCTTCTTGCCCTTGTGCTCTATGCCCCTATTCATAAAGCCTAGGATCCTGTATGCTTTATTAAACGCTCTCTCAACCAGTCCTGCCACCTTCAATGACTTATGCACATAAACACCCATGTCCCTCTGCTCCTGCACCCCATTACAGTTGTACTCTTTATGTTATATTGTCTCTCCATGTTCTTCCTGCTAAATGAATCACTTCACATTTCTGCCCATTGAACTTCATCAGCCACTTGTCTGCCCATTCCACCAACTTGTCTATGTCCTTTTGAAGTTCTACACTATCCTCCTCACAGTTCACAATGCTTCTAAGTTTTGTATCATCTGCAAATTTTGAAATTGTGCCCTGTAAACCAAGATCGAGGTCATTAGTAAATATCAGGAAGAGTAAGGGTCCCAGCACTGAATCCTGAACTCCACAACAAACCTTCCTCCAGCCTGAAAAACATCCATTAATTATTACTCTCTGTTTCCTGTCACACAGCAAATTTCATATCCATGTTGCTACTGTCCCTTTTATTCCATCAGCTGTAACTTTGCTCACAGGTCTGCTGTGTGGCAGTGTATCAAATGCCTTTTGGAAGTCAATATACACCACATCAATGCATTGCCCTCATCAACCCTCTCTGCTACCTCTTCAAAATACTCCAGCAAGTTAGTTAAGCACAATTTTCCCTTAACAAATCCATGCCGGCTTTCCTTAATTAACCCACATTTGTCTATGTGCTATTAATTCTGACCCAAACTATTGTTTCCAGAAATTTCCCCACCACCGAAGTTAAACTGACTGGCCTGCAGTTGCTGGACTTATCTTTACACCCTTTTTTGAACAAGGGTGCAACATTTGCAATTCTCCAATCCCCTGGCACAACCCCTGAGTGTAAGGAAGACTGGGAAATTATGGCCAGTACTTCCGCAATTTACACTCTCACTTCCCTCAGTATCCTTGGATGCATCTCATCCGGTCCTGCTGTGTTATTAACTTTAAATATAGACAGCCTATACAATACCACCTCCTTAACAATTTAAAACCCTTCCAGCATATTAATTACGTCCTCTTTCACCATGGCCTGGGTAGCATCCTCTTCCTTTGTAAAGACAGATGCAAAGTATTCATTTAGAACCTCAGCTATTCCCCCTGCCTACTTGTGTAAATCTCCTTTTTGGTCCCTACTCGGCCCAACTCCTCCTTTTACCAACCTTTTGCTATTTATATGCCTATAGAAGACTTTGGGATTCCCTTGTGTGTTTGCCGCCAGCCTCTTTTTATACTCCCTCTTTGCTTCTCTTATTTGCTTTTTTACTTCCCCTCTGAACTTTCTATATTCAGCCTGGTTCTCCATTGTATAAAGAATAGGCATACAATGCTGCAAAGATTAGTGGCAGGCCAGAAGATTGGGAAAATTTTAGGAACCAGCAAAGAATGACTAAAAAAATAGAGAGAGAGAAATTAGAATATGGGAGTAAACAAGAAAGAAATATAAAAACAGACAGTAAGAGCTTCTGCATATATGTAAAAAGGAAGAGAGTAGCTAAAGTAAACTGTGGTTCCTTAGCGGATGAGACTGGGGAATTAATAATGGGAATCAAGGAAATGGCAGAGACTTTGGACAAGTATTTTGTATCTTTCTTCACTGAAGCAGACACAAAAATATCCCAAGAATAGTAGAAAATCAAGGGGCAACAGGAAGGGCGGAACTTAAAACAGTCACTATTACTCAAGAAAAAAATACTAGGAAAACTAATGGGACTAAAGGCTGGCAAGTATCCTGGACCTGAATGTCTGCATCCTAAGGTCTTAAAAGAAGTAGCTGCGGAGATAGTAGATGCACTGGTTGTAATCTTCTAAAATTCCCTAAATTCTGGAAAGGTCCCAGCGATTGGAAAATCACAAATGTAACACTTCTATTCAAGAAAGGAGGGTGACCTCAGATGAAGAACAAGATAAGTTGCAGTACCACCAGCAGCAGGAACAGCAGCAGCCTTCTCCTCAACTACCTGCCACACCACAGGAGAGAGGGGAGGAGCACAGAGGTCCAGCTTACAGGAGGCAATAACCCCATTACAGGGTTTACAGGCAGAGGATAAGCTTCCTGAAATGATTGAGCAGCAGTGCCTCAAGAGGCTCAAGGTTCCATGTCAGGTGGTTGCTGGCATTTACAGCCTCCTGGAAGCAGATCTCCTGCCAAGTGGACTAAGTGGGCATTGGCAAAGTCACCATGGCCCTTATTCGCCTCTGGCTCCTTCCACGGATCTGCAAGTAATATTTTCAGAATCTCACAATCTGCTGACCAAAAGCGCATCTCACAGGCAACTGATGCAAGGTTTGCCATGACCAACACTTATGTACACGTCTCAACCGATGAGGCCAATCAATGAGCAGGCACGTGACTTTGCCTCTCTGGCTGGCGTCTCACAGTTCCAGGGAGTCATTGGCTGCACACATGTGGCAATCAAGTCACTTCCAGATTACCCTGGAGTCTTCGTCAACAGAAAAGGATTCCACTTCATCAATGTTCAGCTCGTCTGCCACCACCAAAAGATCATCATGCAGGAAGTGCAAGATTCCACGGGAACTGCCATGATGCTTTTATCGCATGCCAGTCCAGCCTCCATGAGATATTCACACCTCAAAGCACAGTGAGCAGATGGATCCTCAGAAACAAGGGTTACCCTCTGAAGACATGGCTGTTGCCACCTGTGAGGAGTTCAAATAATGACACACAGGAAGGATACAACAGAAACCATCTGGCCATCAGAGCTGTAACAGAGTAGCAATCTGGATGCCAAAGATATACATCAGGTGCCTGGAAAGATCTGCGGGGAGGGCACATTTCAGTGTGCATCAGCCAAGTGTCTAGAATAACAGTGGTCTACTGTGCTTTACACAGCATTGCGCAGCAGTGGGTGGAAGTGGGGGAGGGGGGGGGGGGGGTGGAGGCCAGAAGTGTAACTACTTTGAGCTGTGTCCCCACTTCCATGTGCTCTTTCTCCATCTCCCCATTCATGGCTTATCTGCACTTGTCTGCCATCCAAGAGCTGGAGAGCACCTTTCTGCATTTCAGAGAGGCACTGAATGGTTAAAACAAGGTTTTTCTCAATCCTGCTTATGGTGACCTTCTGAGCATGCAGGCCAAAGGCCAGAATGCACTTGGTCAACTGTCATGTCTCATGTTCTGTGCAGGTGATCATGCTGTCCTTGGATGTAGACTTCAGTGGGAAGACCTGAGACATCATGCCACTCATGCTGAAGATAGACTCCTCCACTCTCTCTCCAAACATTCACAGTTCCGCTGGAAAGCTGACAGAACCTCGCACATTTTCTGTTGCTGCTCCAGATCATCCTGTTCATCGATGGCTCCCATGGCTCAGCATCTGCGTCCAACTGAGCAGAGCTTGGAAAGTCCTGCACCCTCTGATGGAGACTCTCACTACTGTACTTGTCTCCACCACCTGCTCCTGCTCACTTGTGATCTGTGAGACGCCATGTGACAATCTAACTAATTGTCTTGGCGGCTCCACCAAGGTGTGCATATCTGAGCTGGTGGATGTTGCATCCTCAGAGTTAGTGACCTCCTTTGAGGAGTCTTTGTCCTTCCCACATATACTTCCTGAGGGACACTTGAAGGACCTTTGGGAGATGAAAGACATTAATTAGAACTAAAAAGGTGAAAGGGTTCTAAAACATAATTGTCCACATTATCATTTTTCATTGCCTACTTACATCAAATCAATATGAGTAAGTGTTGTGCGCCATGTGGCTGTGTGGTATTTAACTCTGTCACCAGATAGCTGGGAGACCCTCTCTCTCTATTGTCAATGGCGGGCATGCTGGGATCTAACTTATCTCCAATGCCTACTCCTCTGCAGTTGTCAAAGTGGAGATGACTGGAGAGCCACCTCTGATTTTTTGCCTCTCTCTGGCATTCTGTGCTCCCTTCTTTTGCAAGGAACGAAGAGAACCTATGAGAGTGGGAAATGAAAAGTGTTGAGTTGATGGCTGGACAACATTTGTGGAGGAGAGGTGTGGCATTGCATTCAGAAAAGGTTGAGTATCAGTGGTGGCTGGTCAGATGGGGATGTGAGGTGGTGCCTTGACAGAGAGAGATGAATGCACCTGCAAGATCTGTTTGTATGAGAAGTAATGTGCAGAAGAAGGCTTGGGAAACCAGAGTGTGGGGGGCTTTGGCCAAGACACACATCTGGATATAGTTGAATTTTCCATGCCGCTCACCTTTCCTGCTCTGATTAGGTCATTGAATCTCTTATGGTACCACACTTCTGCTGCTAACCTCCTCCACCACTTCCAACCACACCTGCTTGTTTTTGGAGGCAGGCTTCTTCCTCTAGCCCGCAGACTGCAGCATCATGTCCAGAGACACATCACTGAAGTGTAGAGCTGCCTTGCTACATTGTGCCTCCAATTCTACAGTATCTGGCTCTGTCTGAAGACCTCTACCATGCTTCAACTCTGATCCTCATATGACCCCTTTAAATACCTCAGCTGAAATACACTGCTGCAGGTTGTCATTGCTCCAATTGGTTGGGAAACCCAGAAGTCAGATGAAAATGCAGTGGTTACGTTAAAAAGCCACTGACAAATGGGCTGCTGAAACCTCCAGGTTCCCAACATGCTGCTGGGCTCCCCTGCTGCGAGGTAGAGCATGGCTACCCGACACAAACCCGACGGGACCCGACGACGGGTGTTGGTCCGGTCGGGTTGCTCTTCCGGCTCCGGCATTCAGGCTCAAGTCTGGTCGGGCCGGGTCGGGTCGGACACACTCTATCACCACCTCTGGCACGTGGCTCCAATCTTAATGTACTTTTTAAACAACCTTTCAAGTCCAGTTACAGTTTTTGTTGCTTATCTGCACAAGCTTATAAACAGAAAGACGGAAGCTAGGTTAACTGAACATGCCGGTGGTTGGGTTGGGTCGGGCGGGCACGGGAATAAATTAAAGGACTTGGGCCAGATCGGATGTGGTTCTGCTGGGCTCGGGTCGGGTTTCATTTGCAGACCTGAGCAGGTCTTTACTGCGAGGGGGTTGGAAAATTAAAGTTCAGCCCCGTGTTTGGATCACCAAGGGGCAGCATGTAGATGAGAAATAGAAGGGCCCAAGGACACATGCTTGGTTCAAAAGTTGGTGAAGATGGAGTACTGAGGATGCAGAACTTATTATTTTGGAGTAATTTATGCTTAAATAATTGCTGTATTGTACTCGTAATTTTCTGCTATGTGTTTCTACTTCTGTGCAATTATCTTGTTCATAAGTAAATTGGACTATAAGGTTTAGCCTGAGCAACACTGCTTTCAAAATGCTCAGAAGTAAGTGGTGACTGCCACCTCATCTCCAGTGCAAGATAACATGACAAAAGGATAATTTCTAATTCTGTGTTCTTTCATCCCATTCAGTTTGCACCTAAGGCTGTAAATATCACTGCAAAGGCGATCCAAGTCCTTTTATGGAAGATAAGCATTTATTGTGGAAAGGAATTAACAATGTTTGGACAAAATTATAACAGAAGCATGGTGATTAAAAGAAAACACGAAACAAGAAAAAAAAATCATTTGGTCCATCAACCCTTTTCTTTTCACAGATCACATACAATCTGTTGTTACATGGAATATCAAAATCTATTAATCCCCTGAAGAAGTGTTCAGCAAAGTTTCGAGCTGCCCATGCACGGTGAATTAAACAAAACGCTAGAACATGCAGCTAACCATATCACTATATTATTCATTTTTGCAAATGAAACATGTACAACAATAACCTGTATTAGAAAATTACCAATGGCATTGCCCATGATCAGCTAATGAATACAAGTTCTTTAACATTCAAGATCACGTCAGAGTTGAAGAGAGACTTCAGAACTTTATTACACAACATTAGCAATAGCCAGTGTCTGTAGCTAGGAACATAGGATTTGCTGGATATCAGGTTCGCCTTCTACTATCCTGGTAGTCACATGGTACAACAATAAGGGAGTTGACAAATCATGGCAATAAATCTCCATCAATTAATCTACAACAGACCCAGAAATGACACAAGGAAAACTACACTGTTACAGACAACAGTTCACATACAGGATTTCCATTGTTCATATAGGCAGTTTCAATGTTAAACGTTGACGTGAAAGCACGGCTAAAAATTGTAACAGAAAGTTGGACAGGAAGTACACATGATTTTTAATAATATAAATATTGTAAATGGTCCTACAGCAGCAATTTACAGTGGTTTTTATACTGATGCTTAGTGGGGAAGATTTAATCATAGCTTTGTATTTGTTCAAATTTCCCATATGCACTAAAAATATTCTGTAAATGTGATTATGCAAGATGTAATTTGGAAATGTCATTGCTTGAACCCTAAATCCTTTCTCTTTTCTTATGACTTTACCCTTGGTTTGAAACCTTAGTCAAAACAGCAGATAGAACATTCTTATAGCCATTCACACACTAATACCTGCACACTTACCTCAAGGTTTTGGTTGCTTACACTGCTTTGAGCATGTGGAGGTAATCTATAATAATACAGTTTTTGTCTGTCCACATTTTCTGATTGGTTGGTGGTTTGATTTGGTGGGCAAAGCCTGGCGCACATGCCTCAGTTACTGGCCCCGCAACTCGCATTGTTCCCTGGCCTCAATTATTGGCACCTGGCTCTTGCAGCTGCCCAGCTTCAGTTACTAGTCCCCAGCCCCCGCCGCACCCTGGACTCACTTACTGAGCTCCAGGCCCCTGCTGTCACCGCTCCCAGCATCGGTTACTGGGCTCTTGACGACAACTTGGGGGCAAGCGGGGAATGGGGAGGTGAAAGGCATGGACCAGGGCCGGGACAGCATGAGGTGAGGAGGGGGGTGTTAGGTTTAGTTGTATTTGTATTAGTGTTGTAGGATGTTCTAGAGAAAGTCTTAAACTCCAGTAAAAGTTAACAACTTTATTATTTACAGTTAATATATACACTCTCCACAAGCCAACTAAGCTAGCATCCTTTGTGCTGCTATACCGTCTTCTTCTCAAGCCTATCTCATGTGACTGTTACATCATCAGTCGTACAGTGGGAGGGGTCTCTCATTGTCTTTGCTATTAACTTTTTACGTCATTATACTACAGGGGAAGTTGGCATGGGAGGTGGGAGACAGCATGGGGGTGAGGTGGAGAGATGGCATGGGAGGTATGAAATGGGGGATGGGGATGGCATAGGAAGAAGGGGTGGGAGGGGGGATGGGATGGGGATGATATGAGAGGGATGAAAGGGATGGGATGGGTATGGCATGAGAGGGATGGCATGGGAAGAATGGAACAGCATGTGATGGGGATTTAAAGAAGTACTGTTGAAATAGAGATACTAATTTCACTGCAAATGTTTTGCAGGACCCTCCTAGTTTATATTTTTACATTATAATTTCTGTGTTAAGCAAAGTTGGACAGATTAAATTTGTACAACTTGGCACACTAAGTGATATTTCAGCATTGACTTTACATTTTCTCCCCTTTTCGATACTGATTAAGGAAAGTATTCATCATGAGTATCTTGCAAACTATAGCAGCTTTCCTATGCAGCAAACAGATCACACTTGAGTATTCAGAATGCCCAGTTTTCCCTTTGTGCTTGGTAGCATTACTCAGCATAAGCTTTCTGGATGGATTTGCATTTTTGAAAATCTGGAAACAGTTTAGGTATAAAGCCATAATGTGCTGTTGGTGTCCCATTAAGAATTTGGGATATTATTAAAAATTACAACAGTTTATTTGCATCTGTCATTGTCTTTTTATTATCTGCTGTAATAACAGGGTCGATTTTAGCTTGAGGGTGGGATAAATGCATCGAGGTCCCTAAATGGGAGCTGGAAGTCTGAAAGCTTGTGAGGCCCGGCTGATTTTAATAGCTGGGCTTAATTTTAAATTAAAGCCAGTCGGAATGATGTCAATGAGTGGGAATTTAGGCTCAAGGCAATGGCCCAACTAAATGGGTTCTGGCATAAGGCTAGTGCTTGAAGGGATTCCTGAAAGACGCCAGTGTAGGAAAGGGCGGCCAAAAGATTACTTTTGAGTCCCAGAGGAACTCTCCTCCTCCTATCCCCCAAGGAATAAAAAATATTTATCTTGACCTCTTCTGGTCACTCTCCTACTGCCCATCATGCTTCTTTGGCAAGTTTGACACCACACTGGTGACGTGCACATTATTTGTGATGCAAATTCTGAAGTCAGCTGGAAAGGCTTGGCATTTTTGTGCTTAGAAGAAACAAGAAACTCAAGTGCATGAATGAGGTTGTTGAACAACTCAGAACAGATAACAACATATGGAATTTGCTTCCTGAACTAGTGGAACAGACTTGTTTGACACCCACAAAGCCCGTAACAACCTACTCAGTTAAGAGATCATATTCTGAATTCTTAAGGCTGAAAAAGCTGTCTGTGCAGAACGATAACTCAAGTCTTTCTAAACAATGTTACTAATCTTCACAGATAAAGAAGCTTCACTAATATATCGAGCAACTGGTCAGCAAAATTCATTGGAAGGAATGCTCGAAGATACTCTTCATTTGCTGCATGTTATTCACGCAATCTGAAATATTTAGATCATTAATATCTTCTTGGGAGGGTTATATCTCAAATTATGCTGTTCAGAATAGTGTATTTCACATGTTCTTCGGTGCTGCACCATCTTCATAGCAGCAGATTTTATAAACATGCTTCAATTTCAGAAATCCCAACCTACATCAGAATCAAAAAGAGCGGAGCACATCTAAGTTAAGGGCTAATTTTTCATGAAAGACCATGGTTATAAATTCTGCAGTGCAAACTCCAAATCATGATCAGATGTCATTATCGAATTGCTTTCTCAGTGTCTGATGATAATAAAGGGAGTAGATGTTTCACAAATACTTGAGTCATGAGTCCTGGGACTTGATTTATCCTAATCTAGAATGGGGTAGTAATAATGTAAAGGGCAGAGAGGGAGAAAAGATTTTGAAGTGTTTTCACGAAAATATTCTTGATCAGTATGTTTCTGGCCCAGTGAGGAAGGAGGTATTGCTGGATCTTATTCTGGGGAATGAGTTGGGTCAAGTGGATCAAGTGTTGGTAGGGGAACATTTAGGGAACAGTGATCATAGTATCATAAGGTTTAGGTTAGATGTGAAAAAAGACAAGGAACAATCTAGAATAAAAATACTTAATTGGCAGAGGCCAATTTTGGTAGGGTGAGAATGGATCTGTCCCAGGTAACTTGGAATCAAATATCAGCAGCTAAAACTGTACCTGAACAATGGGCTGCCTTTAAAGTAGAGATGGTTTGGGTACAGTCGAAGTACATTCCCACAAAGGGGAAAGTTAGGGCAACCAAAGCCAGAGCTCCCTGTATGGCAAAAGAGATAGAGAGAAAGATGAAGCAGAAAAAGGTAGAGTATGATAGACGTCAGGTTGATAATACAAGCGAGAATCAGGCTGAATATAGGAAGTTCAGAGGGGAAGTGAAAAAAGAAATAAGCACAGCAAAGAGAGAGTATGAGAAGAAACTGACAGATAATATTAAAGGGAATCCAGAAGTCTTCTGTAGGCATATGTACAGTAAAAGGGTAGCAAAAGGAGAGGTAGGGCTAATAAGGAACCAAAAATGGATTTACGCATAGAGACAGAGGGTATGGCTGAGGTACTAAATGAGTACTTTGCATCTGTCTTTACCAAGGAAGAAGATGCTGCTGAAGTCATAGTGGAAGAAAAGGTAGTTGCGATAGTGGATGGACTAAAAATTGATACAGAGGAGGTATTAGAAAGGCTTGCTGCACTTAAAGTTGATAATGCACCCAGACCAGATGTATCCAAGGATAAGGGAAGTGAGGGTGGAAATTGCAGAGGCACTGATCATAATCTTAAAATCCTCCTTAGCTATGGGGGTGGTGCCAGAGGACTGGAGAATTACAAATGTTACACCCTTGTTCAAAAAAATATGTGAGGATAAACCCAGCAACTACAGGTCATTCAGTTTAACCTTGGTGGTAGGAAAGCTTTTAGAAACGATAATCTGGGACAAAATTAACAGTCACTTGGACAAGTATGGATTAATTATGGAAAGCTAGTATGGATTTGTTAAAGGAAAATTGTGTTTAACTAACTTGCTTGAATTTTTTGATGAGGTAATAGAGAGGGTCGATGAGGACAATGCTGTTGATGTGGCGTACATGGACTTCCAAAAGACATAGACCTACCAGCATAATTGAAACCCATAGAATAAAAGGAAGGGTGGCAGCATGGTTACGAAGTTGGCTGAGTGACAGGAAACAGAGAGTAGAGGTGAATAGATGTTTTTTGCACTGGAGGAAAGCATATAGTGGGGTTCCCTGGATCAGTCCTTGGACCACTGCTTTTCTTGATATATATTAATGAGCTAGACTTTGGTGTACAGTGCACAATTTCAAAATGTGCAGATGACACAAAACTTGGAAATATTGTGAACTTTGAAGAGGATAGTGATAGACTTCAAGAGGACATAGACAGGCTGATGGAAGGGTAGACATGTGGCAGATGAAATTTAATGCAGAGAAATGTAAAGTGACACATTTTGATAGGAGGAATAAGAAGGTGCACTATTAAATAAAGGGTATAATTCAAAAGGAAGTTTAGGAACAGAGAGACCTGGGGGTGCACAAATCATTGAATGTGGCAGGACAGGTTGAGAAGTGGTTAAAAAGGCATATGGCATCCTGAGCTTTATAATCAGAGGCATAGAGTACAAAAGCAAGAAAGTTATGATGAGCCTTTATAAAGCACTAGTTTGGCCTCAACTGGAGTATTGTGTCCAATTCTGGGCATCACACTTTAGAGAGATGTAAAGGCTTTAGAAAGGATGCAGAAAAGATTTACAATAATTTTTCCATGGAGGAAGGACTTCAGTTACATAGAGAGATTTGAGTAGCTGGGGTTGTTCTCCTTAGAGAAGAGAAGGTTGAGAGGAGATTTGTTAGAGGTGTTCAAAATCATAAAAGAGAGAGAAACTGTTCCCATTGGCAGAAGGGTCAAGAATCAGAGGACACCAATTTAAGGTGATTGGCAAAAGAAGTAATGGTGGCATGAGGAAAAACTTTTTTTTTTACACAACCTGTGATCATGTTGGCGGCAGATTCAATTGTGGCTTTCAAAAGGGAATTGGATAAGCACATGAAGAGTCACGGTGGAATATAACAGGTGGAATTTTACCTCTTTAGTCTCTTACCGCAATAGGGTTGGAACTCGACTCTCTGAGCAGTGTGCCCAGCAGTTGCTCTTTAACAGAGCAAATTAATTGACATCCCATCTCCAGGCTCCCTGACCAATCAGGGACGGAGGGCGGGGTTGCACGTCCATTCTGTCAAAGGAAGGATTTCTAATTAAAAGGGCAGAAAAATGGTCAGAAAAGCTCACCAGGGCTGGCTCGCCAATGACAGGAACTTTGTTGCCCATTATCAATACATGCCCACCTGGTCCACTGGGAGAGAGGTCTTGTTCCAGGAGGCTGCATATATCATCAGCGACCTGTTGTGATAACCTGAGCCTCTTGAGGCACTGGTGCTCAGGCACATCGAGAGAACTGGTCCTCTGCCTGTACACCCTGTGCTGGATCTTGGTGTCCATCTCATCTGCCTTGCTAGTGCTTGTGCTGGTGTTACTCCTGCTGGAGCAGTTGGTGGTGGTGTGATCTCTGCTCTTGACCCTCAGCAGAGGTGAAAGGTAGAGCTGCATAAGCTGCCCCCATGCCATGCTGACAGCTGGCAACAGGGAAGTGCAGTTGAAGATGAGTGAAGTGCCAGACAGGTGAAGTGCCTTCTAAGAAGTTGGCAATCACTTGTCAAGCAGTGAACGCACACTCTAAGAGAGGAAGTGCTTTGAACAGCTGTCTCTCAATGGCCATGGTTGAAGCTCTTCAGTGAAACTGATTAAAGGATTCCCGGCTTGTCAGTTTCACTGAAGAAGCTCTTCCCACTGTGCTCTCACCTCAGTGACCCAGGCAAGTTGCTGACAGGTCAGGAAACAGGTTCCATGGCTGGGAAATCCAGGATTCAGGGCTAAAGCACCTCATAATTAGTTTCTTGACAACCTCAACAACTATTCAATTACTTACTCAACAGAACCAAGGGGGATCCATGCTCAGCTTCAATGCCGCCTGGGGAAAAATGGGTGAGGGTGGGATCAACTTGGGATCCCAACAGATGTCAATTTCCGGGACCTTACCACCCCACTCGCCCCCAAACCTCTTCCAAGGGAAAATTCTGGCCAATGGGTCTTTCTCCAATTCTCATATCAAGGAGTGCACATGTAAGTGTGCATATAGGAAGGATGGGCTACTTTTAAAGTAGGAACAAAAAGACTTACAAGGAACATTGTGGCAGCGATTGAAAATCTTAAAACTTGCAGAAAGGACAGTTAAGTGGCAAATGAATTTCAACATTGTTAATGTGAGGTGATGCACTTAGATAGGAAAAATAGAAACACCAACTACACATTAGAAAATAAGAAACTGAAGGGGAGAAGAGCAAAGGGATCTATGGATACAGGTAAAGTTATAGGAACCTGGTCAGGCTGCATTTGGAATAATGTGTAGTTTTGCTATTCATACTACAAAAAAGATTTACAAGAATGGATCCAGAACTGAGAGATTATAGCTCTCAGGAATGTTTAACAGATTGGAGCTTTTTTTCTTTAGGAACAAGAAGACTATGTGGTGTCCTGATAGAGATCTTTAAAATTATGAATGGGTTGGACAGGGTGTGGAGAGAATGTTTCCACTTGTGGGAGAATCCAAAACTAGGGGCCAAAAATACAAGATAGTTCATAATAAATCCAATAGGATAATAAGGAGAAATTTCTTTACTTAGAGAGTAGTTAGAATGTGGGACTCACTACCATAGAAAGCGGTTGAGGCAATTAGATGCTTTAAAAAGAAAGCTAGACAAATACATAAGAGAGAGAGAGAAAAGGAATAGAAAAATATGTTGGAAGGCTGAGATGAGGTAGATGGAATGGGAGAAGATTTGTGTGTATAGCACCAGCACAAACTAGTTGGATTGAATAACTTGTTTCTATGCTGTATATTCTATGTAACTCATTTAAACTAGATAAATGAGGGGATGAAGGTAAAGAGGAAACCAAATACCAAATGGACCAGATCGGAGAGGAAAATAGTAAGTCAACCGCTGAGAATGAACACAAATACCCAAACAGGCATATGTCAACTCGAGACCAACGGTCAGAAACTAGGGGAAATGAACAGATGTAAATCTATCATAAGGTGTGAATGCTCAAAGCATTAGAAATAAGATGCCAATCTGCAGGTTTTTGTGGCTGTTAGGAACTACAATGCAGTGGGAATATCAGGAACATGGCAAAATCTAAGGCATTAGTGCTTAGAAAAGATAAAATGGACAGAAAAGGAGTTGGTGTAATCATATATGTCAGAGCACTGGTGAGCTAAAATAACTTGATCCTGTGGAAGGTGGAAGCTAGAAAATGAATGACTCTGCTAAGGTGCCTCTACTAAGAAAAAATCTAAGCTAAAACCAGGGATATGTTTATAGAACACTAGGTGAGAATGATGGGAAAGACAATTTGTTCTATAAAGATATAAGGAGGGTATCAGAGAAAAGGAAAGTTATTTCAATGAGAGAATTCAATCAACCAAATATAATCTGTGAAACCTCAAATGGTTTAGAATCAAAGTGGGTAAATGTAATTGACCCAGCATGTCAAGAAAGATATGAGATGGAAGTCCTAGACAGGCTATCAAATGTTCAAAACAAATAAATCCCAGAGAAAGATGATATTTATTCCAGTGTGCTGAAAAAGATTAGGAGATTTGTGATATAGTGATAATGATTGTGGAGGAGATACTGGACACTAATGTGGTAACAATGGATAAGAAACTGCCGAATTCGGTTCCCATATTCAAAAATCAGAGACATGGGCAACTACAGTCCCTTCAGTCTCACTTCCATTCCACATAAAATAATGGAATCGATTATCAGGAATGAACTTTAAGAACGTCTGTACAATAACAACTCAATAAACAATATGATTTCAGAATAGAAAGATCCTGACTGTCCAATTTCTTCAACTTCTTTGAAGCAGTGACAACCCAAGTGAACCATGCTAAGCCTTTTGTTTATTCATTCATGGGCGCCCAGGCAAGGCCTGCATTTATTGTCTGTTCCTAATTGCCCTTGAGAAGCTGGTGATGAGCCACCTTCATAAACTGTTGCAGTCTGTGCGGTGATGGGCGCGCCCACAGTGTTGTTAGGCAGAGAGTTCCAGGATTAAACCTGATGACAGTGAAGGAATGGTTTGGAAGCTGCTGTCGAAGGAGCCTTGGCGAGTTGCTGCAGTGCATCTTGTAGATGGTACACACTGCACTCATAGTGCACCAGTAGTGGAGGAAATGAATGTTTAAGCTGGTGGATGGGATGCCAGTCAAATGGGCTGCTTTGTCCTGGATGGGGTCGAGCTTCTTGAGTGCTGTTGGAGCTGCACCCATCCAGGCAAATGGGAGTATTCCATCACACTCCTGACTTGTAGTTGCTGGAAAGGATTTGGGGAGTCAGAAGGTGAGTTACCACAGAATTCCTAGCCTCTGACCTGCTCTTGTAGCCACAGTATTTATATGGCTTGCCTAGTTAAATTTCTCGTCAATGGTGAGCTCCAGCATGTTGACGGTGGTGGATTCAGTGATAGTAATGCCGTTGAATGGCAAGGGAGGTGATTAGACACTCTCTGTTTGGAGATGATCATCACCAGTGTTGCACAAATGTTACTTGCCACTGATCAGCCCAAGCCTGAATGTTGTCCAAGTCTTGTTGCATGCAGGCATGCACTGCTTCATTATATGGAAATGAACATTTATGTACCTTGATTTGCAATAGGTTTTGGCAAATTTCAGCACAAGTGTGAGAATTAGCATGACCTGGTTAAAGCAGAATGTTACAGCCAAATAACATGGTATGCAATTTATCCTCTGCTATTGCAAATTTGTTCTGATTCTTGATCAGTTATTCTGTAGCCAAAGCTTGTCTAAATCTGGGAATTCCTTGGTGCTTAAGTGTTTTAGTCTATTCATTATGGTACTGACACGGAAGTTGAGAGTTCAGAATCCAATCATATGGCAAGTTGTATTTCAATAAATTTTGTAACTTGTGGAATGTAAAGTAACCAACTGGTTCCTAATGCCCTTCAGGAAAGGGAGCCAAGGTCTAACCTTTATGGGATTCCAGTCCCACACTTCATGGTTAATTCTGAAATGGCCTAGCAAGCCACTGGGTTACAAACATGTTAGTTCAGGATGAAGGCCCATCACCACCTTCAGGGGCAATTGATAAATGCAATCTTGCCCACATCCTGAGAAGCAACAAAAGTTTTAATCTCAAGTTGTTGCAGTGAGGCAGGATAACTTGCATGCATCTGTTTGTGTGTACATAAAAAGCATTTCAAGTCTTTTGTTATCTTAGTTTGAGAAAAATAGTTTCAAAGTAACATTGACAATTAAGTATGGCATTGATAATTTAAAAAATCTGGTGACTCATTCATGATTTTTAAAGAATCTAATAAATGTATTTTATAATTTTTAACCTGAGCTACACAGTCTGCTGCTTTGGCGTTTTCTATTAGCTTAATGGGATCTGCAGCGCACAGTGACTAAGCCATATTATTCCCAGTGCATACTCCAGTAGTAGAGGGTCCATTGTTGGTCTCGGATATGTTGCACAAAGGTCAAGCTTTGGCTCACAGGAAGCATGAACTTGTCTGCGACACTGAGTTTGCGCTGAGCGTGAGTAAAAAATCTAATTTGTGACAGTTCCATTACTGTGAGGTTGAAAGCTCTGGATAATATTAAACTTCTTGAATGTGACAAGCAAGGCGAAGGTATTTTGAGAATTTCCAATCCCCCATCAATTGTTCAGCCATCGTCACTGTTATTTTCCCTTTGTCACACTAATTACTTAGCAACAAATCAATGTTAATTTGCATATGATTCATATCGACAAAACTGACAATTTAAAAATGAATGAAAACTTTAATGTACCTCTTGTTTTTATCTCTTTTATTGTGTTTTGTTTGTTTCAACTTTCAAAACTACTTTTTCTTTGGTTTGTTTTCTCTTATTTTTCTCTCTCACATTCACACAAAGACACTTCACTTTCTTTTCTTCACTATCCATCAATATTTTGTGTTTACTTTCCCTGTTGTCTAACCCTTGCCCTTTTTCTTGGTGTCTGGGTCATCCATCACTCCTTCACTCATCTTCTCCATCTCATTCTCTTACACGCACCTACATTTATATACTACTTATTATCTTCTCCACACCCTCTTTTCCTTCCTTCCCCTCGCCTCCACAATACTGTTTAACTTTTTCATTTGACTCAATTTAACTGGTTAAGTAGCCTGGAATGAAAAGCTAAGAGCCTGTTATCCATTCATCACCTTCTGAAGACAGATATTTCCTCATCAAAGCAATTTGAAACTGCAAGCAAATAGCGTCTAACAGAGCAGAACAGACTGCATTACATGTGACAGGCAGAAAGTAAATCTGCCAAATCAGCTTAATGTGTGATTGACCCCAGGATTCAGCTCACGTACCATGCTCACTGGCATTTATGGACAGAAATGAATGAACTAAAACAAAAGTGCTAAAAAATAAAATGAAATGAAAAGTCCAGAAAAATGCCTGGAGCTGTGCATCATTGCTTTATGATACTTTGTAACCCAATTAACATTTTCTGCAGTTTTCTCCCTTTTGTGAGAGCTAGCTCCTCAGGGTTACAGTTAGATTAATGGCCATCTCCATATTTTGTCCATTCAATAATCTGTCTGAAGTTGCCTTGTCCATTAATGCACTGATTGAAGACAAAACTGGCAAAACTTGGACATACAGCAACATCATTTTATTGCTACAAGCATGCATTGCTTTACACAACAAAAGCTGGTCTTTTATAGTAATGAAGTATGATCTTTACAAGAACACAATCAAAATGATCAGGGGTGTGAAAAATTACTTTGCCAGAAATAGTGTTTGAAGGTTCAATGAATTCTTAACTTATTGGTGTTTAGCTAACACATCGCAGACAGGCAGGATTCTGGTATAACATTTGACATGACGCTGCCGGTCTGAATGACAGCCAGCAAGACTGCATCTGTCATCCAGTCCTGAAGAGGGGTTTTGTCTGTAGGACATGAAGTAGACGAGTGTCAAAAAGTACAACTTCATTCTGTCAGCATAGGGAGCAAAGATTAGAAATCATGCAAAACTCTGCAGGAGACACTCATTTCACTGTTTGGAGAGTCATTCTCCTGCTGTTCCCCTCCCCCCAACCCTTGGTCTACTGAGGCTATAGTTCAAGATTAGCAGGGCTCAAATCTTTTCAGTAAATCTCACACAACTGTTTGAACCTTAACAAAAAGCAGAAGCTTCTTTAAAGGAAGTTTTGAATGTATTTTGTTTCACATTTTACTTTTAAACCTATTTCTCTTCAGCTATTTGTTAAAGCTACATCAAAAGACTGCTCAGAATTTGTGTAATGGGTGTCTTCTGAATAGGTCAACTAATTAAGCAGGCAATTTCTGAAGACATCCCCTAAAATAGATGTATCTAAAAATTCAATTAAGAAAATAACTTTTGATAACAAGTTTGATGTAAGAGCTTTATTTATTCACTTTACTTAACAAATTTGTAGATCATTTAAAAGGGGCTTCATCTCCGAACATTATCGGGCCTGTTCTTTTGCTGCTGAAAGAAAAACATTTTTTTCTGAATACATCACCACATACAATCATAGAAGCATAGTATTTTATGCCGTTCAATGACTATTCAGCCCATTGTGTCTTGTTGGTTCTTTGCTAGAGTAATTTAAAACTAAACTCAATGTCTTGCTTTCTCCCCATTGTCCGATACCTTCCTCTACTTCAAATGTTTATCCATGCTTCCTTTAAAGGATACAGTTGTCTCTGCCTCAATCACTCCATATGGTAAAGACTTCTAGGTTATAACTGACACAAAGAAAATTTCTCCTAACCTCTCTCCTATCTTGGTCATAATTTTAAATTGATGACCCCCCCCCCCCCCATTACAATATCTACAATTAAAGGAAATAGTTTCCCTCAGCCATTCAATGAAAACTCAAGTCTTTAAAAAAAATCTATTAAATATCATACAAACACACAAAAATACAGGCAGAAAAAGCCTAACTGGTCCATCTAGTCTGTCTCTTATAATTATGATGCCTTATGCATTGCAATACAGACACTCCATACTGACTTGGAGCTATGTAATCTTTTGGGAGAGGCAAAGCCCGGGCCAATAGGTGGGGGGGACAAAATATGGAAAATTTGTCTCCAAAGCCTTTAGGTGATCAAAGCTAGTCGAGGGGACCGCATTGAGCCTGATTTCTATTACACAATACCTATCTCTTGCATGCTCATCATCTCTGTGGAAATAGTTCCAGTACTTTAAGTCTGTACATGGTTTGCTTAATGTTGCTTTATTCACCTGGTGCTAGGACTGTTATATTGCTGGTACATTTGCTCTGCATCTGCCCATCCTGCAGAATTAATATTCTTTGCAACAAAATTTATGTTATTGTGCCACATCTGCCAACTAAATCATGAAAACAAATCTCCCTTAAAAATAGCAGTGTACTATGAATGATGCAATTTATAGTTATTAATTATCTGTTTCTCTACTGATTTTTTTTGGAGGCATGTTTTTCATCAGTTTTGTTCTTCCAGTACCACAAAATTCAAAGTTATATAAAGATCCCGCAGCTGCCAGTGAAGGCTGCTAACTGGCCCAGTTCTCACGTCATGTTTAGTTAGCCCCCAGAAGCTACATGAAGGTCTCCTTTTTTTTCACTTTTCCTCCTTCGCCATAAGCATGTGCAAAGCAGGGATGAAGTGGGATAGCTCACTTTGTCCAGTCAATTCTCTATCTAATGGTTTGACTGATTTCGGGAGCTCACCATAAGTGGGAATGTAAATGCAACCCCCACCTCCACCACTCAGTCAACACTAGCTTTTATAAATTGACATTGACCTTTAAGGCTTGCATGACAACTGCCATTTCCTGGGGTTCCTGGGCACGAGCCCAATGGCTTTGATAATTTACATCTTAATTCAGTGTGTTGTATAATAACTACTGTGGTGCCGGCAGAACTTTTGCAATACAGCTCAAAGCAACGCAAAGCAGAAATGTCTCAATTTAAAAAAAATAACATTTGGAACTTGTTTATGATGCCAAATTTATCTTTTTAATGCAATTTATACTTCTTTGGAGATGCTTTGTCTTTCACAGGAATGTCAACCACACCCTCTCCCCCTTCCCCCACACCAACTCTAATTCCAACAGGTAAACTGGAATTGAGACAGAAGGCTGATTTTGAGTGCAACAACAGTATTCTGTAATGGAAATGCACTCACTGGGAAGCATTAAAAGAACATAACAATTTACTGGGCCCCTCATGATTTGCATGACTGGATGTGCTCAATATATGCGTGCACAATCATGGGGGTGTGATCAGGAACTGCAAAAAAAGGACAGTTGTATTGTCGATCTTAAAGGCCTGTTTCATCTTAAAGGGACAGTGTTGACATCACAGCATGATTCTGGCTCACATTCATTAGTGTCATGTCAATGACCGGTGATGAGAGAGTAGAAAGTTGCCTACTTTTGATCTTGCCACATAGCCGGCAGGCAAATGGCATCCTGTTCACATCCTTCCCATCAGATCCCTTGCTTACTCCAAAATGATGGCCTCACAATCTTCCCAGCATTCACCCTCTCACATGGGTAACAACATTGTTTGGTTACAAGATAATGTAGCTGAAGGAAGATTATTTATTTCCCCAAGAAAAGGGGCACACACAATTGAAAGGCAAGAAATACAACTGAAGATGGTCTAGTGGCAATATTCGATCTTAACTTATTTGAAGAGAGGGCCCTGAAAATTTAAAGGCAGGATATTCTTCTGGAAACCAGAGATGGTGACATTGGAGGACATGTCGCTGCGACGAGTTTGTATAAAATCAATAATATTTAACTGTGCTTAAAATCCAGCAGCGCGCTCTCTATCCAAAATGTTGTCTCTTTATGTTTGTCGACATATGTTTCATGGAGAATAACAGGGTCCCCTGCAGGAGCAGTCCCCAGACGCTCACCTGGCATCATGTCACAGTGTCTGTACTCACAGATGCCATGGCAGGAACAACACTCTTAGCAAATTTAGATAGTCAGTTTGGGAGCATTTCACTGGGTGATACACAGAGTAGAAGTCAACAGGAGTAAGCAGAGGTGGAAATAGAAGAACAAGATTCTGACAGCGATGTAGACATCATTCATACCTGGTGAGGTCAGGAATCCTGATCTCTGGGTCCCAGCTTTTAAAGCAATAATGTTCATGGAGCACAAACGATTGTGGAGTCTTTGGGAAAAGTGCCCTGTCATGTCAGCTGGAACTCAATTGATCGCACTCTCACCTCTGAGTCTGAAGGTTGCCAGTTTAAGTCCCACACCAGGACTTGAGCACAAAAATCTAGGCTGGCACTCCATCGCAGTACAGAGGGAGTGCTGCACAGTTGGAGGTGCTGTGTGCAAATTGGCTGCTGCATTTCCTACATTACAACAGTGACTACACTTTAAAAGTATTTCATTGGCAGCGAAGCACTTTGGAATGTCCTGAAAGGTGCCATATAAATGCAAGTCTTTCTTTTCTTTTTCTTCACCAACTCATGATAGTTAAGGTACTAAAGGAAGGATTTCAAATTAGGCAGACCACTTTGAACAAGTGGAATCTCCAGGGACATCTGCAGTGCTGATATATGCTTCCTCAGGAATTCTGCCCTCTCTGAGCTCTTCAATGAAAATAATCAACTGAATGGATGGATTATGGGTACAGACTAGAGGCCTGCTCAGGTCGGGAAAAAAGAACCCAATACTTACCAGCAGAGCACTTACCATGTGTGTCCGGCCCGACCCGACCCAACTCGACCTGGACTTGGCCCGACCCGACCTGAGCCCAAAAGCCGTACCCTGAAGATGGGCCCGGCCCGACCCGAACACGACACATGTCGTCGGGTCCCATCGGGTTTGGGTCGGATAGCAGGCCTCTAATACAGACTCCTTGGTACTAACCTAGGTACTGGACATGACAAAGGCACATCCAGTCCAGTCAACACAACAAAGTCCTCCACAGTAATACCTGGGAACTTGTGCCAAAATTGGGAGAGCTATCCCACAGACCAGTCAAGCAACAGCCTGACGTAGTCATACTCACCGAATCATACTTTTTAGCCAATGTCCCAGACTCCTCCATCACCATCCCTGGGCATGTCCTGGCCCACTGACAGGACAGACCCACCAGATGTGGCAGCACTTTGGTACATAGTTGGGAGCATGGGCCCCCAGAGCCTGCAACGTTGACTCTAGACCCCATGAAGTCTCATGGCACCAGGTCAAACATGGGCAAGGAAACCTCCTGCTATTCCCTCAGCTGATGAAGCAATACTCCTCCATGTTGAACACCACTTGGAAGAAGCACTGAGGGTGAAAAAGGCACAGGGGTGTACTCTGGGTGGGAGGCTTCAATGTTCAACACCAACAGTGGCTTGGTAGCACCACTATTGACCAATCTGGCCAAGGCCTGAAAGACATAGCTGCCAGACTGGGCCTGTGGCAGGGGATGGTGCAAGAACCAACAAGAGGGAAAAATCTACTTAACTTCGCCATCACCAATCTACCTGTCACAGATGCATCTGTCCATGACAGTATTGGTAGGAGTGACTACCGCACAGTCCTTGTGGAGATAAAGTCCATCTTCACATTGAGGGTATTCTGTTGTGTTGTGTGGCACTACCACTGTCCTAAATGGATAGGTTCAGAACAGATCTAGCAACTCAAAACTGGACATCCATGAGGCACTATGGGTCATCAGCAACAGCAGAATTGTACACCATACCAATCTATAACCTCATGGCTTGTCATATCCCTCCCTCTACCATTACTATCAAGCCAGGGGACCAACTCTGGTTCAATGAGGAGTGTAGAAAAACATGCCAGGAGCAGCACCAGGAGTACCTAAAAATGAGGTGCCAATCTGGGGAAGCTACAACATAGGACGTCATGCATGCTAAACAGGGAAGCAGCATGCTTTAGACAGAGATAAGCAAACCCATAACCAATGGGTCAGATCAAAGCTTTGCAGTCCTACCACATCTAGTCCCAGACCACGGTGGACAATTAAACAACTAACTGGAGGAGAAGGCACCACAAGCATACACATCATCAATGATGGAGTATCCTAGTATCCCAGCACGTCAATGCAAAAGCCATGCCTGAGGCATTCGCAACCATCTTCAGCCAGAAGTGCTGAGTGGATGATCCATCTCAGCCTCCTCCTGAGGTTCACACCATCACAGTAGCCAGCCTTCAGCCAATTTGATTCATTCCACATGATATCAAGAAATGGCTGAGTGCATTGGATACAGCAAAGGCTATGGTCCCTAACAACATCCCAGCTATAGAATTGAAGACTTGTGCTCCAGAACTAGCCGGGTCTCTAGCCAAGCTGTTCCGGTACAACACTGGCATCTATCTGACAAACTGGAAAATTGCCCAGGTATGTCCTGTTCACAAAAAGTAGGACAAATCCAAGCCAGCCAATTACCAGCCCATTAGACTGCTCTCAATCATCAGCAAAGTGAGGAATGGTGTCTTCAACAGTGCTATTAAGCAGCACTTACTCACCAATAATCTGCTCCACAATGCTCATTTTGGGTTCTGTCAGGATCACTTGATTCTAGACCTCATCACAGCCTTGGTCCAAACATGGACAAAAGAGGTGCATTTTGGAAGTGAGATGAGAGTGACTGCTCTTGACATCAAGGCAAAATTTGACTGAGTGCGGCATCAAAGAGCCCTCATAAAATTGATAGGAATCAGGGGGAAAACACTCCACTCTTGGAGTCATACCTAGCACAAAGGAAGATAGTTGTGGCTCTTGATGGCCAATCATCTCAACCCCAGAACATTGCTGCAAGAGTTTCTCAGGGTAGTATCCTCGAACCAACAATCTTCACCTGCTTCAACAATGACCTCCCCTCTGGGGAATGTTCACTGATGATTGCACAGTGGTCAACTCCTCAGATACTGAAGCAGTCCGTGTCTACATGCAGCAAGCCCTAGACAGCATTCAGGCTTGGGTTGATAAGTGGCAAGTAGCATTTACACCACACATGTGCCAGGCAAAAACCATCAACAACAAGGGAGAATCTTAGCACCTCCCCTTGACATTCAACAGCATTATCATTGCTGAATCCCCACCATTAACATCCTGGGGGCACCATTGACCAGAAAATTAATTGGACCAGCTACATAAATACTGTGGCTACAAGAAAAGGTCAAGAGCTGGATATTCTGTGGCAAGTGATTCACCTCATTACTCCCCAAGCCCTTCCATCATCTACAAGGCACAAGCCGGGAAAGTGATGGAATAATCTCCATTTACCTGGATGGAGCATGTTGTATGATCGCTTTAAGAGAGATGTCCCTTGAAGAACTCAGTATGCTAATGAGCTCAATACTACGATGTAGTCATGTGACTAGAAGACATAGTGTCTCTGCACTGTAACACCCTGGACAAAGGTTTTGTATATAGTTTGCTCTGCATTGTGTGTATTAGTTTAGCTGTAAATCAACCTGCTAGAGATCTTCATGGAACTGGAATCCACATTACCTCATTGTGTTGCTTAAGATAACACAAAAAAACTCATGATATGATGGCAGCGGTGGTGAAAAGACAAGATATAAGCTTGAAGACCATGGGTAAAACAGCAAACCGTGAAGAAACTTTAAAACAAGTACCTGAAAAGAGTGAAAGAAAGCTGCATACCTTAGAAGGCTGAGAAAAGTTCCATAGAATGGAAGCGTAGCTGAAAAGCAAACAATCGGGTGAGTCATTATGTTGACAATAGAGAAATCCTGGTTTAAAAAAAAGCCTTTGAAGAGTTTTTTAAAAATTCATTTTCTAACGGCTCCATGTGAGCGAGAAAAAAAGGGGAAATCCTGAAAAGCGCAAAAACAATAAAGAACCAAAATCTGACAGTAGAAAAAAAGCACGGGAACCCCCGAGTCTCTGTCAAAGTAGTCAAACTAAAAAAATCATTAAACCTGTCAAGTGTGCAGAAGATAAATAAACTCTAGCAAAAAAAAAGCAAAGGGGAAAACCCTTGAACTGCCTATTGAACAGCCATGTAAACATACAAGCCAAGTGCTGAAAGAGAAAAATACAGAGAGCACTGTCAAGCACCTGTTACCCTCTGTCAAAGCAGCTAGCCTGAAGAAAAGAATTTTGTATAGGGGAAACAGTTAATAGAACAAGTTTTAAAACAGGCTTTAAGCCACAAATAGAAAACACAGAGCTGAAGGTACAGACAGAGCTGAACAAGTTAAATATAGAGCAGAAAGCAGAAGAACAGCAGAATTTTGGATATCAAACTTCCCAACATGAACTGGAAAGTCATTGATATCCTATCCAAGTTCAAACTTTTTAAACAATGAATGCAGTTATGCTTCATCAATAAAGTGCTTTCAGAACCAGAGAAGCAGGCTGTGAAAATACTGATAGCAGTTGGAAATAAGGGGTTTTCAGAATCAATATCTCTGGCTTATCTGAAGAGGACCAAAAAGATCCCACAAAGATAAGAGATCAGCTTCAGGTAAGAGTGAATTTTAGAATTCATCGCCTGGAATTGATGTCCTACAGGTAGCAGCCACAGGAGTCAATAGATTAATTCATCAGTAGATTCTGTAGTAAGGGCAACAAATGCAATTTTACAGAAACTGAGCTGTCGGAGCAAATAATAGAGCTGGTGATAGTCTCAACATCTATTGAAGTATTTCAAAAAGAACCTCTAGGGAAAAAAGAAAGGTCATAGCATTGATGCGAAGCTAGAAGATGGCAGGAAATACAAAGCTATTGTAGCCGGGCAACAGCATCTGCAAGCACTAGGTACAGCCGACAGTATTGGCACAAAAAAGCAAGCAAGCTGTGTGGTAAATGTGGTTTGTCCCACTCACCGTGAAGTTGTCCTGCATTTCAAGATCTGTGCAAGGGGTAGGGGTGCAAAAGGACACTATGCATGCCTATGCAGGAAATCTGGCTCCAAAGACACAGCCAAGAGTCACAATAGGATACAAACAGGCACAGCAGCATGGCAACAGCAGCAAGGAGAGCACCAGAGACCTGCATAAACATAAGCCGATGCACGAAGTCCACAGCGAAATAGACCTGAGACAAGACTCAGAGTGGAGTGATTCTCAGCCAGAAGATGAGCAGGCATTTCACATTGTGAACCTGACACAGTGGGCTGGATTTTACAGCCCCCCCCCACCAATGTCAGGGGTCGTGACAGGGTGGGGGTGGGGCCGGAAAATGGCCTCAACGCCAGGAAGGCCCAGCCCAATATTGCCGGCGGCGGCGAAGACTCGTGGTGGCCACCCCGCCGCTCGGCGATGGGAGCCAAATCCAAATATGTTAATTTATTAAAACAAATGAATGAATTACTTACCCGTTCCCACCATCCATTCCAGAGCAATATTGCTGCTAGTGGCTGGCACTCCCGCGTCTTTGGATACCCCTTTGGAGATCCGATGCGGGACAGTGGTGGGGTGAGGGGAGCAGATAAGTATTTCAGTGCGGGAGGTGCTGGAGATATTGCTTCCAGAGACTACCCTTCGGCTTATCTGTCAATCAAGATCTGTTTCATCAGTATAGGGACAGAATGACAGAAAACGTGCCTGGATATATATGCATTGCTGATGATATTGCAGTAATGGGCAAAACCAAAGAAGAGCAGGATCGAAATCTTCACTCACTGATGGCAGTAACTCATCATGAAGGGCTTGTTTTTAACAGTAAGAAATGCCAGGTGAATGTAACTCAGATCAATTTCTTTGGCTCCATCTATTCAGGTTGTGGAATCCGTCCTGACCCAGGCAAAGTCAAAGATGTCAGGCATATGCCTACTCCACAAGACAAAGAAGATCTACAGAGATGTCTTGGATTTTTCAACTTCTTGGCACAATACATTCCAAAGTTTTCTGACAAAGCATCGTCACCGAGAGAGCTCTTAAAGAAATACATATCATTTGTATGGCAGGAGGACCATCAACATATGTTTGAGTCACTCACACAAGCATTGTCAGCAGAAACCTGTACCCTGCAGTACTATGATGCAAAGAAGAAGACAATCCTGGAAGTCGACACCTTACAGAAAGGGCTAGGAGTGTGCATCCTTCAGGATGCAAACCAATTGCATTCGGGTCCAAATGTTTATCCTCAGCACAATCCAATTACTCAAACATAGAGCGTGAAACACTTGCTTTGGTGTTTGGGATTACAAGGTTCCACATCTACATGTTTGGTAAGCTGTTCACTGTGGAAACTGACCACAAACCACTGGAGATGATCTGGCGCAAACCATTGACAAGCGCACCACCTCGACTACAGCGACTTTTATTGAAAGTACGGGGTACGACTTGGACGTCTGCTACAAACTGGGTACCAAAATGGTCACCTCGGATACGCTGAGCAGATTGCCAAATCCAAATAAGAATGAAGAAGTTCCACTGGATCTACAAGTAGACAGCATGGTCATCAAGATGGAAGATGTGCTCAAAATCGATTTGTTGCATTTTGATCAGCACAAATGTGACCAACTGCAATCAGAAACAGCAAATGACCCACAACTGAAGGCACTGTGGAGAGTCATTATGGAAGGATGTCCTGATATGATAAAAGAGGTGCCAGAAACCCTCAGCAGCTTTTGGTTTACAGAGATGAGCTTGGTATCTCGAGAGGCGTAACCTTCAAAGGAAAACAAGTGATTGTGTCCAAAGCTCTCTGTCAGGACATCTTGTCACAACTTCACCAAGGCCATATGGGCATTGAGCAAATGGGAAGACTGGCACGAGACACTGTTTATTGGTGAGGGATCAAAGGTGACATCAAAAGGTTAGTGAGGATGCACGCGGCATGCCAGAGCCACCAGCCGCAATAACGTACAGAACCTCTACACCCTCACGAGATTCCATCAGTCCTTTGGTCCAAAATCACCACTAATCTATTTACCATTAATGGAGACGATTTTATCTTAGTCACTGATTTTCTGCAAATTTCCAGTTGTCAGACAGGTAAAAGACACTTCAAGCGCGGTTGTCGCAGATACACTGTGTGCCATACTCAGTCTGGTCCGTGCACCTGAAGAAATTATTTCTGACAATGGGCCACAGTGTACAGGCAGACCTTTCAGGGATAGGTGTACCAAATGGACATAAATCATGTGACATCCTCACCATATTACCCTAGATCTAATGGTCTTGCTGAGCAAATAGTTCACACTGTTAAATTGCTTATCCTGAAGTATAGGATAACGAAACAAGATTTTCGTGTTGCACTGTTACACCTCAGAACTACACCTTTGGATATGTGCTTACTGTCACCAGCAGAGATCATGTTTGGCAGACAAGTGAGAATGATTCTGCCAAGCCACCATTCATCCAAATTCTCCGAGATGCAGGAGACACTGCTTGAAAAACAAGGGAGAATGAAGATGGTGCATGACTGACATGCAGGGGCGGAACTACCTCAACTACACGTAGAACAAAAGGCGGGGTCATACACTCCACAATGAGAACATGGTAACCTGCAGAGGTATCCAAAGTATGCAGCGAGCCTAGGTCTTACGAGGTTACAACATCTAACAGAGCGGTGTTGAGGAGGAACCAAAGCCAATTAAGAGAAGTGTGCAATACTCCAATTGTACATGGCGGACTCGAAAGAACACACTCTGACGATGAGAGTGTGATGGAACAACAGGACAACAGCCAACACATTGACAACATGTCTGCAAGCCAAAAACAGCCAAGGGTGAAATCCACATCCCCAGAAGGTTATACCATAACAAGATCTGGAAGGGTTGTCAAACCACCGAAACAATATATGGATTGTTAAGCTCCTGCATTTGTAAATTTCACAATCCCTATCTTTATACTTGTAAATGTTATAATCTCTATCCCTGCATAATTAATTTTGATCTTTTCCAACTTTATGTGTTTTTACTTGTAACGTACGAGACTTATCTTTGGAAAGAAAGGGGATATTGTATAATCGCTTTATGAGTGATGTCCCTTGAAAAACTCAGTATGTTATTGAGCTAAATATCAGGATGTAGTCATGTGACTAGAAGCCACAGTCTCTCTGCACTGTAACACCCTGGACAAAGGTTCAGTATATAGTGTATGATAGGTTCTGTATAGAGTATTGTGTGTATTACTTTAGCTGTAAATAAACCTTCTAGAGATCTTCAAGGAACTGGAATCCACATACCTCATTGTGTTGTTTAAGATAACACAAAGAAACTCATGATAGAGTGCAGCTCCAACAACACTGCAGAAGCTCGACACCATCCAGGATAAAGCAGTCCGCTTGATCGGCACCCTATCCATCACCTTAATAAACATTCATTCCCTCCACCACCAATGCACCATGGCTGCATTGAAGAGATGCACTGCAGCAACTTGCCAAAGTTTCTTTGACAGCATCTCTGAAACCTGCAGCCTTTACCAGCTAGAAGGACAGGGCAATAGGTTCATGGGAACACCATCACCTGCAAGTTCTCCTGCAAGTCACCCACCATCCTGAATTGGAACTAAATTGCTGTTCCTTCACTGTCACTGAGTGAAAATCCTGGAACTCCTTCACTAACACACTGTGGTTGTATTTACACCACATGGACTGCAGCAGTTCAAGAAGGCTGTTTATCACTACTTTCTGAAGGGCAATTAGGGATGGGCAATAAATGCTGGCCTTGCGAGAGATGCTTGCATCCCATGAATGAATAAAAAAAATATTACTGACAGTGAGGTCGTTATTGAGCCTCAAAGATCCTGTTTGGTGTGTTGGCATTTTCACTTGGCCAGATGACTATGCAATGAACCTGCAGAATTTTGCAGGGTCATCAAACATAGAATATTCTAGAGTGCACTCCTGACATTGTTAATGCCTGAGCAGCAAATCACCTGTTTTCAGCAGGAAAAGGTATATTGCTACAGGATTTAAACATGGCCTGACATCAACAATCAATGTTTTCTGGCAAACAGGGGTGGCTTTCTTTGGAAAATGTCTCAGAGGTCTGCTGCAGGATGCGTAGTCTCCACGTTTTTTGAGGTGCTGCTGGCCCAAACATGGCTGAGAAAAGAGACCCTGTTTGGGAAAGAGAGGAGAACACTATCAAAAGGCAGTGGCATGCACAGTGGATAGAGATGGCCAGGGCCACCTCGAGTTATAAGTTTCATCATCTTACTAAATCGGCAAGGAATTACGATAGATTGGTTCACTGCACTGTAGTCCATTTAGGTACTTGTGGCAGCTCCAAGCCCATCTGCAATGGAGGCCACCATCGCAGAGGCCTTCAGAATAGTTGCCTTCTGCTCTGACTGCTACCATAGAGGCCTTAGACTGTGGAGAGTTAATGCCCAGTCTTTGTGATATGGCACATGATGCTGCTATCTCAGGATATTAATACACATGTTTTCTTCCTGTCATCCCCTCAGATGCCTGCATATGTGGCAGAAGAGAGGCACTATCAGGCTGTCCCTACTGCCGGTTCATTTCAGGACTTAGCAGCCATGAGATGAGAGATATCTTAATCCTAAGAGGTTGCTTGAGAATGCAGCCGCTAGCCACCTTATCCACACCTGTCGCTCAAGTAGCACCTAAGAAAAACATGAGGCAAGGCACATCACACAATCGCAAAAAAAGGAAGCACAGAGGAAAGAATCACTAGGCACACACACAGTATTGGTTTTGAATAAACTGATGTGCTAATTTTCCTCAGCTGCGCACCTCAGGAACGTAAAGAACCTGGATGCTTGCAAAGCAGAGGAGAAAAGTTTGGAAACCTGTTACACCATGTCACAGCCCTTTCGCAATTTGCAGGAATTTCCTAGGAAGCTGAGCTGGGATGTGGCAGTGGGGCAGTGCGCGGGGGGTAGGGGGAGGGAGGGTAGTGGGGTGGTGAGGAAAGGTAGCAGGAGCAGAATGATTTTGTCCACATCAAGCATAAAGGGAGTTATCACAACATATGCCAAATGAAATAAACAGGCAGGAGAGCAGGAAAGTGTATCACAGTAATCCACTGAGAAATCCCAGCCTCCCTTTCCTTCCTGTATAGCACCACTTTGGCAACTGAACAGAGCAGGGGATAGAGTTGGCATACTTCATTCCCTGGCAGTCACTGTAGGTACTCTAATTCATAGTACAAATGTATCATCAGATTTTCAATGAAATGCATTGCATTATGCTTTGCAATTGCAAACAAAGGTTTACTCAATATAGATTCATGGAAAAGTTGTGTATTTAAGATTAAAATACCTTTTTTCAAAATCAGGACACTAATACTTCTTGAGCAAATAATAGATCCTTGGCTAGGTTGCCTTATCAAAGTTACCAAAGTTGTTGCAAGTGTGCCAATGTCAAATTTGGAAGTTCTGGTACCACAAAATAATGAAACAACTGTTTAAGCATATAATTTTCCCTAGTGCTTTCGTTTGAGCCAGAGAGCTATAGAAATTCATTTTATAAGCTCACTTTCGAAATTAGTAATGCTTGGTGCCAAAGCATTGAGAATGCATCAAACTATGAAAATGTCCAACTACAAGACACTTGACATTACTTCGACAACTCCAAATAAAGGTTAAGATTTGCAACAAAAGTAAACAAAACGGCTGTTAAAAATATTAGACTATGTTTTAAAGTGCAATAATGATTGAACTTCAATATTTAGTTCCATTTTTATTGGTGCAGTGAAAGTAACGATCAAGATTCCACATATGAACATACGAATTAGGAGCAGAAGTAGGCCATTCGGCCCCTCGAGCCTGCTCCACTATTAAATAAGATCATGGCTGATCTGTTTGTGACTCGAATTCCACACTCCCATCTACCCCCCATAGCCCTTGCCTAACAAGAATCTATTTATCTGCGTCTTAAAAATATTCAATGACTCCACCTCCACCACCTTCTGAGGCAGAAAGTTCCAAAGTCACACAACCCTCCGAGAGAAAAATATGTCTTCTCATCTCCGTCCTAAAAGGGCGACCCTTAATTTTAAAACAGTGCCACCTAGTTCTGGACCCACCCACAAGAGGAAACATCCTTTCCACATCCACCTTGTCAAGACCATTCAGGATCTTATGTACTTCAATCAAGTCTCCCCTCACTCTTCTAAACTCCAGTGAAAACAAGCCCAGTCTGTCCAACCTTTCCTCAAAAGACAACCTGCTCATTCCCAGTATCAATCTAGTAAACCTCCTCTGAACTGCCTCCAACGCATTTACATCCTTCCTTAAATAAGGAGACCAAAACTGCCAGCAGTATTTGAGATGTGGTCTCACCAATGCCCTATACAACTGAAGCATAACATCCTTACTTTTATTTTCAATTCCTCTCGTGCTAAAAGATAACATTCTATTCGCCTTCCTTATTACTTGCTGTACCTGCATACTAACTTTTTGTGATTCATGTACTAGAACAACTAGATCCCTCTGCACCCCGGAATTCTGCAGTCATTCTCTGTTTAAGTAATACTCCGCTTTTTTATTCTTCCTGCCGAAGTGAACAACTTCACATTTTCCCACATTATACTCCATCTGCCGAATTTTTACCCACTCACTCAAACTATCTATATCGGTCTGCAACCTCCTATATCCTCTTCACAACATACTTTCCTACCTATCTTTGTGTCATCTGCAAATTTAGTTACCATGCCATCGCTCCCGTCATCTAAGTCATTGATATAAATTGTAAAAAGTTTAATTTTTAATAAAGATATCTGATACACTCTGAATGGTATTGCAATGATGACTGAGAATAGTTTCCACAATTCTGTTCATCAGCAAAGAGACAGATAGCACTAGAGTAAGAAACAGTAAGGTATAGTAAGGTGGGGTCAGACAAAGAGTGAAAGCAAAAGTCAAAATCATGTTTACAGTATATTTATGTAAATACACGAAGCATGGTAAATAAGGTTGATGAGCTTTTTCTTTTTCTTTCATGGGGTGTGAGCGTCGCTGGCAAGGCCAGCGTTTGTTGCCCATTCCTAATTGCCCTTGACAACTGAGTGGCTTGCTAGGCCATTTCAGAGTCAACAGCATTGCTGTGGGTCTGGAGTCACATGTAGACCAGACCAGGTAAGGACGGAAGCTGCAGGTGCAAATAGCCACAAAGGAGTATGATGTAGTGGTGATAACAAAAACCTGCTCAAAAAAGGGCAGGACTGGGTACTAAATATTCCTGGATACAAGGTGTTCAGGAAATATAGGAAAAGAAAGAAAGGAAAAGAGGCAACAGTATTTATTAAGGAGAATAATATAGTGCTGGAGAGAGAAGATGTCCAGGAGGGGTCAAAGATAGAATCTATTTGGTTAGAGTTAAGAAACAATAGAGGTACCACGACTGGGTGTATTCTATAGGCCACCAACTAGTGGGAAAGGTATAGAGGAGCAAGTTTGCAGGGAAATCACAGAGAGATGCAAAAGCTATAGAGTAGTGATTATAGTGATTATTATAGGGGACTTTATTTTAATTTTGACTGGGATTGTAATAGTGTAAAGGGCAGAGAGGGGAAGAGTTTCTGAAGTGTGTTGAGGAGAATTTTCTTGAACAGTATGTTTCCAGCCCAATGAGGACGGAAGCATTGTTGAATCTGGTTAATGAGGTGGATCAAGGGGATCAGGTGTCAGTCGGGGAACATTTAGGGAACAGTAATCATAATATTATAAGACTTGGGTTAGCCACTGTAATGTTGTAGTGTTTTGAAATTGCAATTGCATTGTGCATTGTGTATACTTGGAGCTGCTGTAGAACACACATGCTAGCAAAGGGAAAGTGAAAGTAAAACAGAATTAAGATTACTCCATTATGTTCTACAGCTGGCTGATTCTGCCTCAGTCTCTGTCTCACATACCTTATATCAAAGCCGGCTAAACATCACTCCAGTCCCGAGATCATCACAATAATGATGAGGTTTAAAAAAAATAAAGAAAATGATGATGAAAAACCAGAAACACTGCTTTCAGGTATGACATTTTTGGAAGGTTTTTGTATACTTTTAGAGACAGCATTTTAAGTTGGAGACTCTGATGATACACAGGAAGCTTATACAATGTGTAAACATACACTGATTTCTCCAAAATAACTATCCAATGAAAAAAAAGTATATAATCTCAGATCATTGCAGAGGAGTTTCCTCTGAAAGGAATGCAATCCTGAATCCCTGATCACACACTACCACTGCATTGCTGATCAATATGGCTTTGTCTATGCCCAATCTACCACCTTATTATGTGTATTCAGAGCCATCATCTGTATCCCCACACAAAAGTGGCTGTGATGTTTTGAAGGGGCGATGGCAGGTTTCGCAATCACAGATGACACAAGGAAAACGGCCTGACTTCCACACTACGGAGGTGAAGAATTGGAAGATATTTTTGAGACACTTACAGCTGAGAAAAATGACAACTCAGCAAAAAAAGGTGCTCACAAGCTATTTCACGCCCAAGAAAAACACCATATACAAAACCATTAACTTCCGATGCACTGAGCAAGAAGCAAAACAATATTGCACACGATTGAGGCAACTCACAACTAGATATGACTTTCATGATGTTGAACTTGTTGAATGATAAATCACAACACAAATCATTGAAGGCTGTCTCTCTAGTTAGCTACACCAAAAAGCACTCAAAAAAGACAGAAAGCTGTCAGAGCTGCTGGAATTAGCAAGATCACTGTCGCTCTCAGAGTCCAGTGCTACTGACGTTGAGGCTGCTAACAGTTACTACAACTCCAAGTTCAACTCCTGTGAACACTATTTATCACTCATGTGCCAGAAAACCACCTGCAAAGCAACAACAGTGATCTCGCAAACAGAGCTGCGTCTTGGCCAACGAATGTTTCCATTGTGGTGGTACATACCCACACCAGACAGAACGTCTTGTTACTGGTAAAAAGTGGAAAGCCTGTGGAAAATCCAACCACTTTGTTTGTATTTGTCACTCATCAGTGAAATCAACTACTAAGACCAATACCAACAAAAGGGTGCCAAGTACGCATACCACAGCCAAAAGGCAAGAAAATGTAGCTAACATAGAGATGGATGACCCCAAACATACTTTTTTCTTCTCTCTCAGACACAGCAAACAGCTACGTGTGACAGTGACCATTGGCTGCTCGGACATAGATACTCTCATTGACACAGGAGCATGCTGTATTCTCTGTCATATCTGGGGAATGTGACACACTTATCAGTTTCCACACAGCAACAGATCTACACATGATTGCAGTCACATACGTGATTCCTTCGCAAAACAAAAATATTCTCGAACTAGATGCTGATTGCTTCATTGGTATCAGCAAGCTAAAAGATGTTGCATGCAAGCTGCATGTAGACCCTAATGTGCCCCCAGTTGCACATCAAAGACAACAAATACCATTTCCTGTCAGGAAACAGGCAGAGAAGGAACTTCAATGCCTACTTGACCTTGACATTAATAAGAAAGTTGGGGATGAGCCGACTGCTTGGGTCTCACCCATAAAAATCATCAAGAAATCCAAGATTGAGAACCAGATTAGAATCTGCATTGATATGCGATCACCAAACCAAGCCAAACAACGTGAAAGACATTTGACACTGACAATCGATGATATTCTCATCTATGGCCGCACTGAAAGTGAACTTGAGACATGCCTACATGCATGCCTACAACGTCTCAGAGAATGTCACCTCACCTTGAACAAAGACAAGTGCTTGTTCAATGAAAGCAGAATTGAATTCTTTGGTCATGTATTCACTGGTGAAGGAGTATCACCAGATCTATGGAAAGTTGAAGCCGTTGCAAATACTGCAGATCCTACAAATGTGCAAGAAGTCGGGAGTCTGCTAGGACTTGTCATGTACTGCAGTCGCTTTGTTCTGGCCTCACTCCACTTTCTGCCCCCCTACGCGATCTGACAAGAGACCACCAATTGGGAATGGACTAAATCACATAAACACCAGATCAAACGATGTTTGACAGCAAGTTGCACAAATGCTTATTTCAACCCTGTGAAAATCACCCAGCTAGTTGTGGATGCAAGGCCAGTTGGCGTAGGTGCAGTTTTCGTACAGAAAGACAAGATAGGTCATCAATCATTGCACTGGCAAGGAGATTGTTAACACCTGTAGAGCAATGTTATTTGCAAACAGAGAGAGAAGTGCTCTCAATCACTCTGGGTATCTTACACTTTCATCTCTGTTTGTATGGAAGCAAATTTAAAGTAATAACTGATCATAGACCAACGAGCTTGCTCAACAATCCACATAGCAAACAACCCACTTGAATAGAACGTTAGATACTCAAACTACAAGAGTATGCGTTTCATACTGAGTATCAGCAGGCAAGCTCAGCCCAGCGGATTACCTTTCACGACATCTGTTGCCAACAGTCGGTCCTACTAGTCATGAGGCAAAGGTTGCTGAACAACATCTCAGCTACATAAGCATAAATGCAGTGACAAAGTTGCTAAAACTAGCTGACGTCAAAGCAGCAACAAAACAAGATGAGGCTTTGCAATTACGTATGAATGTACAGAATCATAAAACTGGAAAGACATGATTGAGAAAGTGTCAACAAATGAAATCGCTGACACACTACAACGCCTTCACAATGTTCGAAATGAGCTCACTGTTACAACCACATCTGATCTCATATTATGCAACAACTGTATTGTCATTCCACACTCATTGAAAGAATGTCTTGTTAATACAGCACATGAAGGACACCAAGGAATAGTCAAAATCAAACAACTCCTTAGGGAAAAGGTTTGGTTCCCAGGAATTGACTGTATGGGGTAAAGCACAAAATCAGTGTTTGCCATGTCAAGCAACCACAATGTCAAACCTTCATGATCCTCTCAAGATGTTTGAACTACCTCCAGGACCATGGACTGAAGTCAACGTTGACTTCTCTGATTTGCTCACAGGCAAACACCTGCTTGTTGTCACTGACGACTACAGCAGATTCCCAATCATGGAATTAGCTATTTCACCTTCAACGAAAGCAGTCATCCCAAAGCTTGGCCAGATCTTTGCTTTATTTGGAACCCCTCAAAAAGTATGAAGTGACAATGGACCCCCATTCAACAGCGATAATTTCAGTAAACTCATGAACTACCTAGGTTTCACTCATAGGAAAATCACACCCTGTTGGCCAAGAGCTAATGGAGAGGTTGTAAGATTTATGCAAACCCTGAAAGAAGTGATACATACAGCTACAACTGAGAACAGGTCATGGAAACAAGAGCTATATCACTTTGTCATCTAATTATAGAGCGGCTCCTCACTCGACTACTGGAAAACCTCCAGCTACACTCATCTTTACACACCCTATGCATACACGGCTACCTGAGCTACCCTGCGGATCTAATGATCAACATGTACACGAACTCAATCGAGAACAGAAGGATCGAATGAAAGTAAATGCAGAATGAAACATGAAATTTAGAGCTACACTGCTTAAGCCAGGAGATTAAGTACTTGTGAAATGTGATGGTCATGTTGGAAAACAAACGACCCCTTATGACATCCAATCATTTGTGGTGACCAACACCAAAGGATCAATGATCAGTACTAACAAATCTTCACAAGATCATCGTGTTCACAAATCATCACAAGAAACGCATCATTCTTCAAAGCACTAAAACACCATTTGCAAGCATTGAATCTGATTCCGACATCGACACCTCTGATGAAGAACATGAGTTAAATCAGACTACACCTAATGTCAGACGATATCCTACTCATGTGAAAAAGCACCTGCTATATTTAAATGACTATGTTTATACTTAAGTTTATTGTTTACAATTTTGGAACCAAATTATTCAAATATGCTATTTCTCTCATTTACTAAGAAGGGGAGGGATGTAGTGTAGTACTGTTTTGAAATTGTAATTGCATTGTGCATTGTGTGCATTTGGGGCTGCTGTAGAACACACATGCTAGCAAAGGGAAAGTGAAAGTAAAACAGAATAAAGAAGACTACATTATTTTCAACAGCTTGCTGCTTCTATCTCAGTCTCTGTCTCACATTTCTTATACCAAACCCAGCTAAACCTCACTCCAGTTCCACGAACATCCCAGCCACATAAGGACAAGGAGCAATCTATAGTAAAAATACTTAATTGGAGGAGGGCCAGTTTCAGTGGGGTGAGAATGGATTTGTCCCAGGTAAATTGAAATCAGAGATTTGCAAGCAAAACAGTAACAGAACAAAGGACTGCCTTTAAAGAGGAGATGGTTCAGGTATTATCAAGGCACATTCCAACAAGGGGGAAAGGTAGGACAAACAAAGCCAGAGCTCCCTGGATAACCAAAAAAGATGGAAAGTAAGATGAAGCAAAAAAAGGTTGCATACGATGTCAGGTTGATAATACAGGTGAGAACCAGGCTGAATATAGGAAGTTCAGAGGAGAGGTGGAAAATGAAATGACAAGCTAAGAGAGAGTATGGGAAGAGACTGACAGATAACATAAAAAGGAAACCAAAAGTCTTCAATAGGCATATAAATAGTAAAAGGGTAGTAAGAGGAGGGTTGGGTTAAATAAGGAACCAAAAAGGAGATCTACGCATGGAAGCAGAAGGCATGGCTGAGGTACTAAATGAATACTTTGCATCTGTCTTTAGCAAGGCAGACACAGTGAAAGAGGTGGTAGTTAAGATACTGGATGGGCTAAAAATTGATACAGAGGAGGTATTAGAAAGGCTGGCTGTACTTAAAGTTGATAAGTCACCAGGTCTGGATGGATGCATCTGAGGATGCTGACAGAAGTAAGGGTGGAAATTGTAGTGGTACTGGCAATAATCTTCCAATCCTCCTTTGGTATGGGGATGGTACCAGAGGACTGGAGAACTACAAATGTTACATCATTGTTCAAAAAAAGGTGTCAGGCTAAACCAGTTATTTTAACCTTGGTGGTGGGAAAGCTTTTAGAAATGATAATACAGGACAATATTAATAGTCACTTGGACAAGTGTGGATTTATGAAGGAAAGCCAGTAAGGATTTGTTAAGGGCAAATAATATTTAACTAATTTGAGTAAGTTTTTTGGTGAGGCAACAGAGAGGGTTGATGAGGATAATGCGGTTGATGTGGTGTACATGACTTTCCAAAAGGAGTTTGATAAAGTGCCACTAAATGAACTTGACAGAAAAATTGAAGCTCATGAAATAAAAGGGACAGTGACAGCATGGATACGAAGTTGGTTGAGTGGCAGGAAACAGAGACTGGTGGCAGACGGTTGTTACTCGGACTGGAAGAAGGTATACAGTGGGGTTTCCCAGGGGTCGGTACTTTTCTTGATGTATATTAATGACCTAGACTTGGGTGTATAGGGGACACTTTCAAAATTTGCAGATGACCCCAACTTGGAAGTATTGTGAACTGAAAGGAGGATTGTAGACAGGCTGGTGGAATGGGCGGACATGAGGTAGATGAAATTTAATACAGAGAAGTGAACATAAGAAATAGGAGCAGGATTAGGCATATGGCCCTTGAGCCTGCTCCGCCATTCAATACGATCAGGGCTGAAGTTCTGCCTCAACTCCACTTTCCTACCTCCTCCCCATATCCCTTGAATCCCTGAGGGACCAAAACCCTGCCTATCTCATACTTGAATATACTCAAAGATTGAGCATCTTCAACTGTCTAGGGTAGAGAATTCCAAGCCCCCTGATTGAAGAAATTTCTCCTCATCTCAGCCAAATCCTGAGACTGTGCCCATGTTCCAGATTCCCCACCCAGGGGAAGCAACCTCTCAGCATCTACTCTGTCAAGCCCTTTCAGAATCTTGTATGTATCAATGAGATCATCTCTCATTCTTTTCAACTCCAGAGAATATAAGCCCAATTTACTCAGCCTCTCATCATAGAGCAAACCTCTCATCCCATGAACCAATCTAGTGAACCTTAGCTGCAGTGCCTCCAATGCAAATATATCCTTTGTTATGAACCCTGGACTTTGTAGTTTGATTGTGTTTTAAAAACTGTGATCTTTAATGCAGTATGAAAAGGATTCAGAGAAGACATGTGACCTCAAAGCAAGTCTGCTCAGAGACTAGCCAGGGGTCTTGGTTACCATTCGCACAAGGAACCCAGATCAATGACCCTTTTGAAAGTAGAGTGCAAAGCTGTAACACCTGCAGGGCAATGGGTTTCACTCTCCCAGACTCTCTGATTGTAAACAGTGAGCCAGGGGCTCTATAAATGCAAATTCAAGTTGCAATTGCTTACACCTACAAACAAAGAAAGGCCCAGGTGCTTTTGCTATGGTCAGACTTATGGACTCTGAATACTGTAAAAGGAAAATGACGATTGACTTTTGATTCTGGATAAATTCAACAGGCTTTCGAAGGTCTGTAGGCTGTAAGGAAGAAAGGAAGGCATGAGGAAACCAACAGGAGCTGCACAGCCTCAGAAGAGAGGCAGAGAAAACACATGCTCTCAGAACACTGATACTGCGAGAGGCTGCTGAGATTTGAACCCGGTTTGAAGGCTCAAGGTTTGCAGAGGAGAAAAGACCAACACGGTCACCAGAGATGGCCTTATTAACAGAAGACCAGTCGAATGTGCTCGCAAGAGGTGAGTAAAGAGGACATTGGTTTTGTTAAGGACAGTGGGAGATCCAGCCCAGTGCAACTGGGAGGAGTTTGGGACTTTTAACTGCAAAGATACCAATTTGCTGAGAACACTGTCTAACATAAATGTGGGGTTCTCGAGTGTGTTAATAAGTTAATGGAAAATACCTTTCTCTGTAATTTAGTATATTAGCAACCTCCTAAGTACTGTTTAGTTAATATTGATTTTTAGTTTTAGTAAAAGTAAAAAACATGAAACCTTATCATGCAATTCTTTAAATTGGTCTGGGGAGCTCATATCTCTTGTTTTAAAGTTCAGGGTCTCAGCTGAGGTCATAACACCTTCCTTAAATATGGAGACCAAAATGCACACAGAATTCCTGGGGTGGTCTCACCAAAGCCCTAATGAATTGTAGCAAGACATCCTTATTCTTGTACTCCAATCCTCATGCAATAAAGGCCAACATACCATTTGCCTTTCTAATTGCTTGCTGTACCTGCACGCTAACTTTCTGTGTTTCTTGTACGAGTACACCCATGTCTTTCTGAACATCAACATTTAGAAATTTCTCGCCTTCTAAAAAATATTCTGCTTTTCTTTTCTTACTACCAAAGTGAATAACTTCACTCTTCTCCACATTATACTCCATCTGCCACCTTGTTGCCCAATCACTTAATTTGTCTATACATCTTTGCAGCCACTTTATGTCCTCCTCACAGCATGTATTCCCACCTGACTTTGTATTGTCAGCAAACTTAGATACATTACTCTCAGTCTCTTTGTCTAAATCATTAATATAGATTGTAAATAGCTGAGGCCCCAGCACTGATCCTTGCTGCACTCCACCAGTTACAACCTGCCAACTTGAAAATGCTGCATTTGTCACTACTCTCTGCTTCCTGTTATTTAACCGATCCTCCATCATGCTCACATATTACCCCCAACTCCATTCATATTAACCTTTTATGTGTCACCTCGTCAAATGCCTTTTGGAAATCCAGGTATACAACATCTACTGGTTTCCCCTTTGTCTAACTTACATCCTCAAACAACTTCAATTAATTTGTCAAAAACAACTTCCCTTTCACAAAACCATACTGGCCCAGTATGAAGTGATACATTTTGGTGGGAAGAAAGAAGAGAGGTAATAAAAATTGAAGGGTACAATTCTAAAGGGGGTACAGGAACAGAAAGACCTGGGGTATATGTGCACAAATCGTTGAAGGTAACAGGGCAAGTTGAGAAAGTGGTTAAAAAGGCATACAGAATCCTGGGCTTTATAAATAGAGGGCATAGATTTACAAAAGCAAGGAAGTTATGATGTATCTTTATAAAACACTGGTTCGGCCTCACCTGGCATATTGTGCCACACTTTTAGAAAGAATGTGAAGGCTTTAGAGAGGGTGCAGAAGAAATTTACGAGAATGGTTCCAGGGGTAACGGACTTCAGCTATGAAAATAGATTGGAGAAGCTGTGGTTGTTCTCTTTGGAGAAGAGAAGATTGGGAGGAGATTTGATTCAAGTGTTCAAAATCGTGTGGTCGCCAAACAGAGTGGATCGAGAGAAACTGTTCCCATTGACAGAAGTACAGAGAACCAGGACGCCGATTTGAAGTAATTGGCAAAAGAACCAAAGGCAACATGAGGAAAAACCTTTTTATACAGTGAGTTGTTAGAATCTGGAATGCTCTGCGTGAAAGTACTGTGAAGGCAGATTCAATCATGACTTTCAAAAGGAAATTGTATGAGCAGCTAAAGGGAAAAGATTTGAATGGCTATGGAGAAAGGGTGGGGGAGTGGCACTAGCATGAGTTGCTCTTGGAGAGCTGGCATGGACATGATGGGCCAAATGGCCTTCTTCCTTGCTGTAACCATTCTATGATTCTATGAAATTGTGATGAAAGGATTAATGGCAACAGCAGTCAGTTTAACAAACAAACAGAAAAATAGTTTTCCCAGACTCACTAGCAAAGATTGGTTAACAGTAGATGGCAGCAACACAGCACAGGAATTGAGCCAGCTCAAGACCATAGAGTGGTTGTGTGTGATTTGTTTGCCACCACAGACATTGTGTAAAGGTTCATCATTTAGAATTCTCTAAATGCAGAACTCCCACCAGCACTTGTACTGGAATGCTCCATGACAGAATTGGTTGAAGCATCTTAATGTAATTGATGCAAGACTGCCCATTATCAGTCCCATCTCCCTTTCAATCAGTTTAAATAAAACCAATCTAGTACTTCAAATTCCACTTCAAAAATTATGATTATTAAAAGGACAGCCCAAAAAAAAATCTTTCCCACCCTATTTTGCATCTCCTTTCTCGAACCACATGAAGAAGCACCACTATAAGCTCAGTCTTGTTTAATACACTTGCCGAATGACTAACACAGAAGTGAGAAGGTATCAGGCAGATGAGCTGATTTATTTTCTCCTTCTTGTTGATAAAATTTCTTCAAAACTAAATGGGCTAGTTTCAGTATCAGGTGGAAGGTGCCTTGGAATGTTCAGAGCCACATGCCAAGCACAATTAGAAGTAAAATTGGATTTCCATTTGCTTCAATTCACTTATCTTAATTCTGTGAGTTCAGTCAGTTCTTTGCTGAAGTGAACACCAACTGATGGTAACTCAATTCCTTTAAAGGGGAAGCGAGAACTAGTGCAGATTGACTCACCACTCAGAAATCGCATTTCCAGCTGATCAATTAGAGCAGAACTGACAACAGCAAAACACAAGTCCTGCATATATTCATTTAAAAAGCTGGATCTCTTGTGGTAGTGTTCACAGTTAGCCAGAGGTAATGACAGGAATATTATACCACAAACCTTGAATTTTAATCAGTGGTATGTTTTGGAGTGTTGATGTGTCTGACAGTTTTTAGAGTGAAGGAACTTTCTGCCTGGTTACTGTAGTAGTTGCTCATACAGTTGGCTGCAATTTAACCCAAACACCAATTTTAAACAGGACCAGTGAGTCCTGGTCTTGCCTAATTCCATGTCCAAATATTATTGTAACCGAGCTGGAAACCTACTTCAACATTAAATGGACGAAGAGATATAAATCTGGCATTTTAAAATATCTTGCTCATTAAAATTACATTTGTTTCTGACTATCTCGTTCTATCTCTCCTGTTGTTCAGGTTACTCCTTGATTCTGTTTCCTGTCTTTATGTCTTTCAGACAGTTTATATCATTCTGTATCTACATATGTTTTTCTTTCATTCTGTCAGTACTCTGCATTCCTCTTTCTCTCTATGTCTCTATCTCTCTTTTCTCATCCAGTATCTCTATCTCAAGCACCAGGTTAGATTTTCAGATTTGGGTGCAGTTTAGCATCAAGTTATACATTTGAAACATGCTATTTTCACCCACTTTTCCCAGGTCAGCTTGTTAGCATAATTATTCACAGCTCCGGGTGCAGATTTAGATGTATGCAGCAAGCATAGTCGTGATGGCTGAATAAGATTGTGTGCAAATGAAATTTAAAGGGATGGAGACGTTAAAAGGGAATATCATAATAGGGTAGCAAAAATTCTGAAAACCTTTGGAAAGACTCAAGAAGGTATCTCAACCCATTACCAGCCTTTACCAAAGCTGAAGGGACAGGCAACGAACCAGCGACAGGTAAAAAATGAAGGGAAAGGAAACTCAAAGTGCAAGTAAGCTTATGCAGATAAGTGGCAGAGCAACTAGCACTGGTTATTTTGTTTTATGGTTACTTAAGTGAAGTTGGTGCTGCACCAGCTTTAGGCTGTAATAGAACATTACTGTTATTGTATGCGCTAACCTCATGCTGCAAGGTAGCAAGGGGTATACTTGCAGCAGATGGGAGCGCTCTGTATCTGTCTCTCTGATGATTCCAGACTCTCTAAAAGACCCTTCCCTACAGTTTCTGCCAGTTATGTGTAACATGGCTTGTGCAAATGGTTGTTGCATCTTCATGAGTGTGGCCAGTCAGGGTAGGCTAGCTGTTAATCACCGAGGCATTGTTTTACAAACTGAAGCCAGTCAGTGAAGGATAGAACTGGACCGAATCTTTACACACTTTTCATAAGCTTTTCATTAGCTTTTATTTACAGAGATACACAATACAAAATGTACCTCCTTACCCCCCCCCACCCACAGTTAATCTGTTCCTATTTATAGGAGCGCAAGTGAATCCACTGATAATGCCCACTACCTGCATCAAACTAATATGCAATTAACAGGCATGACACCTCTATTGCAGTGCCCTGAAAGCATGATCCTATCCTCCTGTGAGGAGGAGGGCGATAGACTTCAAGAGGACATAGACAGGCTAGTGGAATGGTGGTGGGGGGGAGGTAGAGAGGGGGGCACACACAAGGCAGATGAAATTTGGTGCAGAGAAGTGCAAAGTGATACATTTTGGTGGAGAGAACGAGGAGAGGCAATATTTACTGAGGGGTACAATTCTAAAAGGGGTGCAGGAACAGAGAGATCTGGGGTATATATGCACAAATCTTTGAAGGTGGCAGCATAGGTTGAGAAGGTGGTTAAAAATACATAAGGGATCCTGGGCTTTATAGATTGAGGCATTGCGTACAAAAGCAAAGAAATTATTATGAACCTTTATAAACACGGATTCGGCCTCAACGAGAGTACTGTGTCTTATTCAGGGCACCGCATTTTAGGAAAGATGTGAAGGCTTTAGAGATGGTGCAGAAAAGATTTACAAGAATGGCTGCAGGGAGGAGGGACTTCAGTTACATGAGAGATTGGAGTAGCTGGAGCTGTTTTCCTTAGAAAAGAGGTTGAGAGAAGATTTGATAGAGATATTCAAAATCATGAGGGGTCTAGACAGATAGTGAGATACTGTTCCAATTGGTGGAAGGGACAAGATCCAAAGGACACAGGTTTAAAGTGATTGGCAAAAGAATCAAAGGCAACATGTGAAAAATCTTTTTTACACAGCGAATGGTTGCAATCTGAGATGTGCTGCCTGAAAGGGTGATGGAGGCAGATTCAATCATGCCTTTCAAAAGGGAGTTGGATAAGCACTTGAAAGGAAAAAAATTGCAGGCCTACAGGAAAAGGCAGGGGAGTGAGGCTAGCTAAATTGCTATTGCAGAGAGCCGGGATGAGCTCGATGGGCTGAATGGCCTCTTTCTGTAGCTATTTTATGAATCTATATTGTGATTGGGGTACATCTAAGGAGGCAAACATTCACATAGCTTAGTCGTGCCACCAGGTTTGCTATCCCAGCTTTCTTTGGGATTATGAGCATGTGCAAGACTAATTCGCCCAGGCACAGTAGATGAGGGATCCTTATTGGCAAAGGCCTTGTAGCTGCTAATGATTCTGGGAGCAAAAGAAATAGAACAATTGGTACAAAGGCTTATGAGAACCTCAGAGGCAAAAGCTAAAAAAGGTCAAAAAATCATATTATAACTACAATTTACTGACTATACCCTTTAAGTGGCCACTTTTGCCTTTTTTTCTCCTCAGAAACGAGTGTGATGTACAAACTGGAAAGAGTGTGTTTTCCAGTCTTCTTCACCCAAATTACGCACCTCGAATATCTGGGTTCCTATGTCTTTCTCTCTTCCTCATTCACACATTGGTGACCATTTCAATAATAGAGGACATTGGGCAGGAAATGGGTGGAGAGTTTGTAATGCACGCTCGATGACACCAGCAAGAGGTCCAAACATTTTTATTGTTGGGCCTCATTTGAATAGAATCAGTGAGCTATCAGCACTCAACTCTCTCTGTTTGTCTATCCTCTATTACCTTAGCCAGTCTTTCATCAGGCTGGATTTTACCAGCCTTCTGGAGACAGGGTGGGAGGTGGGAGGCCTTATAAAATGACGGCAGAAAGCATCGGGAGGGGAGCCCAACATCATCCCGCTGTTGCGGGATATTACCAGCGGCGGGAAGCTCAGTGGCACAACCACCCACCAACCAGAGGCAGGTGGCCAATTAAGCCACTTAATTGGCCAATTATTGGCCATTGTCCGCCACTGCCGGCATTTTACCGGTGTCGGGAGGGGCCGCCGTGGCGTGGGAAGACCAGCAGGTAAACCCTGGTGGCCTCCCAGCAGGTTCCCTGCTCCATGGCCCACAGAGAGGGCCCCTGCATCTGCAGCACCGCCAGCATAGAGGCGACATTTTCTACCTGCAGTCTCAGGAGTGGCCACTCCCATCGGTGGCACTGCCAAGCTGCCAGCCCTCTGATTGGGCTGGCAGCTCTGAGAGGCAGGTTGCCATCCTCAATTGCATGGCGGTCCCAGAGACGGCCTCTTAATTGCTGACAAAATGCCACCCAGGATCCTGCTGCCCGTCGCTTTCAGTCCCGATGGCAGGACATACTGCCATTTGAGAAAATTCTGGTGATCATCTCAATCACTTTTCTCTTTCTCTGCAAAATTACCTCCTTGAAGATACTTCTCCCGTCGAAACATCCCTCAACAACAGTCTAAAATGCATGCTTTACCTTGTGTTTAGGAGAAACAAACACAATTATTGATATAGTCTAACTTTCCTCAGTTTTAACTTGGACTGAGTGCCTGCATAGCAGCTTACAAATGTATGCTGGGAGTTTTGTCAGTGTTTCTATTTGGACAGTGACATGCTGGAAATTGAAGGTACTGGTGAGTATTGGGAGCTGCAGTTTTCTGCTCAGCTAACAGAATGCTAGTTGGAAAATTATCAATAACTCAAACTCTAGGTTTCTCATGGAGACAAAGGCATCTGATGAAAAAAGTTCTTAGGCACATATTAAACAACAACAACAACTTGTATTTATATAGTACCTTTAATGTAATAAAACTTCCCAAGGCACTTCTGAAAATGCTGCTGTATAATCACATTTAATCGTTGTCTTGCATATGTTATGGGGACTAAATTGGGAAGCCCTCGAAAACAGGTGCAAGGCTTGCAATGTGCGATTACCCCACACCTATTGAATATGATTTAGGCCATGTGCTGCCTGCTCATTATTATGGTTGTAATATGCGACCAATGCTAATCATGCTGTTAAATAGCTGCATGCCCCAAGATCACGAGAGGCCTTCATGATTTAGAGCTAGCCTGCACTATTTAAAGTCAGCCCGCACCTTTTAAAGGAGGTCCATTGTAGCTGGAGCAGGTGGTAGAAGTCCTTATATAGGTTACACCAATGTGAAAAATAAATGACACAATATGGGAGACAGCATGCTTCGAGGTTCTCAAAATCTGCATTGGAGGCTTTGGTGGAGGAGGTGCAAAGGAGGAGTGAAGTGCTGTATCCACAGAGGGCCAGGAAGCCCTCCAGGTAAATGTTCAGAAGGCAGTGGGACCAGATGGCTGTGGCTGTCAATGCCAGGAGTCATGCCCCGAGGACCCAGATGCAGTGCTGCAAAAAAGTTCAATGACCTCACACCAGTGGTGAAGGTCAATGAATTCATCTTCAAATGCTATATCCCACCAAATGTACCACTGGCCTCAGACCCAGCTCAATGCACCACACCCCCATCCCTCATCTACCAACTATCAGGATCTATCATGGCTCTTACTTAATATTCATAGCTACATCTCACTCTCACATACTCAGCACTGCTGCAAGCCTCACACCCACATCTCACTGCTTCCACACACTGCCATCTATTCAACCATGATAATCACATTATCCAAACAGATTGCACCACACTCACTGACACATTTCCCTCTCTCTTACAGGACTAGGTGGCACACAACCAGAGGCAGCAGGAGCTAACCGGTGAAGGATTGGGGCGCCTGCATGTCCTAACCCCCATGGAGGACACGGTGCTCACCATCTTTGGAGTGGCCAAGGCTGAGACCATGGCCAGCAGTGGGACTGAAACCATAGAAAATGATGGAATCCTCATACCTAATCCTTTTCACATCCCATTTCCCCCTCATTCACAATCTCTTCTGATTTACAAGCTGCAAATGGTGTAAGCACACACTCCTTGCTTCCCCACCTCTCCTTACCTTTTTACCTTTCTCCCTTCAGATATCCAAGAACTGCCACCTGGCCAGCTAGCAAAGGAAGAGCAACAAATGGAAAAGCAACAAGACAATGTTGATGAAACATTCACTCAATTTAACATTTTCAGCCACCAATTCAGATACTGACATGGTGCATAATTTGAAGGATAAAACAGAGGTGGGATCTGCATGTGGTGAGACTTCGGGCACAGTGGCCTGTAGCCAGGACAAGGGGCATGGGCAGCACAGGTGCCAGCTATCCAAAGGGCAAGGTTGCGCATAAGTTCCGCTGAAAAGGACTCTGTTAAGCCCTTCAATGGGGCTGGCTACAGAAGAAAGTTGACAGGTATGCACAATGAAATGCTTGGTGCATTGGCACACCTGCCAGAAAGCCTGTAGTCAATGTCAAGGAGCATGGAGGAGTCTGACAGCAACTTGTCAGAGGGCTTTGCACAGTGCCTGGTGGCCACTAACCTTGCCAACCCAAGAAGTGTGTGATGGCCAATGTCTCAGCTTCCATTGCAGCAAAAGCAACATCTGAGTGCTGCAGTGGACATTCAGACTTCTGCCATGCAAGGTCAGCTTGATTCCATGCAAGCTCAGACTGCTGCCATCATGGCTGCAGATACCAGTGATCAAAGGGGCTTGCAGGATGTCACAGCAGTCCAGCAATCTGTCCTCCAACAGATTACTAGGATTGCTGAGGTGTCTCTCAGGGAGTGGCAGTAGCTTCATGGAGCATGAACCTGCTGTCCTCTTTCAGGAAGAAAGCATTCATCGTCCACCACTGCCACTTCGCCAGTGCCCTTGCTTTCACCTGTCTGCCAGCCTAGACTGCTGCTGCCCATGGCAAGGTGGTGCATCCTGATGCCAAGCCTCTAGACCACAGCTGCTTGAGGTCATCCTCCAAGACCATCTGCAGTCTTGCCTGGTGCAAGTCAGCAGCCTTCTATCAGCCATGCTGCAGCCACTCAGGTAGCAATGCATCGAAGCACTAAGACAGGCAATGGCACATGGAAGACAGGCACAAAAGGAACGTACAAGGGTGACGAGTTTACAGTTGCATGCAATATGGTATGTTTTGATTTATAAATTTGGTCTGGAATATTTATTTGTGTTGGCTTTTATTTTTTGTACCGTGGCCAAGCAGTCTCAGTGACGGTCAGTGACAGAGGTGCAAAACTATTGGTGAATAGGGAATTGGAGTTGATTTTACTGGTATCGCAATTGGATGAGCTGTTCATGGACAACCCAGCCAGAAAGGGGCTGTGTTGGTTGCCTCCTCATTTCCTCTTCCACTTCCTCCTCCTCCTTTGCTTCTCACTGTCTCGATGGTGGCAAGGGCTGTCCCCTCATGATGGTGAAGTGGTGCAGCATGCAGCAGACCATGAATCTTGACACTCACTCTGCAGAGGTCCTCCAGAGTGGTCTAGGCAGCAGAAGCATTGTTTTAGTATGCCAGTGGTCTGCTCCAACATTTCATGTCATAGGATGGCTTTTATTGTATGTATGCTGCCCACCAGTGTCATGAGCCATGTCGTCAGCTGATATCCATTATTGCCCACCTTTGATTTGCTGTGGTGGTTCATATGCAGATGGCACATCAGACTGCAGCAGAATGAAGACATCATGATTGTTGCCAGGATACCGGACACTGACCTTCATGATTCTCTGCGTATGGTCACATACCAGCTGGACATTGAGAGTGTGGAATCCCTTTCAGTTGTGGGATTTCTCAGAGTTGATACGTAGCGGCCGCAAAATGATGCGTGTGCAGTCAATGGCATCCTTCACTGTGGGGAAACCTGCAATCCTCATGAAGCTACGTGTGCAATCTGCCTGCTTCTCTCTGGCAAGAACGAATGAAATGTATTCAGTTCTCCTTGAATAGAGAGCCTCAGTTACCTCTCTTACTTAACCTGGACGACAAACTGTGAGATGTTGCAAATATCTCCAGCTCCAGCCTGGGGAGGAGTTTGATGTATAAAAGTTCATGGCCATGGTCACCTTCACAGGCACTGGCAATGCCATCCTCGCCCTGCTCTGAGGCTGTATTTGTGGCTGCAACGGTGGAAGATTTCAATTACGACATTCTTACCGAAGAGCAGACACCTCACACGAAGGGTGGGATTTCATGTTTTCCCCCGTGGCGAGTTTGGAGGTGTGGAGGGCCTTCCCACCCTGCCTCCAATTGAGGCTTTTAAGGGGAAATTAATGGCCAATTAAAGGCCTCTTCCTGCCGCTGCCGGTATTAACCAAGCGGCGGGCAGGCCTATCGCCACGCGGGGAGCATGACATGCAAACCCGTGGAGGGTTGCTTATGGTCTCCCAGGGGTGGGGGAGGGGGGAGGGGGGGGGGTCCCTCATTCAAAGGCACACAGTGGCTGATCAAGGGAACCGGCATTGGGAAGGGCAGGGAGGTCCCACTGAGAACAACCCCCTTGCTCTTGCTGCCGATACCCCTACATGCCCCTCCATTGTGACCCCGATGCCGTGAAACCCCTCCTTTGCTGAGCAAAGGAGCTGCTGGCCTCTGATTGGCTGGCAGCTGTAGGTGGGAGGGACTCCTGCCCCTGGGGCCCTGATCCTGGCAAAGGCCTTCCGGTGGCTTGTTAATTGCCTCATTGGCTTGTCAAACTGCAGGCCTTCCCCAAAGGAGGCAACTTGGGTCTCACACTGGCTCTCCAGCCGGCGGCCAAGACCCCCTTTGCCTCCATGAGGTTCAGGTAGGAGAATTGCTTCCTGAACAACCTGACTGGATATGGTGTCCTGTTGGGAGCCCATCTCCCCCTCCTCCTCCCTGGGGTATAATCTTTTCTGCTGCTGAATGTGTGTTCAGCCATGTGTAATTAACACATGGCATTAGTTGGATTGTTGAGCTCCAAAATGGCAGCGCTGGTGTCAAAACAGCATTACATGCTGATTGGCATCATGATCTGCCTACTCTGCATACTTCCGGCGGACGCTCACTGAGAACGTGATAATGCCCTCACTAAAATGGTATCTGGAACAACTCACACCAGAAGTGTGCACATGCATTGCAGATGCCATTTTCAACCTCTAAGGACATTCAGTGCCAAGAAAAAGTGGGCTACAGATTTGAATTTTGCACTATTAATTTCCAGTATTAAGCTTCTCAACCAGTGAGAGTTCAAGATGGCAGCTGAAAGGATTTCCAAAAAATATTTCCCTGCCATAAGATCTTTTATGTCCACCTGAGAGGGCAGATGGGGACTCAGTTTAACATCTCCTCTGAAAGACAGCACTTCTGACAGTACAGCATTTCCTCAGTACTGCCTTGAAGTCAGTGATCGATTATCTATTCAAGTTTGAATCCATAACCTTCCGACTCAGACAAGAGGGCCAGCATTGTGTCATGGTTGACATAAATACACAAAATGTTACAGAAAATGGGCAGGGCCAAACATTCCAGCAGCAGCAGCAGTTGCAGAGACCCAGTAGAGGCAGAAAATCACCTCATAGTCTTACAATACAGAAAGCTATTTGCCCAACACGTCCATTAGCAGCTGTCCTCATCCCATCTATCTTGGGATGTGGCCATCACTGACAAGGCTGGCATTTATTGCCCATCCCTAGCTGCCCTGAAAAGGTGGTAGTGGTTTGATGCAATTGAATGGCTTGCTAGGCCACATCAGAGGGCAGTTAAGAGTCAACCACATTGATATGGAACTGGAGAGACAGTGAACCAGTTAGCTATTGCCAACAATCCAGCAAGTTTTTATTTCCAGAAGGCTTTTTTCTCCAAATTTTTAGTGCAGACCTTTAGATTAGTAGTCCAGTAACATAACCAATATACTGTTGTGTTCGAACTGTTCCCGTTTCACTTCATCTCCTTTTCCATCACACATATCTAACAAAACTTGCATTTATATAGCACCTTTAACAGCGGAAAACATCCTGAGGAGCTTCACAGGAGCATAATAGGATAACAATTGACACCAAGCTGAAGGAGGAGTTATTAAGACGGGTAAGTAAATGCTTGGTCAAAGAGGTAGATTTTAAGGAAGGTCATAAAGTATATAGATAGATGGTAAGATCCTTTCTTAAAAGTTAACATGGCCTCTGCTTGAATCACCCAATCTGGTAGTGCATTCCACATCTTTACAAGGCTCTGCAAAACACTTACTGCCTCATACATCCTGACATGGAATTTCATCTACCACTTTTTTGTCCATTCCACGACCAATAGTCTCTTACAGCTTCCTTTGAGTTTTTAGAATTACTTACTAAGCCTCCGCTTTCAGTATGAGCTGCAAATTTGTCCCTTTGCCCTGTATCCAAATCACTGAAGTGCCATCAAGCAGCACTTGCTTAGCAATAACCTGTGACGCTCAGTTTGGGTTGTGCCAGGGCCACTCAGCTCCTGACCTCATTACAGCCTTGGTTCAAACATGGACAAAAGAGCTGAACTCAAGAGGTGAGGTGAGAATAACTGCCCTTGACATCAAGGCAGCATTTGACCGAGTATGGCATCAAGGAGCCCTAGCAAAACTGCAGTCAATGGGAATCAGGGGGAAAACACTCTGCTGGCTGGAATCATATCTAGCTCAAAGGAAGATGGTTGTGGTTGTTGGAGGTCAATCATCTGAGCTCCAGGACATCACTGCAGGAGTTCTTCAGGATAGTGTCCTAGGCCCAATCATCTTCAGCTGCTTCATCAATGACCTTCCTTCAATCATAAGGTCAGAAGTGGGTATGTTCGCTGATGATTGCACAATGTTCAGCACCATTCGTGACTCCTCAGATACTGAAGCAGTCCGTGTAGAAATGCAGCAAGACCTTGTCAATATCCAGGCTTGGGCTGATAAGTGGCAAGTAACATTCATGCCAAACAAGTGCCAGGCAATGACCATCTCCAACAAGAGAGCATCTAACCATCTCCCCTTGACATTCAACAGCATTACCATCGCTGAATCCCCCACTATCAACATCCTAGGGGCTACCATTGACCAGAAACTGAACTGGAGTAGCCATATAAATACCATGGCTACAAGAGCAGGTCAAAGACTAGGAATCCTGAGGCGAGTAACTCACCTCCTGACTCCCCAAAGCCTGTCCACCATCTACAAGGCACAAGTCAGGAGTGTGATGGAATACTCTCCACTTGCCTGGATGGGTGCAGCTCCAACAACACTCAAGAAGCTTGACACCATCCAGGACAAAGCAGCCTGCTTGATTGGCACACCATCTACAAAAATTCACTCCCTCCACCACCAACGCCCAGTGGCAGCAGTGTGTACCATCTACAAGATGCACTGCAGCAATGCACCAAGGCTCCTTAGACAGCACCTTCCAAACCTGCGACCTCTACCAACTAGAAGGACAAGGGCAGCAAATGCATGGGAACACCACCACCTGCAAGTTCCCCTCCAAGTCACACACCATCCTGACTTGGAACTATATCGCCATTCCTTCACTGTCGCTGGGTAAAAATCCTGGAACTCCCTTCCTAACAGCACTGTGGGGATACCCAAATGGACTGCAGCGGTTCAAGAAGGCAGCTTACCACCACCTTCTTAAGGGCAATTAGGGATGAGCAATAAATGCTGGCCTGGCCAGTGATGCCCACATCCCATCAATGAATTAAAAAAAAATTGATTTGCACAGTGAACAGAAGCAAAAACCCTTTGAGGTACTGTTAAAGCCTTCCAACAACTAAGAAATTGCCCTTAACTGCCTCCTTGACTCTCTTTTCTCCTTTCTAACCAGTTTTTAATCAGTTTGTTTCTCTAATAGTCTCCAGTGTGGTACCTTGTCAAAAGCTTTTTCAAAGTTCATGTACACTGCATTTCCCTCAACCACAATAACTTTCACCTGTTTCAGGATCGTGACCTGAAGTCATATAGTCATAGGCCAGAATTTCACATTGAGGCAGTAGCCCTGCCCACCAGCTAAAAAGTCAGGGGAGAGCCCACCTGTGCCGGGTCTGGAAGCCATGCTGCTATTTTGCGTGGCCCAGGCCCTTAATTGGCCTCAGTCGAGACTTCCACCCCTCTGAAACAGCAAGTCCCACCTCCAAGAGATGCCGGCCAGAGGGCTGGCAGCTCCTCAGACCCAGCAGCGCCACCAGCAGCAGTGGCCACTGCTGGGACTGCACCCAGCCAGGACCAGCAACCATGGAGGAGGCCCCAGAAAAAGCAAGTGGTGGGGGTCAGGCCTCACCGGGGATAATCGGCTAGGACCTGGGGAGCTGGGGGTGGGGAGGGGGAGGGTTGATCAAGAGGGCCAGGGGGTTCTTCTAGCGGGGGTGGCCTGTGCAGCTGGGGGAGCAGAGGTGGGGCCCTCCGTAGGGCACAGGGTGCCCGATCAGGAGCTCCCCACCCCAGCCTGCATGAGGCCACCAGGTCTTAATGGGTAGTCTCAAGTGCCAAAGTGCCATTCGCTGTTGGTAATATACCAGCGGCGGTGGGAGGAGGCCCTTATGTGACAATTAATTGGCCACATATGGGCCTCAATTGGCCTGGGGTGGGCGGGCCATTTGCCACCACCCCTGCTGCTGGTAAAATAGCAGCGGGAGCAGGTAGGCGATAGGAATGGCAGCACACACCTCCCACTCGATTTCACACCCCTCCCCCTGCCCACCTCCTAGCATGCTCCTGGGGGCAAGGGGGTCATAAAATTCCAGTCATAGAGTCAGTTACAGCACAGAAGGAGGCCATTCAACCTATCGAGTGCATGTCAGCTCTCCACGGAACAATCCATTAAGTCCCACACCCCAGCTCAATCCCTATAGCCCTGCAAATTTATTTCCCTCAAGTGCCCATCCAATTTCCTTTTGAAATCATTGATTGTTTCCGCTTCCACCACCTTTGTGGACAGCGAGTTCCAGGTCATTACCACTTGCTGCGTAAAAAAGTTCTTCCTCACCTTTCCCCTGCATCTCTTGCCCAGAACCTTCAATTTGTGTCCCCTAATGCTTGTACCATCAGTTAATGGGAACAGGTTTTCCTTGTCTAACTTATCTAAGCCTGCCATAATCTTGTACACCTCTATTAAATCTCCCCTCATTCTTCTTTGCTCCAAGGAGAACATCCCCAGCTTTTCCAACCTAACATTGTAACTAAAATGCCCCATTCCTGGAACCTTTCTGGTAAATCTCTTCTGCACCCTCTTAAGCACCCTCACATCCTTCCTAACGTGTGGTGACCAGAACCTTTGGCTAAAGATTTTCCAACCCTCCTGGACTGTCTGGGAATCTCTCAAAATTGATTGATCTCTCAGATGCTGGCAACCCAGGAGAAAGTACTTTGTAACTGCAGTGCACAGCTATGTCCTCCAGGAGGAAAGAGAGATTGCAGGTTTCCAATGCATCATGGAAGCTCACTATGTTACTGATGAGATGAAGAAATATATTCTGCATTATAATACCACGATGGGAACTGGTAGAAGCCAAGGGGCATTAGGGAAATCATTGATGTGCATAGTGAACAGAAGCAGTCACAGACTATAACCCCTTGAGATACTGGATTGGTCCGGGAGTCTCCTCAGAGGCATTAGGGAAGGACATGTACCTCAGGAGGAGGTGCTGGTGCTCAGGAACAACTTGTTGGTACAGAGATGCGGTATGCACTGCACTGTATTTGAAGCAAGTAATGGAAGCTTGTTTCTAGCTGTGCAATCATTTTCTAATTGTTCTTTTGTGTAGGTTAAATGTCAGTGGTTATTAGCGTTGAATTAAGAGTCACAGTTTTGTGCAGCAATTTAAAGTTAGTCACAGATTAACAAAGACAAACCTGGTCACTAGTTAGCAGTCATTTCAAATCCAACTGTTATAAAGTGGTGTAAATTAAAAGGCTGCATTTGCTGACAACACCACCACTAGGTGGCGCGCAAATGCAGCCTGTGCCGCTAAAACGTCACAGTCTGCGACATCAGGCACCTGGATTAAAGATGGCGCTGCTCAAATAATCACACGAAGGCAACCTAAACACATGGCAGCACACAATGGCCGGAGGGGAGGGAACGATCTGGCCAGAGAGGGGAGTGAGCGTGCCGGGGAGGGGAGGGAGCGAGCGGGCCGGGGAGGGGAGGGAGCGAGCAGACCGGGGAGGGGAGGGAGCTAGAGGGCCGGGGAGGGGAGCAAGCGGTCGGGCGTTTGGCAAGCGGGCAGTGAGCGTGCGGTCGTTTGGGGGGTTGGCGGTGAGCGAGCGGTCGGGAGGCGGGGGAGGGATGAGCGAGCAGGCGGGCGGCGGGGGGAAGGAGGAGAGCGCACCCGCCACCAGCAAGGTCTTCGGCCGTGCTCTTCCCACACCCGCTCTCTACCCGCTCCCCAGACCCTCTCTCCCCCCATCCCTGCTCTCTCCGGCCCGGATCCCCCCACCAGCTGCCCGCGTTACGCGATGACGTCATCTGCGCATGCGCCAACAGTCTTGGCACTGCAGAACGCAGCGCATGCGCAGAGGGTAGGGGCCATCTGCACATGCAGGCAGATTGGCGCAGTCGGATGACGTAATCTGCCAACTGCGTTGTCTGTAATCACTTTCAAAGTAAAAATACTAAGCTAGTTTCAAGTCACAGATGCATTTTTTGTCTTGGGATCTCTGCTGTTAAATCACATTGACACCTGGCCTTTTACCCATTTGCATGAAATTGCTGTTAGCTGGGGCATGAAAATGGTTGGAAGGCTTATTTTGGGTTTTAAAATTAGACAGAAATTCCACAAGTTTATTGTTTTACCTCCATTACTTGTACTCTCTTTCTGCCTGTCTTCCTCTCTTCTTTTTAAGCCTGCCTTTAAGTCTTAGGCTTAATATGATAAATGGACTACTTTTTTGTTACAGGCCTTATATGCCTCTGATGAAAGACAGATGTTTACATCCTCACATCAAGATAAAGATAGTGAGCATTAAAACATACATAGGTTAATCACTATTGAGTCAGCGGCACTTGAGATGGCTTGGCCATGTGAGCCGCATGGAAGATGGCAGGATCCCCAAAGACACATTGTACAGCGAGCTCGCCACTGGTATCAGACCCACCGGCCGTCCATATCTCCGCTTTAAAGACGTCTGCAAACGCGACATGAAATCCTGTGACATTGATCACAAGTCGTGGGAGTCAGTTGCCAGCGTCCGCCAGAGCTAGCGGGCATCCATAAAGGCGGGGCTAAAGTGTGGCGAGTTGAAGACACTTAATAGTTAGCAGGAAAAAAGACAGAGGCGCAAGGGGAGAGCCAACTGTGTAACAGCCCTGACAAACACATTTTTCTGCAGCACCTGTGGAAGAGTCTGTCACTCTAGAATTGGCCTTTATAGCCACTCCAGGCGCTGCTTCACAAACCACTGACCACCTCCAGGCGCTTACCCATTGTCTCTCGAGATAAGGAGGCCAAAGAGAAAGGTTAATCAAGGATAGCCAGCACATATTTGTTGGAGGCAAGTTGGGTTTGACAAATTTAAAAGTATTTTGCAGAAGCAGCTAATTGGATAGATAAAGGAAATGCAGTGGATATAGTGTATGTAGATTTTCAGAAGGAATCTGATAAGCTGTCTCACAAGAGGCTTGTTAGAAAAATTCAGCCTAGGGTATAAGAGGAAATGTAGCAGCATAGATAAAAAGTTGAAAGATGGACAAGAAACAAAGAGTAATTAGATGTTGCTCAAACTGGAGAAAAAAAAGCTTGCATTTGTATGGTGCTTTCACAACCACAGGATGTCCAAAAGTGCTTTACAGCCAATTAAATCTGTTTAAGTGTTGTCACTGTTGCAATTCCACAGAAATTACAAAGAATGCACAGCACAGAAATGTAGGAAGTGTGCCAACAATCAGGTAAGTGACAGGATAATTTGTTTTTAGTGATGTTGGTTGACCAATACATATTCACCAGGGCATCAGGAGAATTCCCCTGTTCTTCAAATTTTTTTATATTCGTTTGCCGGATGTCGGCGTCGCTGGCTATGCCAGCATTTACTGCCCATCCCTAATTGCCCTTGAGAAGCTGGTGGTCAGCTGACTTCTTGAACCGCTCCAGTCCTCAGGGTATATGTACCCCTAACAGTGCTGTTAGGAAGGGAGTTCCAGGATTTTGACCCAGCGATGGTGAAGGAACGGCGATATAGTTCCAAGTCAGGACGTGTGTGGCTTGGAGGGGAACTTGCAAGTGGTGGTGTTCCCATGCATCTGCTTTCCTTGTCCTTCTAGTTAGTAGAGATCGCAGGTTTGGATGTTGCTGTCGAAGGAGCCTTGGTGAGTTGCTGCAGTGCATCTTGTAGATGGTACACACTGCTGGCACTATGCATCGGTGGTGGAGGGAGTGAATGTTGAAGGTGGTGGATGGGTGCTGATCAAACGGGCTGCTTTGTTCTGGATGGTGTCAAGCTTCTTGAGAGTTGTTGGAGCTGCACCCATCCAGGCAAGTGGAGAGTATTTCATCACACTCCTGACTTGTGCCTTGTAGATGGTGGACAGGCATTGGGGAGTCAGAAGGTAAGTTACTCGCCGCAGAATTCCCAGCCTCTGACCTGCTTTTGTAGCCACAGCATTTATGAAGCTGGTCCAGTTCAGTTTCTGGTCAATGGTGACCCCCAGGATGTTGATAGTGTGGTATTCAGTGATGGTAATGTCATTGAACGCCAAGGGGAGGTGGTTAGATTCTCTCTTGTTTGAGATGGTCATTGCCTGGCACTTGTCTGGCACGAATGTTACTTGCCACTTATCAGCCCAAGCCTGGATGTTGTCCAGGTCATTGCATCTGGACAGGGGCTGCTTCAGTAACAGAGGAGTCGCGAATGGTGCTGAACATTGTGCAATCATCAGCAAATATCCCCACTTCTGACTTTATGATGGAGGACGGTCATTGATGAAGTAACTGAAAATGGTTGGGCCTAGGACACTATCCTGAGGAACTCCTGCAGTGATGTCCTGGGACTGAGATGATTGACTTCCAACAACCACAACTCTCTTCCTTTGTGCTAGGTATGACTCCAACCAGCGGAGAGTTTTCCCCTGATTCCCATTGACTCCAGTGCCATAGTGCCAAAAGATATTTTACATACAACTGGAAGGGTGGAGAGGGGCCTCAGTTTAACATCGTCAATAAGATAGCATCTCTGACTGTGCAGCACTCCCTCAGAACAGAACTCAAGTGACAGTCAAGTGAAAGTGCTACCTTGGAGTCACGGCTGGCAGCTAAAGGTCAGTAGTGGTGCATTCCAGTGATCAGTGCTAGGTCCACTTTTATTTTAAGTATATGTAGATATTTAGCACTTGGGTATAGGGACACAATCTCAACATTTGCTGGTGACACTAGGGGCTGGCAAACTATAAAGCTGGCAAAAGACTTCAGGAAAATATAGACAGGTTAGCAGAACAAGCAAACAGGTAGCAGATGTAACTTTATATGAATAAGAGTGACATTTTGAAAGAAAAGAAACACTGAATGGAAAGACATTTAAGAGTATGAATGGACAGAGGCCTTGGGATTAATGTCCCCTCTAAATTTTTTGTTGTTGTGCAAAGCCTGTTCATTTTGGCAGACGTTATCATTAAATCTTTTGCACGGCTGGACATGTGCAGTACCTTAGAAGGGAAAGCTTGTGAGCAGTCTGCACAGTACCTTCTGGGTTGCTGCGCATGTGTGCAGCTGCAGGGAACATCAGTCAGGATTCAAATCCATAATTCTCTGATTAGATCAAGCAACAAAATCACCAATAGAAAGAGCTGGCACAGAGCCAATGCCTGAAAAGTCTCTTTCTGTACTCTAAACGTCTATGGATCTAAGGTTCTACAGTTATTATAAACATAAATAAAGGGATAGTTGGTGAGATACAAATTAAGTGCTTGCTTCAAAATGATTCGTCAATTGTTAGTTGTACTGTAATATAGGTTTCATTATCAAAACTCTTTTGTCTTTTATTAAAGACATTTCATAATATCATTTTTTTCCTTTTTGTCAAAACCTTGCAGAACATATATAAATAACTACTTATTTATATATTAATGATCATCAAACTATCTAATCATGGAAAAAAAATCAAAGCCAAACTTGTTTCTATTCTCACCTGAAAACTAAAATAGTGTGCATGTTTCTCGCAGTGATCACTGGACATAGATCAGGAGCAAGAATGCTGACTGACTTTTCCCTTGCTTCAATCAATGCTTTATAGTCTAGAGTTTAAATATGGAACCTTTTGAGTCTGTGTGACTCAGCAGTATTGGTGCAAAGTAATTTCCATAAAATCAGCATTATTGATAATATTGTAGTAGACCTTGTGCAGCACCCTCATGAATGTTACTTGTGGCAGTTGTTAAGTCACTAAGAGAATGCTTACTTCCCTATACTCCAAGAAGTCAAAGCATCTTTAGAAAAAGCGTCCTGTTTGTGCTTATTTGTTTGGATAAGTAATGGAAGGGTTTCGTTATTTAAATCCAACTTCTGCATTTTTTGGTGTTTGAGCTTTAATGCATTGTGATACCCTGTCACATCGTTTTAACTGAAATCTTTCATGCTTCTAGTTCCTCGAGGGCTTTTTCCAGATGGAGAAATAGATCAGTTGTAATGAGTCTTGTAAAGACAACATGACCCAACAAGCTGAATCCAAACCATCCCTAATCTTGTCCTCAGCAAATGACCTTAGTAAAGAATTTGCTTAGCTTTAAATAAAGCAGGCAAAACAAAACATTGGAAAGAAAAGGATAGTTCTCACATCATGTTTGCGTAGCCCCTTGCTTTAACTTGGTATCAGAATTGATTCAATGGGATGTCAGAAGAGTCAATTCTAATTAGTTTCACGTTTAAATTGTTGATCAAATGCTATCACCTGATTAAATACCAGAGATTATAACAATGAAAACATGCCTGCAATGTTCATAACTATGGTTTATAAAAAAGTGACAATTCACATTAATGTTCTTTCTGTTTCTCAGTTGGACCATTTTGGTTGAAAAGGACAAAATTAGGATGGGGAAGAGGAATAGTTTGTTGATTTCTGACAAGATAATTAAACAGCAATGATAATATGATCCATGGAGTTGTCTAAAGACTGCAGCATTCTTCCCTCCTGTTGCATTGATTAAATTAAAGGGATTTTTATTTCAAACTCTGTTACAAAAAAAGAGAAAAAAAACTTAGGCTGAATACTTGCTCATTCTTGAAGAAAAAAAAGATATAGAAAGATGTCTTTTGTTTTGGTTTGGTGTCCCAAATGTGTATAGATGGCTGTCACTGGGATCTTCTTTCCACGCGATGTTGAGGATCAGTTTGGGTAGGCTTCCTAAGAAATATAGCTACAGAGACTTTGGATAGGCCTGACACCAGAAATGCAGCAACAGGGGTTTCAGTTCCCACACATTCAGTACACAGGGTTTCTTCAAATACAGGAGGAAAGAGGAGACTGACACACTGGACACGCAGTAATATAAAAGCAAAATACTGCAGATGCTGGAAATCTAAAATAAAACCAAAAAGTGCTGGAAATACTCAGCAGGTCTGGCAGCATCTGTGGAGAGAGAAGCAAAGTTAACGTTTCAGGTCAGCGACTTTTCATCAGAACTGGACATGCAGGGTTTCGTTCAAAGGGAGAGAAAGAGATGATCTGGGTTTCCTTGGCAGGCAAAAATCAACTGTCTTCCAAGCAGTTTACACTCCAACTCACTGTCCAAAGTGAAACCAAAACAATGTCACAAGAATCAAGCCTCCAGACCCCTATAAATCTTGATGTGCCACTTCTCTGTAAACATCTTCTCCAAGTCAAAACAACAAACTCCCTGCTGGTATTTTATCTGAAAACAGATGCCTGTTTACAAGCCAAGTCCAGGAACCTTCTGGTGACCTCTTTTAAAAAACACAAAGTTCAGCATCTTTTCAAGCTTCCAGATGAATCAATGTCCATAATTCAACTATAAGTCCTTAAAAACCTATTGTACAAAAAATAGATGCACTCTTGTAACAATTTCTAGAAATCTATTGATCTCTGTCTTGAATAGACTCAATGACTGAGCCTCCACAACACTCTGGGATAGGGAATTCCAAACATTCACCACCATCTGAGTGAAGAAATTCCTCCTCATCTCAGTCCGAAATTGCCTACCTCTTATTCTGAGACTCTGTCCCCTGGTTCTAGAACCCCCCAGCCAGGGGAAACATCCATCCTGCATCAACCTGTCGAGCCCTATGAGAATTTTGTATGCCTCAATGAGATCGCCTCTCATTCTTCGAAACTCTAGAGAATATAGGCCCAGTCTCCTCAATCTCTCCTCATAGGATAATCCTGCCATCCCAGGAATCAGTCTGGTGAACCTTTGTTGCACTCCCTCTATGGCAAGGTCTCCTTAGTTAAGAAGACCAAAACTGTACACAATACTCCAGGTGCGGTCTCACCAAGGCTCTATACAATTGCAGCAAGACTTCTTTACTCCTGTACTCAAACCCTCTTGCAATAAAGACCAACATACCATTTGCCTTCCTAATTGCTTGCTGCATCTGCATGTTAGCTTTCAGTGACTTATGAACAAAGACACCCAGGTCCCTTGGACATTAACATTTCTCAATCGCTCACCATTTAAGAAATACTCTGCATTTCTGTTTTTCCTACCAAAGTGGATAACTTCACATTTTCCCCATTATATTCCATCTGCCATGTTCTTGCCCACTCACTTAGCCTGGCTAAATTCCATTGTAGTCCCTTTGCATCTTCCTCACAACTCATATACCCACCTAGTTTTGTGTCATCAGCAAACTTAGAAATATTACATTTGGTCCCCACATCCAAATCATTCATTTATATTGTAAATAGCTGGGGCCCAAGCACTGATCCTTGCGGTATCCCACTAGTCACAGCCAGCCAGCTTGAAAATGAACCATTTATCCCTACTGTCTGTTTTCTGTCCATTAACTAATTCTCAATCCATGCCAGAATATTACCTCCAATCCCATGCGCTCTAATTTTGCTGACTAATCTCTTGTGTGGGATCTTATCAAAAGCCTTCTGAAAATCCAAATACACCACATCCACTGGTTCTCCCTTATCCATTCTGCTGGTTATATCCTCAAAAAACTCCAAAAGGCTTGTCAAACATGATTTCCTTTCATAAATGCTGGTTGACTGTGCCCAATCATACCATTATTTTCTAAGTGTCCAGTTATCGCATCCTTTATAATAGCATTTTCCCTACTACTGATGTCAGGTCAGCAGCTCTGTTTTCTCTCTCCCTCCTTTCTTAAATAGTGGGGTTACATTTGCTACCTTCCAATTTGCAGGAACCATTCCACAATCTGCAGAATTTTGGAAGATGCAGCCACTATCTCGACAGCCACCTCTTTCAACACTCTGGGGTGTCCATCATCAGGTCCAGGGGATTTATCAACTTTCAGTCCCATTAATTTCTCTAGTATTACTTTTTTACTAATACTAATTTCTTTCAGTTCCTCATTCTCGCTGGTCCCTTGGTTCTCTAGTATTCCTAGAAACGTTTTTGTATCTTCCTCCATGAAAGCATTTATTTAGTTTCTCTGCCATTTCCTTATTCCCCATTATAAGTTCTCCTGTCTCTGCCTGTAGTGGGCCCACATTGTCTTTACTAATCTTTTTCTTTTTACATACCTATAGAAGCTTTTATAGTCCTTTAATATTTTTCACTAGTTTACTTTTATGTTTTATTTTTTCTATTTTGTAATCAGTTTCTTGGTTCTCCTTTGCGGAATTCTAAGATGCTCCCAATCCTCAGGCTTACTACCTTTTTGGCAACTTTATAAGCATCATCCTTTGATCTAATACAATCTTTAACTTCTCTTGTTAGCCATGATTAGATCACCTTTCCTGCTGGGTTTTAGTGCCTCAAAAGAATGTAAATTTGCTGTAAACCATGTATTAATTCATTAAATGCTTGCCATTACCTGTCTACTGTCATACCTTTTAATATAATTTTAATATAATATACCACAGCCAATTTGCCCCTCATACCTTCATAGTTTCCTTTGTTTAGACTTAAGACCCTAGTTTCAGTTTGAACTACATCACTTTAAAACTTAATGTAAAATTCTATCATATTATGGTCACTCTTCCTTAAAGGCTCCTTTACAATGAGAATATTAATTAACCCTTTCTCATTGCACAATACTAGATCTAAAATGGCCTGTTCTCTAGTTGGTTCTTCAACATACTGTTCTAGAAAACCATCTTGTATGCATTCCAGGAATTCATCCTCCACAGTTAGTTCTAATTAGGTTTACATAGTCTATAGGTAGATTGAGGTCCCCCCGATTACTGTATTACCCTTGTTACATGCACCTCTAATTTCCTGATTTATACCATACCCTACATTACCACTACTGTTTGGTGGCCTAGAAACAACTCCTACCAATGTTTGCTGCCCTTGCTGTTTCTTAGCTCCATCCAAACTGGTTCTACATCTTGATCTATCGAACTAAGATCCTCTCTCACTAATGTATTGATCTCATCTTTATTAACAATGCTATCCCACCATCTTCTCCTTTTGCCTATCCTTCCTAACTGTCAAATACCCTTTGACATTCAGTTTCCAGCCTTGGTCCCCCTGCAGCCACATCTCCATAATGGCTATTAGATCAAACCTGTTTACTTTCATTTGTGCCTTCAATTCATCTACCTTGTTGCAAATGTTGTGTGCATTCAGATAGAGTGCCTTTAATTCCGTCTTTTTATTATTTTCACAACCTCTAGCCTTATCTGCTGCCAAACTCTTAAGTTTATATGCTCTGTCCCTTCCTGCCACACTCAGATTATCAATTCCCTTATTGCTACCTTGCTCTCTTGCCTTATCCTTTCTTGAATTTATCAAATCTTCCCTGACTTGATTCCTTGCCCCCACTATTTAGTTTAAAGCCCTCTCTCCCACCCTAGTTGTACAACTCGCCACAACACTGGGCCCAGCATTGTTCGGGTGAAGACTGTCCCATCGGTACAGCTCCCACTTTCCCCAGTACTGGTGCCAGTGCCCCATAAATCAAAACCCATTCTTCCACACCAATCTTTGAGCCACACATTTAGCTGTCTAATCTTATTTACCCTACTCCAACTTGCCCGGTGCTCAGGTAAATTCAGAGATTATTACCTTTGAGGTTCTGCTTTTTAATTTAGCCCCTAGCTGCTCATATTCTCTAAGCAGCACCTCTTTCCTAGTCCTACCTATGTCATTGGTTCCTATGTGGACCAGGACAACTGAACCTCCCCCTCCCACAGGAAGTTCCTCTCCAGCCCAGAGCAGATATCCCAAACCCTGGCACAGGGCAGGCAACACAGCCTTCTGGACCTTCGCTCTCAGCTGCTGAGAACTGTGTCTATTCCCCTGACTATACTTTCCCTTACTATCACTACATTCCTATTAATTCACCCTGCTTGAATAGCTTCATGTACCACGGTGCCATGGTCAGTTCGCTCATTCACCCTGCAGCCCCTGCTTTCACCCATGCAGCCTACAAGAATCTCGAACCTGTTGGACAATTACAAGGGCTGAGACTCCTCCACTTCTACCTTCTCAATCCCTATACCTGCCTCACTCACAGTCACACCCTCCTGTCCCTGATCATGGACCAAATCAGATGACCCTATCCTAAGGGGTGTGTCCGCCTTCTGGAAAAAAAGTCTCCAGGTAACTTTCCCCGTCCCTGATGTATCGCAGTGCCTGCAGCCCGGCCTCCAGCTTAATGACTCTGAGCCGAATTTCCTCCAGTCACAGATACTTACTGAGGATGTGTTTGCCTTGGATCGCACAGTTGTCCACCACTCCCACATTCTGCAGCCACCACACATAAGTTGTCCTGTCATCTTTATAACATTCAATTAATTAATTAAATTACTGATTACATTTTAATTATGGTGCTATCGTTGATACTTTCTTTTAAAAGCATCAAGCTCACTACAAAAGATGCGTATTTGCCAGTGATAATAGAACCAGCTGGCTACTGAACACAAAGAGCCTGCCAACAGCATCATCACCCTCAACTTTCTCTCTGTCTCCCTCATACATGGTTGCTCATCCACACAGAAGTGCACACCCATCCATTGGGATATCTGCTTCATGACATTATGGTGTCTGAATGTCATTGTAAATTGCTCAGCACTTTTATACACTGCACAAAATGCATTGATAATTAAATAAACACCAAACTGTATGCCTTCAGGCACCTTTCATGAATGGACACCAGAAAACAAAAAACGAACAAGGATGGGTGTTATATAGTCTAACCGAATCTGCAATATATCAGCACTGAGTTACAGAAGGGAAGTGATACAAAGACTTGTTCACCAGAATTTTTTTTTAATAAAGCATGTTTATAATTGCAATAGGATAGAATAATCAATTGTAATCAATACATTACATTTATGATTCAGAAGAATCTCATGGATTAATGTTTCTTCTGCCACATATTAGATACAAAGGTAATGGGCTTGCTTACACTTCATTTGATTTCTCAGAGGAGGTTAAAGTTGTCTGTGGTCCTGCTGTCAAGAGGCAGAACTAAAGCAACACTCGACTTCAGATCCCATGGGCCCTTTATTTATTTAATTATACACTATACATAGTCACTCTATGAAATGGTATTTTTAGATTTTCATTCCGGCAGTCAATAAAGCACACAGTTTACAATAGTATATCTGTAAACTTTGGCTCAGGTTTCAACTAAGTGCTACAGCTTGCAATAGAAATGTTTTTGCTTAAAATATCTCTCAAAATTCCAACAGGATTGCCAACCAGAGACTTAAAAGTGGCGAGACAGAGAACTGCTTCAGATGTGGAAATTCTAGACAGAAAATCCTGTTTTTAATTTCCAAGATTTCTGCTGGGTGATTTTATGTCTCCTGCTTGTTAGATACTATTTTTCACTTTGCAGAAATGTTTTCTCATTCATGGAGCTTTATATTCTTAAATGGCAATAATTTACAGCCAAGAATCTCGAGGTTGTTGCCTGGAATGTGTATTCAATATTTACTTTTCATCCCACGTGCTCCACTCCACAAATGCTAATCTCTTTTCCTGCATAAAATTATCATGCAGCATTCCTTATATCGAGACAAATTGGTCAGAAATAGTGAACTGTACTTTGTGTGAAGCTGTAAGGGAGAAAGGATACTTAAAATAGATACATGTTTGTGTGGTTCTCATCAGCTCTCAAGCTGCTTTCTTAGCAGATGAGCCTGCTTTTTCTGACAAACTAATATTGTTGTCAACCACACAAAATCATTGGCAATGTGAAATAGCGACAAAATAAAAATACAGGGTGTCTATTTATTTTGTTAGATTTACAGACAAGAATCACAGTTATGTTTTTCAACATTGTAAAATCTTCAAAAATAGGAAAAATAGATTTTGCTTTATTTTTAGTAAATGGTAGGCTAATGCCATTCTAGTGAATTTAAATATAATTCTTTATATATGCGTCCAGATGATGTGCCACTGGTATGTAAATATTATACATCCTTTAAGACACTAAAAACCTACTGGTTTAACCAAGCATTTGGTTACCTTGCCTAGTATCTCCTTCTTTGGCTTTGTGTCAATTCTGTCCGATTATGCTGCTATGAAATGACTTGGGATATTTTAATATGTTAAAGGTGATATATAAATGCAGATTGTTGGTGGTATTGGGTCAGGTGCTTGAGAACATTGATTTCTAGGTGACACCTGGCTTAGGACAATGATTTGGATTTGATCTGTAGGTTTTCTTTAGAAGCTGCTTATAATAATGTGTACTGCTTCTTTTCATAACTGGATCAAGAATAAATTACATTCAAATTACATTTTAAAGAGTAAATTTCTAATCAACTTAGAAATAGCTATAGGCACAGTACTTTTTAAGAAATCTGAGCATTCCCACAATGGAAGTTACTGCTTTGGGTAAAATATTGCCAGACTTGTCTGCCATAGTAACCAACATTGCTGAACAGTGCATGTTGGAAGGAACCGGAAAAGAAATGCCCCTAGGATTGGTCTTTAGAAACTCATTTGTCACAAGCAAGAGCTGGGACAATAAATTTGCAGTATTACGCTTTAAATCTAAAATTCAAGCACAAGAAAGAATATGAGCAAAATATTATAGGTGTGAAATTCAGCAATGTAACGAAAAGAAAGAATTTGAGGATGGCTTGGTGGCGCACTGGCTTAATATGTTATTGTTTTATCACTGGACCCGGATTTGAATTCACACGAGTGGTGGAATGAAAATCACTATTTTTCAGCTTGATGCTTTTTAAATGAACTGAGCTTGACCAACCTGAACCTGGTTCCTTGTGTAATGTGTCTCATTTAAAGAAATATTAAAATAAACTATAAAGAAGTTGCAAATTGTGGACACTGGGCCTTTTATTCTTTGTGTCCTTGCATTCATAACTGGCTTGATGCCTGATCATTTATTTAGCCAATGTGGATAGATTACCCATTGTCACGGAACTATTTTTTTCTCCTCGGTTTGAAACAGTGTGCCTTTAAGACTCTGCTAAAAACAGTGTGCCTTTAAAACTGGGGGTGGGGGTGGGCACAGTGTGCTAGTTGCTGCTCCTAGGCCAAAGCAGGAGAGAGAGAAGGTCACATGGTGTACTGTAACTTTTAACTGTGTGTAAAAACTGGCTAAAACCAGTTTGAACTGGAGGAAAATGAAGCGTGCTATACACTGAAAAGAAGCTGTCTATTTCTCAGCAGAGAAAATCGACATTGAGCTCAGACTGTGTTTGCTTAAGGAGGAATAAACCCCTGAAAAGAGAACAATTTGCATTGTTCTAGGTAGTAAATTCCATTTTACTTCTAAAGTCTAAGAAGTGTGCTACAGAAGTACCTCTTCTATTGCCGATTTGTGTTTGCTGGAATTCTCAGTAAAATTTTTACCAAAAGACTGCCGATTTTAAAAATCCAAGTAGACCTATTGCTGTGCTTCTCGTTGAAAGAACTGTGTGATGCCTGCTGCAGCTGAAATACTTGGAATGCCTATTAAAAACTATTTTGTCAAATTCACCTGGAGACTTCGAGTGGCATCTGGTTACTCTACTCTGGGATATCTCATCAACCAGGAATGTAACTTACCAGGACTTACAACCCAGCTACTTATTTTATTCCTAAGAAACACTAGTTTTAAAAAATGGTTAATCATTGTTAGTTTTTGAATGTATGTGTGTGTGCATGCAGAGGCTTAGGTTAAATATGAAGTTATAAGGTCTTTAGACATAGGTTTATCTTAATAGTGTTTAGTTTTTTAATAAATAGTTAATTTGTTGTTGTCTAAAGATGTATTTTATTCTGGGGGTTAATAAAGTGTTTTAATTTGGCTGTTTTCCAGTTAGGTGGGAAAAGTTTCATAATATGCTGTGACCTGTGGAGTGATGGGACTGAACTGACAGTGCATTGCTCCCACCTCGGTCGTAATACCATGAACAATTGGAGGATGTAATAATTCCAGGAGGAATATTGGGATTTTTATAGATCATGGAACCGTTGATGTGTATAGCAAAGAAGGAGGCCTTTCAGTCTACGTGACTGCACTGCCTCTTTGCTTCAACACTTCCAAACTAATCCAATGCCATGCTCTCTCCCCTTAAAGATACATTAGGCTCTGCTGCAACCATTCCCTGTGCCAATATATTCCCTGTTCCAACAATCCTCTGAGTGAAGACATTTCTCCTAGTATCTCCTCATTCTCTTAGGTGATAATTTTAAATTGATGACCCATGTCACTGGCTCACCAACTACAGGAAATTATCTTTCTCTATACTGTAAAAACTCTCCATAATTTTAAACACCTGTACAAAATGTCATCACTACTTCTTTACTCTTCTCTATGCCCTCATTTCTAAAACCCCAAATCCTATTGGTGTTTTTACCTACCCGCGTTCATGCTATCAATCATTTGATGATGAATCACTGAAAGAAGTAGTAACCAACCATAAATGTAACATCCTCCCCTGAACTGCACACGACAATCTTAGTGAGTCAGCATAGGTGGAATACAAAAAGTGAAAAGTGATTATAAATAAAGAAACTCTCATCTTCAAAGTCCTTTTGCTTCACTGAGGTTTCTGACACATAACTTTCATTTAGAATAGTTGAACTGATTCAGAAGGATCTGACAAAACCGGTTTATAATAAAGTAATACCATTTCAAACAAGGACCAGTATCTAATGCAATAGATACAAAATGCTGGCCTGTGAACTTAATCCTCAAATTTGTTCAACAAGCTGTGGCAGGCTTTGCACACAGACATCCAAATGCCACTTTAATTGGAAATCTCTTCTCTCTTCCTTTCCTTTCCTGTCTCCCCTAACACCATGCACCCACCCACCACCAGCCGCCCCCCACCCCCCCCCCCCCCCCCCACCCCCCACTCCCCACAAAAAAAATCTTCATTGCACTGGTACTAAACCATGAAATTCATTATAGCCTGTGAAATTCAATTTATTTGTTCAAGTAAGTTTGCTTTCACAATGCTCTGCTGAGTGCAATTTTCTATTCACTGAGTGTTAAACTGGGCTGATGGGAGGAGCTGAGAAGGATGAAGGAAGAGCCTGAGGGATTGAGGCTGTTTCACAAGATCAACAGTCTACATCTATTCACAACTTGTTTGAAAGTAATCATTAGGTCCTTGCTTGCTGAATACCAATGGTAGAATTGATATATTAACTTGTTTTTTCATAAAACGTCATCTCAGAGACTTACCAAAGAAAAATAATTTTTCTTTTATTTAATACAACTTCACATTTAGCAACATTAACTCCTATTCTTAAATTGTCTAAATTTCCAGTTCATAATGCAATTATTTTAAAATCTTTTGCACTCCTAAAATCAGATATTGAAGACCTCTAAAGCATATTGGTCTTAGATTTTTCAACAAAGGAACAGCAAAGATGACATTTTTATTGAACAAGGCACCAATCAACCTTCACTTAAGAACCCCAAGAAGTGAACTGAATTGGGTTTCCAAACTCAGAAGTGAAGACACCTCCATTTTCAAACTCCACTTCAGGAACTCATTGCTAAGAAAACATTCAATCTGCCTCTAAGGCAGCCCACAAAAGTAATATTTATGGTATGCTTGTGTGCATGTGTGAAGCAGTTTCCAGGCTATTGGCTTCAATCAGGGACAATTAGAAAGATATTGGAACAGCTAGGATCTCTTTGACTAAGATAGTAGATCATAGGTTAGATTTTCCATTCCACATGGCTCATGGCAATGGCATGGCACCAGTGCAAAAGATGCAGGAAATTAGGCAGAAATCACATTTGCCAGATCTTTGTTCATTGTTTATTATGCATCATCTTGTGGGACGGTCGACAATCCTCCAAAGCAAAATGAATAAAAGCTACATTTTAATATGAAAAACAATGGAAATTATATCGAAATTGTCTTGGGCCTGATGTTCTTGTGGAGATTATACTCTGTACTCAGATTGTCCGTCTAAAACATTAGTTAGGGACAGGCATATTCTGGGTTAAGAAAGTCTCTGTTTAAAGGCACGCATATTTGGATCACACATGAAAGTAGCCTTTAACTGTTGATGGCAGTTAAATTGTTTGCTGTCTCTTTTGTTTATTTTCCTTTAAAAAGAGGTCTTTGCCCGCAGCTTTTTGCCAGCAAGATTAAACATTATAACAGTCCAATCTAGAGACGAAAATTCCAATCACGATTTCTCTTTTTTTGCGTCATTTGCTGATGGAAGAATTTGTGGAAGGGGGGAATAACGGGCAGATTCCACTACACCAGAATTGACTGCCCTTAGCTATGCTTACTTATATCTATAGACTCAGGCGCATCTGTCTGGGAATATCCATGACTATCAGCATTTTTAGGCTGCACTTTACCAGAATCTAAGACAGAGATGTGTCATCTGTTGAAAACCTCCACCAAAGAGCCAGCACTGCCAGTGGCAGTCAAGGTCACCACTGCTTGAACTGTTATACCTTAGCTCATTCCAAATAGCCACAAAGAACATAAAAAACATAAGTCAATCCATAGAGCACAGATGAAACAAGCAAGTCACTGATTGTTGCTCGCCATGGCAAAAATGTTTCCCTTGAAAACAGTGCATTGGACAGGGCCCTGCAATTTCTTTTACATTGCATGGTTACTTCAAACTCCAGAATGTTACTGATGTCACCCAAATGGACATCCAGGCCCATACAAACAGTCGTATTGCTTTTATAAACCACAAGGAATCCCATTAAATGTCCAGGTAATTTGTTATCAGCAGGATCATGCAGGTTAATGCCCTCTTTCTAGGAAACAATTATGATACCTTAACCTTGAGACATTCCTCTGTGTCTGGGCTATTTGAAGGAGCCAACAAATGCACAATAAATCCCCACCAATGTCTACAAAATCATCACAACATGTGCTTACTCCCTTATGGCACAAGTAGATCACTTCAAAATTGGCTACTGTGTCTGATATTCTGCCCTTGCGTTCTGCACACCCCCAGCTCTTGACCCAATCTGTGCTGCAAGTGAGAAATTACAAAAATGAGCAACTCTAGGAATATTCCATATGCCCATGATGAGTTACACTTGCAGCTTTCTGAATAATCTGCCAATGCATATCAGTGGAAAATCAGCCCTCCAGTGCCAGCCACTAAACAGAAAAATGATAAACAATAATTTGTGAAAACAAGAATTCAGCTGTACTGTTGGCAGTTATCAGCAGAAGTGGGGGCAAATCAATTGGACAACTTCCGAAAGAACAAGGGGAATATATTTATGCATTTATACTGCAGCTACTGGCAGCTGAAAGAGAAGCCAGAAGAAACCTTTCTCAAGTTAGTCAGACCACACCAGTGACAGAGGACTGAAACTTGGAGGTTAATTTTAACCTTGAGTGAGTTTCAGACAGGCAGAGGCTGGGGAGTGCAAAATGCACTCACTGACCTAAGTTTCAGGCCTGGGAGATTTTAACGCCCAGGCATCATTTAAATGCTGCCAGTGCACTTTGCATGGAATGGCTGCCAACAGGCAAAACTTAGGTGGCCCTTCACAGCCCTTGCAGCTAAGTTGTGGGGAGGGGGTTTCGGAATGGCCTTGCAGGAGGGATGAGGGGTGTACTAGGCAGGGCAACTGCAACGTTTCCTGAGGGAAATTAATAAATTTAACTTTTAAAACATTTTCAGTCCTGGTCCTGGTATTTCTACTGAGGATGTCCAACTTCTAATGCTATGACAGGGCAAAATATATTTCTGTTCTCTGTCTGATGGCCTCATTAAGGGAAATGTTCTCTAATCTAGGTGAGAATGGTATATTTGCAATTCACACTAGTTTGTTTCTAATAAAGAGGGTGCATTTGCATCTGTAGTAGCCTAAGAAGCTCATATTTGCCTATGTTAATAAGACTGGACTTCACTTCATGAATACTTAAATTTCCAGGTCTACAGAGCCAAAGAACCCTCACCCCCAGTGACATTCCACCCCCAACAAATAGGCCTATCATTCCACCTACCGGGCAAACATATAAGAATAACGGGCAAAAAAGACCACCTGGTCCAACAAGCCTGCTCCACAATCATGATGCCTGGAACATCATGACTAGATACATCCTATCACCTCCATCCCTTCCTCACCCACTATCACCTCCCCCCAATACCACACAGCCATAAAATCCTGTGGGAAAGGTAAAAAAGCAGAAAAGTAACCTAGGGTGAGTAAGTGGGGGTGGGGTCAGGAATCTGGAAAATTCCTCTCCAAACCACTCCGTGGATCAAAATTGATCGAAGGCATTATCTTGGTCAAGTGCCTGTTGACTGGGCAATTCTTATTGTCCTGTCCAAAAACATTTTTTTCCATTTATCAGAGCAGTACTTTCTGCAGTGCAAAAGGAGTGACAGGATTTGAAAAGGTTATCAGTCTATTCATCCATCCAGATATGCTGACACCTGGTAGATAAAAAGCCTGAATCAAGTCAACAAAGCTGTCATTTGTCTGAAAAGAGACTGGCTCAAGCCTGATCTTAGGTTACTTCATAATTATCCACAAGGTTCAAAAGAAAGCACCAGTCTTGCATCCTTATGGTTAAACAGTCAAAAAAACACTCCTTCAAACTGCTCATTGGTCAAATTACACAAGGCTGAATTTTGTTTTCCTCTGCTAATGATTCTCCACAGTGATCACAAAAAATTGTACAATTTCAGTAAAATTGTGTTTAAAAATAAACTAATAATTTCACCCTCTTGAACCTACTTTCCTGGAATAACTTTCTGCCCTCTGTTGTATCTTTTTTCTGGAAGTACACAAGAACACAAAACAAGAAATAGGAGCAGGAATAGACCATATCGCCAATTGAGCCTGCTCCGCCATTCAAAACGATCATGGCTGATCTTAGGATTCAACTCCACTTTCCCGCCCGCTTGCTACACCCCTTGAGTCCCTGAGAGACCAAATATCTGTCTATCCCAGCCTTAAACGTATTCAACAATGGAGCAGCCACAACCCTATGGGGTAGAGAATTCCAAAGATTCACAACCCTTTGAGTGAAATAATTTCTCCTCATCGCAGTCGTAAATAATCGGCCCCTTATCCTGAGTCTGTGCCCCTGTGTTTTAGATTCCTCGGCCAGCACACAGTACACAAACAAGTTAGTGGATAAAGGCATCAATTGGTATGGCGCTGATCTTCACAGGCTAGAAAGATCGAAGGATGAATCCTTTTTTAACCAGGATAGCAGGTGGTGGAGATGCTACGATTGATTGCTGTATCATTGGATTGGGAAGTGAGGGAAAAATAAATAAGCCAGCCTGTTCCTTTTCCTGTTCCTGATCGCTATCCAGTGACCTGTGCTAGAAAACTGAGGATATGATGTTAAAATAAGATCTGGTTTCTCTGTGCTGCCTTCAACAGTACAATATTACACCAATATTAACTGTTTAGTCTCTCAAATGAAGAACAAACGCTTGGGCAAGGTATTAGATATCTGACAATGTCCATGGAACTATACCGCAAATTAGTGCAGGAATAAAACAGGGGGAGTAAACTGAAAACAATATAGCATATACCTTGATATAAGCCTGTATCTTCCCTGTGCATGCTATAATAAATTATAAAACTCATAACAAATAACCTTTTGGATGCTGCAAAAGGAAGCAGAATTTTATCAAAAGATTATGAAAATAACAAATATTCTATAGTATGTAATAAAAAATTACTGATTAATTGTAGTTTATATATATATATATATATATATATAAAATATACATATTTCTACTTTAAAGCAAATCTTTCTCAAGAGTCTGAATACAGAATGGTGCATGTTTTTGCAATCTTGTTTTTGACTTAAGTGATTGATCATGATGATCCTTTCTGCTCCTCTGTCCTGCCATCCCTTCATTTGTCTTTTTAATTCTGATGCAAAGAAGAAATATTTAGCTTATTTTTGTTACAAATGGAAACAAAAAACTAAAATAAGAGAAAAAGGAAAACAGCCCATAATGTATATCAAAAGGTTAACAGCAGGAAAGGAGAAAGTATGGAATATCTATAGGGGAAAAAGAAGCAAAGCATGTGTATGAAGAAAAACAAACATGCCCTTCCCCCCAGCCAGAGCAAAGGTCATAAATTAGACTCAGTGGAATGCTTTGCCTAGGTCAGAAATTTCAGTAAAGGAAAACAAGGCTACTTGATAAAAATTATAAGAAAAATGTCAGTGTTTAAGGATAACAGAGAAAAGGGACTATGGTACTGGTCACAAAAACATGAAATGGGGAGTGAGAGGTCCTCCACAGTGGAGAGCAATCAATAACAGTACATTTTCTGGTTGGGGGAGAAAGGTTACACATTCCATGTACTTTTCAAATAGAAAAATTATCAATTTTTTTAAAATGGTAGTGGGTTTTAAAGAAAGGCATGTTTTTTAAGACTTGTGAAAAAATATACATATTATGAACAGTCACTAAACAACCCATGACAATCTACAAAATCTCTTTCAGCGACCAAAATGTATTTTTAAAAGTCTTGTTAGCATGCAAGAAGTAATATCATTTCTGTTTAATTTGTTTGCACCAGTAGTTGGAACGCCTCCAGTAAGGAACCTCTAGATTCCAGCCTGATTCTTACATTTCAGAAGACATCAGTGTTTTGAAATCTCTTGGCGCAAGCATGGAACAAGGATACCAACACAGGGAACTGTCATCAAATTAATACCCTTTGTTGCCTGGAGATAATCAGACATAAAGGAATCATTCTAGTATCAGACCACTTTGAAACCCACAACAGGAATGTTTACGCTGCCAAGTTCATCCCTAACGTTTAGACCCTTTTGAATTCAATGCACTGTGAACTTAGCAGGGTAGTTGTACCTGCAATGAGATCACAACAATCTAAATTCATAGATATAGTGACTTCTGCTTTCTACCTGCTCCCTCCTGCTGATGCTTCAGTGGATCTGGCGTAGGTGGGGGCATAAAGGTGTTTCGGGATGCAGTCTGCCACCTCCGCGCCTCTTTAGGAAACATAGGAAAGATAGGAACTTTGCACCTTGTTTCCTCCTACATTCCCCTATGTTCCCCAGTACCTGGCTTGGTAGGAGTGGGTATACCAGCTGAGCATGCGTACACCAATAGTGTACAAATGGGGAAAATAAGTCCTCCGGCATGCATTCCCTGTGATTCACATTCTTGTTTGGCCGAGGAATCTAGCATTCTCCTGACAGCCGTGGGAGTTCCATTTTTATATTCTGACACCTGAGCTAATTCAAGCATTCGAAGATAATAGCCTTGCACAGGCTGGAGTAGCAGTCCACATTTTTATTAAAGCAAAATTTAGCTGCAGCTAAATTCTGCACTCATTTTGGAAGGATTGCCAGTGGAGGCTGAGGAGCGCACCTTCTGTATTTCAAAAACCTCGAAGCCTGAAGCAGATGTTTTACAATCAATGGGAGGAAACGCCTGTCAGTAAGAGTGGGTTTGTGAGTATTTCACTGGGTTGGGTATCAGGATCCAGAAAGGTTCAAGACCACACATATAACATCAATGATCTGCTTGGAAACCTGAAGACCTCTCCACTCTGCCCCAAGCACTTCACTGTCCTCCAGCTTTAAATGGCAGCCAGAAGGCCTTTAATATTTACTGGCACCCAGTAATTGACTCCCTGATCCTGCTAGCACTCCAAGAGCATCAAGCACTAATCACCAAGTGTATCACAAAGATATTTAAATGAGGTGCAAAATCACCAACTTGTCACCTACCCATTGTGTGTATGGGCATGCAGTTTCACATTGTACCATATCTTTGGTGTACCTTCCACTTGTGCAGATGAAGAAATTGGCTGCAATTTCTGGAAAGATGTTTCATGAAATCTGATAAATAGTTTAAAGGAAAGTAGTTTGTACAAGTTACTGTACACTGCTTCTGTCCATGCCATCAATTGCACATCATCATTGCGAAGTCTTCTTTTCAGGCAGTCTCTCGGGAATGAGGATGACCTACTTCCACTCCAGGGTTGTGGGTCCTTAGGTGACTGAATAGTCCAATTCTGGATCCGCACACACTGCCACAAGTGGGGCAGGTGGTGTTTGGTGAGGCGAGTGAATGGGATGCTCAAAATTCCGAACGCTCTTTCCGCTGTTTGTACTTGGTCGCTGCCTGGGCATGTCGACAATGTTCAAACTGGCTGGAACCATTGCAATTGCTTCTTCTCCATTTTGGGCGGTCTCGGGCAAGAGAGTCCCACGAATCAGTGGAGATGTCACATTTTTCAGGGAGGCTTTAAGGACATCCTTGTAGCGTTTCCTCTGCCCTCCTGGTAGCCTCTAGCTGTGACAGAGCTTGGAGTAGAAAGCTTATTTTGGGAGTCTTGCGAAGTACCTTAAAAGCTCAGTATCACACCAGGTACTGTTCCTGTCAACTAAAATCTTCGGTTTTACATACGGGGTAAAATTATACATGTTTGAGTAAAGTAAACCCTTTCTTCTGTTACAGCAGAAAAGTACTCAAATAGTTACTTTTCTCCATCTTATGCTGTACCACAATCCATTCCCCCATTGTAAAACAATACTCGCAGGAAACATGAATGTTTTTCTTGAAAGTTTTGCAAATGATAGCTGCATATAACAAGAAATTTTAGAGTAACTGAAGTTGGTTAAAGAAACATTGAATAAAATAGAGCAGTAAAATTGGACTGTAAATTACATAGCTTGTTTGTCCAGGCCCTTGTAAAGCCAGGATAAAGTATTAACTTATTTGTGGGTCATAGAGAGTGTCTTGCACCATTTAATCAATGTTACCAGTATTTATTTTCACCATTCTGTGTAACCATCTTACAGCTTTGGCTATCATGAACCACAGGAAATAAACATGAAATGATATACGTGTTCCCTATTGTCCCACAAGTTACTTGGTCTCATTCCACATTATTAGATTCCCTTATGTCAAGTGCCGTTCCCTGACTGAGGGCTGTGGGAAAAATAATATTTTTTAAAATGCCAGTCAACTTACTCCCAGACTTCCACTAAAGTTGCTCTTGAGTGCAGTTACAAAGAGTTCAACAAAATTATCACACATTAACTTGCCATTTTTTCTGCTTCAATGTCACTTCATAACTCCCAGGCTGAGATTAAGGCTTTACAGAGAAGGATGAATAGGTGGCAAACTGACAAATTGACATCTCTGAGCAAGTATCAGAGTGGTGCTGCCCTGCAACCCTCATTTGTTGGCCTGTGACATGTCATACTATGCAGTGTGAGAAGGTTTGCTCAATTTACAACTCCAGGACACTCTGTGTAGAGAAGGACAATGCAACATGCCTGGCAGGAGGAGCTGACCAGGCCTACTACTCTCTATAGTGCCTATAGGGCATGGGGACAAATGCAGGAGAAGACAACGCATTTTAAGGAATCTGGTAGGACAGACTATGAAATATTACCATGCACATGGTAGATGACCCATGATGCCATGCTCCAGTGTGTTGCCTGTCAACTTTCTTCACTCAGTCCTTCATGCATATAAATAGCATGCATGCCTATGCCTCACCAGGACATACAGTCAAGTTGTAATGTACAATTGAAAGCTCTGGTGCACTCATATCTTTGATATGCTTCACAGATTAAAGCTGACTATGCTAACTGTTGTGTCTGTTTGATCCATGCGTCACCAAAACATTAGCTTATATTTCGGAGCTACGTGAGAATGAGCTACCAGCAATATACTGTGGCCTAGAAATTCAGTAGCATCCATCTCTGGGCACTTTACCCACAGAGTGTTAACAGCCCACTCTCAAATGGGGTTCTGAATGGTCTGGGATTTTGGATCTCGAGCCTCATTATCATACACATGGCACATGGGTAAGAACCCGCACAGGTTTGTGTGCCAAATTTGCAGATAATTGACTAGGTAAGATACAGGGGTCTGGAGGAGGAATAATTGGGCCTCAGAGTGCTATCAGAGGGCTGTCATGGGTCGGGAGGAAGATTGTGGTGATCTGGAATATAGTTTGGCGGACTGGGGGGCGGGGGGGCTTGGTGTTAGGAGTGCTGTTGGGGGAAGGCAAGTGGGTGAGGAGGTTTGGCCAGGAGTCAGGAGTGGCATTAGAGATCTCAGGACCTGAAGCAGCGGTGATTATGGTAAGTACTTAGCTTTTTTTAAAATTCCGTGCTGCTTAGTGTTAGTTTTCCCGAAGCTATTCAGCACTGGTGCTGGCTGCCTCAGGCAGAAGCCAAAGTTGCAAAAGGGAGCAATAGCACATATTAAGTCTCTGCTTTGCATGTATTAATGGCCTAACTTCTGCTTCAGACATGGGTAAAGGACGCCTCTTGTTTGGCCTTTATCAAAATTGCACCCAGCGTGGCCTGCATCAGAATTGTGCACATGTTTTGCAGATGCCATTTTGGACACAAAACTGCAAACAATGCTGAAAAACCAGGTGCTACAGAGCCGAATTTCTAGCCCTGTGTATCTTGATATGCTAGAGTGTATTTTTGGGTGAGGGAAAGGCTTCTGGCTTCATCTTGCCCACTCTTTCTATGAACTCAGTCCCAAAGATTCCCTTCATGGTCAAATCAATGGCACTCAAAGTCTTATAGCTGCAGCACCCTCCTCCAGTTTTGCTCTGCTTTTTTCTGTTATATACTGCTTTGTCCTCCAAGGACAGAAATATTGCTGAAATGTTGAATATTGTGACCACTGCTTATAGCGAGTGTATTCTTGCGATATAATGGCCATCATGTAGACATGTGTGTTGAGCATTCCTATCAGAGTTAATCATCAAACAGTTAAAATTCAGTGCAATGTATTGTAGTCATTCTCGCTAAAATACCATGTTCTAAATCAATGTAATCTCCAAGCTAGAAATAGTAGTTGTGAACCAGGTGATCCAACATGGGCAGCACACTGATAGTGACCCAGCTCCAAATCCAAGCTGATGGAGTTTACCATAAGCCAGTCCAGCTCAGACATGTTTTGCTTCACCGCTGTGACTAGAAAAATAAAACAATGTAATCGGAGATTTGGAATAAACAAAGTACTAAAGATGCTATAGCTAGCAACTTTGAAATTGCCTTAATGCAAATGGTTAATGGTTTTCTCTTTTTGGCTGATATAAGCGATGGCCATTATAAATGTAGCAAGAGACATAAACAGATGGTAAAAGTTGCTATGGCTATATAAAAAGGAAGATATTAGCAAAAGTAAACATGGGACCCTTAATGGCTGAGACAGGAGGGATAAGGAAATGGCAGCATCATTAAACAAATATGTTGCATCTGTCTTCATGGTAGGAGACACAAAAAACAATCTGGAAGTAGTAGGAAATCATAGGTTTAGTAGAAATGAGGAACTTAGGGATATTGTAATTATTAAATTATTAAACAGTGCTGGAGAAATTAATGGGACTTGAAATTGACAAATCCTCTGGCCTACATCCAAGGGTTTTAAAAGATCTGGCTACACAGATAGCGGACGCATTGGTTTTAATCTTCCATCATTCCCGAGGTATTAGAACAGTAAATGCAATCCCACAATTCAAAAAAGGAAGGAGAAAGAGAGCAAGGAACTAAAGGCCAGTTAAGCTAACATCAAAAGTAGGGAAATGCTAGAATTGATTATTCAGAACGTGGCAATAGAAGCACTTAGAGAATCATAATATGATTGGGCAGAGTCAACATGGATTTATGAATGAAAAATCATGTTTGATAAATCTGTTAGAATTTTTTTGAGGTTGTAACTAACAGGGTAGATAAGGGGGAACCAGTGGATGTCATGAATTTGGATTTTCAAAAAGCATTCGATAGCACACAAAAGATTATTACACAAAATTAGGGCTTGTGGGATTAGGGTAATGTATTAGCATGGATGAAGGATTGGTTAACAAATAGAAAACTAAGAGTAGGAATTAACGGGACATCTTCGGGTCGGCAGGCTATAACTAGCAGTGTACCACAAGGATCAGTACTTGACCTCAGCTATTTACAATCTTTATCAATGACTTAAATGAAGGGACTGAGTGTAATGCATCTAAGTTTGTTGACAATACAAAGTTAGGTGGGAAAGTAAGCTGTGAGGAGGATCAAAGAGGCTGCAAAGATTGAGTGAGTGGGCAAGAACATGACAGATGGTATATATTGTCGGCAATTGTGAAGTTGTCCACTTTTGAAGGAAAAGTAAAAAAGCAGAACATTTTTTGAAATTAGGAGGCTGGGAAATGTTGGTATTCAGAGGGACCTGGGTGTCCTTGTACATGAATCACAGAAAATGAATATGCAGGAACAAGTAATTTATGAAAATAAATAATGGGCGGTATTTATGCCCTCCCCCGCAGCATTTTATCGGGTGGGATGGTGGCGGGTAGGGATGCTGCCACCTTCCCGCCTCCACCCTGATTAAGTCTGTGGCGGGAAGCCCCGTGGATGATCTTCCTGCCCCACTGCCAATTGAGGCCCTTAAATGGGCAATTATGCTGATGCTGGTATTGACCCAACGGTGGGCGGGCCTGTTGCCACACGGGGAGCGTGATATGCAAACTTGTGTGGGTTGTTTGCCGGCTCTCGGGGTGGGGTGGGGGGGGGGGGGGGGTGGGGGGCGGGGAGGTCCCTCATTCAAAGGCACTCAGTGCCTGATCGAGAGACTCGGCATTAGGAAGGGGGGGACCTGCTGAGAGCCACCCACCTGCCCTTGCTGCCAACCCACCTACACACCCTATACCCATGACTCCCACCCCACGAAACCCCTCCCACCATCACCTTTGCTGGGTTGCTCCGTGATCATGGGCCTCCAATGGGTGTTATTCTGGCAGCACCACCGCCTCCCCAGTGGCACTGCTGAGCAAAAGAGCCACCAGCCTCTGATTGGCTGGCAACTCGCGGCGGGAGGAACTTCCACCTCTGGGGTCCTGATCCTGGGAAAGGCTTGCAAATTGCCTGATTGGCTAAAATACGGCAGGCCTACCCAGGAGGAAGAAACGCAGGTCTCTTGCCGGCTTCCTAGCCGAGACCCCTGTTGCCTCCTCAATATGTTTGCCTTTATTAGAAAAGGAATTAGAGTATGAGTGAAAAAGCCTGACTGCAATTCTATAGGGCCTTGGTGACACCACACTTGGAAAACTGTATCTAAGGAAGGATACACTAACCTTGAAAGGAGTGCAACAATGGTTCACTAGATTTATTCCTAGGATGAGGGCATTATTCTTTGAGGAAAGATTGTAAACTAGGCCTATATTCCTTGAAATTAAGAAGGAGAAATGAATTGCCGTGAGAAAAGTAACATTCTTAAAGTGCATGATAGTAAGATGCTGAAAGCATGTTTCCCCTGGCTGGGGAGTCTAGAACATGGCGTCACAGTCTCACAGTAAGCGGTTGGCCATTTAGGATGGAGACAAGGAGAAATTTATTCACTCAAGGAGTTGTGGATCTTTGGAATTCTCTCCCCCAGAGGGCTGTGGCTGCTCAGTCATTAAATATATTTAATACTGAGATCAATAGATTTTCGGATACTGAGGGAATTAAGGGATATGGGAATAGTGTAGGACAATGGAATTGAGGTAGATCAGCCATGATCACATTGAATTGAGGAACCTGCTTAAAGTGACAAAGGGCCTACTGCTGCTCCTATTTCTTATTTGAAGTGATGGGGACTATATCAAGTAACCGGGTTGCAGGATATTGTGTGTTTGAGTTCATGAATATGCATGAGGCAGCTTTGTTTGGTTCGAAAGATTTTTTGAATAAAGCCCTTTTAAGATGTCGGTATGCCAGTGATACTTTGCAGTCAGAATTTGTGCGCTGTTGGAATAAGCATTTAAATGGCAGTTGGGCAGTCTGAGTGATTTTCATGGGACAGCAAAGGGACAACAAGGTGCAAGGAAACACCCTGTAACATGCATACTTTTCCCACCTTCCCACACTTAGAAAAATTCAAGGTACATAAGAACATAAGAAACAGGAGCAGGAGTAGGCCATTCAGCCCCTCAAGCCTACCCCGCCATTCAATAAGATCATGGCTGATCTGTCCCAGGCCTCAACTCCTCTTTCAGGCCTGCTCTGCATACCACTTGACTCCCCGAGATTTCAAAAATCTATCTACCTCCTCCTTAAATACATTTAGTGACCGAGCCTCCACAACTCTCTGAGGTAGAGAATTCCAGAGAGTTACCACCCTCAGAGAAGAAATTCCTTCGCATCTCAGTTTTAAATGTGTACCCCCTTATTCTGTAACTATGTCCCCTAGTCCGAGATTCCCCACCAGTGGAGACGTATTCTCAACATCTACCCTGATGAGCCCCCTTAAAATCTTATATGTTTCAATACGATTACCTCTCATTCTTCTAAATTCCAATGAATAAAGGCTGAACCTGTTTAGTCGTTCTTGATAAGCCAACCCCTTTATCCCAGGAATTAGCTGAGTGAACCTTTTTTGAGCTGCCTCCAATGCTAGTATATCCTTCCTTAAATGTGGGGACCAAAATTGTACGCAGTACTCCAGGTGTGACCTCACCAACACCCTGTACAGTTGTCACAAGACTTCCCTATTTTTAAACTCTTACCCCCTAGCAACAAAGGCCAAAATTCCATTTGCCTTCCTAATTACTTGCTGCACCTGCATGCTAACTTTTTGTGTTTCATGCACAAGAACACCCAAATCCCTTGTATTTTGTTGTCTTTCTCCATCTAAATAATAATCTGCCTTTTTATTCTTCCTACCAAAGTGGATGACCTCACACTTTCCCACATTGAACTCCATCTGCCAAGTTTTTGCCCACTCACTTAACCTATCTATATCCCTTTGCAGATTCATTGTGTCCTCATCACAACATGCCTCCCCACCTATTTTTATATTGTCAGCAAATTTGGATACACTACTCTCTGTCCCTTCCTCCAAGTCATTAATGTAGATAGTAAATAGTTGAGGCCCTAGGACTGATCCTTGTGGCATCCCAATAGTTACGGCTTTGCAACCTGAAAATGACCCATTGATCCCGACTCTCTGCCTTCTGTGTGTTAGCCAACCTTCAATCCATGCCAACACATTACCCCCAATACCCTGAGCTCTTATGTTGTGCAATAACCTTTTATGTGGCACCTTATCAAACGCCTTCTGAAAATCCAAATACACTACATCTACCAGTTCCCCTTTATCCACTCTGCTTGTTATATCATCAAAGAACTCGAACAAATTTGTCAAACATGATTTCCCTTTCATAAAACCATGTTGACTCTGTTTGATTGCATTATGTTTTTCTAAATGTCCTGCTATTTCTTCCTTAATAATGGACTCTAGCATTTTCCCAATGACTGATGTTAAGCTGACTGGTCTATAGTTTCCTGCTTTCTGTCTCCCTCCTTTCTTGAATAGGGGCGTCACATTAGCGGTTTTCCAATCCACTGGTACCCTATCGGAATCCAGTGAGTTTTGGTATCTTATGACCAATGCTGCCACTATCTCTGCAGCCACTACTTTTAAAATCCTTGGATGCAGGCCATCAGGTCCTGCTGATTTGTCTGCCTTTAGTCCCATCAGTTTTTCCAGCATCTTTTCCCTCATGATAGAGATTGTTACAAGTTCCTCCCTCCCATTTACACCTTGCTCATCTATTATTGTTGGGATGTTTATAGTGTCCTCCACCATGAAGACCGATGCAAAATATTGGTTTAAATTATCTGCCATTTCCCTATTCCCTGTTATTAATTCCCCAGTCTCATCCTCTCATCCTTACTTTAGCTACTCTCTTCCTTTTTATATACCCGTAGAAGCTCTTACTGTTGGTTTTTATATTTCTTGCCAATTTACTCTCATAGTTAATTTTCTCCCTCTTTATTAGTTTTTTAGTCATCTGCTGCTGGTTTCTAAAAAATTCCCAATCCTCTGGCCTACCATTAGCTTTTGCCGATTTGTAAGCCTTTGTTTTTGATTAGATACTCTACTTAACTTCTTTTGTTATCCACATCATTCTCATTGAGTCCTTCCTTCTGACCGGAATAAATGTTTGCTGAGTGTTATGAAATATCTGCTTAAAAGTCTGCCACTGCTCCTCTACTGACTTTCCCTGTAGTCTATTTTCCCAGTCCGCTTTAGACAACTCTTTCTTCATACATCCGTAATCGCCCTTGTTTAAGTTGAAGACACGGGTTTGAGACCCAAGTTGCTCACCCTCAAACTGAATTTGAAACTCTACCATGTGATGATCACTTCCCCCTAGAGGATCCTTAACTATGAGATCTCTTATTAATCCGACCTCATTACACATTACCAAATCTAAAATAGCCTGTTCCCAGTTAGGTTCTGCAAAATATTGTTCTAAGAAACAATCCCCTGATGCACTCTACAAATTCATCTTCCATGCTCCCCTTGCCAATTTGATTTGTCCAGTCTATAATCAGATTAAAATCACCCATGATAATTGCACTGCCCTTCTTACACACCTCCATTATTTCCTGATTAACATTTTGTGCTAAAGAGAGGCAACTCCTCAGGGGCCTATAGACCACTCCCACCCATGATTTCTTTCCCTTGCTATTTCTTATTTCCACCCAAACGGATTCTACAGGAGTGGCGCAGTGGTTAGCACTGCGGCCTCACAGCTCCAGCGACCCGGGTTCAGTTCTGGGTACTACCTGTGCGGAGTTTGCAACGTCTCCCTGTGACCGTGTGGGTTTCTGCCGGGTGCTCTGGTTTCCTCCCACAGCCAAAGACTTGCAGATTGATAGGTAAATTGGCCATTGTAAATTGCCCCTAGTGTAGGTAGGTGGTCGGAGAATGGTGGGGATGTGGTAGGGAATATGGGATTAACGTAGGATTAGTATAAATGGGTAGTTGTTGGTCGGCACAGACTCGGTGAGCCAAAGGGCCTGTTTCAGTGCTGTATCTCCAAATAAATTAAAAATACATCCTGATCTATTACACCTATATCATTACTCACAACTGCACTGATCCCTTCCTTTAATAACAAAGCTACCCCACCTCCTTTTCCTTTCTGCCTATAGCTGTCAGCTCATCTATCTTGTTACAAATGCTACGTGCATTCAGATAAAGTGCGTTAAGCTTTGACTTTTTACCATTTTTACCTACTCTGGTTCTAATTTCTGCTGTACTCTTATGCTTGTATTCTCTGTCCCTTCCTATCACACCCTGATTGATGTATGCCCCTTCACTACCCTGCACCTCTGCTCTCTCATTATTTATTGACTTTTTAAACTTCCTTTCAATTGAACCTCCCCCCCCCACTATTTAGTTTAAAGCCTTATCTACAACCTTAGTTATACGATTCGCCAGGACACTGGTCCCAGCATGGTTCAAGTGAAGCCCATCCCAACGGAACAGCTTTCTCTTTCCCCAGTGCTGGTGTCGGTGTCCCATGAATTGGAACCCATTTCTCCCACACCCATCTTTGAGCCACGCATTTACCTCTCTAATATTATTTACCCTATGCCAATTTGCACGTGGCTCAGGTAGTAATCCGGAGATTATTACCTTTGTGGTTCTGCTTTTTAATTTAGCCCCGAGCTGCTCATAGTCACTCAGCAGAACCTCTTTCCTAGTCCTATCTATGTCGTTGGTACCTACGTGGACCATGACAACTGGATCTTTTCCCTCCCACTCCAAGTGCCTCTCCAGCCCAGAAGAGATGTCCTTAACCTTGGCACCAGGTAGGCAACACAGCCTTCAGGACTCTCTATCTTTTCTGCAGAGAACTGTATCTATTACCCTGACTATGCTATCCCCTACTACAACTACATTTTTCTTTTCTCCCCCACTTGAATGGTGCTCTGAACCACGGTCTGTGGTCAATTCGCTCATCCTCCATGCAGTCTGTGCCCTCGTCCACACTGGGAGCAAGAACCTCGTACCTATTGGATAAGGGCACTGGCTGAGGCTCCTCCAAAGCTAAATTCTGGATCTCCATACCTGCCTCACTCGCAGTCACACCCTCCTGTCCCTGACCACAGCCCAGATTGGATGGAATTAATCGAAGGGATGTGACTGTCTCCTGAAACACAATGTCCAGGAAACTCTCCCCCTCCCTGATGTATCGCAGTGTCAGAACTCTGAGCCGAAGTTCTTTGAGCAGCCAACACTTGCTGCAGATGTGGTCACTGTGGATCGCACCGGCGTCCACCAGCTCCCACATGCTGCAGCTGCAACACATCGCCTGCCCAACCATCTCCATACTATTTAATTAATTATTTTGGATCTCAGTATTTTACAAAAAAAAAGAATTATATAAGTGTACTCTTCACCTGTAATACCATCTCCTGATTTAAATCACTTGGTCAAAACAGAAAGAGACATGGAAGAAATACCCACCAATCACTTACCAGCTCTCCTGTGATGTCACACTTCTACTTTTGTTGGTCAAGCAGGTCCACTGAACAGAACAGAGTGCTCTCACTGCCGCCACCGCTGCTTCTGGTCTTGGGTCTCTGCTCTTTTATCTCCCGGCTCCTCTCACCTGTTCCCGCTCTCGTCCGTTCCCGCTCTCACCGTCATTTCCAGTCTCGGGCCTCGGTTCTCCACTCTTTTATCTCCCAGCTCCTCTCGCCTGTTCCCGCTCTCACTGCCGCCGCTGCTTCTGGTCTCGGGTTTCGATTCTTTTATCTCCTGGCTCCTCTTGCCTGTTCCCGCTCTCACCGCCACCGCCGCTTCTAGTCTCGGGCCTCGGTTCGCCGCTCTTTTATCTCCCAGCTCCTCTCGCCTGTTCCCACTCTCGCTGCCACCGCCGCTGCTTTAGGCAGAGTCAACATGGTTTTGTGAAAGGGAGATCATGTTTACCCAATTTATTGGAGTTCTTTGAAGAAGCAACCTGTGCTGTGGATAAAGGGGAACCAGTGGATGTCCTGTAGTTAGATTTCCAGAAGGCATTTGATAAGGTACCACATCAAAGGTTATTGTGGAAAATAAAAGCTCATGGCATGGGGGTTAACATATTGGCATGGATAGAATATTGGCTAGCTGACAGGAAACAGAGACTAGGCATAAATGGGTCATTTTCTGGTTGGCAAGTTGTAACGAGTGGTGTAACGCAGGGATCAGTGCTGGTGCCTCAACTTTTTACAATTTATATAAATGACTTGGATGAAGGGACCAAAGGTATGGTTGCTAAATTTGCTGATGACACAAAGATAGGTAGGAAAGTAAGTTGTCAAGAGGACATAAGGAGGCTACAAAGGGATATAGATAGGTTAAGTGAGTGGGCAAAGACCTGACAAATGGAGTATAATGTGTGAAAATGTGAAATTGTCCATTTTGGCAGGAAGAATAAAAAAGAAGCATATTATCTAAATAGTGAGAGATTGCAGAGCTCTGAGATGCAGAGGAATCTGGGTGTCCTAGTTCATGAATTGTAAAAGGTTAGTGTGCAGGTTCAGCAAGTAATTAGGAAAGCAAATAGAATGTTATCATTTATCGCAAGGGGAATTGAATACAAAAGTAGGGAGGTTATGCTTCAGTTATACAGGGCTTCGGGGCGACCACATCTGGAGTACTATGTACAGTTTTGGTCTCTTTATTTAAGGAAGGATGTAAATGCGTTGGAAGCAGTTCAGAGAAGGTTTACTGGACTAATACCTGGAATGGGCAGGTTGTCTTAGGAGGAAAGGTTGGACAGTTAACTTGATTGAAACATATAAGATCCTGAGAAGTCTTGACAGGGTGGATGTGGAAAGGATGTTTCCCCTTGTGGGAGAATCTAGAACTAGGGGTCATTGTTTAAAAATAAGGGGTCGCCCATTTAAGACAGAAATGAGGAGAAATTGTTTTCTCTCAAAGGTTTGAGTGTCTTTGGAACTCTCTTCCTCAAAAGGCGGTGGAAGCAGAGCCTTTGAATATTTTTAAGGTAGAGATAGATAGATCCCTTAAAAGCAAGGGGGTGAAAAGTTATTGGGGTAGGCGGGAATGTAGAGTTGAGGTTATAATCAGATCAGCCATGATCTTATTAAATGGCGCAGCAGGCTCGAAGGGCCAAGTGACCTACTCCTGCTCCTAATTCACAAGTACGTATGTATGTACTGCCATCTCTTTGACAGTGATGGACAAGGGCTGCAATATTTTGGGAACACCATCATCTCCAAGTTCCCCTCAAAGTCACACACCATCTCACTTGGAATATATTATAATTTCTTCATTGTTGTTGGGTTGATATCCTATAATTTCCTACCTAAATACCATTGTGGGAGCAACATCTCCGCAAAGGTTTCAGTGGTTTGAGGAAAGGTTCCACCAACACCTTCTAAGGACAAACATGAAGCCTTGTCAGTATCACTAACAGAGAACAAAGTAAAAAAAAAACAAGAACTGTTTTGCAGATTTTCTGTCAGTGTCCATGTGGTGCAGGCTAAATTGCTGGGCTGTGCCACCACTTTCTTGCGGGGAGTGCATGATGGAGTAACAAATAGAGCAAACCTCCTTATTCACACTTATAGGAGCCATTTACTGTTCTACAGCATTCGGTTCTAACTATAGACTGTAGACAAGGTACACGAACTTTGCCACAACATCTGCCTACAGAGAAGAACCTTTCCATTAACTACTGCAACATAGTTAATAATGTGTCCCCCACTCCAAATCAGTGAACTCCCCATTATTGGGTGCATTTCCACTTCTGAGCTAACTTTGAATGAACAAATGAGGCTGGAAGCTAAAAGTTAGTGAGCAGGTGCAAAGGACACTGTGCACTGTTTCTACCACTGAAATGCAGTTGATGGGAAATCTACCCCATTAATGTCATGAGTGTAGGCATTACTCTAGGGCAGAATATGTTTAATTAAATTATGAGAAAATTAAAACTTGATTTTTCTGCCAGTTAGAAACATTTTGCTTATTTATGACCCAGTAAACTATTGTGTGAGAGGAGAGTTGGTTTTGGTCTTTTTTTTTCAACAAATCCTTCATTATCCTTCAATAAAAATCCAAATTGTGACATTTAGCAGTCATTTTAGAAAAGGCATAGATATTACAGTGCAAAGAGGAATGCAGTGAGTTTGTCAAAAATAGCCTAAAGAAATTGTTTCATGCCAGTCTGCCTACTACATATTGAGTTAGCAGATTGACAATTAAAAAGTTTCAAAATTCCACTCATTGTGATTACATCCTTTGTGTTTAAAAAGGGCACAAAAGTCATTTGTGCCCCCCAATTTTTTTTTTTAAATGTCTTCAGTATTTCAGAGAATAGCATTACTGAATTGACAGTTTGGTGGTGCTGACCCAGATAAATTCTTTTTTGTCCTAATCATAAACATTCTGTTCATTAAATGGAATGCAATTTGGCAGTACAAGCAAAATAAATTTGAACTTTGTGTAATAAATGGCTTCTTTGACATTTAGCAGATTTAAATGTTAGCACGAAAAGTAATTCGTTATTAAAATACTTGAAATTTCAAACCAAGCTCATCTAAGAAACAGTTCAAATCATATAAAGCCCTTGCATTGCATATGTTGAAAAGGATGAATGTATTTACATGTGTGTAGTTAAGACGTGGAACTGTGCGATTGGATTCATTTAACTATGAAGCCATTGCACTACAGGTCTACTCTAAATTAAATGAACTAGTTGACAAGTATTTGTACACAAAAATTGGATTATCTCTCTTCGAAATATCATACCATTCCATACTTTCTCCAGATCAAATGGACCGGTTTAGCTGTGTGTGTGCATTGTAAATATGCAAGGAGGGGGAACAATTTCACTTTAATTTCCTGAAAGTGCAACTGTGCTGTAGGACAGCATGGATTTCTTTGAATACATAAAATTTTGTTTTCCCCCATGCACCCTTCACAATGTGCTGATTGTGATCAAGAAGGTCAATGGGTCACTTATTCTCAGGCTTCTGTCAATGCCATTCAGCACCAGCACTGGAAGATGATTAAGAGTGACCTGATGACAACTGTCTCAGAAGCAAAAAGTCAATTCTCAAGCTTAGTAACCGAGGGTAATTGCACAAGGCTCTTCTGCTGGAATGGAGCCTTGTTAGACATAAAGGATTAGATAAGACTAGAACATTAGAAAGCCAACCCAGATTCACCATGAGGGAAGTTCTGTGGCTGCACTGAAGCCTTGCAAAATTACCTCTGTACATTGCAGAATGCAAATATTCAAGTCTCAAGGGTTTATTCCACAATCCAATGCTCCCAACAGAGAGTAATACAGAATGCATGGGTTGAAGCATCAGGGTTACAATGCTGTAGTCACATCTCCAGCCCAAGTTCCCTGTGAGCATGACTCCCTGTTGGGTGCACAGTAATGTGGAAATACCCCTTGAAAGTTAAAGGACAAAATTTCTACAATGGCGCTGGAATAGAATGAACTAGGTTAGGTACATAAATAGGAGTGAGCACAAAAAGTGTATTATTAGGTAGAAAGTTTGTATTCATGGAACATCTTTTATGCCAGTGTGACCAAGCTTCAGATGGAAAAAGTTAAATATCTCCAATTGTCAAGAAAACCAAAGCTTCACTTCAGCATTTTTTTCAACTGGAATACTAACATCAGTTCAGATTGGCTTTCATTTGAAAGAGTTGGGAATGGGGATTGGTAACCTAAATTAAGCTGTCTTGTCTATAATGTGGGATATCTGAAGTCATTTTCACTCTTGCAGCAAAGGGGCAGTTAATTTCAGAGAAACTCCAAGCCTGTTTCTGAAGAAAACACTGTGACTAGATTGCTTTGGTGGAGACTGTTCATTGCTTGCCGAAGAGCTTACTTCTCCTCTCCTAACAATCTCCAGCCAGTGCTGGCCGGCTCTTCTTTATACATACATCTGAGTACAAGTAACTAATCAACACTCAACATCTGTTCACCCTATTACCTTCAACTACTAGGTATTTAATATCCATCAACAGAACTTATTGGACACCAACAGTTTGTACGTCTCTCTTTCCAGTTCATAGGCATTGGCCACTGCCAATCATGAAACAAACACTGGAAAAAGCACGAGACACCAGACGATGTCCACTAATTTTCCTTCACTTTCTGTTGTGAAATACGAATCATCTGTCCCAGAGCCAGTTTCTGGTGAAATGGCTATGGCAGTAAACTTAGCATGAGAGATTTCAGTTATAAACTTGCATTCTACCACTCTGAGGAATAATACATTGGAGGACCAAAATAATGTTCCACTCCACTGCCCAATAGAAACTACCTAATAATTCAGGATCTTCTGTTTAGCATGTGACCATTATACTCAGCGACACACTGCATTGTGCTTGAAAAACGATAATTGCCCCAAAAAGGACAACAATGTGTGAACACTTGAGAAGCATTCATCACACCTCAAAGTGTCAGGTGGTCCAAAGTCCCTAATTGGTTAAAATAGACAAATCAGTATTACAGTTCTTGTCACGTATACTGTCCATGCTAATCATGGGCAGTCACCTAGATCAGGCAAATAGGGATAACCATTTGCCTTTACATTGGAGTCAATTAAAAAGTCCATCGCTAATAATATAAAAAGTGTGCCGACTATTTCGGGGACACTTTCAAGGAATCCTTCTTTTAGCAGATTGTCCTGCTTCAATAACTGCAGGTTTTTGTCCCTCAACCAGTTTTCATCTTTCAGCAGCTGCTTGAGAATTTATTTTTCTTGATTCCCTCACTTTCTTTTCTTGCTGTGTCATTTCTCCCATTCAGTTGGATAAAAGGACAGGCTACAGTCCCACAATGCCACATTGCCTTCCTGCTACTTGTTTTATCATCCACTACCCAGTGGACAAATCAGGTTAACACCAATATGCCTGTTATAAGTGGTGAGGACTTTAATTCAACTGATGATTACCTGCAATATAACCACACAAATAGCAAAACAACTGAGACTGACAGATTTTTATTAGGTATGGGTATCAAAAACAAGGCGTTTCACAGGAGCATTATCAAACAAGATTTGACACTGAACCACTTAGGGAGATATTAATACAGATGATCAAATGCTTGGCCAAACAGGTAGGTTTGAAGAATCATCTTAAAGGAGGAAAGAGAGGTAGAGAAGTGGAGAGGCTTAAGGAAGGAATTCCAGAGCCTAGAGCCCGGGCAGTTGTGGGCATAGCGCTAATGGTGGAGTGATGAAAATCAGAGATGTGTAAGAGGCCAGAAGTGAGTGAGCGCAGAGATCTCAGAGGGCTGTAGGGCTAAAGGAGCTTACAGAGATAGCGGGGGATGGAAGAATTTGAAAACAAGGATGGGAATTCTTTTTTTTAAAAAGGCATTGCTGGTCTGGAAGTCAATGTAGATCTAAGAGAAGGAGTGATGGGTGAAGGGACTTGGTGTGAGTTAGAATTCAAGCAGCAGAGCTTTGGATGAATTCAAAGAATATGGATTAAAGACAAGTAAATGCAGTTAAGGCACAGATCAGCCATGAATGGCAGAACAGGCTCAAGGTGCTGAATAGATTACTTCTAAACTAATGTTCCGAAGCTGCAAAAATAAACAAGCAGTTAGCACCAAGAAGCACAAAATGAACTACTGAAATCCCTCAAAAAGTCTTTGATCCAAGGTGTTGTCACTGGCTATCTTGCTTTCTTACTAATCTTGGTATATACGCTTAAAGATTTAAAAAAGTCAAGAAAACAAAACAACACACAATTGCTAGCAATCCTGGTTCCAATAATTTTCTTCCCCTCTTCCGCAACACACCCTAACAGGCCTCTCAATATCCTAGGCTGCAAGTATATCTTCCACCAACCACTCCTCACGCCCATATTTTACCATATCAATCCAGCCAGTGTATTCCTCAAGTTTGGAGGCCCCATTAAATGGCCCAGCCATAAAGTTATAAACTGTGCAACACAGGACTCTTCCTCTTAGCAAGAGATTACAATTACCAAAAGCACAGATACACATGCTCAAAGCAATGTGCTTGTTTCCTGCCCACTGGAAAATTAAATACTTCTTGGCAATCAGAGATGATGACCTCCTGTCAAACGATATTAAAATACACATGACTCCGTTAGCCCTCTATCAATTGACATTGGAAGCTTCCCAGAAATTTCAAGGGGAAATTCAATCCAGGACTGCCAGCCTGTTCTCATAGCTTTCTATATTGCTTTTGATCTACACTGCCAAAGGCTGAGGTAGTATGCCAGCTCGGTCTCCTCAAGGGACACAAAGTGGCACTGTATTCATGCTCCAAGAACTAGTAACATCTGGTTTATAGTTCTGGAGGACACTTTTTGAGTGTTCCTTTCCAGTGACTCACTAACTACCTCTGTCACACTCCCAATCTGTACTTTTTATTCCTCTCTTCCCGCGCTTCTTAGTCCATCACCACATCCAACTGCTCCTAGGCAGAACCTATGTTGTTCTCTGATCCTTGGCCTAGCAGCTCCATGACTTGAGCCTGCATTTGGGACCTGTGACTTTTCCCAGAGCCCCTCCTCCTTGTTCTACTTCATTAACAACAATACTTATATAGAAAATCATATCTTTCAAGATGCCTCACACAGGCGCAAGGGAAATAAATGCTGAGCTAAAGAATAATATATTAGGAAAAGTGATCAAAAGCCTGGTCTAAGAGGTGCATTTGTAAGGAGGGTCTTAAAGAAGGAGAAGTAGATAGGTTCAAAATATTGGTTAGGCCACAGCGTACTGTGTACAGTTTTGGGAACTCCATTATAGAAAGGATATTAAAGTCTTAAACAGTGTACAGAGTAAATTCACCAGGGATGGGCAACATAGTCATGAGGAGACTGGAAAAATTAGGACTATTTCCACTGGAGCAGAGAAGGCTAAAAGGAGATTTAACAGAGGTTCTTAAAATGATAGCATGTTTTCATAGAGTGAAGAAGGAAAGGGATAAACCAGGATATTATAGGGCAGTTATTTGTATCTCAGTGGTTAGTAAATTTTTAAGCAGTAATATTCTGACTTAATGCTTCTGGTGGAGAATCTTGCCAAGAAGACATATTCAAAATTCCAAGATTTTCCAACTGTTTAAAATAATTGCTCAAAAAAGTCTTACTTATGCTGCAATTTCTGGTTAAGTGTTCTTAAGAAGCATTATGTCACAATATTACCCTTCTATAATTCTTAATGCTGCACAAATTAGAGAACATTTATTGAAGCATGAGCTGATCGGAGAGAGTCAACATCAACAAAGGATGGGTCACACTTGAATAATTTACTTGAATTTTTGAGGAAATTAGAGTGCGTATAGATGAAGGGAACATGATTGATGTTGGAACTATAGATTTTCAGAGGCACCTGATAAGATGCGTCACCTCTCGGGATTTTGCTTTTGCCGTGGAAAGATCTTGGTATAATTTATATTAAAATTCTAATATTTAAGTTAAATTTAAGTCACAGTATTTATGGAGCAAAAGTGCTAGGATAGGTGAAACAGTCACTCTGGCATACTTCAGCTTTAAACAATGAATGTGGTTTACACCTTCCTGTATAACAGATGCAACATTTGAGCTCAGCAGAAACTAGTATCAGGGCATATAAAATGAAATATTTTGGGAGGCTACTGTGAAAGGTTGTTTCTGCTGGTTGACAAATTGGTAACAATGGGACAAAGACTGAGGATTATCACTAGATGAAGCCACAGTTCCTTTGGTGGGAGGGGTGTGTGCTTGTAGTGTTAAAGCACCCCCAGGAATTTCTATGACTTAAAAAAAAATAAATGTAACCATTCTTTCTTTTAAAAGAGTGTGCCTTAGATCATTATTATTCTAGGTAGTATTCTAGAGTTTGCCCTGCCATATGCAAATGATAAAATATAGGCAGGATTAGCTGCAGGCCTCATTTCTCTCTTCCCCTGCCAATAGTGAGCAATGTCTCTGCGAACCAAGCACTGGGGCCTTCTTATGGCAGTTGCAGTTTTGCTCCGGAATGAAAGGCAACAAGGGGCCAGAGAAGCCTACAGTTAAGTGTTCAAAAATCCTAACATTCAGACTTTTAGAAAAGACCCTTATTTGAAGTGTCTAAAGTTGAAGTTTAGCTATGTAACTATTTTATTTGAAAACAATAAAATTGTTTAAGTTTAATTTGTGAACTGCACTCCAGAATCCAAAATGGCTAGTCCCTGTTCCTCTGCTATGAGGAGGATCTAGATGATCACTGCAGTGATGCTAGATTGAACAGGCATGGTAGATGGGCTGCTGGTACTCTCACCTCCCAGTCTGTGGGCCTATTTTACCATGACACCTCGGGAAAGCTTCCGAAAGTGGCACCTCCCTCGCAAAGCAGTAACCTGAGTTGTTTCAGCTGCCAGACAGCAAGAAGCTGACTTCTGATATGGAAGATCATAGCCCATTCCCAAATGGGTTCCGCCATCAAAGTCCTACTTTGGCCACAACCTCAATTCAGTTGTTTGTGGACATATAGCCACCCTCCATAGCTACTAAAGCTCTAATTTGTATATCATTGTGCTGCTTCTCCATGCAATCTTCCCAGTCCCATGGAGGCAGATTTGAAAGTGGATTGGGAACAAGGTCAGCGATAAGGGTGTTGGGTAGGCACCTCACTGTGGTCCCACGCCACCCCTCAGCAATCTTGCTGGAGGCAGGTGAACATCGGCAGTGGCTACCAATTTAGCAGTACTGGGTAGCCAATAATGAACAATTAAAGGACAAATGAGGGAGGCAGGGAGGACTCCGCCAGAATCTTTCCAGCATCGGACACTCCCCTGCTGTATGCAGAGCTCAGCAGCTCCATGGATGCGACCTTCAGGCTGCAGGCCGGGGAGATATCGGACCCGGAGGCACCATGCACCAAAGACGGGGCTGCAAGATTGAACGGTTGCAGCCAAAATGAATCCTCCAGAGGGGTTTCTCCTCCACTTCGATGGCCCTACCAGCCTTGGGTCTCTTTATTTTTGTAACTGTATTGACGCTTCTGAGGGCGCCTTTATGTTGAGGCACCCTCAAGCTCTCCCTTCTGCCTGAGCTGTGCCCAGCTCTGCTGGCCATCCCCAGTTGAGGCCCCTTTGATTGGGCCTGCAGCCTCAGGAACCTGCCCACCGTCCTTTATTGGACAGCAGGCGCAGATGTGACCAGTTAGGAGACCACCAACCAGAAGATCACGCCAGAGGGGGCACTGTAGACCGTGCGAGGTCAGGACCCAGAAATAGTCCTGACTCCTGGGGGAAAAAACTATCATAAGATTCTACCCAAAATATCTGCTTTGACCATTTCAGTTGCTGCCACTGCATTGACTTTTTCTGCCCCAAAGCAGACTGCTTATAAAGGCTACTCATAGTGCCAGAAATTTGCCATTAGTATGTTGTGGAGGTGCAATGTGCCAGATCTAAGCAGAGTGACACAACAAAGAAAATTGCAGGTTTTGTGCTATTTCGATGGTGTATCCACTAATGAGAAAAATCTAGCCCTTGGCGTTTAAAAACTGTAGTCTTATACAGGCCTCTGAAAAATGTCACATTGTTCTTGTATTCCCAGAGCTCGCCATGTTCCAGTTCACATTTCATGATCATAATTGTTAGAATTGCCAATTGTAATACTTTCCAATAAATAGATTTGGTATTACACCTTCAATGTTGTTGTCTGCAGTTCCTACCAGAAGTGTCATTAATTGAGTCAAATAAACTCAGAATGATACAACAACTTGTATTCATATAGCATCTTTAATATGATAAAACATCTGAAGGTGCTTCACGGGAGTATTATAATTCAAAATTTGATACCCAGCCACATAAGCAGATAATAGGCCTGATGACCAAAAGGTTGGTCAAAGCCATAGATTTTAAGGAGCATCTTAAAAGGAGCAAATAGAGTTAGAGATGCAGAGTGGTTTAGGGAGAGAATTCCAGAGCTTAGGACCTTGCCACTGAAGGCATGACCATCAATCAAGATACTCAAAAGACCTGAATTACATGACCACAGATATCTTGGAGGGTTGCGAGGCTGGAGAAGATCATAGAGACAGGGAGGGGCGAGGCCATGGACGGATTTGAAAACAAGTGGAAGAATTCTAAAATCAAGGCCTTGCTTAATCAGGTGCCAAAGTAGGTCGACGGGCACATGGAAGATGGTTGAATGGGACTTGTCATGAGTAAGGACACAGGAAGCTGAGTTATAGATGACCACAAGTTTACAGAGGGTGGAACCTGGGAGGCTGGCCAAGATTGCATTGGAATAATCAAGTCTAGAGGTAACAAAAGCATGGATGAGGTAATGTTATGGAGCTAGAAATAGGTGACCTTCGTGATATGTGGTTATGTGGATGTCAGCCCATCTTGAGGTCACATATGACACCAAGGTTGCAAACTGTTCAGCCTCAGACAGTTTCTACGGAGAGGAGTTGAGATGGTGGTTACGGAATGGAGTTTGCCGTGGGGATAGTAAACAATGGCTTCTGTCTTCCCAATATCTAATTGTAGGAAATTTCTGCTCATCCAGTACTGGATGTCAGACAAGGAGTCTGGCAACTTTCTTTTTATTCTTTCATAGGATTTGGGCATTGCTGGCAAGGACAACATTTATTGCCCATCCCTAATTGCCCTTGAGAAGGTGGTGGTGAGCTGCCTTCTTGAACAGCTGCAGTCATCTGGTGTGGGTACTGTTAGGGAGGTAGTTCCAGGATTTTGATACAGCAACAGTAAAGCAATGGCGATATATTTCCATGTCAGGATGGTGTGTGACTTGGAGGGGAATTTGCAGTTAGTGGTGTTCCCATGCATCTTCTGCCCTTGTCCTTCTAAGTGGAAGAGGTTACAGGTTTGGAAGGTGCTGTCGAAGGAGGCCTGGTGAGTTGATGCAGTGCATCTTGTATATGGTACACTCTGCTGCCACTGTGTGCTGGTGGTGGAGGGAGTGAATATTGAAGATGGTGGATGGGGTGCCAATCAAGCGGGCTGCTTTGTCCTGGATGGTGTCAATCTTCCTGAGTGTTGTTGGAGCCGCACTCCTCCAGACAAATGGAGAGATTCCATCACACTCCTGACTTGTGCCTTGTAGATGGTGGACAGGCTTTGGGGAGTCAGCAGGTGAGTTGTTCACCGCAGAATTCCCAGTCTCTTACGTGCTCTTGTAGCCACAGTATTCACGTGGCCGCTCCAATTCAGTTTCTGGTCGATGGTAACCCCCAGGATGTTGATGGTGGGGGATTCAGTGATGGTAATGCAGTTGAATGTCAAGGGGAGATGGTTAGATTCTCTCTTATCGGAGATTGTCATTGCCTGGCACTTGTGCGGTGCAAATGTTACTTGCCACTTATCAGTACAAGCCTTAAAGACAGTGGAGGTGTCAAGATAGGTGGTGCTGAGGTGGAGCTGGGTACATGTGAAAACTAGCACAGTGCTTTCAGAGATGTAGATGAGAAGTAGGAGGGGCCAAGGATAGATCCTTGGGGGCCACCAAAGGTAACGGTGCAGGAGCAGAAAGAGAAGCCATTGCAGGTGATTCTCTGGCTGCAATTAGATAGATAAGAATGATACCAGGCAAGAGCAATCCCACCCAGCTGGGTGACGATGGAGAGGTGTTGGAGGAGGATACCATGGTCAAACACGTAAATGGCTGCAGATAGACCAAGAAGTATGAGCAGGGATAATTTACCTTTGTCACAGTCACATAAGTTATCATTTGTGCACACAACACTGAAGGAGGCCGTTCAGCCCATCGTGCCTGTGCCAGCTCTTTGGTAGAGCAACCCAATTAATCCCAGTCCCCTGCTCTTTCCCCATAGCTCTAACTTTTTTCAGGTAGTGTATCCCAGATCATTGTGTAAAACCAATGGGCTGAACTTTGTGGCTGACAGTCAAGTCCTGCCATCGGGTATTGCTGGCGGTGGCCAATTAAGAGGCCGCCGGGACCACAGTCCAATTAAGGCGGTGGACCCTCCCAACACAGGCAAAATGCCTGCTGAGGCAGGAAGTGGCCCTTATTTAGCCACGTAAGTGGCTCAGTTGGCCATCCAGCGGGCAACCAAGCTTCCAACCTTTCTGCTGCTGGTAATATGGCATGTTGGCGGGAAGACGTTGGGCTCCCATCCTGATGTTTTCCCTTACCATTTTGCCAGTCCCCCCACCTCCAATGCATCGCCAATGGGCCAGGAAAATTCAGCCCAATATGCTTCCTCATGGAGCCTCTAGTTCTTTCGCCAATCACCTTACATCTGTGTTCTCTGGTTACCGACTCTTCTGCCACCCCCTCCAAGGGCTAGATATCCTTCCTAAAGTGTGGTGCCCAGAATTGAATACAATACTCCACGTGAGGCCTAGCCAGTGTTTTATGAAGGTTTAGCATAACTTGCTTGCTTTTATACGCTATGCCTCTGTTGCTAACAACCTTATATTTACATAGGAACATAGGAGCAGGAGTAGGCCATTCAGCCCATCGAGCCTGCTCTGCTATTCAGTTAGATTATGGCTGATCATTTACCTCAATGCCACTTACCCACACATTTCCCATATTCCTTGATGTCATTAGTATCCAGATATCTATCGATTACTGTCTTGAATGTGCTCAATGATTGAGCTTTCAGAGCCCGTAGGGGTAGAGAATTCCAAAGATTCACCACTCTCTGAGTGAAGAAATTCCTCATCTCAGTCTTAAATGACCTACCCCTTATTCTGAGACTATGGCTGGGATTTTTTCCTTGGCAGATGGGAGCCGTCCACCGACTTTTCAGTCGGTGGCGAACCCGCTTCCGCCTGGCCTGGGGATCCGACCTGCATTTTGCGGGTCTCCAGCCTTTAAATGTTCTGAGATGGGGCTTCCACCCGCTTGAGGCAGGAAGTCCCGCCTAATGGAGCTGCCGGCCAATCAGCGGGCCGGCAGCTCTTAGTGCCAGCAGCCACCGGGAGTGGTGGCCACTGCTGGGACTGCAGCCCAGCTTCACGAAGATGATATCGGGGCGCCCGGAGAACGAAGGTAAGGTTGGGTGTTGGAAGTGGTTGGGCCACTTGATTGGCCTGGTGTGGGCAGGCCATTTTTCGTCGCCCCCGCCCTGCATAAAGTGGCGGCGGAGGCCGGAGCAGGTTGGGAAGGGCCCCCTGAACCTCCCACTCCATTTTATGCCACCACCCCACCACCTTCCCGCACTTTGGGAGGGCGTAAAATTCCGACCTATGTCCCTTGGTTCTAGAGTCACCAGCCAGGGGAAACATCCTTTTTACATCCACCCTGCCACTCCCTGTAAAAATTTTATAAGCTCTTTTAGCATAATAAAATGTCCCAAAGTGCTTCACTGGAGCATGAAAAACCCAATATGACACTGAGCCTCAGAGATATTAGGGAAGATGACCAAAATCTTGGTCAAAGAGTTAGGTTTTAAGGAGTGCCTTAAAGAAGGAAAGCAAGGTGGAGAGATGTAGGGAGGGAATTCCAGAGCTTAGGGCCTAGGCACCTGAAGGCGGGGCTACCAATAGTGGAGTGATTCAAATGGGGGATGTTCAAGAGGCCAGAATTAGATGAGTGCAGGTATCTCAGACGGTTGTGGGGATGGAGGAGATTACAGAGATAGTGAAAGATGGGGCCATGGATGGATTTGAAAACAAGGGTAAACATTTTAAAATCAAGACGTTTCTTGACCAGGAGCCAATGTAGGTCAGTGAGCACAGGGGTGATCGGTTAACAGGACCTGGTGTGAGTTAAGACACAAGCAGCAGAGTTTTGGATGAGCTTAAGTTTACAGAGGGTAGAATGTGGAAGGCCAGCCAGGAGTGCATTGGAATAGTCAAGTCTAGAGGTAATGAAGGCATGAATGAGGGTTTCAGCAGCCAATGAGCTGAGACAGGGGCGAAGTCGGGTGATGTTAGAGGTGGAAATAGGCAATCTTAGCAATGGTGCAAGTATATTGTTGGAAGCTCATCTCGGGGTCAAATATGACACCAAGGCTGGTTTAATCTCAGACTGTTGCCAAGGAAAGGGATGGAGTCGGTAGCTAGGGAACGGAGTTTGGAGCAGGTAGTTTCAACAATGGCTTCAGTTCTCCCAATATTTAGTTGGAGAAAATTTCTGCTCATCTAGTACTGGGTCTCAGATAAGCAGTCTGATAATTTAGCAACAATGGAGGAGTCAAGAGAGGTGATGGTAGAGCTGGGTGTCACCAGCGTACGTGAGAACTAACACTGTGCTTTCAAATGATGTCGCTGAGGAGCAGCATGTAGATGAGAAATAGGGTAGATCCTTGAGGGACACCAGAGGTAACAGTGAGGAGCAGGAACAGAGTCATTGCAAGTGATATTCTGGCTATGATTAGATAGATAAGAATGGAACTAGTTGAGAGCAGTCTTACCCAGCTGGATGACAGTGGAGAGGCGTTTAAGGAGGATGGTGTGGTCAACCGTGTCAAAGGTTGCAGACAGGTTGAGAAGGACGAGAAGGCAAAGTTTACCTTTAGCACAGTCACAGGATGACATTTGTGACATTGATAAGAGTGGTTTCAGCACTGTGGCAGAGATGGAAACCTGATTGGAGGGTTTCAAACATGGATCCCTCTTTTCTTTTAAACAGCGTTCTCAACTTGTCCTGCCACCTTCAAAGGTTTGTCTACATACATCGCCCGGTCTATTTGTTCCTCTCTAAAATTGTACCATTTAGTTTTTATTGCCTCTTCTCACTCTTTCTACCAAAATGTATCACTTGATACTTCTCTGTGCTAAATTTCATCTGCTATGTTTCTGCCCATTTTACCAGTCTATATCCTCCTGAAGTCTCTCAGTATCCTCCTCATTATTTATAACTTTCCAAGTTTTGTAACATTTGCAGAATTTGAAATTATGCCCTGTATATCCCAGTCCAGGTCATTAATCTATATCAAAGAGCAGGGTCCCTGATGGACACCACTGTATATTTTCCTCCAATCTGGAAAAAAAACAATCATTCACTAATACTTTCTGCTTTCTAGCTATTAACCAATTGTGTACCCATGCTGCCACTGCCCCTTTATTTCCCTGGACTTCAATTTTGCTAACAAGTATATTATGTGGTACTTTGGCAATTGTCTCTTGAAAGTCTATCTGCACAATAGCATCCACATTACCCTCATCAATCCTTTCCATGCCTTCACCAAATAACTCAGCTAAGTTAGACAAACAGAATTTGCCTTTAACAAATCCGTGATGACTTTCATTTATTAGCCCATACTTTTCCAAATGGCAATTAACTTTCTGCTGGATTATTGTCTCTAGAAGTTTCTTCCACTTGAACTTAGAGGTTCTGAAAATTGTGAACATGAGGTAGAATAGATATAGCCAGATGATAAATTAATTTCCTTCACATACCAAAATGATTTGGCTTACATTATCAGATACTGAGGCCTGCTTGTTTATGACTAAAGCCGGTGATTATTTTTGGGAAGAGATCCCAGACACAAACATGGATTAAAATAACATCCCACATTCCTTTTTCACTTTTTACTAGGAGTCTTGTCCAACTAGATAAAACATAGAATAAACAACCACAATAAAGCAACATTTATGGTAAAATGCAGATGTTCCATATTACACTGTCAATATCCATTTAACAAAGGCTTACACAACTTGTATAATGTATGCTAAATGATATTAATGGTCAGTAAATGTTTAGACCATTAACTTTATTTCAAATTATGTCAAACTAAATGCATCCAGGAATTTTGCTTGCATGAGATTGGAAATTGTGTTGTGCATAATTATCATGCAATCACTTAACGTGTTCATATCACAGAGGCGGTAACCAGTTTACAACATCACACAGCAAATAACTATGATTTTTGGACTCAGTTCCTCAACATGTTTGTACAACTGAGTAAACACAGTAATTCTAGCATAATTTATTTATTGCAGGTAATTTTGTTTAGAACTTTAAGGAATTGGTTTGACAGTTTACAAAAACATCACTCTCTGTCAGTAAAACAGCCTATGAAGCTGGCAACTTTACTGCCAAAGTGCTAATGATGTCTGCACAGCAATCAAAACATGAACTTAGTCCCTCAAGGTTTGCAAATGAATGTCTAGTAAAGAGCTTTGTATATTATGGATAAAAGCAAGTTTAGTTTTCTTAGTGAAAGTTTTTTTTGTTGGCAAATGTAGAAAATCCAATTCCTTTCTGTATTACAGCAGATGAAAATAAAGTCTAAGTCTTATTGAGTTGCTTAACATGATATTGAGCATCACTGACTTGTTTGAGTCTGGTATGAATGCACCATGATTTAAGGGTGCCCTGCTGCTCCTGCCTTCTTTCCCCTCACCCAAAATACATTGTTTTGGAAGTAAATATTTTGGTACAAGCCTGAATATTATGCCACCTTGACCATGTCAATGTTACTCCACATAGACTCAAATATATTCTTTGAAATAAAGCCAACTCAAACCAAATCCTGCAAAACACTACTTCACAAGTACCAGAGGCTTAGTTTCCCAATGTTAGGATTTATAAAATAAGTGGATATAATAAATTCCACTGATTCCTAGGGACTAATATTGTGCATAAAATATATTGAAACATCTATCATAAGGCAGTTCTGGGGCATGGCAATATATAGGGCACAAGCTTGTTTCCTTTATTCCCTTCACAGGGAGTTTTCAGTCTCAGCTGAGCCAATAGGCAGCATAATTGAACAGAAGTGAGAAGTGGTCCCTGTAGGTTGGAGGAGAAAGAAATGCCATAATACCAAAGGACTGCTTTTATGCATGTTCGTGGCTCAATTACATAGCCGCATTGGCAGAAGTCTGGGAGAAGTTGTTAAAGTTTCAATGAGAAAATTGTGTTGTATGGTGGAAGCAATAAAAGGAATAGTTAAATGATGGAAAGAGAAAAAGCTGTACAATATGAGGCAGGATTTGATTTGCACATTTTCTAAAGCTGATTCAAATGGCAAACATTAGTGTCATGTCACCACAATTTTTAACTGCCAGCCACCTGTTTAACAGGCGAGAAATGGACAGCCCAGCTAATGCACACATTATTGATAAAATTGTCCTCACAACAGATTCAAATCCACAATCAGCAGCTTAAAAGCTGAACAATTCCCTCCTTTGTTCAGACAAGATGGATTTTTATTCTACAAATTTCACAGTATTGTAATTTTCTTCTTAATCAGAAGCTGAAATTCAAGTAAACAACAGTGATTTAAACTCTGAATTTCGCATATTCAAGTAGCATTAACAGCGGTTTATTGACCATCTCATAGGTTGGGGCTTGATGAGGAAAGCCATCAAGCTTTAGAAAGCTAGTGCTTTCTCACATTCCCTTATTCAGCAAACTGCAGGAGTTGTTTGTGGGTAATAAATAACATTCACTTGGAAGCTACTTTTCTTTTGTTTAATCTGCCAAACTACCCTGTAAAAAAGCAACAACAAAACACTGTGAGTGCTGAAAATCTGAAATAAAAACAGAAAATACTGGAAATACTCAGCAGGTCTGGCAGCATCTGTGGAGAGTGAAACAGAGTTAACATTTCAGGTCAATGACCTGTAAAAGAATTAGGTTCCTGATAGCTTTGAAATCAAGCATTAAATTATACTGCCAAAACCAAAACTTCTCTTACTCAATATGCTACAGTTTGCAATGGATACATATGTGCATGTTCTCAAAATCTAATGTACTAACATTGAAGAATGGAGGCGATGGTATTGTACAATTTTGTATAAAACAAGACATACATACATATATATGTATCCACAAATTATGCACAAAGTAGATTTACAAACTATAAATGTTTTCCCATTATTTTATGGAGGCTGAACCTATTTTTCACACACCGGCCTGAATTTTATGAGCACGCCGCCATTTGCGGCAGTGCACTTTGAACTTGGCGGTCCGCACGCACACATCGGGGGCTCATTTAAATGGAGGGGCGGGATGGCTGCCCCCAGTGATGTAGAGGGGGCAGCTGCTTCGTTCCCGGCAATGGCGTCCATTTTTAAAGGGTTTCAAGCCGTTCAAGTGAATTTACATTTTTAACGAGATATTCATTTGACATGGTGTTACAAATATTCAATAAAAGATGAAAGCCCCTCTACCACTCTCCAATGACCATGCACTATATTTTTGGGTCGTTCCAACAAAAAAAAACTTTTTTCCCAACCTGAACTTTTCCCCCGAACTTAGTCGCCTTTGCCCTTAAACCCCTTCCCACCATTCCTTCAGCCAATGGAATACATTTTCTCCACTCCACTCCAGCCTCCCCGCCGAACTGAAAATTAAATTCCTCCCCCCTCCCCACCAGTGTCTCTCTTCAAATCCCCAAACGGGGATTGGAAGGCACGGGACTGCGGGCCACCGGCCGGAATATCAGCGTGGGATGGCCGCCCAGTCCAGCTAAGTTAATTTACATTTATTAGAATTAATTTGACTATGTAAATGAAGGCTCCGCCGCCGTGCGGCTGTGGGGGGGCCACACTGAAGCCTTGTCGCTGCCAGTAAAATGTGGTGGGGCCTTCTCACATCGGGGGTCAAGGCGGGCTTCTCCCGGAAGAATTTTCTGGCCCCCCCTCCCCGCCACGAACCCTGACATCAGAGGGCTGGTAAAATTCAGCCCACCCTAAGAATTGGTGTTCATTTTGCTTTTACAAAGCAGTAGAGATCCTTTCCATGTCCAATTGTTTGTCAGAAGTAATTGTACCTTAAATATGTGTTGCTGAAAGGGGCATTGCAAACAAGATGTGGCAATATCTCCTGTCTGTATCAACCAGTTCAAGGAACAAGTCAAAACTTTAATATGGTTACAAAATGAAAATAGAAGTTAAGCCTGCAGGAGCATTGGACCATTAACTTCGCTAGTTAATTAAAAGCAAACCATTCTGCGGCTAAAAAAAAATGCATGCATACACACAAAAATTGAAAATTCACTTACCTTTCACACACACAAGTGGCTGCTGGGGGCAAGTGTTTTAAAAAAGAAAAGTCTGTACAAGCAACTTTCTGCGTAAATGAGCACAGGGGAGGGAGAACACATCTCTTCAGAACAAATTAAATCGATGCAGCATAGTGATAGAATCAATTCGACCAACAGAAATGTGATAAAATAGTCTCCATTTTGTCTATGTTAATCTAAAACATTCCCCAATATTCCACCATTCGCATTTTCAAAAGAAAATCAAACTGTACTATTCAAGCTAAAGATCTAGAACTTACATCACAGCAACCAGAATCATACTGAACCTATAGGCCTTGAAATTACACTGTGTAAATATTTAAGTAAACAGGTAATACCAATGTTAAAACAAAGAAATTCACCATTAATATTCATATCACAGTTCCTTGGTGATTATTTTTACTCTCATTTAGAATTACAATTCACGTATTTGCACTTCAGAATACAAAGGTTGTAAATTGCATTAGTTGCATTGGTTACCCCGTAAAATAAGATATAAATCCAAACTATCACCCTGGATCAATATTTTTAATAAACAAATAAAAGAAACATGCACGTCTTATTCAGCAATACAATTTAATTTTTTCATGAAACTCAGATTCTGCTCAGTACTCATTAACATAGATGTCTAGTACAAGATACAGCATATGTGCGCCATTAATCTCAAGAGATTCTGTTTCTCACTGCCCCCTCCTTCCCTCCGCGGGATGTAGCAATCCCCTATTGTGGCTGGTTCAGACTCACCATTAGACCGATGGATGCAGGTATGCTGGTTATCACTCAGAAAGAATCCCTCTTTACATTGGCATTCATAGCTGCCCATGGTATTAACACAGATTTGCTGACAGCCACCATTATTGTCATTACATTCATCGACATCTGGAAATTGGAAAAAAGATGAGATCATTCAGCTTTACAGAAGAATAAGCCATTTTGGGATACAAATTAAAACATCAGCACTCGTTAAAAATCACAATGGTAAATTCAACACAGACGATGGTACATGACGACAGCATATCAAAGCCCCCTGCCAAAGTTGAATTATATCCCCATTGTAAGATTGCAGTAATAAGAACATAAAAAGCATGGAATTACAGCAGGCTAGTAAACCCATTCCTTCCAAGCTATATATTCTCTGCTCTATGGTAAACTTGATCCAACCTATTAAATTAGCACGTTGCAATTGTCTACCCATTGCACCCAAATACATTCATACAGTTTCAGATTAGATTAGATTAGATTAGAGATACAGCACTGAAACAGGCCCTTCGGCCCACCGAGTCTGTGCCGAACATCAACCACCCATTTATACTAATCCTACACTAATCCCATATTCCTACCAAACATCCCCACCTGTCCCTATATTTCCCTACCACCTACCTATACTAGTGACAATTTATAATGGCCAATTTACCTATCAACCTGCAAGTCTTTTGGCTTGTGGGAGGAAACCGGAGCACCCGGAGAAAACCCACGCAGACACAGGGAGAACTTGCAAACTCCACACAGGCAGTACCCGGAATCAGTTGTTTTATTTTTTAAAAAAGTGACTCAATACATCACCGACTGGATTTTCACCTCTCACAGGAGCTTGCATGATGGTGGGGGGAGGAGAGAGGGGTGGAGGGCAATGATGCTGTGTGTAAGTTGCACCATTCTGGGATAGAACAACAACTTGCGTCTATATAGCACCTTTAACATAGTAAAACATCCTAAGAAACAGCTGTTCTCCTCCTATCCCTCTTTTTCATCTATTTTGCTTTTGCGGAGAGCTCATCTTACGCAGAGGGGTTAAGTTCCTTGAAATCTCAAATTTTGTTGAAGGCTTGTTAAGCTTATACGTTCCTTCACCACTCTCAGTCTAAGTTAACAAACCTACGAGTATCTATATTATCTACTCCTCTTATTAATGAGGGCATAAAGCCATACAACACTCTTTGTGAATGTTATCAATTCCCCACAATGGAACTCCAGTTTTTACAAAACAGAAACAACATTGCTGCTTCTTAAATATAAACAGTTCTGATGGCTCATGCAGCCTTCCATGATTCTGAAGTGGATAAAATAATTACCTCATTAGTATATAGGAAAGCAGAGTGCCCTACAAAGTCACATGGTCACAGCAGATCAGTTGGTGGCGTGGGGGTGGCATAAAATTGAACGGGAGGCTGCAGGAGGCCTACCCGCCCCGCTCTCGCCTCCGGTCAACTTTATGGCGGTCGGGCGTGGGGGGGGCAACGGCCCGCCCGAGGCCAATCAAGGTCCTTAAGTGGCCACTTAATGGCCACTTAAGGGCCCCCGCTCGCCTCCATGGGTATTTTACCCATGGCAAGCAGACGTGCTGGGACATGAAAGGCTGCCCAGCGATAGCCGCCAGCCTTTCTGCGCCCCGGGGGGGGGGGGCATGGCAGTTGGACACAGGGTGCCTGATTGAGGGCCGCCCCCGCCTCCCAACCCACCCATGGGACCCAAGGCGCCCCCCCCCCCAAACTACCACTCCAGCCTCACCAGGGAAGGACCAATCCCCCAGTGAGCCATGCCCAACTCACTCACTCTCCAGGGTCCATGACGTTAGCTGGGCTGCAGTCCCAGCAGTGGCCACCGCCACCGGTGGCGCTGCTGGGACTAAGAGCTGCCGGCCCGCTGATTGGCTGGCAGCTCACTGAGGCGGGACCTCATCCCTCAAGTGGGTGGAAGACCCACCTCGGGACAATTAAAATAAGGGACGGATCCCCAGGCTAGGCGGAAGCGGGTTTGCCACCGACTGTCTCGTCGGTGGTGCATTCCCATCTGCCCATGGTAAAATTCAGCCCATTATCTATGTGCGGACACCCATGGACATTTAGCAATGGAAACAGTTTAGTTCTGCATTCAGTAAGCTTTGTAACTAATGGAGATGGTATCCCATGTACACTTTGCGCCTCTGACTTCAAAAAGCACACCAAATACCAGAACAACAAAAGGTTTTTTGGCTCATCAAGCACACCTTCCACCACAGATCATGTACAATTCTGCTCATCATGGACTCTACCAAACATATTTAACTTTCTGTCAAAAACTTCTCCATAAATACTCTATGATTCCTCAAGTAATGAAGCAAAACTCCAGGACAGATATTTAGATACATGTCTCCATTAGTGAACCCTGACCGGCTGATTCCACAGATGTAATTTTCCTGGTGCCAGAAACTGTAAGATTGTTGTATCCTATGAAGTGTTTGATCATGTCTGTCTATACTTATCCCTATTACCTTCAATCCCATTCCTAACCAGATAATTATACAGCGCTTCTCAGTGTTAATCAGAACGTCTATAATTGCTTTTCCTGCCAGTTCCTTTCTATGCCTGCAACCCTGCAGGGGAAACATTCTAGCAATTTGTAATTTTATTTGAGATCTGTTCATTTTTTTATATTGTTTTACTAGCTTAAGCTTAAAGTCCAAGTTAGATAACCAGCTTACTTTCTCAGTATCAATCCTGCTCAGCCTTGTTAAAAAAACAAGCTCATGGCTCTTGTCTTTGCTCATATAAAAATAACTGAATGAATCTTCGTAACTGTGCGCTAAGTCTGATGTTATGCTTGCCACCTTTCTTTGGAGCTTTTTGTGTACATTATTGTTCTTTTGTAGGTATTCTGCTTGAAACTGCATGCAAAATTCCAAGTTTGGACTTACTAGTCATCAGTACAAGGTTAAAATAATCTGCTTCTCAGTGTCAAATCAACATAGAAGTTGCATCCTGGTGCTGCATTTGCTTTGTTTTACACTAAATAGGAATTTCCAATGAATGGTAAATACTTACATTAAAGAAAGAAAGATTTGCATTATTTACATAGTGTGTTTCACAACCACCAGATGCCTCAAAGCACTCCACAGCTAATGACGTATTAGAACATTACAGCGCAGTACAGGCCCTTCGGCCCTCGATGTTGCGCCGACCTGTGAAACCATCTGACCTACACTATTCCATTTTCATCCATATGTCTATCCAATGACCACTTAAATGCCCTTAAAGTTGGCGAGTCTACTACTGTTGCAGGCAGGGCGTTCCACGCCCCTACTACTCTCGGAGTAAAGAAATTACCTCTAACATCTGTCCTATATCTATCACCCCTCAACTTAAAGCTATGTCCCCTCGTGTTTGCCATCACCATCCGAGGAAAAAGACTCTCACTATCCACCCTATCTAACCCTCTGATTATCTTATATGTCTCTATTAAGTCACCTCTCCTCCTCCTTCTCTCCAACGAAAACAACCTCAAGTCCCTCAGCCTTTCCTCGTAAGACCTTCCCTCCATACCAAGCAACATCCTAGTAAATCTCCTCTGCACCCTTTCCATAGCTTCCACATCCTTCCTATAATGCGGTGACCAGAACTGCACGCAATACTCCAGGTGCGGTCTCACCAGAGTTTTGTACAGCTGCAGCATGACCTCGTGGCTCCGAAACTCGATCCCCCTACTAATAAAAGCTAACACACCATATGCCTTAACAGCCCTTTTAACCTGGGTAGCAACCTTCAGGGATTTATGCACCTGGACACCAAGATCTCTCTGTTCATCTACACTACCAAGAATCTTCCCATTAGCCCAGTACTCTGCATTCCTGTTACTCCTTCCAAAGTGAATCACCTCGCACTTTTCCGCATTAAACTCCATTTGCCATCTCTCAGCCCAGCTCTGCAGCCTATCTATGTCCCTCTGTACCCTACAACATCCTTCGGCACTATCCACAACTCCACCGACCTTAGTGTCATCTGCAAATTTACTAACCCACCCTTCTACACCCTCTTCCAGGTCATTTATAAAAATGACAAACAGCAGTGGCCCCAAAACAGATCCTTGCGGTACACCACTAGTAACTAAACTCCAGAATGAACATTTGCCATCAACCACCACCCTCTGTCTTCTTTCAGCTAGCCAATTTCTGATCCAAAGCTCTAAATCACCTTCAACCCCATACTTCCGTATTTTCTGCAATAGCCTACCATGAGGAACCTTATCAAACGCCTTACTGAAATCCATATACACCACATCCACTGCTTTACCCTCATCCACCTGTTTGGTCACCTTCTCGAAAAACTCAATAAGGTTTGTGAGGCACGACCTACCCGTCACAAAACCGTGCTGACTATCGCTAATGAACTTATTCTTTTCAAGATGATTATAAATCCTGTCTCTTATAACCTTTTCCAACATTTTACCCACAACCGAAGTAAGGCTCACAGGTCTATAATTACCAGGGCTGTCTCTACTCCCCTTCTTGAACAAGGGGACAACATTTGCTATCCTCCAGTCTTCCGGCACTATTCCTGTCGACAATGACGACATAAAGGTCAAACATACATTTGAAATATAGTCACTGTTGTAATACAGGAAAGGGTACAGCCAATTTGCACACAGCAAGCTCCCACAAACAGTCATGTGATAATGACCAGATAATCTATTTTTGTGATGTTGACTGAGGAATAAATATTGGCCACGACACCGGGGATAACACCCCTACTCTTCTTTGAAATAGTGCCATGGGATCTTTTATGTCCGCCTGATAGGGCAGACGAAAGTCAGCACCTCCAAGAGTGCAGCACTCCCTCAGTACTGCACTGGAGTGTCAGTCTTGACTTTTTATGCTCAAGTCCTGGAGTGGAACTTAAGCCCAGAACCTTGTGACTCAGAGGTGAGAGTGCCACCGACTGAGACATCGCTGACACATGAATCATTAAATCTTGTTCGTTTTCTTCATTTGCTAATTTGAAGAAGTATGCTGAAAATAGGAAAAACAGAAAAATTGCTTGGAATACGATACCCGTGTTTCTTATTTCAATATGCATTATTTATCTTTATCCACGTGATTTTTCTCTACCATATAAACTAACATAGTTTCAGAGAATAAATGTGACTTGTGTGAATTGTAGGCCTTTGCATTCATGAAATAAACATAGTAACACACCATTACTGGAGCGACCCTCAACACAGTTCAGTTATTTGCTATTCTTGCCCACTTTTACATGTTATCTCATATCCTTCAAGACAAAGTGAGCATTTAATTACTATGGAAAAAGGACAAAAAATGCCAGGTCAATGTCCCTGAAACACACTACAATAGCAATAGTTTCAGCTGAGAATATATATCCCAACGTAGAGATGTGTGCAACAGTTAAAATAAACCTTTTGAGCATTAACATTTGTTTCCATTTTTAAATTAGCAGACTGAAATGATTTTTGTTAATTCAAGTAGCTTCTCTACTTTAATTGGATTTTCAAGTGTTTAATTCACATAAATATTTTATGAACATGTTGTACATTTTAATCATAGTACTTGTGAGGAAGCTGCCTTTCTGCATTAATGCTTCTTGACATTATTATGCCTGTGTTGGGAGAACAAGACTTGGAGCAGGAGCAATTTATTGTTGGTCCCTGGATAATGAGAGTCAGGGAATGCTACCTGTTAATTGCCATGTTGGTTGTGTTATGAATGCTGGACTTTATAGTATGGTTAAGTTTTTTACAAGCGTGATCTTTAATGCAGTGTAAAATAGGTACAGAGGCGACATGGCCTCACACCAATTCTGCCCAGAGACAAGCCAGGGGTCTTGGTTGCCATGACAACAATGAATCCAAATCAAGACCCTTTTGAAAGTAGAATGCAAGGTTGTAACACCTAAAGGGCAATGGGTTTTGCTCTCCCAGACTCACAGATGGTAAACAGGGAGCCAGGGGCTCAAAAATGCAAATTTGAGTTGCAGTGGTTAACACCTGGAAACACCCTCTCAGGAGGGTGAGAGGCCCAGATCATCGGGCACAGGGTGCCCGACGGAGGGCCGTCCCCACTACCCCAACCACCCCAGCACCCAACAGGCTCCTCTTTCCCCCATCCGACCACTCTTGCCTATCTGGGGCCTGACCAATTACCCCCAGCGAGGCAACCAAAACCTACCTATCTTCCCGGCTCCATGTCTGCAGCTGGGCTGCAGTCCCAGCAGTGGCCACCGCTCCCGGTGGCACTGCTGGGACTAAGAGCTGCCGGTCTGCTGATTGGCTGGCAGCTCAATGAGGCAGGACATCCTCCCTCAAGCAGGTGGAAGTCCTGCCTCGGAACAATTAAAGCCCAGGGACCCATAAAATGCGGGTCGGATCCCCAGGCGAGGCGGAAGCAGGTTCGCCACCGACTTTTTAGTTGGTGGCCGGCTCCCGTCCGCCCAATGTGAAATCCTGGGCATGGACTCTGAGAATTGTAAAAGGCAAATGACTATTGACTTATTGATCTGGATAAATTCAATAGCCTTTCCTAGGTCTGGAGGCGGGCTGAAAAGAAGAAAGGGACCAGCAAGCAGAGTTGTGCAGCCTGGAGAGAGAGAGAGAGAAACAGCTGCTATCAGATAACCAATATAGCAAAAAGGCTGCTAAGACTCTAACACGATTTTAAAGTTGGGGTTTGATGAGGAGAAAAGACCACCAGGGTCACCAGAGATTGCCTTATTAACAGAAGACCAGTTGAAGATGCTCAGAAGAAGTGAGCAAAGAGGATATTGGTTTTGAGAAGGACACTAGGAGATCCAACATATTGCAACTGGGAGAAGTTTGGGACTTGTAACTGCAAGGATACCTTTTCAATGAGAACACTGTGCAATAGATAAATGTGGTGTGGGGTTATCGAGTGAGTTAATAAGTTAATGGGAATACCTTTCTCTGTAATTTAGTGTAGTAGTTACCTACTAAGTACTGTTTAGTTAATGTTGATATTTAGTTTAGTTGTTATGGTAAAAGTCCTAAACCGTGAAACCTTGTGTAATTCTTTAATCAGTCTGGGGAAGTTCACATCTATTGTTTTAAAGCTAACAGTCTCTACTAAGGTTGCCCTTGCTTATCAAGTGTTAACTATCGCTGATCTATATTTTTCTGCTGAAGCACTTCCACCATTTTTGTTGTGGGAAGGACTGTATTTTCTGGCATGCAGTTTGACAACTGTGGTCAGAAAGAACACTTTCAATAAAAGAACAATGTTGACATTGCTCTCTTAAGCCTGACTTTCAGTTGTAACATACAACATAGCAATTTAAATTCATTAAGTTTAGATTAGGAAAGGCTTTGATTCTTAAGGGTTCTTAAAGAACTTATTGTTGTCATGCTCGGCCCTCACCTGCCAAGTATGAACTGACAAAAAGTGCTATCCTTGGGGCATATGAATTAGTACCCAAAGCCTATCACCAAAAGTTTAGAACCCTCAAGAAGCAAGCTGATCAAACTTATCTGGAGTTTGAAAGAAGTAAGCAGCTGGCTTTTTAACAGTGGCTGAGGGCTCTTAAAGTACAGCTCAGCTATGAGAATCTCAGAGAAGTAATTCTGTTAGACAAATTTAAACACTCTCTCCCACTCTCCATAAAGACCCATGTGGAGGAGCAGTGGGTCTAGAGAGCCGGGAAGTAGCCGTTCAGGCCAATAAATTGGTGTTAATTTATAAGTCGGTTTCCCAGGGGAGAACCTTTCAGAATCACCCCCACAAATCCGAAAAGGACAAAGTGTGGGAAGGTGACAGGAGCCCAAGCAGTCCTGGGAGAAAAAGGAAAGCAGGAGACACAGGGGGACCTCCTCTAGCCAAAAAGGAAGGTGCTGTGAGCAAGAGTGAGATCCAGAGACCAGTGTGCTTCCAACGTAATAAAGCAGGGCATTTAAAAGCTGACTGCTGGAAGCTAAAGGGAAAATCGGCAGGGTTAATCAGGACACACCCGCTCAGTGAAGAAGTGAACCTGATGGAAAGCACAACAGTACAAATTGTGCCTTTAACTGCAGTAAGAGTGAGACCCAGGAAGCTGGCGGCTGAGAGTGCAGGAATATTTAACAGGATTCCTGAAGGCTATCAGGGTTTTGTGTCCGAAGGGAAAGTAACCCTCAAGTGGGGCAAGCAAGCCCATTGTAATTTTCAGGGACACAGGATCCACTAGATCTCTTTTACTGGGAAAAGGCCTGACCTGTCCCCCAGAGAGTGCAGTGAACACCAAAATGGTGGTGAATGGTATTGGAGGGTAGTGTATGCCTGAGTGCGACCAAGTTTTGGGACTGGTGACCGTAGGGATTGTGCCCAGTTTGTCTGTGGACAGGGTTGACCTGCTCCTAGGTAATGATCTGGTGGGGGTGAAGGTGGTAGCCCCCCCCACTAGTGAAAGAAACATTGCAGGAGGTCAGAGAGACAGGGCAGTGACTGTAGATGGACCCCTGCAGTTTCCCTGAATGTGTAGTGGATCAGGCCATTTAGCTTAGTTTAGTTTAGTCTAGAGATACAGCACTGAAACAGGCCCTTCGGCCCACCGAGTCTGTGCCGACCATCAACCACCCATTTATACTAATCCTACACTAATTCCATATTCCCACCACATCCCCACCTGTCCCTATATTTCCCTACCACTTACCTATACTAGGGACAATTTATAATGGCCAATTTACCTATCAACCTGCAAGTCTCTGGCATGTGGGAGGAAACCGGAGCACCCGGAGGAAACCCACACAGACACACAGGGAGAACTTGCAAACTCCACACAGGCAGTACCCAGAATTGAACCCGGGTCGCTGGAGCTGTGAGGCTGCGGTGCTAACCACTGCGCCACTGTGCCATGATCAAACCAGCTCCCCCAGAGGAGACTGAATTAGCACTGCAGGCAGATGACCAGGTCTGCCTGTCCGAGACTTTCCTTGGAAAGTTAGGAGACCGAGGGAATGAATTAAATGGATTTTCCCTAGCTTAGGCTCAGCGAGCCGACCCAGAGAGTTAGCACAGGCTATCCAGTCTGAAAGTGAAGCAGAGGGAGTCCCTGACTGTTACTATGTAAAGAATGGGGTACTGATGAGGAAATGGCATCCACCTCACAGACCTGAAAGCAAAGAGTAGACAGTAGTTCACCAGGTAGTGGTGCCGCAGAGGTACCAGAGATATTAAGAAGGGCCCACGAGACTACATTGGCTGTACATGCCAGTATACAAAAGACCAAAGCCCGCATAAGACAGCAGTTTGACTGGCCAAAACTCCACAAAGATGTGGTGGAGTACTGCAGGAGTTGCCACATGTGCCAAGTTGAGAGGAAACACCAACCTACAGTGAAACCTGCACTACTAAGTCCTGTACCGGTGTTAGGAGGACCCTCCAGCAGAGGACTGGTGAATTGTAAGGGATCCCCACTGAGAAGAAAAGAGGACAGGCAGGCACAAGGCTGGCAAAAGGTTAGACAGGGAAGGGGAAAAAGTGATCAAGAGGGCAGTTTAAAGGAAGTTCAGGAGGCATCCCGGATGAAAACCCTTACTGTCTGATCAGCCAAACCCTCAAAATGTGTAACGGTAGACCCCACATCCTCTAGTGTAAATGAAGACATTAGAAGCACCCCACCAGAGTTGCTAACAACATTTACAGGAACCTGCAGAGACAAAGAAAGACCTCTAGGGGGCAGAAAAACCATGAGGGTGATGCCTCACCTAGTCAAAGTGCCAAAGGGGAGTGCAGTAGAGTCTACACAAATACTTGCAGGCAGGAGTGTCCCAGAGGATAAAGAATCTACCCCCACAATCAGGAAAAAAGTGAACCACTCATTCCCTGAAGTCAAAAGCCTTTGCATGACTCAACAATGCACTAAAGGAGAGTTCAGGATAGACTCGCCCACTACTGACTCCCCTGGGAAAAAATTACCTCAGCAGAAACAAAGACCCCAGGCAGTCATGGAAATGGGCAAACGGAAGAGAAACCTCCCCAAAAAAGAACCACATGTTTATTGGGATGCCAAAAAAGGAGTGATTTTAATAAGTTTTAGGATTTGTGAATGAATGAGAGAAATGCATTTTTTTCTTGTATTTTATATTTTCTCCCGACACTTTTAATGAAAGACGCCTTTTCTGAAATTGCATTTCATTCCGCTGGGTGTGGAGGTGTCATGCTGGGCCCCACCTGCCAAGAATGAGGCATATTAATTTTGTCATGAACATTGATTTTAAACTGTTATTGGAGTGAAGAAAGGACTTGTTAGATAGATCAGGCATGGCTGGAAAAGACATTATCATATTAACAGATGGCGCTTGGAAGGACAAAGGACCATTCCCTGACACATTCAACCCACAATGGACCTTGATCACCAGGTATTGTGTGTAAGAACAGCATTCCAGAGACTGCTGCAATCCAAGACATGGTCAGACCAGTTAGTCACATGACTAACCTACTTGGCAACCAGGGTTTTTCTGAATTGTACAAACAGTTTGAACTCAGAGAGAGTGTCTGTTTGCTCCTGGACTGAGAAGATCTCTCCTGACTTCTCCCATCTCTTTCTCACAAGCCTCATGAATCCACTGAAGACACATGAACCCCAAGAGAGAAAGTCTCCTACAGCGAATAAGGTTTAAGAAGAACACTGGGCTCCAACGAAAAGCAAAATCTACCTACAGTCAAGGACTCTACAGTGAGCTCCATGAACCGTAACAACAACACTTCAGATAGTGCCTCAAACTTTTCCACTTTATTTTTCTTCTGCACTTTTCTGTCTCTATTTGCATGTGTGCATCACATATGCATGCTAGCATCGGCGCATCGTGTATCAGTAGGCGTTAAACGAATTAGAGTTTAAGTTAAATAAATTTCAACTTTTCTTCTTTAAATATAAGAAAGCCTGTTTGTGCTGGTTTCTTTGTCTTGTAATTGGAAAGCGATGAGCAAGGATTCACCAAGGGGGAGCTAAAAACACAGTGCCTTTAATATTAAACCCTGTTCCGGTACGACCAGGTGAAGGCTGAGAGAGAACCCTAGCCACCTTTCTCACCTGGTCGTAACACTGCTGATGAGATAGATGCTGTCAAAGGAACTGGGGTCTAATAAGGCCTTTATTCTTCTCCATCTTGTGAGACAATGATTTGCGCTTTGGTGGTTAACTCTGTTTTAATCAGCCTGGTGTGGCTCAGGAGCCTCATTCTGGTATGGCAGTCTCTGCCACACTTGCTGCAGATGAAGGCAGTGGCTGAGAAGGTGCAGCATTCGCTGGCCTCTGCTTTCTCTGAGCCCTCTTCTTAGCCAGCTGAGCTTTCTGATTCTCCTCGCCCCTTCCGATGCCCCTCCAAACAGTCAGCCTTCAGAAGTCACAGCCATTGCTGGCTGTCACCCAGTTGTCTGTGTCAATGTCCGGCATCTTCATATCTCACTTGCAGGTGTTCTTGTAGCAGAGATATGGACATCCATCAGGTCATGACCCAGTGGCCAGTTCACCATTGTAGAGCTTTTTGGTCCACTTACTCTGGTTCATACATGAGAAATAATGGAGTGCACTCAAACTTCTGGATTAAGTAATTATCCAACTTTATTAGGTTCACTCAAAATATATCAAAATATGCAATACAAACCTATGGGTGATCACTTGGCACTAAATACGAAGCAAGCGAAATACCAAAAACCACCTGAGAGTGGTCAATTGCATGTAAATTGTAGTTCTCCAGTGACTGACCAGGTCACTCCTTCTCTACATTTGCAACATTGAAGTTTCTTCAACAGTTTTTTTTATACTTTACTTCTAGGGAGGGACAATAGAGTATACTGACAGTGACATATAGTCCAATTAGTATTTGTTTTAGGTCAAAAATGCCATATTATATGCTGTGCCCTTTGTTTGAAAAAGCCTGCCCTGCCAGTGCCAATCTTGTTTTAAACATCCTTCAGTCAGTTTCCACCAGTTGGGGGGTTTCTTAGGGGCAGTTCCTAACCCTCCAATGTTCAGCTACACTTGGCTGCGTTGGCATTCTTCCAAACAAGTGGTGTCTTTAGCCCTCCAGCTATTGTTAGTTGTTAGTGTCTTATCAAAACTCGTTAATTCTCAAGGCTCAAGGCATGTTCACTCAGTTCAAACACAGACGATTCATCTCTGAATACTACGGCTTTGTTCATTTTGATAGCACTGTCTGGGAAAAGACAATTACTACAGAATGCTATAGTTCAGCATGTTTTAATGGAAACCATCGAACTGTCGTCAGCTCTCAAGGCATGATGGTAATTTGGTCAAGCTTTAGTATAAAGTTAATTTTTAGTAAAATCATTACTGTCTTCCAACGTACAGAAGATCTTTGGGTATATGGCCATCATCCATCCAATGAGTGTGGCTGAGCCATCGCAGATGTCACTGGCTTAATAATGAGTGTACGCTGATGGAATTAGCATGCTTCAGGACTGCTGAGTTGGTGACATTGCCCCATTAAGTGATGCCGAGGATACATCTGATACACCGAAGATGGAAACTGATCAGTCTTTTCTCCTGCCTAGCATATATTGTCCATGTCTCACTACTGGAGAGAAGCGCACTGAGGACACAGGCTTGGTAGACTTGCAGTTTGGTGTTCTCAATCAGGTTGCTGTTGTTCCAATAATTATATAGGATGGAAGGGTGAGAGTGTTTAGTGCTTGAGGAGAGGGAACTATTGATAATGTTAGCTGGCATGAGGCCCAGGAAGAGGACTTGGAAGATCAGTTGACTGAGAAGGAGTTCAAGGAGCATGGACAAGATGGACTTGGAGACTTCCAGGACATCATTCCGATATGACCAAAATAAAAGAGTGGCATTCTGACAGATCTTAAAGCCCCTTGGACACACATTGGGCTGGATCTTGTTCTCCCCCAGGTTCCGTGGCGGGGGTCCTGAAGATGGCTCTGGATGAGCCCCACCACGGACCTCGATGCCGTGAGGGTCAGGTCTGATCCTCCCGGTGGTGGTGACGCTCCGTTGTTGTCCTCCCGCTGCTGGGTGACAGAACCACAATTAAAATATTCAAATCAATGAAATGAATGAATTAACATACACTTACTTGCGATCTTGAGGGCTGCCGCGATCTTTGGCGTGGCGGCCGGCACTCCAGCAGTTTCAAATCCCCATCTAGGGAAAGGCAGTTCCACACTGGTGGGGAGGAAGGAGGAGCTAAGATTTTCAGTGCAGGAGTGGGGGGGACAAGGTGTGGGGGGGACAAGGTCAAATAAATGTAATGGGTATCGGGGATGGTAGGAAGGGTTGGGCTGCAAACTATGTGCAGTTTGGGGGGTGGGGTAAAGGTCAGATGTTAAAGATAAGTGTTTTGAGGGGGAAGGGCAAATAGTTAATGCAATTGTTATTTGTGGGGGTGGGAAAGGGGCATTAGATCGGCGCAGGCTCTTAAAATCCAGCCATTTTTCTTACTTCCAAGTAGAAGCACAAGAGGCAAACATTGTTCTGTGTTGGCAGCTTGCTATTAATATGGCAACTTGTTCAGCACAGTAATAGATGAAGACAGATGTACAGCGTCAGCTCCACCATAATTTTACATTATTTGAAATAATAATGGTTTGCCAACTCCACCATAATTTACATCATTTGTAAAAACAGTGGTTTGCTGTGCATAAACATTTTGTAATACAAAGCCTGCTGTTGAGGGGATTTAAAATGATGTTTATTGTAAAATTGTAGTGGAATTAATCTTGTACATCTGTCAACTTCACTATAACTAAATATGCTCCTATATCAACAAGGACGGACCATATATTGGTTCAGCTGGAATTTCTTGCTCCAATCAAAGAACGTCTTGATACGGTGTAGCAGCATGAGTGTAAAGGAAGTCACCAGGTGCATGTTAAGCAAGTTAATAAAAATATGCAAGCAAATAACCTTTAAAAAATAAAATTTACTCCTGAAATCGTGTAGCTCCACTGATCACAGCACCAGCCTCACTGTAATGTCCAAATTTCACATTATTCTGGTGAGCCCTGTCCCTGGTGCTCATCCATATCGCGGGGAGAGTCGGGGTGGGCGTGGTGCGGGGTGGGAGTTATGCTCTACCCAGTACGAGTTTGGAGGGGAGGAGAGCATTTAATCAGGTGGGATGGTGACGGGTGGAGGTCCCTGTCACCTTCCTGTCTCGCCTCCGCCCCACTTAAGTCTGTGGCAGGAAGGCCCGTGAACGGCCTTCCCGCCCCACTGCCAATTAAGGCCCTTAAGTAGGCAGGCCTGTCACTACGTGGGGAGCATGCCAAGCAAACCTGTGTGGGATACTTGCCTGCTCCAAGGGCTGGGGGTGGGGGTGTGGTTGGGGGGAGCCCCTTGTTCAATGGCACAGTGCCTGATCGAGAGACGTCGCATCAGGAAGGGGGGGGGGGGCCGCTTAGTGCCACCCCCTGCCCTTGCTGCCGACCCCCCGTAACCTCCCCCCCCATAACCCCCACCCGCAAAATGCCTCCTGCCATGACTCATCTGTGGCCTGAGTCCTTCGACTTTGGCACTGCTCAGTAACAGAGCAACCGGCCTCTGATTGGCTGGCAAATCTCAACAGGCAGGACTTCCATTGCTGGGGTCCTTAATCTTGGGGAAGGCCTACCGCTGTCCAATTAAGTACTTAATATCAAGTGTGGCTGTCCAGTGAGTCCATACGTGACTTAAATATAGCCGTACACACTGTAGATGCCCACATACCTGCCATCTTAAGTAGGATAACTGATACTTTAGTCTTAGCCTTACAGCACTGTGCTGATCTGCACCATACTGATAGCCAGCAGATTGGTAGCAGTGATGTGCAACTGGCCCATGAGAGGGATGACAGTGATAAGAGACATGGAAGTGGGAACTCTACTCAAAGCACTTCCACTCCTCACTTCTTGTTCCCCTTCAGTCAGTACCCAACATGCTGCCTCATGGCCTGATGGTTGACCTGCACAGATCTTTAGTGGGGCCGTCATGCATTCCAAAGCCCAGAGGTTGTCAGCCAAGAGAATCTCAGCAGTCAGAGCAGGGAACTGAAGAGCCTACCTCTAACTCTGCTGAAGTCATGTGGGAGTGCTACGAAAAGGAAGATAAAACTTTGTAATAAAAACAAAGTGCTGGAAATACTCAGCATGTCTGGCAGCATCTGTGGAGAGAGAAACAGAGTTAACATTTTAGGTCTGTGACCTGAGCTCTGATGAAAGGTCACAGACCTGAAACGTCAACTCTGTTTCTCTCTCCACAGATGCTGCCAGACCTGTTGGGTATTTCCAGCACTTTCTGTTTTTATTTCAGATTTCCAGCATACATAGTATTTTACTTTTATTTTCGTAAAACTTTGTAGTTGCAAAATGGTATGCACATGGGTGTATGAGAAAATGTTATGTTGTGAAGTTTCTGTTACTTAGGAGAAGCACATAACTTGTATTATTTTGTATCACTTTCCCGTCTTACCTATTCTTGGTTGCTGGGTGGGAAGTGGCTTTTTCATTTACTTGATGATGAATGGAAAGACATGACTGAAGGGGACCAATGTGGGGATGTACAAGGGGTAGTTGGTTATTTGCAAGACTGATTTGTGTCAGTGGGATTGGTGGATGTATAAGAAGAATGGCCATTATATCTGGTTCTGACATCTGTGCGTTGGTGCAACTAAAGTGAACTTTGCATTAACAAGAACATCTGTGGCATCCTAGCAGCAATGTGAGCAGCTGGCGCTGCATTGCCTTCATCACCTTCCTCCTTGTCCTCTTTGGAATCCTCCACAATGTAGGCTCTGCGCCTTGTTCCTCCTGCAGGGCCAAACCTCCCTGCTGCGCAATGCTTTACATACGCAGCACACCACAAACATTCTGGAGACCATTGCTGGTGGGTAAAGAAGGCCACATTGAGATGCCTAGGCACCTGAAGTGTATCTTCAGCATGCTGATGGCTTGCTCAATCACACATCTTCAGCTTCTTCATCAATGAATATCCCTCCATCATAAAGTCGGAAGTTGGGATGTTCACTGATGATTGCACAGTGTTCAGTACCATTTGCAATTCCTCAGCTAATGAAGCAATGCGTGCCCATATGCAGCAAGACCTGGACAACATTTGGTCCTGGGCTGATATACTGCAAGTAACCTTCACACCACACAAGTGCCTGGCAATGACTGATATGACTGATTATCTCCAATGAGAGAAGATCTAACCACCTCACCTTGACATTCAATGGGGTGTTACCATTGTCAAAACCCCTGTCATCAACATCCTGGTGGGGACAGGGGGCGGGAGGGTGGCATCACCATTGACCAGAAACCTAATTGGACTAATTGGACCAGTCACGTAAGTACTGTGCTACAAGAGCAGGTCAGAGGCTGGGAATTCTGCAGCGAGTAACTCACCTCCTGACTCCCCAAAGCCTGTCCACCATCTACAAGGCACAATCAGGAATGTGTTGGAATACTCTCCACTTGCCTGGATGGGTGCAGCTTCAACAACACTCCAGAAGCTCAACACCATTCAGGACAAAGCAGCCCGCTGATAGTCACTCCAACCACCAGCTTAAACATTCACTCCCTTCATCACTGGCACACAGTAGCAGTAGTGTGTGCCATCTACAAGATGCGCTGCAGCAACTCACCAAGGCTTCCTCGACAGCACCTAACAAGTCCACAACCTCTCCCACCTAGAAGAACAAGGGCAACAGGTGCATGGGAACACCAACACCTGCAAGTTTCTCTCCAAGCCACACACCATTATAGCTTGGAACTATATTACTATTCCTTCATTGTCACTGGGTCGAAAACATGGAACTCCCTTCCTAACAGTCAATGACACCCTGCGCCTGTGGGAAGCCTGCCAGAGACACAAACACAAGCACCCACTCATTCTAACCAGCATCATCGAAATTCACAGTCCTGGAAAACAACGCACAAGTCACCTGTCTTATGCATTTGTATGTTGCTGACTGGAAGATACCAGATATGTCTCTGGCAGAGCCCTGGAAGGATCCAGATGCAAAAAATTGAGGGTGGTGGTCATTGATAGCCACTAGTAACATGTAGTCATCAGGTCCAGCAGGAAGCAGATCTTCTTCTAGGAGGATGCAAATGCCTGCCACCACCTGACGTGACATCTTGAGCCTCCTGAAGCACTGCTGTTCTGACATGTCAAGGAAGTTCAGACTCTGCCTGTCCATCTTATGTCATGGGTAGTGCCTCCCAGCAAGTTACACACCTCTTAGTTTAGAGATACAGCACTGAAACAGGCCCTTCGGCCCACCGAGTCAGTGCCGACCATCAACCACCCATTTATACTAATCCTACACTAATCCCATATTCCTACCACATCCCCACCTGTCCCTACATTTCCCTACCACCTACCTATACTAGTGGCAATTTATAATGGCCAATTTACCGACCAACCTGCAAGTCTTTTGGCTCTCTGCTGCTCTGGAGTGAAACCTGAACTCAGAAGCTCCTGACTCAGACGACAGTGCTACCAATTGAGTCATGGCTCACATAGATGAGGTAGAAGCAGAAGTGGACAATGTTGCTGATTAGGAAAACAGTGGTCTTGGTGATGGAGCCAATGTGGAGGAGGAGATTGGAGCTCTTGGTCAATGCTCAGGATTTCTCACTTTCTGACTCAATCTGAAGTGAAAGCTAAGAAAGTTAATGAAGATAAGACCAAAGGCAATTAGATGTTGACAGCCGAAGAGCATGGTTTCAGCTTTTCCAACTTTAAGTAGCAGTAAATTTTACCTCATGTAGGTCTTCCCTTCTGACAGGAGATTGGAGAGTGCAGTAACAATCTATGGATCAATTGAGGAGACAGAGAGGGATCTCTTGATGCCATCAACATATCTGAGCAAATTGAAACCAGTTTCCAGAACGCTACTTTTAAGGAGTGGCAGATAAATAATAAAGGATGAGATTAAGGTTGGATCCTTTGGATATTCCAAAGGTGACCTTGCAGGCAGAAGAGGAAAATCCATCGGCTGCGAAGAAAGTCCTGCATTACAACCAATGTTGCCTCTAAGCTGCACGGCTGCATGGCAACCCGGAAGTTCCCATGCAGGTTGTACACAGGTTGGCCCTTTAAAGGGACTGTGCACTTAAGCAAATCACCCACCGACTACAGGAAAAAACTAGAGGGTATGTTGGTTGCGACAGGTCTAAGCAGAACCTGGAAACTGCAGTGACATGGAGGTGGACTATAAAGCAGAAATATAAGAGCAGGCTGGAGTGGTCAAGAATGCTGGAGGTGGCAGAGAGGTTGAGCAGGATGAGACAGAGGAGTCAAAAAGGATATTATTTGTGATTTTTACTCTAGTAGTGCTGTGGGCAGGTTAAAAGCCAGATTGGAGGGTCTCAAAAAAGAAGTGGCAGGAAAGTGGAAGCTTAGTTTTAAAGCAATAGCACATTCCAAGACTTTGAAACAAAGGACAATTAGAAATAAAGTGACAATTAGACTGCGTGACAGGGTTGAGAGTGGGTTTCATGAGGAAGGGGTTGGTAATGGCAGTCTTGAAGGAGGTATAGGAAATGTTGTATAATAGAGACATATTGTTAATTTTTCTGGTAATGGGATTGAGGAGGTGAGATAGGTGGTCTGGAGCTAGAACAGGAGGCTATTAAGGGAACAAATTAGTTTGCTGTGCTAAAAATAGAATAGGATGAGAAAGTGGTCAGAAAGAGCCTAACCAAGACCTCAGAGGTGTGAAGACTACATGTCTTTATGATCAGAAAAATTGATGAAATGGCTGAGTGCGAGTGGGGGAGTCAATGTGAAGGGTTAGGTTAAGAGGGACAAACACAGCAAGGCAGTTGGCAGAGGTGGGTGAGGGTGAATGTGTTTATATGGAGATTGAAGTCACTGAAGATGAGGAGTCCTTCAGTTCAGAACCTGAAAAATTGAGATTGGCTAAAGGGGGTGCAGGAGCAGTGGGACCTGGGTGTATATGTGCATAAATCATTGAAGGTGGCAGGACAGGTTGAAAGCACAGTTAATAGAGCATACAGCATCCTAGACTTCATTAATAGGGGCATAGAGTACAAGAGCTAGGAAGTTATGTTAAACTTGTATAGAACACTGGTTCGGCCTCCACACTTCTGGAAAGATATGAAGGCATTAGAGAGAGTGCAGAAAAGATTCATGAGAATGGTTCCAGGGGTAAGGAACTTCAGTTGCATAGCTAGATTGGATAAGTTGGGACTGTTTTCCTTACAGAAGAGAAGGTTGAGAAGAAATTTGATAGAAGTGTTCAAAATCATGAAGGGTCTGGACAGAGTAGATAGGGAAAAACTGTTCCTATTGGTGGAAGGATCGAGAACAAGAAGCCACAGATTTTAGGTAATTGGCAAAAGAAGCAATGGCAACATGAGGAAAACATTTTCACACAGCAAGTGGTTTGGATCTGGAATGCACTACCTGAGAGTGTGGTGGAGGCAGGTTCAATTGAGGCATTCATGAGGGAATTGGATTGTTATCTGAAAAGGAAGAATGTGCAGGGCTAAGAGGAGAGGGCGAGGGAGAGGCACTAGATAAATTGCTGTTTCAGAGAGCCAGTGCAGATACAATGGAGCAAATGGCCTCCTTCAGTGCTGTAACAATTCTGTAAAATTCTGTGGAGAGAGGGAGGATATTTCTATGATGAAGATGCCTTGAAACCTGAAGGGTGGTAGTGGGGCATGGTGGTGGAGAAGTAGATGAGTGGAATCTTGAAGGACAGATGAGCAGCAATAGAGATTGAGATGTTCAAAAAATGGGGTAGGAGCTGAAGGAATAAGAGGAATAGACCAATGCGAGATCTCACCACTGTAAACAGTTTTCAGGCAAGTGTGGAGTGCGGAAGTGGCTACAGATTCACTGAATGGGCTGTGGGATAAGGGGAGACTCAATGGAGGGATTGGTAATGGTGCTAGCAGAGAGAGTGGGATGGAGGGGAGGTTTGATAGATTAGACCCAGAAAAATGAGGCAGGTGGGAAAATTGCCCTCAGAGGGGTGTAAAACTGTTGAGTTACTTCTGTCTGCTATGCACTCTGCTGGCCAAGCCAAAGGACCCAGAGGGAGCCATTTCAATAAAGACAAAAGTTCAGCAAGACAGAGAGAGAGAGGAGTTTGATGGAGGGACAACAGGAGGTGGGGCTGGACACCAGGTGACCACGGAACCATTAGCTGGGGATGGCTGGAGACATATAAGAATAAACATGCATCAAAAATTGGCCAAAAATGTTGGAATTTTTAAATCATGTATGTACTTCCATTTAATTATCCAGAACTGTGTTATGTGACTTTAATGGCCAATTCAGATTCTAAGGTGTCATCTATTCATAGCAGCAAGTAGACAGGATCCAAATAAAAATCACAAAGAAGACATTTTTCAGGGCCTAATGGGAATAATAATTAATATAAAAATGTGTATACATTGACTATTTTTCACCAGATCAGTCATTGCTTTAATGCTGGTCAAAAACAAATCACTGTCATGACAAAATACAAAAACATGCTGTTATTGCCTAGTGGTCAAACACCCAAGGAATAATTGAAACATTTTTAAATGCAAGGAAAAGCTTTGTGCGAGTCATTTGTGATATTTATTTTAAAAGGAAATAGTTTGTAAACATGGCAGTAAGACACAAAACTAAAACTGGACTTCCCTCCATTCACTTTCATCATGACTTTCATTCTTTATGGTGATCGGATAATGCTTTAAATGATCACACACTAATCTACTGAAATCTTTTAAGTTTGTACAAAGGATTAACTTTGTAAACTGCTAATTGACTGTGTGTAATGTCTGCATCCTCTTCAAAGTCTGCAAGGAGTCTAGACTGCATATAGCCTCTCCTATCATTCCCACCCCACAGAAGACATAGCTGAGGCCAAAAGTAACTTCCGACAGAAGTGGCACATCAACAATGGGAGGAAAAATTAAAATGAATTCATCACTTAATCCTAAACGCAACAGCGGTTTTCAATTATTACTACAATGTTCCAGTCTTTGTAATTATTCTCATGAAAAATAAATGGAAACGGTTTTACGTGTTTGCAGACGATTCACAAAAGGAAAATCTGCTAAAAGGCCCAGTGTCATCAGGAATTCCTCACTTGCAAATAAGAAATTCCAGTTGACAAACATTGGACATCAAAGATCCTGGTGGCTCAAAAAGCAGCCCATTTAGTAACAGTGAAATTCTGTCAATAATTTTAATGTAAACTCAGCAGAAATACAGATTAGGATAATCATTTTGTACTCACACTGACTTTTTCAGTCAAATTATTGACTGAAAGAATTTCATCCATCACATTTTGTCAGACAAAACTCAAGTCCAGTATTTTTTTCAAACATTGATGTCAGCAACTTTAGTTCAGGGAAATCCATGCATTCTTCAATGCAAGAAAAACTTTAAAGTAGTCAGGGTGTTACAAGCCTGATGTTGGCTATCAGGAATTTCTTACTTGCAAGTAAGAAATTCCTGACAATACTGGGGCTTTAACCCCTTTGCAGCAGGTGAGTACTTTGCAGCCTTGTATGCATGGCCATAACAGAATTTTGATTGAGGTGCCTGGAGCAAAGGGGTTAAACTGCACTAACAGAAAAGGGAAGCTGTGAACCACTTTGGCTTTTATTTTCTGTTGGCGCTGGAGTTTATAACCCCTCTAGTTCATTCACCAGACAGGTTCCCTTTTAATGGCAAGAAAATTCTTGAACTGAAAGGGATTATTGAACATATCTGACCTGCACTCAACCTTGCAAGCAGCCCTTTCTTCTACCTTTCAAATGCTGCAGAGTTTTAATCCACAGTCGAGCTTAGTGACTTCAGTCACCCTGCTCACAATTTTTGTAAAACAGGACCTAAATCATACTTTGTTTTATCCAGCAATTATACATATGTACATCTATCAATTTTGTGCCCAATAATTTAAGTATTTTTCATTTTCTTATAACTGAATCATTTTATTGGATTTTAAGATAAGCATTAGTGGGTCAATAGGAAGGAGGTTCTCCCTCTACTTACCCACCACCCCTGCTACCATGATACTAGCCTCTAATCTTAAACTGTCCACCTGAAAATGACTATATTTTTCCTTAAATCTGTTAAATATCTGATGGGGGGTGGGGGGAGGGGTGGTGGAGTGATATTGAGATCACAGCTGTTTAAAGATAAACTTAGTAGAAAGCTATTCTTTAAAAGATAGATGTATATCAAAATACCAGTGTTCATCTCAATAAAAAAATATTGTTTATGTGGTTTATGATACCATTGCAATCAGATTGAATTATCCTATAATTCAGTTTCAACATCTATTAGTTTTATTGAATTGATTCATGGTTAACTGAAAGGCAATATCCTGTGCAATCAGAAAGCTAAATATAACCAGCTGGATAGAACTGCTGATAACTATACCAGCCCTGGAAATAATTTATTTACTGTGTAATAAAGAAAACTTAAGCATATAATAAAATCTGTTTTTCACAGATGTGAAATTGAAAAAAAGTGGATTCCTCATGCACGCGGGGTTTGAATGGCTGTTATAAAACTCCAAAGCTTTTACCTCACTGTTTAAGATGTCATCTAATCCCTACAATTAGATTCTTGCCCTGAATTTACAATTTTCTGTTTTATCCTGTTTTAATTTGTATGTGATTTTTTTTTAATTGTTTTAAATTGATTTTTAAGGCAGCAGTGAACTCATACGAGTGTGAGTGTAGCTCTTGTAGTTTAGCATACTATTTGATGCAACTCACAAACACACATGTTCTATTTTACACACAATGCAATGGCAGATGATTATATAATGCATTCCCTCAGTAGCTTAGTCTCCTATATGCTAAAAGGGACAGACAACCAGACATGCATATATTGGCACCCTTGTGTTACATCTGTAATTAGCTATATAGAAATGCTGTCAATGGAAATGACAACCTTGTAGATTTCATGTCATTAAAGCCATATTTACAAGACCTATGTAACTGTTCACAGTTTCTTTTTATTAAACTAAGCACTAGAGTAGTATTTGTATTAAACTGGAGGCCCTATTAAATCAGCACAGTAAGGAATAAATTAATTCCATAAACTTACATGTACTGTTTAAAATTTATTTTATTTATCTTTCATCAGTTTTCAAATAACCTACCTGACTCTACTAATACAATGAGTAAGATTCTAGACTGGCGTTGGATTTGTTGATTCTAGCTGAAAAATTGTACTGGTGCCTCAGCATTGCCAAGCTAAGGAGGGAACAATAAATCAGTCATTGTTCCCACTTCCGATCACTAGCCAGTAGCCCTCGGCAGGATATGAGCATTTAACAGGGGCAGGATTAGGATCGGCTGTGATGGTTCTACTGCTGAATAGCTTACTGACACTCACTGTCCAGATTGATATTTGAAGAATTAGCCCTTTGGCAAAGTATCAGAGGGCGCCCAACACCTGTGCAGTGATGTCCCAGCATATGTTGATTTCTTAAAAACATGGACATGATGAGATCAGTTATCTAAGTTGAATGTGTTAGTTGCACCCATGTAAAAGTTTTACCTTTAGCCTTATGTCAAGTAGCCAAACAAAGCAAACCAATACAAAGTGATCTGCCTTTCAGATACCAAGGTCTCCAAACACATGTATATTTCCTTAATTTTGACAAATTACAATCATAATCTTAGGCTTCAGTTGCTTGATAACTGGAAATTAATTCAAGGTGACTGGATAGACCTACCACTCCAAGCTAAGTTCTCTGGTTGTCAATCCTTCACTCCAATAAAAATAAAACTTGAACAAATTAGTTCTGAATGTTATTCACTCAGGACCTCTTCAATGCATTTTTTTTTCTGAAGCAAAACATGCATTGCTTCGTGATATCTTTAAATACTGTTATAATGTACATAGTCACATTAATTGCTAACAATACCTCTGCTCTTATGTAGTGTTTCTATTTAGTTATGTTGATCACAACTGACAGAACATACAATAATAGATATCTGGGAATGAGTTAAAAGTGACAAAGCAAACAAAAAAAGGATCAATTATTAATTCAGCAGAGTAAAGTGGTTTGAGGTAGGATGAAAAATGACCAGATGATGCCCTTAAACAGAAGCAATATGATGATGTGCACTACATAAGAAATAGGAGCAGGACTAGACCATATGGCCCATCGAGTCTGCTCCGCCGTTCAATAGGATCATGGCTGATCTTAAGTTTCAACTCCACTTTCCCACCCACTCACCATATCCATTGATTCCCTGAGACACCAAAAATCTGTCTAGCCCAGCCTTAAATGTATTCAACGATGGAGCATCCTCAACCCTCTGGGGTAGAGAATTCCAAAGATTCACAACCCTTTGAGTGAAGTAATTTGTCCTCATCTTAGTCCTAAATGATCGACCTCTTATCCTGAGATTATGCCCCCGTGTTTTAGATTTCCCGATCAGTGGAAACAATCTCTCGGTGTCTACCCTATCCAGCTCCTTCAGAATCTTGCATGTTTCAATGAGATCACCTCTCATTCTTCTAAACTCCAGTAGGTATAGGCCCAATTTACTCAGCCTCTCATCATAGGACAACCCCCTCACCCCAGGGACCAATTTAGTGAACCTTCACTGTACCACCTCCAATGCAAGTATATCCTTTCTTAAATGTGGAGACCAAAACTGCGTACAATACTCCAGATGTGGTCTCTCCAAAACCCTGTACAATTGTAGCAAGACTTCTCTATTCCTGTACTCCAATCCCCTTGCAATAAAGGCCAACATGCCATTTGTCTTCCTAATTGCTTGCTGTACCTGCATGCTAACTTTCCTTGTACAAGCACACCCAAGTCTCTTTGGACATCAACATTTACAAGTTTTCACACCTTGCACTCCCTTCTTATACTCCATCTGCCGTCTTGTTGCCTACTCACTTAACCTGTCTTATATCTTTTTGCAGCTTCTCTGTGTCCTCCCCACAGCTTAACTTTCCACCTACCTTTGTATCATCAGCAAACTTCGATGCAGTATTCTCTGTCTCTTCATCTAAGTCATTAATAGAGATTGTAAATAGCTGAGGCCCAGCACTGATTCTTGAAGCACTCCACTATTCACTGCCTGCCAACTAGAAAATGCCCTGTTTATGCCGACTCTTTGCTTCCTGTCCATTAACCAATCCTTTATCCATGCTAATATATTACCCCCAACTCCATGAGCCCTTATCTTGCCTGTTAACCTTTTGTGTGGCACCTCATCAAATGCCTTTTGGAAATCCAGGTATACAACATTTACTGGTTCCCCTTTATCTACCTTACTGGTTACATCCTCAAAAAACTCTGATAAATTTGTCAAATAGGATTTCCCTTTCGTAAAACCATGTTGACTTGTACTAATCATACTGTGCTTTTCTAAGTGCATTGTTAAGACTTTCTTAATAATAGATTCCAGCATTTTCCCAATGACTGATGTTAGGTTAACTGGCCTGTAATTCCCTATTTTCTCTCTCCCTCCTTTCTTGAAAGCAGTGTAACATTTGCCAACTTCCAACCTGTTGGGACCATTCCTGAATATAAAATTTTTTGAAAATCATAGCTAGCACATCCGCTATCTCTGCAGCTATCTCTTTTAGAACGCTAGGGTGTAGGCCATCAGTCCCGGGGATTTGTTGGATTTTAGTCCATTAAGTTTCTCCAGTACTTTTTATCTGCGGATATTAATTTCCTCACTCTTCTTAGCCCCTAGGTTACTGTCTATTTCTGGTATGAAACTTGTGTATTCTACTGTGAACACAGACACAAAATATTTGTTCAATGCCTCTGCCATTTCCTTATTCCCCATGATAATTTCTCTTGTCTCTGTTTCTAAGGGACCAATGATTACTTGAGCTACTCTCTTCCTTTTCATATACCTATAAAAGCTCTTACAATCTGTTTTTATATTATGGCTAGTTTACTCTCAGTCTATTTTTTCCTTTTTTATCAACTTTTTGGTGGCCCTTTGCTGGTTTCTAAAACATTCCCAATCCTCAGAATTGCTACACTTTTTTGCAACATTGTAAACCTTTTCTTATAATCTAATACTATCCTTAACTTCCTGAGTGAGCCATGGATGAGTCTTTCTTGCTTAGTTTTTGTTTTTCAATGGCTTGTACTGGACAGACTCAAAGCCCTTTTCACGTTATGTTTTTAAGTGGACTATGTGCAGTTGTTTAAACCTGATCTGAACACCCCATCCATCTGGAGATCATTAAAGTCTTCAGCTACTACAAGACTTATACTAATGCTGCTGTCAGCTCCCAAAAATGTGTGGGGTAAGTAGATTGGTACAGTATATAGTAATGCACTGAATTTTCTATACACCGAAAGGGACCTACTGCTTATACATTGTTCTCCAACGCACAGCTAATTCCAGTGAGTTTCTGGTCACCACTATAGAATATGGAACCACAGTTCCAAAGCCGTTGCTTTATTTGTGAAAATGAGATAGCCAGTGTTTCCCTCACTGAGCTGATGGTGTTTATAATTTATTTATTTAGAGATACAGCACTGAAACAGGCCCTTTGGCCCACTGAGTCTGTGCCAACCATCAACCACCCATTTTATACTAATCCTACATTAATCCCATATTCCTTACCACATCCCCACAATTCTCCTACCACCTACCTACACTAGGGGCAATTTATAATGGCCAATTTACCTATCAACCTGTAAGTCTTTGGCTGTGGGAGGAAACCAGAGCACCCAGCAGAAACCCACACGGTCACAGGGAGAACTTGCAAACTCCACACAGGCAGTACCCAGAATCAAACCCAGGTTGCTGGCGCTGTGAGGCTGCGGTGCTAGCCTCTGCACCACCCCAATGTAGAGACTGAATTCAAGTGATCCACAGGACAAATAGATTGTAAAACTGCCAAATCAAAATAGCTATTTTTACCGTGGTTAAAAGAAAATCAGCAATGAGTTTAATTTGTATATCGAATATAAACAGATTAGCAACAGTAGTACACCAGCTAGCTTCCACTATTACCATGCATAGTGCACAGAAGTGCCATTGCACCAGCCAGTTAATCATCACCTGCATGGAGATACACTCTTGTAATTCCATACTTTGGGCTGTAGTATCATGCAGCATCGCTGATGCCATCTCAGGCTCAATAAAATATTCCCAATATTCCCTTTTCCATATATATCAACTGAAAAAGATTGCTTTCTCTCCCTCAATTTTCTTCCCTTCCTTTCATTTGCCTTCAGAGGGTGTTGACACCTTGTTGGATACACTTCCAAAGGCACAAGTAGCCCTAAGGTACCTTGCCTCAATGACCATTATTCACACATAAACCTTGACAGTGAATGACAGCAGCCTATTCATTCACATGGGACTGCTGAATTTAACATTGTGCTCCCCAAAGTCCATATATGCACACTTGCAGGATGGGTTGATGGCAATTATCAGTTACAGTGACTTGCGGCATTTTTTCCCCCTCTACTCCAGGGGCACTGAACTCACTTGCAGTGCCTTACCACCAGCCCAGCTGAAATCAGCTAACTTAGCACAGTCTAAGTATCAGAGATAAAACCTTCCTAGTCTGTATTGCTCAGCTACTCATTGGCTAGAAGAGTTGAGCCATCAGAGAAGGCCACTGATGAAAGGACATGCCTATATTTCTCTTCCAAATGCTGACCTATCAGCCATGCATTTTCACTAGTTTCTGTTTTTATTACATAGAATCATAGAATGGTTGTAGCACAGAAGGAGGCAGTCGGCCTGTCGAGTCTGTGCTATTTCTCTACAATGTACATAATGAGCTTAGTGGGTGCACATCTTCATGGATTTGTATTTAAAATGTGGATAAACTGTCCAACTTTTAAAGGAGAATATGATCAATTTGTAGATGAATACTGAAGAATTCTATGAATCATCATAATGGAAGAACTGTTGTCTTGATTGCATGTGCATGCCATGACACCAAGATTATGTAGGTTGGAGCTTGAAGCTACTATTAATTAAACATTGTCTAAATGATAGAGGTGTGACTATCAATGTAGAAAGCCATTATCTCACTTTGGAGGCACTTAAAGGACTAGAAGCTATAGCATAGGGCGGCACAGTGGCGCAGTGGTTAGCACCGCAGCCTCACAGCTCCAGCGACCCGGGTTCAACTCTGGGTACTGCCTGTGTGGAGTTTGCAAGTTCTCCCTGTGTCTGCATGGACTTCCTCCGGGTGCTCCGGTTTCCTCCCACATGCCAAAGACTTGCAGGTTGATAGGTTAATTGGCCATTAGCAATTGCTCCTAGTATAGGTAGGTGGTAGGGAAATATAGATACAGGTGGGGATGTGGTAGGAATATGGGATTAGTGTAGGATTAGTATAAAAATGCGTGGTTGATGGTCAGCACAGACTCGGTGGGCCGAAGGGCCTGTTTCAGTGCTGTATCTCTAAACTAAACTAAACATAGTGTTGGTTGTGGCAAATTGGAGGATACACAATTCATAATTCATTGGGCGGCACAGTGGCGCAGTGATTAGCACTGCTGCCTCACAGCTCCAGTGACCTGGGTTCAGTTGTGGGTACTGCCTGTGTGGAGTTTGCAACTTCTCCCTGTGACCTGCACGTATTCATGCATGGGCTATGATACCTGGTTGAGGGGAGGCAATGGACACCTGGAGGCAACAGACACCTGGAGGACTTGATATTGGCCTTGGTTAAGTGATGGAGCTCTTGTTTCCGAGTCAAAAGCTTGTGGGTTCAAATCCTACACCAAGGACTTGCGTAAATTAGAGTGATATTCCAGCACAGTATTAAGGGAATTCTGCATTGTCTTAGGTGCCATCTTTTGGATGAGACTTTAAACCGAGGCCCCATCTGCCATCTCAAGTGAATATGAAAGGTCTAATGGTACTATATCGAAGAAGAGCAGGGGATTTCTCCCTGGTGTCCGGGCCAATATTTAATCAACATCACAAAAACAGATTATCTGGTCATTATCACATTGCTGTTTGTGGCAGTTTGCTGCGTGTAAGTTGGCTGCCACACTTCCTACATTATGACAGTGACTACACTGCAAAAGTACTTCACTGGGTGTAAAGCATTTTAGGACATCCAGAGGTCCTGAAAGGCTTTCCTTTTTAATAAAGCTTGCAAAAAATTGTTAATTTTATGAAGGATAGTCATATGTTTTATACAAAGCAAAAGAAATATATTTTTTGGAGGGTTTTCCAACCCCTCACCTGCTGCTGAGCAAACCGATAAAGAATCTGGCTGCTGGAAATTTTCATAAAATACAACAACAATTTTTTCTTCTCTCTCAGTATATGGGCGTCACTGGCAAGGTCAGCATTTACTGCCCATCCTTAGTTGCTCTGATGCAACTTAGTGGCTTTCTTGGCCACATCAGAGGACAGCTAAGAGTCAACCACATTGGTATGGGACTGGAGTCACACATAGGTCAGGAATGGAAAGCAGGCTTCCTTCCCTGAAGAACATTACTGAACCAATTGGGTTTGTACAACAATCTGACAGTCTCAGCCACTTTTATTGATACCAGCTTTTTATTTCCAGACTTTTTTAAATGAATTAAAACTCTCAAACTGCCATGGTGAAGTATGAACTCACGTTCTATGGATTATTAGTCCAGGCTTCTGGATTACAAGTCCAGTAACAGATCTACTACTTCACCATATCCTCATTTTTTTTTACCACTTGATAACTTTCACCCTCCCCTCCTCTGCTTGAATATTTTGGGTAAATTTTTGTCTTTGGAATTAGGACATAAAACATCACCTTGGCAAAGTACCGAGAGAGAAATCAGGTGAAGAGAATTGCACAGCAATAATGGAGCCCTTGCTGTGGCATGGTTCTATACATGCTCTCCAGTGTAATGCCCAAGTGGCCCTTATTCATAGTCATAGAGAGATACGGCACTGAAACAGGCCCTTCGGCCCACCAAGTCTGTGCCGACCAACAACCCCACCCATTTATACTAATCCTACATTTAATCCCATATTCTCTACCACATCCCCACAATTCTCCTACCACCTCCCTACACTAGGGGCAATTTACAATAGCCAATTTACCTATCAACCTGCAAGTCTTTGGCTGTGGGAGGAAACCAGAGCACCTGGCAGAAACCCACGCGGTCACAGGGAGAACTTGCAAACTCCGCACAGGCAGTACCCAGAAACTGAACCCAGATCGCTGGAGCTGTGATGTTAACCACTCTTTGTGGGGGGGAGGGGAAACGTCAAATTCAAGCCTAAGAGTGGAACCTTCCCAGTCTTCATGACTTAACTAAACAGTTTAACCATCTGAGGCATTGGGAGAACTCCATTATTTCATGCTCAGTAGAAAAAGTACTTTTTAAAAAAAATATCAATTCAAAACTGGACTTAAATGGCTACAACAAAAGCAAACAAGAGTACTCTTCAACAAATAACATTTTGTGACTTTGTGTAATACACAAGTATGGAAACATAAGCAAAAATCCTAAATCCACATTCTCAAGGAGGCAAAGCAAAATAAACAAAGAAATTGAAAATAAAGTCAGAGGTATCACTGAATAATTTATGTTCAGAAAATTAAGTTGCCCTGTGATACATATACACCGCTTAACTACTTTGCTGTCCTGGTGTTGCGACATTCAGTTTTTATACAGCTTTCTTTCAACCCCCTACCAATCCATCCATATGCTAAAGTCAAAGGCCCTGGGAAACTTGGCTCAGATTAACCCATACTAAAAAACAAAGATTGCTGGATTCAAAGGAAACTTTCCCCCACCCCCACAGTCTCTTTTCTTTGAACATTATGCATAGCAATTGACCAGAACAACCTCCAGAAAAAATAAATAAATCTATATCCTCTCGCTGGTATAGCAAACAAAGACAGTAGCAAGTAGCACGAGGCAGGATCTATCAATAATACTTGAAAAGGGAACAATAGTCTGCCAGCTGAAAGTTCTGAGCAATATCTGCAGCTCAAATCCTTCGCTGAACAACATATTTGAAACTGAAAAAGATAAAGGATTTTCAAAAAGAAATCTGTTACAAGTTTAAAACTCAATTTAAGAGCTCCCTCATGCAGGAAAATCCATGCCACTCACAATATGCAACAAAACAAACTATGTGAATGCTGGAAGCTTCCATCAAAGGTCTTTAAAATTATCAACATACTGTATGCAGCTGTCTCCAGCAAAAAGGAAAATAAATGTTAAAATTAAAAGAAACAAGACTGTACAATAGCCTTCTTTAATCAAGCCATTGACAATGCAGTCTTAAACCAATTAGTGTTGCAATTTGTTGACATTAAGCATCTGGAAGTTAATGTAATGACTTCCTACACCCTTGTAGCAGGACAGGAAAAATCACTTGCTCTTCCAAGCCCTTTAATTCTGACTGCAAACTGGCAGTTAACATTCTGAGGGACAATCATAAACCATTTACATATTTGCTTTTAAATGAATAAGCCTACTGTACAAAACTAAAATTGTTGACTTTGTTTTCATTTCTTGTTAATAAAATAAGTTTCCCATCTTTAAAATCTGTAAGTAACTATTCCATAAGGTTTCACTGACGTAGAGCTTTGAAGACCCATTTGTGGTTGGCTTCATGCTGCAATAGTAACTACCTTTCCATTCTAGAGGATTGAGTTATTAAGAAACTATACAGTAAATTCACCAAATTGCACACTCCCAATAAAGAGTTGTTGAAAAATAGCTAGAACACCATAGCACCATTTAATGTCAACACATTCCTCTCAAGTGCAGCTCCCGGATGAATTCACTTAACAGTAAACTTGTACAACATTCAACCAAAAATTCTATGATCCTTTACAAAATAGTTGAAAAAATAAATTTCCAAGAAAAAGAGACAGTAGCTCATTTTCTTTTTTCTGATATTCAGTACTGCAAAAACGTCAGGAATATGACTCCAGCAGATGTAAACTATTTTAAAATAATCATGTGTGTATATTTCAGTGACTTAGCTTACAATAATGCCAAATCTAGATTGAGCCAGCAAAGTTCCAAATACAGTAGTCAATTCAACATGTGAGTGAGAACTGGACACCCTTGCAAGTTAGCACACTAGTCTTTTCCATTTCTACTAGTGCCATACAAGAAGCAGGTTTCAATAGATATGAGCTGATTTACATTGTGCATATGCCATCAATAAGTTGGCAATCTCATTACAAAGATTGGTGTGTCACACTGATAAAGCATGTTGAAATATTGCGGGTACAGTAGACAGAACAGGAGACATGTTGGGCTAAATTTTATAAGCCCGCTGCTGAAATTGGCAGCGGGCGAAAAAATGGTGGAGGAAGAGACGGAAAGCAAGAAGACATAAAGTATAGTGCTGTTGCAGTTGCTATCCTGTATCATTGTGACTGGTTATTATTAAAACACTCAGTTCTCTGTCCTATACTCAGGGCCATATTGTTGAAACTCAGCCTGCTTAGTCATATGAAGACCTGTGGCAGAAACTTGCAATCCTAAGTAGACGTCGTCCTCGAATCGACGGACGGCAACCAAATGGACCTTTATCGGGATGTTATTTTCCAAAGTTTACATGGATCTTTATAACTGACACAAAAATAAAATTTCCTTCAGTTAGTGGAAAGGGATAAAGAACACAGCAAATTTTACTGGCAGTTTGGGTCTGGCCAGCTGACCTGTTCATTCATAAGTGGGAAGAATATTGTCTTCTCATCAGAATATGTATGTATATGCATATGTTATTTTGTTCCATGAAGACTGCTTTGTTAGATTTATTTCTGTATGTGTTGTGGTAAATCTTTCAATGAGAGTTTTGCACATTTAATATTTAGATAAAGAACAAACTTCCATCAAGTTTGTAGGTCTTTCCTTTATAAAACAGAGAATTAAGATAAAATTTGGCACGTCAGACAGACATAAGCTTGTTCTGGCCCAAGGTTGAACAGTTGGGAGCAGGCCATGCAATGCAAATGTTGTAGTCAAGTTCTTGTCCCTAATTTAAATAGACTTCTGGCAAAGGAAATTGATGATCACAGAATCCCCTCTGTGATAAAGCAGAACTCAGAGAGTGCCAGACCAACGGCAGTAGTTAACATAAGACTTGAATACCGGTGGAAAAATTTCTATCTGGATGGTGTATAAATTGAGAATTTCTCAGTGCCTTTTCTGTTAGGCTGCAATTTCATTCATCAGTGTGGGATCACAATCAACAGTGCACAACTCGATAACAGATGGTGAGTGAAAAGAAAGCTCCTGAGAGACAGATTTCAGAGAGACAGAAATGTAGACTGATCTACCAAATAGCAAAACTACAGATCTCCTTGGATACGTTTGCTCTGCAGCAGACAAGGGAGGTGAAAGATAAGGTAGTCAGGCAATTATCTGGGGACATGACTTTCCCCAAGGATGCTGAAGAACAGGTTCAATTAATGACGAAACTGACCTCTGGAAATATGTCTAACAGAAATGATTCATAGAAATTCAGATGCGAATTCTTCACTAACTTAACAAAACAGGACAGACTACAAGAACAGATACTATACTGGCACAGGAGAGACTGCTTCCTTTGCCTTGCCTTAGCTCCTGAACACACTTCACTGGTGAAAAGAATTTTAGTACCCAACATGTCAAGAAGATCTTAGGAGAAAATATTATTAAGCCAGCTTTGCAGATATGGACATTTCCTGTAGGCATAGTCCCAAAGTCATCTGGTGAGGCTAGATCCTGCATCGACAATAGAAGATGGAATGGTGTGACTATAGACCTGATGCCTCAAGTGGAATTACCAGTTTAGATTTTCTGCCTAAAGCCATATAGATTAGCAAACTGGACCTGGCTTCCGGGTATTAACAAGCAGCTGTATATTCTGACAGCTACTCTAAGGCAGCTTTTCACTCCAGTGAGGGTTGTTCCAGTATTGTACTACCTAGCAGTTGGATTTTGCAATGCTCCTGCTGCATTACAGCATCTTTTAAATAATGTATTAGCTGGTTTGATTGCAATTTTGTGTATTGTACTTGGGTGATATTATTGTAATGTCATTGACAATACTTGATCACCTGAAGGAGTTACAGGACGTATCAGAATGCAAAATTGAGTGTATGACTAAAGAAAAGTAATTTTTTGAAAAATGTATTATTTGTAGCACATTTTGGCCTGGATTTTTCAATCAGTTGTTACTTACCCAGTGTGGGGCACAACATGGTTCATGCCTATTCAATAGCATGACTAGTGACACTGTCATAATTTTCAGGGACAACTTCATTGCAATAGTATGGGCAAACTCCAGGTATCATAAATATCTGTGATTGAGAAATAGGCCCTTCAAGGTGAGTGATAGCACACTGTCACAAGATTTAAAGATCTGCAGCAACTTAAAGAGGTAGATATCATCCTAATCAGTTTTTTTGAAACAAAAGAAAATTCAGAAAAGAAAGAAGTGTAGAATTTCTAGTGGTATCAGAAGTACAGCAGGGGAAAACTTCCCCCCCTACTGCTTTGTTTTCACATGAGCCTGTTCCAAATTGCAGATTATTTCCATATTGGGGGTAGGAGTGCACTTGTGCCATAACAGAGGTGTTCATTGAGTGGAAGAGTCAGAATCTTGGAAAGGTAACCAAAATCCAGGGTCTGCCAATGACATGAGCCCCCAGATTCACTTATTCAATGAAAGTCCTCAGAAATGCATGTACGCCTGCTCTTAGCAGAATGGTAATTGTCGGGCTTATCAGAGGTGTATTGGGCACAATTTTTAGCGTGTGCTGGGAATGTCCCATGACACATCCATAGACTATTACCGGGTGTACAGAGCAGACAGATGTGCCTGCCCCTTCCAACTACGCCCATCACCCCCAACCCCACTGCAATTTTGCATGACAAGAAAATCCCTAGCATTTGAAAAAGCCATCACAGGTGGTGGTCCTGCAAACCAATGACCTTACACCCTCTTTAAGGAATAAGAAAAGCAAATCCTCGGAAGGGAGGACACAGAAGATATTGGAAAAAAGGAAATGGCAGGGCATGTGCCCACTGCAGGTTTGTAATGAAATCATGTTTCTCTTCCCTCTTATCTGATTGTACTCCATATTCACAATCAGCAGACAATATCATGAAACCTGTCTCCTCCTGAGCTCCGTTCATCACGAAACTGTTGACAGCTCCCTCCTTCAAATGCTTCTTTCAATGAGCCAAGAAAATAAAACAAAGGTCTCTGTATTCCTGGCCTTGCCAGCACTCCATAGCACACACCTTCACTCATTCTGTCCCTTCCAAACACCAGCTCAGAAGCATTCATTCTGGAATGACCCATTGCCATTTACATGCAATGCAGCAGCCAAGAGGCAGCTGGCCAAGTTCCCTGCTGGTTTTGCAGAGCACAGATCTGACAATAGGCCTTTCCACCCCATTTTCTCAGTCCAGGGTAGTAGAGTGGAGCAATGGCTTTTGGCTGTGTTTGCCATAACAAGCTGAGAAAGGTTACAGTGCCACCTCTGGAGCAAAAAGCACCACAGCAATTAAATAACAGCATCAGCAGGTTATCACAATACAGAACCTTTACTGAGAGCACTGTATGCTCACAGGTTTCCACCAAGTGTACTCTTCTGTCTTTTCAGAAGGTCTGCTGACACAAAGCATGAGTGTAAACCAATGAGCTTGTTTTGAGTCAGGGAGTCAGAGTCATATACAGAACAGGAAGCCATTCGGTCCATTAAGTCCATGCTGGCTCTCCGTGGAGCTATTCAATCAGTCCCCCTCCCCCACTCAATCCTTGCAGCCCTGCAAGTCTATTTCCTTCAAGTGGCCATCCAATTTCCTTTTGAAGTCATTTTTTGTCTCTGCTTCCACCACCCTTGTGGGCAGTGAGTTCCAGTCCATTACCAGTCCCTATGTAAAAAGGTTCTTCCTCATATTTCCTCTGCATCTCTTGCCCAAAATTTTCAATCTGTGTCCCCTTGTCCTTGTACCATTAGTTAATGGGAACAGTTTTTCCTTGTCTAACTTATCTAAGCCTGTCATAATCTTGTACACTTCTATTAAATCTCCTCTCAATCTCCTTTGTTCTAAGGAGAACAACCCCAGCTTTTCCAACCCAGCTTTGTTTCTTCTATGAATGAACAGAATACAGATTTCATAGCAAATTTCACTCAACTCTCTACAATTCTTCATATCATAAAATAACAGACGATGCAGCCTGCTGCAGTTTGAGATGAAAACTCGCATCGAAGTTAACTGTTCCCAAGCTAACAGACTCAGTATTTAGGCAACAAGCACTATTCTTCAGTTCAATAAAAAGCACAAAAACATCCTTAATTCCAGCCCAGTTGCAAACTGGCACAGGGCCTGCTCACTTAATTCTGGGCTCTACCTACACACCTACTCTCTCCTGGTGCACAAGACTGTTGAATTTGTCCTAACATATATATTCAAGTACTATAAATGGAACTTTATAATTTCAGGGGTAAATGTATCAAAGGACAACTTGAAGCCTAGTGCAAATAAAGGGAAGAGGGAAAATTGAAATCAAACTTTCCATTGATAACAATCGCAGATATCTGTAGTAAGAATAACAAATCGACCGTAATGACCTTGTTTCTGTCAAAGGTATTCTACCTTACAGCTAATCTATGGAGAATCAAGCCATAGGTAAGTGTGTAGCAAATCTGTGAACTCAAGGGTCAAAATTCCTGTTTTTGCTAACTTTAGGAATAAGGTAAATGACTAAAATATGATGGCCAGCCCCTATTAGCCTGTTGTTCCCGAATTATAGAGGGATTATTAGAGAAATAACAGATTCAATTATTTATTATTTTTACTGATTACTTTTTTTTTAAAGCTAAAAGGCTAATAAGACAGGAATTTCAAACCATTGGACACAATAAAAAGTACTGATCAAAAAATTTTTGAAAATTATTTTAGCTGTTTAAAAATCATTTTTAAAATTTCAATTATTTGAGTTTAGATACATAATTTTATTTGTATAATATTCTCAATCACTGAAACATCATGAATTAGCATTTTGGTGCCACTTTTGAAAGAGATAGATTTTGATTATCTGACCATAGAAATGATCTTTGGTGGCATGAGTGAACAAATACTTATTGCATTCACCTGACCTTTTCTGTCAGCTATTTTAACGCAAGCAGTACATCTGTTAAAGTTTCTGCTAAAAGACTGGACAAAAGCAGGCTAGCGGGAGCTTCGAGGTTCGTACATTTTTTGCCAAATGTGGGTGGAGTAAATGGGGCTGGGATTTTATTCTTGTGCCGGGATCTCAATGTGCGGAAAAAGTGACGCCGAGAACCACGTGTCGCCTCTTCTCCGGAAGACCCACCAAATCTAGTGCCAATCAGGCACTTAACTGGACAGTGGCGGGCCTTCCACAGGATCAACACAGGATCAAGGACCCCATCAGTCCCGCCCTTGAAGAGCTGCCAGCCAATCAGAGGCTGAGGAGGCTGGAGGAGCAGCTACCAGAGGCTGAGAAGCATCGCTGGATGCAGGCCACAGATAGGTCAGGGCGGGAGGGCTTTCATGGGGGAGGGGATTGTAGGGGGGTTGGTAGCAAGGGCAGAGGGGTGTCTCTCAGCCTTCCCAATGCCAGGACCCTCCTTCAGGCATAAGTGCCTTTTAACAAGGGACCATCCCCCACACCCCCTGGCCCTCCAGAGCCGGGAACTCGTCCGCCATGCTTCCCATGCAGCAACAGGGCCACCCACTGCATGGCTAATTGCAGCTGTGGCGGGAAGAGGCCTTTAATTGGGGATTAATTGCCCAGTTAAGGGCCTCAGTTGGCAGCAGGGCAGGAAGGCCATTCACAGGCCTTCCCGTCCCAGACTAAATTTTTGCGGAGGTGGGATAGTAGTGGGAACCCTCCCCACCAACATCCCACCCAATTTTATGCTCTCCTCGCCTCGGGGGAGAGCATAAAATTCACCCCAGGGTGTCAATCAGAGTGTACAGCGAATTAAATGGTTCCTGTCCTCCTTAAATGGGAGCCTATCCTCAGGTTATTTCATAAAAAAGATTTCAACTCATTTCTAGAAAAAGCCTCAAATCATCTGGTACATCACTTCAGTCGAAGTTGTGTAATTTGAGTAGTCAACTGCTCATCATTGTCCACCATTACTAATGGCAGCCTTGACTCAGTAGTAGCATAATCTTTCCCAAGTCAGAAGGTTATGGATTCAAGCTCCACTCCACATAGACATGAGTAAGCTGACACTTGAGTACAATACTGAGGGAGTGCTGCACTGTTAGAGATGCCACCTTTCAGATGAGACACTAAACTATGGCTCCATCTACCCTCTCAGGTCGATGTAGAAGATCCCAAGAGGAAGAGGAGAAAATTTTTCCTGGTGCCTTGACCGACATTTATTCCTGCCAATACAAATGATCTGATCATTTAAATCAAAGCAGTATGTGGGACCTTGTTGTTAGCAAATCGGCTGTTGCATTTCCCTAAATTACAAAACTGACTAGACGTCAAAAGTACATTGTCCTTTGTGAAGTGTTTTGGGACATCCTGGGGTTATGAAAGGCACTATAGAAATGCAAGCTTGTTGCTTCTATACTTACCATAGATGAGCAAAAAAATGCACAGAGCAAAAAAATGTTTAAACCATTTTCTATCCACAAACTGCAGTGTAAATATACAGAAAAATAATACAACTCAGCTATCCAACTAAGGGTGAGATTATGTCAGTTCTGGAAAGATTGCTGGCTACAGCATATAGAGTCTAATTTATCGAATTGACTGGCTATCTAATGTTGTTAACTTGTCAGCTATCAAAAGAGTCTAAACCTAAATGAATTTCAATTTACAGAAGTCTCATACACTGGGGCTGGATTTTCGGACCCCACTAGGGCCGAGATTGGCGGCAGGTGGAAGCTAACAATTGCCCCGATGGCCAACCTGCCTGTTCCCCAGCTCCATTCCGCCTCAAGACCATTTTTGCGGAGGCGGGATCCGGAGACGGCAGTCACGGCTCATTAGAAACCTAAATGAGGCCAATTAATGGAGGCTGACTGGAATTTTCCAGTCGGCCTCCAGGTTCCCGCAGGCAGTGAGGACCAGTTTAGGTGCCTGGAGGTGACCTGGGTGCAGGAGTAGCCACAGGCCACTTTGTAGAGGGGCTTCCCTCCCAAATGGCTGCAAAAGCCATTTTTTAATTTACATTTAAAAAGTTGGAGAGAGGATGCCTCCATCTTGATGCGCCCTCTCATTTACCTTCTGTCGCAGCCCGTTACTCCCTTCAAGCTGGAAGGCCTCTGATTGATCTTCCAGCTTCAAGCGCCCACCCGCCATCTCCATGGTAATTGAGGTGGCGTCCCTGTGAAAATCCCAATGAGTGACCGTTGCTCCCATGGGTGGGTTTGGCACCCAGAAACATTCCTGACCTGTTTCCCACCCCCGGAGGGAAAATTCTGCTCCTGATTTCAACTGTAAATAGGTAATCAGCAAACTAGTTAACATTAAACTCCTGTGATACAACTCAATGTTTTATAATCTTGTATTAATTTCATTAGTTAGTCCTACTAAATAATTAGTTTCAGCTTGTTTCCATTAGTTTAGTGCCCAGATTCCAGCGCAAGCAGATGGACTAGCACAAAAGATCATGGAATTTTAAATTCGAGTTACACCCAAGGCCCCTTATTTTTGACATTTCCAAGATCTTTTACACTGGTTTAAGATCCAGTTTGCCTGGATGGGGCCCCGCTCACAAAATGGACCATTCCCCCCTCAGTTAACATGGGGAGTTCCCACCAATTGGATTGATTCAGGGAAATTATTCAAATTTCATTCATTTTCTTAGCTGTTTAGTCACTAGTAGGCACTTTTTAAAAGATTTTACATATCAAAAAATATTTACTTCAGCAAGATATTGACTAGTGTACACACCAATGAAACAAGTAAATGGTTCAGTATAGTTTTTTAAAGTAATTTTCAGTGATTTTAAATCTTGCTAATCGCAGGTGAAGGACTAGGTATTGATTAAAATTTTCTTTTTGGGGATAACCTAATTTTCAGTTATATTAATAAGATTGTACCAGGTTATCACTCTTAAATATATCACCTGAAAAATTTTAATGGAAAGACAAACAATTATGTCTATTCCACTGCCCCATTGCACTGATTCACGGAAGAATTTACATTTGTGATTATTTATGTGCATTTCAGTGGAGGCTTGAACTGTAACCTAACCAATACAATTTCAGCTGCAAAGCCAAAACTCTACAACTCAGTGTTTAAGTTTTAAGTGCTACTAATTAGGATCCAGAAGTTAACAATTCTTCAGTGACTTGTAGTCTGCTAAGAACCGGGTAGGCAGGTGATTATAATGGCAGTTGGGCATTTCTCACTATTGCCACTATTTTAACTGCCAGGCTTCCTGCAGCATTAGAGCTATCCACAATAGGCAGATGGGAGCCACATTAACAATTAAAACTCTGGGTTCAATGACATCATTCAGACCTCATGACCTTTTCATAGGTTCATGCAAATTGCACACAGTGCTGGATCCCCAAGGAAACCAGAAGAGGCTCAGGTAAACTTGTATGTTTTTAAATTATTTGAATGTTTCCTTGTGGACTAAGAGAAGGAGTGCTCCATCTGGCCCCTAAAGGAAACTTTGAGCCTCCCCTCCCACTCCTCTGACCGTAATCACCTCGGGACTGCTACTCAATCACCCACATGATGTGAGGGACTGTTCCCTCTGGTCCCCAGTGGTGGCCTCCTGCCACTGGAATCCTGGTCCTACCTGATAGCCAGGTAGAAATTCCTCCCAGGTTCAGGCAGGAGTCCATCTCCAAGAGGGTAGTGAGGCCCGAAAATTGAAATGGCCTGGGCCTCATGTTGGCAATGTTATGGATGTTTCCCATTTGCCTCAGTCCCACATGCCGCCTTCTCACCATGAGTTCTAAATCATTAAGCTAAGCATTTCAAGCTCACGCTATGGAATTTGAAAACCACAGTTATAAGCTAAGAATTGCTTCTTGGCACAGAAACTTGGAGAGGCAAAATAAACAAGTGAACTGGCCAAACTGCTTGTGTATTTATTACAGCCCAAAGGCTTCCAAACACAGAAATGGCACCCAATATTATACAAATTTTTCAAATCTTCTGGGAAAGTTACATTGCAGAGATTGGTTATAGGAACACAGGAACAGGAATGGGCCATTTATCCCCTTGAGCCTGTTCTGCCATTCAATGTGATCATGGCTGATCTGCGATCTCACTCCATATGCCTGCCATTACCCCATATCCCTTAATACCTTTGGATAACAAAAATCTCTCACTCTCAGATTTCAAATTAACAATTCACCTAGCAGTTTCAATCTCACACTGAGACTGGTCAGGAGGCACTGGCAAGTGGGGGAAACCTGATAAACTCTGACAGTTGGCATGCTTGCAGACTATTCAGAGCCTATTAGCATATAGGAATGGCAATTAATTAACAATAAAACCATTAGTCGTTTGGTGGTACAGAACTTGAGTATTGCTGAGAGACATTTTGTCAAAGCTTTTCATCTTACACTCATCAGAACAATTCGCAAGAATACCAATGTACGGGAAAGCAACAAATTTATACTTTATGAGAAAAGAGTGCTGATTGGTTGCCATGTGGACTCTGATTGGCAGAGGCGTTGCATTGGAGAATGCACCAGTTTATGGTGACAGACAGTTAACTACCAAGCTTGTTTGAAATTTAAACCAGGTAGCTTGATTCTGATTGGTCAAGGCATTGCCCTGAGGAATGAACCAGCAAGTGGCTGTCACTTAATTTGTTTAGCTGAAACAGGCGCAATGTGTGTACATGTTCTTTCTGTCTGCAAAGAACAGGGAGCTGTGTATTAATATATGTAGCTTCCAGTATGTACAGATGCACCACACTGCGAGTCTGATTGACAATCTTAAATTGGTTGTCAGCATAATTCTTAGCACACTGAGGATTGTTTAGAAAATGTTGTCCAATTGCAGAATCACATCTAATGTTGGACACTGTGTTTTGAGTTTTGCAAGCACGGGCTGGTTGGGTATGGCCTGCACCTTGCCCATTGCGGACAATGGAAGGGACATGTTGTTTGATACGATCTGCCAGTCTTTGGGACGTACAGCCTATATACATAGCATCACACTGGCATTAAAATTCATATATCACATTACTCATTTGCGTGATAGGCAGAATGTTTTTCTGGCTTGACGGCAGCATCCTGTTAGTGGCGAACACCACACATATTGCTACTGCATAGTAGGAGTGTGAAACAGGTAGTTTCACCTGTCGCTCAAATTTTTGGGATACATTACCCTTCCAGGTTAATCTGAGGTAGACTGGGCACTTTTCAGGGCCCATTCATAAGGTTATGCTAAACCTTTATACATCACCAGTTAGGCTTCAGGTAGAGTACTGCATTCAATTCTGGGTATAGCCTTTCAGGAAGGATGTCAAGGCTTTGAAGAGGGCACAGAGAAGATTTACCAGAATGACACCAGGGATGAGGTGCTTGAGTTATGTGGAGTGGCCAAAGAAACTGGGATTACACTTCAAGTCAATAGGATTGTCTCTCAAACAAATATTGTGGGATACATTAATATGTTATGCATTTGACAATGAATAATACTTCTCTTTATTTTCCCCTTTCCCCTCCTTTCCTGCAAACTGTTAAAAAACTTCTTACTCAGACACTTGTCTTTTGAAAACCCTTTCGAGAATTACAAAATTGGCTTCATCTAATTGAATATATATCTGAATCAGAAAAATTTGCAGAGCTATGGGAAAAGTGCAAGGGAGTGGAACTAATTGGATAGCTTTTTCAAATTGCCTGCGTAGGTAGGAAGGGGCAAATGGCCAGCTCTTGTGCTGTAATATTCTAGGATTCTTATGAAACACTGTTCATAAGATTCTGCTGCCTGGTATTAGCAAAGCACCATCAAAAGTCAACCAACTGAGCCCGAGATAGGAACCCTTATAGAATTCGACTTCTAACTTAAATGAGTTTGCACAAGTTCAACCTGATCCCCTGTGGATAGGAGTTGATAACAAACTGTTCCTCAATTTGACACATATTAGCATTTTCACTCAGAGATGCCACACAAGTAGAAAATAGACATGCTTTCTTGAAGTTGGGGATGAGACACACTGTTGTGATAGATTCAGTAGACACTCTATACTGCGTACTGTGATGTCCTTGGGACTTAGGTAAAGTTTGGCAGAGTTTAGTAAGAGATATGAGACAGAGACAGCATGCCGTTGAAACAATAGATTCTTCTTTATTCTTTTTTACTTTTGCTTTCCCTTTGCTGGCTCATGTGTGTATGGTAAGCTCAAGTGTACAAAATGCACAATGCAATTTTCAAAACACTACATCCCTCCCCTTCTTAGTAAAGGAGAGACATGGCATGTTTCAATGGTTTGTTTCCAAAAGTGAAAACAATAAACTTAAACATAAATAGTTCACTTCGTAATATAGTCACCTAAGTATGGTGAGCAGTTTCGCTCATGAGTAAGATGTCACCTGACATCGGGTGTAGTCTCATTTGACTCATGTTCTTCACTGAGATGTCAACGTCTGAATTGGATTCATGCTTATGAGTGGTGTTTTCACTGCTTGAAAGAATGACGCATTTCGTGTGATGATTTGTGAACCATGCTTAGCCATGATCGTTGATCCTTTTGTGTTGGTCACAACAAATGGTTGGATGTCATAAGGAGTTGTTTGTTTCGCAACATGACCATCACGTTTCACAAGTACTTTATCTCCTGGCTTTAGCTCATGGTTTGCTCTGCATTTACTTTCAATCAATCCCGGCAGGGTAGCTCAGGTCGACGTGTGCGCATAGGATGTGCAAAGGTGAGTGTAGCTGGAGGTTTCCCAGTCGTCGAATAAAGAGTCATTCTGTAAATATGAAGAAAGTGATATAGCTCTTGCTTCCATGACTTGTTCTCAGCCGTAGCTGTATGTATCATTTTTTCAAGGTTCGCATAAATCTCTCGACTTTTCCATTAGCTTTTGGCCAATGGGGTGTGATTTTTCGATGAGTGAACCCTAGGTAGTTTGCAAATTTACTGAACTCATCATTGTTGAATGGGGGCCCATTGTTACTTCTTTACATTTGAGGGATTCCAAACAAGGCAAAGATCTGGTCAAACTTTGGGATGACTGCCTCTGTTGGAGTTGACATAGCTATTTCCACAATTGGGAATCTGCTGTAGTTGTCAGTGACAACAAGTAGGTGTTCATTTGTGGGTAAGTCTGTAAAATCAATGCTAACTTCAATCCATGGTCCTGGAGGTAGCTCAGACATCTTGAGAGGATCATGGGGATTTGACATTGTGGTTGCTTGACATGACAAACATTGATTGATTTTTGTGCTCCACCACATGGCCAATTCCTGGAAACCATACATTTTCCCTAAGGAGTTGTTTGGTTTTGTCTATTCCTTGGTGTCCTTCATGCGCTATATCGAAAACACATCCCATCAATGAGTGTCGAATGCCAATATAGTTGTTGCATAATATGAGATAAGATGTGATTGTAATGGTGAGATCATTTCGAACATTGTGAATCATAGAAAGTTTACAGCATAGGAAGAGGCCATTTGGCCCATCATGTCTGCGCTGGCTGGAAAAAAAGAGCTATCCAGCCACTTCCCAGCATTTGGTCCATAGCCCTGTGGGTTACAGCACTTCAAGTGCACATCCAGGCACCTTTCAATTGAGATGAGGTTTTCTGCCTCTACTACCCTTTCAGGCAGAGAGTTCCAGACTCCCACCATCCCTCTGGGTGAAAAATATTTTCCTCATCTCCCCTTTAATCCTTCTACCAATCACTTTAAATCTATGCCCCCTAGTCACTAACCCCACTGCTAAGGTAAATAGGCCCTTTCCATCCACTCTATCCAGGCCCCTCACAATTTTGTACATCTCAATCATATTTCCTCTCAGCCTCCTCTGTTCCAAGGAGAACAACACCAGCCTATCCAATCTTTCCTCATAGCTGCAATTTTCCAGTCCTTGCAACATCGTTGTAAATCTCCTCTGTACCCTCTCTCGTGTAATTACATCCTTTCTGTAAAGAGGTGACCAGAACTGCACACAGTACTCAAATTGTGGCCTAACTAATGATTTGCACAGTTCCAGCATAAACTCCCGGCTCTTATATTCTGTACCTTGGCTAATAAAGGAAAGGATTCCATATACCTTCTTAACCACCTTCTATGGACATACACTCCAAGGTCCCTCATTTCCTCTATACCTCTCAGTATCCTCCCATTTATTGTGTAGTCCTTTGCCTTGTTTAACCTCCCAAAATACATCATCTCATACTTTTCTGGGTTAAATTCAATTTTCCACATTTCTGCCCACCTGACCAGTCCATCAATATCTTCCTGCAGTCTACAGCTATCCTCCTCGCAATCCACCACACGGCCAATCCTTGCGCCATCTGCAAACTTCTTGATCATTCCCCCTACATTTATATCCAAAATATTAATATATACCACAAAAAGCTGGGGACCCAGTACTGAGACCTGCAGAACCCCACTGGAAACAGCCCTCCAGTCAACAATTATTTCTTGTCACAGAGCCAATTTTGTATCCTGCTTGCTACATTCCCCTGGATCCCAAGGGCTTTTTTTCAAACCAGTCTGCCATATAAGACCTTGTCAAAAGCCTTGCTAAAATCCATGTAGACCACATCAACTGCAATACCCTCATCAATCCTTCTTGTTACCTCCTCAAAAAATTCAATCAAGTTAGCCAGATACGACCTTCCCTTAACCAATCCATGCTGACTGTCTTTTATTAATCTGTGCCTTTCTAAGTGACAGTTTATCCTGTCTCTCAGAATTGATTCCATTAATTTGCCCATGACTGAGGTTAGACTGACTGGCTTTGCTGGCCCATATGTGCATATGGTAGCCTCAAGTGTATAAAATGCACAGTGCAATTTTCAAAACATGACACATGCAGAATGTGCTATATCTGATTTGGAAACACTTAACGACACTTGGGCCTTTCAATGAAACATTCCATTTATGCCATTATTGCAGAGGTTCTGCCAATCTCCTGCCGGAGAATCAGTGCACAATTTCTAGGTTTAGGTGCCTGCAAGGGGACTTTGTTCCATTTCCCCAAGGGTAACAAACTTGACATCAGTTTCAGCAAAATTCATCATTGGGTACATTCAGTCATCCTGTTATTATGACCAGATGAGAAAGGGGTCTAGGGGTTCCCTCTGAGCCTTTTCCTGGTTTGACCATAACAGGATTTAATTTTTAAAACACTGTTTTTAGCTTCCCCTCAATGAATCCTTGTTCACAGCTCTCCAATTGTAATGGCAAATAGATGAACCAGACAGGTTTTCTTAGATTTACACCCAAGAAAAGTGTAAGTTTATTAACCTTAAAATTCTAATTTGGTTAAAACTACTAAAGGTACGCGACGCAACCACACTAGCATGCACATGCGACAAACACACATGCAGATAGAGACAGAAAAGGAGAAAGAATCAAGAGAAAAGGTTTGAACTAATAGCTGGAGTTCATTTGCTGTCTTTTGAGTTTAATGTAAATCTTTGATTGCAGTTCAATCTTGCTGTCTCGTTGGGGCCCTGTGCACTTTCAAACTTGTTTCAATGTTTTTCTGTCTTGAGGTTTAGTTTCCTTCTGTGGATCCCTGTCTTTGCATGCGAGGGAGAGAGAGAGAGAGAGAGAGAGACCTTCCTACTCTGTTGTCTTCAAATTGCAGTCTGACTCAAACTATTCTGTGAACACAATTCAAAACCAAACCTGGGCCAGCAGGTTAGTCATGTGAACAGCTTTTTTTTTTAACAAACTCTCCTACATTTTGGTGGATTCTCCATCTTAGCAGACTACCCTCAGTGGCTGCGGGGGGGGGTGGGGGGGGTGGGGGGCTGGGGGAGTGGGGAATGGAATGCTGGCTTTTTACACATTTAATGTCTGGTGATCAAAATCCATTTGAGTTAATTGGATCAGGGAGCAGTTCCATTGTCTTCTCCAGGCAACTGTCTCTTAGAATGCAAATGTTTCCAGCCACTGCTGTGATCTCTTTAAACAAGTCATCTTTTCAGTCCAGCAACAGTTTAAAACTAATGTTACATATTATAAAATTAATATGCCTCATTCGTGGCAGATGGGGTCTACATGACACTGTGCTCCCAGGGAGCATGGATTGGAGAACTGGCGCCATTGTGTGTTAGACATATCTCCCATCTGCATCTAAGCATATCTGGGATTGGCAAATTTAGTGGTGTGTTATTATAAAAAGCAAACCATGTAATCGCATAAAAAAAATTAGTGTGACATGATATAGGTAGTTTGGACCCAACAGGAGCCAAAATATTCGCAAGCTGAAAATTGTGTGTCATTTTCTCATGATTTACTTTAGCAGCATTTCAATAACTGACAATATACTAGTCCTCACCCGAAATCCATTTCCTTTCATGGGGCTGGGTTATTGAGGAAGGAAATCTTCCCAGGATGACTTGCCACATTTGTAATCATAACATATCAAGAGATAATGCCATTATGAAGTTAATTACACTTTTATTAAGGGAAAAGAATGGGTAAAACTGCTAAGCAGAAAATCCTGACTTCTGTGATCGCCAGTGAGTGGTTGAACCATGCAGACCAGAAAGGCCCCAGGTTTAGCTATCTGTTCCAAGTTAACTGATCTCAGTCAGGACAGCTGTACAGAGGCGATAATTATGTCTCTGGGTTAAGAAGTGGGCAATTAGTAATTTTCCTGATTCTAATCGCTAGCCAGCAACTCTTGCTAGAAGTGCATGTGTGGACAAAATCAGGCTCAACTATTGTGAACTCCACATTTAAAATAGAGGCTAAAGTCTTGGGGCAGAAAAATGTCTACATAGGGCTCATACTCCCCCCACCCCTCCCCATACCCCTCCAGGTTCTTAGAGCCAGCTGCTGGACCAGGTGAGGCAGAGGAGAAAAGCCCAGTTTGAGACAGAGTGGCAAAGCCCCAAATAAATCAGCTGAAGCCCAGTGGAAGGTGGGCAGAGCAGTGAGTGCCAGCTCGTGAGAAACGAGTGCTTGATTCCATGACTCTACACATGACATCTTAGTGCCACAAAATGTTTAATGACCTCAAAGGTCTATTGAGGTAAGAGAAGATAGCCATGCCTTCCAAAAACACAGTATGCTAAGCACACCTGCCAATTTTAACTTTCTCTTCCATTTGTTTACTGAAGTATTTCAAGAGCTCATCATCAATGCCCAGAAAGTAGCAAATGGAGACTTACACCATGCCACTAGATTAGAGAAAACTGCATTGTCCAGCCTCAGCCAATTTTCACACAGCAAGGTACCATGAACAGCTATGAGATAAGTGACCAGAGAATCGGTTTCTTTTAGTGGTGTTGGTTGAGTGATAAATATTGGCAAGGACACTGGGAAACCACCCCATTCTTTGAAATAGTACCATGGGATGTTTTATGTCCACCTGAGAGGGCAGGCAAGGACTTGGTTTAACATCTCATCTAAAAGGCAGCAATTCTAACCATGCAGTCTTTGCTCAGTACAGTACTGATGTTCTCAGCCTGGTTTATATGCTCAAATCTCTGGAGGGGGCTTGAACCCACAATCTTCTAACTAAGAGGCGGGAGTGCGATCACACAATAAAGGCTGACACCTATTAGTAACAAATACATAAAATTTCATTTCTGCTATTTCAATATTTCTGGATCCCTACCCTGACCCGCATTGGCACATGACTACTAATGCAATTTCAATGACATGGCCAATGACTAGCCAAATGGCACATTCGCTGTCTAATAAAGAATGGAAAATGTGGCGAAGAGGTGGGAGTTTGATGCGGCAGGCCTAATTTAAACAGGCTAATGGCAACCATTATTATGGGCTGATTTGATGAATTATGGAGGAGAGGGGAGAGCAGCGGGCCACCAGCAGGGCAGTCACCCAAAGCAGGGCAGCCCCATATTTTTCAGATGCCTCCCTTGAGGTTCTCCTGGAGGCATTGTCTTAACGGTGGAGCATACTTTTCCAAGTGAGCAGCAGGAAGCAGCCAACCAGCCAGATGAAGCAGGCATGGCTGGAGGTGGTACATGAAGTGAGCAGCCACAGAGTTGTCTCTAGGATGTGGGTACAATGCCGCAAGTGCTTCAATGACCTTCTGAGAGCTGGCAAAGTGAATGCAGGATCACATCCACATTACATGACTCCAGTTGTGTACTCACCCACAAGCTAGATCAGCCTAAGTATCCATAGGGCTCGTAAATAGATGTGTGCCCCAGAACACTATGGAGCCAGTGACAACAATCACACCACTATCATTTGTGGAGGAGACAGCAAGAAATGTATTGAAATCACATGTGTTTAAGCCACTGCAAGTGGTGAGGGAGGGCAACATGGTCTTAACTTGCTTGCTCTTGACCTTGCAGGATAAACAAGCTCACAACTCCAGCAAAAGGGCTCGGTCAAGGTGGTGGAATGCCCCATCTTGCTGTTCCAAATCCGATGGAGGAGGAGGCCTTTAACATTGCCAGGTGTAATCGGAAGTCAGTCATGGTGAGATGGGAGTCCTCCAAGAGAGGGTAAAATGATCTTACCGTCTCCAGGTGACAGGGATGGAGTTTTCTCCTCAGTTTTCTTCATTCCTATAAGTAAGATTAAATTAAATGCTGCATCTCTGCAGAAGCAGCTGATAAAATAGGCGTGTTTTCCTAACCAGCTTCTTATGTCTCCACAGGGCCAGTTGAGGAGTGGGAGCCAGGGCAGGAATGCGTGACGTCATTGTCTTCTTCACCAGAGGAAGAAGCAACCAAGCCATCACTGTCACATCAGTCAAGCGCACCCTCCACCAGCACAGATACACTCACCTCGATGGGGCCTTGTGCACATTTAGAACCGGTGAGCAACACATCATGGAGGAGATGAGGGAGGCCGAAGCAGCCGAAAAGATGTATGGAGTGGATTCCAGGTGTGCCCCAGATGGTGGTTCCTTTTGACATTCCAGAACCACATGAAAGGGCTGAGGCAGGCAGTGATGTAGTATAGGGGACTACCCTTCATGGGGCACCATCATCATCTGCAGCCTTCCTGACCCCTCTGACTGACGCATCATCAATGGAGTAAGGCCCTGTGGTCGCAGCTTCCCCTGCATCAGCGCAGATGGGACAGCTTGTTGTGGTGCCCACAATGGCACTGAGGCAATGAGGCCGATCACCACGGGCATCTCAGTTGCATCCTTACAACCCTGAGCAGCCTGCCTCCAGCTCATCTTGAGCCACAAGAGGAGCACCCCTTCGGAGCGGCACGTCAGTAGTCGCACTTTCTGGCTCATTTGGATGATCAATGATCAATGTAATGAAAAGGTGAATGATTGGACCCATACTTGTGTGATTCTAATGATTGATGGCTTTAAGGCATACGAATGATGAGGTAAGGGAGGGCTGCATATGTGTTTATTACTTGGTGTGGTAGTTGGAGACGTCTTCCAGGCAATGTGGGAAACAGTGGAAACTCTATGTTTAGTGTGTTTCTTTCATTCCCTCCCTCCCTCTGAGAAATGTGAGTTTCTGAGTCACTTGTCTTCCTGTACAAAGGAGTCCTCAGGGGAAACATGCCTGAACTAGTGCAACCCAAACCTCCCGTCCATCCTACTCAACTGGACCTATGGAAGGCCTTGCAAGGCTGGGTCACCCTGATCCATGACTTCCCCTTCCTCCTCGGAAGTGTACCGCTCCGCCACTTCTCCTTCATCAAGCTCCACACCTCCCAGGGCCATATCGTGAACAGCGCAGCAGACAACTACAATTCGAGAAACCCTTGAGGGAGGGTGCACCCCGCTGACCAGTCAAAGCACGGAAGGAGTCCAATGCCCTGCTCTACGGTGGCCTTGTGCTGAGTACAGTGGTTGTAGCAACTCTGTGCCTCTGTCAAAGAGTTGCGTACAGTTGTTATCAACCATCTCTCCAATGCATAGCCCTTGTCCCCCAGCACCATCCATTATTCTCTCTGGTGGCATGAAGAGCTGTGGCACCTGTGATTGCTTAAGGATGAAGGAGTCATGGCAGCTGCCCGAATACCGTGCACACACCTGTAGGAAATGCTTCTGGTGGTCACACACCAGTTGAATATTGAGCGAGTGGAATCCCTTCCTGTTTTTAAATGCCCCTGGCTGCTCTGCCAGTGCCTTGATGGCCACATGTTTGCAGTCGACAACCCCCTGCACCTGAGGGAGTCCAGCAATGGAGGCAAATCCCACTGTCCTCTGTGCCTATATGGCGTCATCAGTGGCCCCATCTTTTGTTTCTTTACTTGTCCCATTACCATTCTCTTTGGCTTTGTACCCTGAAACATTTTGTCATTTAATCTCTCCTGGCCTCCACCCTATCACAGACCTTCCCTTTTGTTCTTCTTCCCCCTCCAACACTACCCCCCCCCCCCCCACACAACCACATACACACACACTTGCTCAAAATCTATTAGATTTCTAATTTTTGACAGTTCTGATGAAAGGTCACAGACCTGAAAAGTTAAGTCTGTTTTTTTCTTGACAGACACTGCCTGACCTGTTGAGCATTTTCAACTTTTTCTGTTTTTGTTTCAGATTTCCAACATCCATAGTATTTTGTTTTAGCATTAGTGTTCAACATTTTAATTGGTTGCTACTCATCAGTTCAAGATTGTTAGTCATAAAAGAAAATTGAACGAACTGATAGCTGCATAAAGTTGGGCAAACTTGGTCTTCATTGGTACTGAGTGAATCAAACAGCTTTTGATTAGTTGATATTCAATCAATAGGATACTTGACAGATGACTTAACAGGTAAGTCCTCATTTCAGCCAATTCCTAAAGCTTTGCCTGACGAGGCACAATATTCTGAAGTGGGACATCCTGAAGTCATTCCCTGAACTGTTCACAACAAGGTGTGGTTCAAAATGTGGAACATCTCAGATGTGATACCAACGAATGCACACCAGCTGCAAGACATTTAATTATTTATAGATATATTCAACATTTACTGTAATTTTTTTTTGGTGTGCATGGGCTATTTATTTAAGGCTGCGTTTGCTGACAATGCAACCACTAGGTGGTGCTGCACCGGCACATGCGCAAATGCAGCCTGTTCAACTAAAGCATCACAGTCAGCGACGTTCAGGCAGCTGCCAGGACTAAAGATGGCACTGCTCAAATAATCACACAAAGGCAACATAAATAAACACATGGCAGCACACAATGGCCGGAGAGATCGGGCAGCAGGAGAATGGCCGGAGAGAGTGGGTGGGGAGAAATACGGCCGGAGAGAGCGGGCGGGGGAGGGAATGGCTGGAGGGAGCAGGTGGGGGGGGTGGGGGAATGGCCGGAGAGAGGGGCGGGTGGGGAAGGAGGAGAGCGCACCCACCGCCACCAAGGACTTCGGCCACTGTCTCCCCGCTTCCCCCCCCACCCCCCACTCTCTCCCCGCTTCCCCCCCCCGCTCTCTTCCCGCTAACCCCCACCCCGCTCTCTTCCTGCTTCCCCCCCACCCCACTCTCTCCCTTCTTCCCCCCACCACCCCGCACTCTCCCTGCTTCCCCCCACCCCAACCCTGCTCTCTCCCTGCTTCCCCCCACCCCAACCCTGCTCTCTCCCTGCTTCTCCGCTTGCTCTCTCTCCCGTGTTGTGCAACGACATCATCTGCGCATGCGTCAACCAGTCCTGGCAATTTACGCGTTGATGTCATCTGTGCATGTGCCAACCAGTCCTAGCAATGCGGAACACAGCGCACGCGCAGAGAGTAGGAGCCCGTTTGCGCATGTGCGCAGGTTGGCGCAGTCAGATGACATCACCGGCCGGCTGCATTGTCAAGAATTACTTTGTTTATTTAAATGTGCAATTGCACATACACGGTAACTTAAAGGGGCCAACTTGTCATAGAGTCATAGAGTTATACAGCACAGAAACAGGCCCTTTGGCCCATCGTGTCTGTGCCGGTCATCAAGCACCTAACTATTCTAATCCCATTTTCCAGCACTTGGCCCGTAGACTTGTATGCTATGGCGTTTCAAGTGCTCATCTAAATACTTCTTAAATGTTGTGAGGGTTCCTGCCTCTACCACCCCTTCAGGCAGTGCGTTCCAGATTCCAAACACCCTCTGGGTGAAAACATTTTTCCTCAAATCCCCTCTAAACCTCCTGCACCTTACCTTAAATCTATGCTCCCTGGTTATTGACACCTCCGCTAAGGGAAAAAAGTTTCTTCCCATCTATCCTATCAATGCCCCTCATAATTTTGTATACCTCAATTATATCTCCCCTCAGCCTTCTCTGCTCTAAGGAAAACAAACCCAGCCTTTTCAGAAATAAAAACAAGAAATGCTGGAAATACCCAGCAGGTCTGGCAGCATCCGTGGAGAGAGAAGCAGAGTTAACATTTCAGGTCAGTGGCCCTTCTTCAGAACACGGAGTTCTGAAGAAGGGTCACTGATCTGAAACGTTAACTCTGCTTCTCTCTCCACGGATGCTGCCAGACCTGCTGAGTATTTCCAGCATTTCTTGTTTTTATTTCAGAGTTCCAGCATCCGCAGTATTTTGCTTTTATCCCAGCCTTTTCAGTCTCTCTTCATAGCTGAAATGCTCCAGCCCAGGCAACATCCTGGTGAATCTCCTCTGCACCCTCTCCAGTGCAATCACATCCTTCCTATAGTGTGGTGCCCAGAACTATATACCGTACTCCAGCTGTGGCCTAACTAGCATTTGTGCACAGTCTGGGCGGGAATTTCAGGTTGATGCGCAGGCAGCAGCTTTCAGGAAACATTGGGTGTACTGTAGTTCTCCCAAAGGCTCATTTAGTAAGTATATTGGCTTTTTAAAAATAAAGTCATTCACGGGAGAGAGAGAGAGAGAGAGACAGAGAGGAAGCAGAGTTTTAAAAAGCCCGGCAAAGGACAGTCAGAGACCAGAGAGAGAGAGAGAGAGAGAGAAAGCACAGTGTCATGCTGGTCCCCCACCTGCCAAGATCGAGGCACCTTAATTTTTTCATGAACATTGATTTTAAACTGTTACTGGTGTTAAGAAAGGACTTGTTAAACAGATCAGCCATGGCTAGAAAAGACATTTGTATATTAACAGGCAGTGTTTGGAAGAACAAAGCAGCCATTCCCTGACATTCAACACACAATGGACTCTTGACGACCTGACGTTGAAGGGTGGGGAGCTTGCATTCCAGGTTGACTGCTAAGATGGCCAAATACACAAATGGACATGGTCAAACCAGCTAGTCACATGACTAACCTGCTGGGCAACCTGACTTTTTTGAATTTGTACAAACAGTTTGAACTCAGAAAGTCTGTTTGCTCCTGGACTGAAGATCTCTCCTGTCAGCTCCCATTTCTTTCTCACAAGCCTCTGAATCCACAGAAGACACACGAACCCCAAGAGAGAAAAGTCTCCTACAGCCAACAAGGTTTAAGAATAATACTGGGCCCCAACGAAAAGCAAGATCTACCTACAATCAAGGACTCTACAGTGAGCTCGAAGAACCGTAACACAACTCTTCAGATATTGCCTCAAACCTATCCACTTTATTTTTCTTCTGCTCTTTTCTGTCTCTATTGCATGTGTGTATCACGTATGCATGCTAGTGTCGGGTGCGGCATGTATCCGTAGGTGTTAACCGAATTAGAGTTTAAGTTTAATAAATTTCAACTTTTCTTCTTTAAAGTTGAGAAAACCTGTTGTGCTGGTTTCTTTGCCTTATAATTAGAAAGCAGTGAAAAGGGATTCACCAAGGGGGAGCTGAAAACAGTGTGTTTAAAATTAAACCCTGTTATAGCAAGACCAAGTGAAAGCTGAAAGGGAACCCTAGACCTCTTTCTCACCTGGTCATAACAACGGCAGGAGCAGAGCTTTAAAAAGCACACCAAAAGGAAAGTAGGAGACCAGCGAGAGAGAGCACGGCGGGAGCTTAGCCGGGGGGAAAAAAAATCGAAATGTACATCAGAGTGACATCACAGTCGACAGAGCGAGCAGAGGAACAGAAAGCAGCCAAGGTGAGTATATTGGTAAGCTTTTAATTCATCTTAATCTCAATCAAATATAAAATGAGACTTGATCGATTCAGTCTTATATAAACTAAAAGCTAAAGCGGATTTTATAATTTATAATACACAGTGAAAAAGAGAGACCAGCAGGGAGTGTATTCATTCAAATTCGGACAACTTAATACATAAGCTGTGTTAAGTATTATTAGGGTTTATCAGTATTTGTAAGGTTTACTAATAGTAGTAAAGTTTATTAGAATTGGCAAGCTTTAATAGCATCAGTAAGGTCTATTGTCAGTAGGAAAGTCTATATATCTGTGTAATCAAGAAAAGTATAACTTTAGAACAAATAAGTAGCTGGTGAGTATTTTGAACAAGTGAGTAGTTGATGAGTATTTTTTGAGTAAGGCTTATTTTAACTAGTGAACTGTATTGATTTTTAGTAGGATTTATCAGTACTAGTAAAGTTTTATTAATAATTCAAAGCTGATGTAGTATTGGTAAGGTTTTTTTTTAGTAGTAACAAAGGGTCAACTAATAAATAAAGGAATGGCGTGGGTGCTTCAGCCACGAGAGTGCACATTCTGTGCTATGTGGGAGCTCCAGGATACTTTCTGTATCCTGGAGAACCATTTATGCAGGAAGAGTTGTCAATTGTGGCAGCTTGAGCTCTGGCTTTTGGAACTTGAGCGGCAGCTGGCGACACTGTGGTGCATTCGTGAGGATGAGAGCTACGTGGATAGCATGTTTATAGATGTGGTCACCCCACAGCTTAAGAGTATGCAGGGAGAGAGGGAATGGGTGACCAGCAGACAGTCAAAAAGAATCAGGCAGGTAGTGCAGGAGACCCCTGAGGGCATATCACTCTCCAACAGGTATTCAGTTCTGAATACTGAGGAAAGTGATGCTTCACCTGGGAAGTGCAGATAAAGTCAAGTCCATGTCACCAGAGGCTCAGCTGCACAGTGGGGTACAGGGAAGACTGGAAGAGCCACAGTGATAGGTGGCTCAATAGTTAGGGGAACAGACAGGTGTTTCTGTGGGCGCAGACGTGAATCCAGGATGGTGTGTTGCCTCCCTTGTGCCAGGGTCAAGGAGATCACTGAAGGGCTGCAAAGCATACTGAAGGGGGAGGGTGAACAGCCAGCAGTCATGGTCCACATTGGAACCAACAACATAGGTAGAAAGAGGGATGTGGTCCTGCAATCAGAATTTAGGGAGTTAGGTAAGAAATTAGCAAGCAGGACCTCAAAAGTAGTAATGTTTGGATTACTCCCAGTGCCACACACAAGTGAGTATAGAAATAGAAGGATAAGACAGATGAATGCGTGGCTGGAAAAATGGTGCAGGAGGGAGGGCTTTATATTCCTGGGACATTGGAACCAGCTCCGGGGGAGACGGGACGTGTACAGGCGGGACTGAGTTCCTTGCAGAATGCTTTGCGAGTGCTGTTGGGGAGGGTTTAAACTAGTTTGGTGGGGGGATGGGGACCTGAGGGTAGACTCAGTTGGGACAAAATCAGAAATGAAAATGGAAGGCAGAAAGTTAATGGAAGAGTCTGGAAGACAGAGGAAACAAAGGTTAGAAATTTTTTTTTTTTTTTTTAAAGTGTTTGGCAGTGCTCAAAGGCATCCATTGCAATGCAAGGAGTATAACAAATAAAGTAGATGAGCTGATGGCACAGATAGGCAAGTGGCAGTATAATATCACAGCCAACACAGAAACATGGCTTAAGGAGGGAGAGGAATGGCAGCTCAAAGTTCCTGGTTACAGGGTTTTCAGACACGATAGGGAGGGGGATAGCAAAGGAGGGGGAGTGGCAATTTTGGTCAAGGAAACTATTACAGCTGTGAGAAGGGATGATATGTTGGAAGATTCATCAAATGAGGCCATATGGATTGAGCTAAGGAACAAAAAAAGGGCAATCACACTGCTGGGAGTGTACTGTAGACCCCCAAACAGTCAGAGGGTGATGGAAGAGCAGATATGTAGGCAAATCTCTGAGAAGTGCAAGAACAATAGGGCAGTAATAGTAGGGGATTTTAATTACCCCAATATTAACTGGGATAGTTTTAGTGTGCAAGGAATCGAGGGTGCATTCTTGAGGTGCATTCAGGAGAACCTTTTTTCCCAGTATGTAGCAAGACCAAAAAGAGAGGGCACAGTTTAAGACTTAGTTTTAGGAAATGAAGATGGGCAGGTGGAATGGGTGGCAGTGGGAGACTAGTGATCATAATTCAGTCAGTTTCAGCATAATTATGGAAAAGGATGGAAATAGAACAGGTGGTAGAGTTCTCAATTGGGGCAAGGCCAATTTTACTAAATAGAGCAGTGATTTAGCGAAAGTGGACTGGAAACAGGTACTTGAAGGTAAATCAGTGTCCGAGCAGTGGGAGGCATTCAAAGGGGAGATTCAGGAGGTTCAGAGTAAATATGTTCCCACAAAGAAAAAGGGTGACACAGCCAAATCTAGAGCCCCATGAATGTCAAGGAGCCTACAGCGTAGGATAAGGCAGAAAAGGAAAGCTGATGTCCAACACCGAGAACTCAATTTGACAGAAAGCTGAGAGCAGTCCAGAAAGTGGAGGGGTGAAATCAAAAAGGAAATTAGGAAAGCAAAGAGAGGGCATGAAAGAATATTGGCAAGCAAAATCAAGGTGAACCCAAAGATGTTTTATCAATACATTAAGAGTAAGAGGATAAATAAGGAGAGAGTAGGACCCATAAAAGACCAAAAAGGTAACCTATGCGTAGGGGCGGAAGATGTTGGTATGGTTCTTAATGAATATTTTGCGTCTGTCTTCACAAAAGAGGGGGATGATTCAGATATTGTAGTTAAGGAAGAGGAGGGTGAAGTATTGGATGTGTTCAACATGGGGAGAGAGGAAGTATTAATGGGATTAGCAAGCTTGAAAGCTGATAAATCACCAGCGCCAGATGAAATGTACCCCAGGCTGTTAAAAGAAGCCATTACTCAGACCATTTCTCGGGCTAAAGTTGCCAGCTCGACCGCGAGATCTATTTCCGCTCTGCATCTCCTCCTTCGACAAACCTTTCTTGACTTCACACCGGTAACCATTAATCAAGAGAGGAAATAGCAGAAGGTCTGACCATCATTTTCCAGTCCTTACTGGATACCGGTGTGGTGCCGGAGGATTGGAGAACTGCTAACGTTGTACCTCGGTTTAAAAAGGGAGCGAAGGATAGACCGAATAATTACAAGCCAGGTCAGTCTAACCTCTGTACTGGGCAAATTATTGAAATCTATTCTGAGACACAGGATAAACTGTCACTTAGAAAGGCACAGGTTAATTAAGGGTAGTCAGCATGGATTTGTTAAGGGAAGATCTTGCTTGACCAACTTGATCGAATGTTTTGAAGAAGTAACAAGGAAAATAGATGAGGGTAGCGCAGTTGATGTGGATTTTAGCAAGGTTTTTGACAAGGTCCCACATGGCAGACTGGTTAAAAAAATCACATGGGATCCAGGGAAATGCAGCAAGGTGGATACAAAATTGTCTCAGTGGCAGGAAACAAAGGGTAATTGTTGACGACTGTTTTAGCGACTGGAGGGCTGTTTTCAGAGGCATTCTGCAGGGCTCAGTACTGGGTCCCCTGCTTTTTGTGGTATATGTTAACAATTTGGATGTAAATGTAGGGGGCATGATGAAGAAGTTTGCAGAGGACACAAAGATTGGCCGTTTGGTGGACAGCAAGGAGGATAGCTGTAGACTGCAGGAAGATATTGATGGACTGGTCAGATGGGCAGAAAAGTGGCAAATAGAATTCAACCTGGAGAAGTGTGAGGTGATGCATTTGGGGAGGTCAAACAAGGCAAAAGGAATACATGATAAATGGGAAAATACTGAGAAGTTTAGAGGAAGTGAGGGACCTTGGAGTAAATATCCACAGATCCCTGAAGGTAGCAGGACAGGTCGATAAGGTGGTTAAGAAGGCATATGGAATCCTTTCCTTTATTAGCCGAGGTATAGAATCTAAGAGCAGGGATGTTATGCTGGAACTGTATAGCTCATTGGTTAGGCCACAACTTGAGTACTGTGTGCAGTTCTGGTCACCTCATTACAGAAAGGATGTAATTGCACTAGAGAGGGTACAGAGGGGATTTACAAGGATGTTGCCAGGATTGGAAAAATGCAACTGTGAGGAAAGATTGGATAGGCTGGGTTTGTTCTCCAGAGAACAGAGAAGGCTGAGGGGAGATCTGATTGAAATGTACAAAATTTTGAGAGGCCTGGATAGAGTGGACGTGAAGGGTCTATTCACCTTAGCAGAGAGGTCAGTGATGAAGGGGCATAGATTTAAAGTGATTGGTAGAAAAATTAAAGCGGAGATGAGGAAAAACCTTTCCACCACAGGGTGGTGGGGGTCTGGAACTCACTGCCTGAAAGGGTAGTTGAGGCAGAGACCCTCAATTCATTCAAACGGAGTCTGGATATGCACCTCAAGTGCCATAATCTGCAGGGCTATGGACCAAATGCTTGAAGGTGGGATTAGAATAGGTGGATAGTTTTTTGGCCGGCACAGACACGATGGGCCAAGTGGCCTCTTTCTGTGCCTTAAACTGTCTATGATTCTCGGATGTGGACATCACTGGCAAGTCCAGCATTTATTGCCCATCCCTATATGACACTAGATACAGATCCAAAAACCGCACGCTTGACCTCTGATCTGTACCAAGTTAGACCAATTATAAACAACTTTGATGTCCTAGGATAAGGAGCAGGCAATAAGTGTGTCTGCATGGATATTGAATGGGGTCAAGAAACTGTGGACGGCCATTGGATGAGGTCAGCAGAGCTTCTAACACTATCATAGAATCAAATCATAGAATAGTTACAGCAAAGGGGTGGCCATTCGGCCCATCATCTCTGTGCCAGCTCTCCGCGAGCTACTCAACTAGTCCCACTCCCCGGCCCTATCCCCATAGCCGGCAAACTTTCTGTCTTCAAATAATTATCGAATTCCCTTTTGAAAGCCATGATTAGCCATGATTCAGCATTTTCAGGAGAGGAAGAATAGAAAAAGGGATAACCTTGAAAGGGAAATATCACTGATGTTGGAGCAGGAGTCCTCAAATGGGGGTCTGCAATAAGGTCTCAGGTCTCTGCCAAAAATACAAACTATTCCGCCATGACCACAAATAGCTCATCTTTCTAGCCAACCTACTGCACATCAGATCCCAGCAATTGCCACTTCCATTCTGTGGAGGAGTCCATCCATGCCATGACTGCTGCCATGCCCCAGGCATATGAGCACATGGCTTCATCCATCGAGAGGTAGGTGATCCTCATGGAGAGCCACATTCCATAGATGCGCCATGCCCTGCAAACCTTTGCCTTGGCTATGACTTCAAACCAGCAGTGGCTGGGTGAGATAAGGACCAGGATTATAGAGAGCATTCCCACTCCTGTTTTTTCTCCGGAGAGCAGTGAGACTGCAACGGGTCTTGAGATGGTGGAGGAGAGGCTGCATTCCACATCTGGTGTCCCCCCTCAGGGCGATTGGAGTGCTGACACCGGCTCCTCAGCCCCTCTGCCGGTGAGTCCAGCTGCAGTAGCAGCCTCAGGCATCCTGATCAGCAACCTGCCTCCAGTCCAGCTGCCAGCACAGAGGTCACATCGCAAAGGAGCATCTGCAAACATATTAAAAATACATCTCGACACATATGGGTATTCACGGGTGAGACAGATATGTCATGTGTACTTTAGTTAAATGTGTTGTCCCGCCAATCATCAGCCTTTATTGTCTGAATAACTCATGCCACAATGGATTGATTATGTGTCTTTCAATTACATCATAAGCCTTACAGTACTGCCAATGTAACCAAAAACATCGCTACCATGCCAGAATGCATGATGTGACATTGCACAAATGAAGTCACATGGGCATCAGCTCAGTTTGTTGCTGGCAATCGTGCTGGAGAGGTGGATGTTACAGAAGTAGAAGATTTCAGACGACATGCATTATGGTGGGTTGTGTTTTGCAACATATTTATTGAACTTCAGGGATTCTGGAAGTGCTCAGTTATCAGTATTTGCCTTGCCTCTTGCTCGCCATATTAGCCCTCTGTTCTCTATGCTCTATGCTTGTTCTTGAATACCCTTTGTGTCCTCTTCGTCGGAGGATGTGGCCTGCTCCTATACCTCTTCATCTTGCCAGGCCTCCATGCCCCCAACCCTGTCTGGTGCTTAATGTAGGGCTCCACCAGATCTATCAAGGCAGTAGAACTGCATCTTCAGCATATCGATGGTCGCTCGGATGGAGCTGTGCCAGGCATTGTAGTGCTCTTCAGTATCATTAGTGGGGTTCCTCACTGGCATCAGGTGTCATGTCACTAAGGGGTAGCCCTTATCCCCAGACTCTACCCCTGAAGGTGAACAGGGGGGGGAGGGGGGAGTGAAAAGCAGCAGCACCTGGGACTGGCGCAGCATCAACAAGTCATGGCAGCTGCCTCGGAAGTGGGCACTTTCTGTGGTTGCACATTAGTTGGACATTTTGATGGAATGAAAGCCCTTTCTGTTTGTGAAGGCGGCTGGTTGTTCCGTGAGAGCCTTGATGGTCACATGCATGCAGTCGATGGCATCTTGCACCTGTGGGAATCCTGCAATGGCCCCAAATCCAATGGCCCTCTCGGACTCACTCTCAGGGTCAGTCCGGTAGACGACATAGTTGCCAGCCCTCCTCAACAGAGCATCGGTTACCCTCTTGATGCAGCGATGCACTGCGGATTGAGAATCCCCACACATGTCGTCGGTGGATCTCTGGAATGATTCAGATGCGTGGAAGTTTAGGTCCACAGGCATAGGGTTACCACCAAAGCCCAATGGTTGCAGGTCATTATTCAGCAGTGTGCATAGCTGTGTGACGGCTACTCTGGTCATCCGCAGTCGTCTCTGACATTGGCGCTCTGACATCTAGAGGTATGTCATCCGAGTCCTATAGACTCATTGGCCTATCTGGGCTATTCTGCACCTTGGTGGCTGCTGCTGCTCCAGTCTGGGAGCTTCCTCCTGGACTGCACCTGCCTCTTGGGTCCGCCTCCGGTGGAGATGCCTCATCACAGCAAGGAGATCCAGGAAAACAGGTGGATCATACCCATCTCTATGCTCCTGGTAACTTTGGGTTCCATCAAACAATCAATTACACCTATCTGGGCAGAGATTTGTGTTAATTCCTGCTTCAGCAGTATTCCAGCATGAGCTCTATGGTATGGCATGACATTGCCCACACAAACTTTAAATAAGTATGAGCCAACACGACCATTGGAATATCATTTGAGTTGGCTGCAATGCACCACTGACAACAGCAATCTTTTTGGTTTCCCAGTTGTGTCCCCCCTCCCACGAAGAGTGTATCCACTTGCAGAGTTGCCCCATCCCCCCCCCTTATTGATATACAGATGCAGAGTTGCCCCCGCCCCAATCAATAAACAGATGCAGAGATGCCTCCTTCCAACCCCCCTCCCCCCCCTTATCGATAAACAGATGCAGAGTTCCAACCTCCCTTCATTTCCGGCAATTCAACTTAGTGGCAGTGTCCAAGTTTGCAACAAATCTGAAGGACAGCAAGGCCAAACTTACCTAACCTTTGCAGGCATCGAAGACTCTCGTCTCAGTGGCACCAGCTTTTCAAAGACGGGAAAGTGAAGATATGTGAGTGCCACATGTCAAGCACGAGATTGGGAACAGCTAGTAGGATCGCAGCGAATTGCGTTATAATAAATGCCAAAAGGTACTTCAGCATATTTAAAGTATGGTCCCGTTGCAGAGCAGCAGAGGTGCCAGCACAGAGCTTCGCCACCTCCGGGAGAGTCGGAACCCGGAATTCTGGTGTCTGGTTCCATGGTGGGCGCTACAGCTCCGAATCTTCAGCCCCCACCACCACGAAACTCACCTTCCGGGCAAGCACAAGAGCGAGCCCAATGTTTGCACCTGTAAGACAAACTTGCACTAAACTTCCCAACACACCCTTTTTAAACTTTAAAGTGCTCTTCTTTCTGATGGTTTTTTTTGTTGAAAAAGCAGCAATTGCCCTGTCAACTTGCTCAGCCTGGTAAAAGGTCTCCCTCTTTGTCAGGATGCTCTGGTGACAGTTGGTGGTTGTGGTGGGGTGAACTACGGATATGTGTGAGCTCTACATTCTTTCATTCAAAACATGCTGACTTTGATGTAATCAAATCACAGCTGACAGCACATTTTTCTAGATTACTCAATAAATTTAATACTTTCCAGAACTCATGATGGAACAATCTGCTACACACTTGTGGGCTACAAATTCCTTTAGTGACAATATTGAAGATAAGCTGCCACCCTCTGTCCCATCAAAGCTATTAGAAGAACTAATTAACATTTCAACAGAAGCAAATACAGTGAAATGATGCTGGAGACATTTAGGTGTGAATGCTTGGATGATAACAGCACTGAAAGGTTTGGTCCCATTTAGTACAAATCATTTATGCAAAGCTGGATTTTCAGCAATGACATCAATGAAAAGAAAGTACTGAGCCCAGCATGAACATTGACAATGACATGGGTGTGTATTTGTTGAAGATACCTCCAAGTATTGATGGAATTGTTGCTCAGCCCTAGCAACAAGTTACATATTAATTAAGTAAAACAAAATATAATTATGTTTAATTGTATAACTAATTTTTACACAGAAAAATATTCATATTACAGCAGATCTGTACAATTTTAACACAACAGGAGCACCTCAGAAGCAAAAAGCTTGAAAACCCCTGTGTTTGAAGATCTATTTGGTACAAATTCTTAAATAAATTACAAAAGTACTTATTCGAAAAGGTCAATTTAACAAATCGTAGATAGAAGGACTCTGGCCAGCCTCAAGCAGTTGTCATAGTACAAATCTGACCTCATGACACATATAGAAAGCAAAGTAAACAATAACTAATCCTAAAGCACATTGCACTGTAGTACTTTCCAATATATAAAGTAGTACCCACACTTGTGTCACTGACAGATTGAGTTTGGCCAATATGATCATCTACCTGGTTCTCACCTAGTTATAGCTTTGGGTAGTTCAAAGGGAGAAAAAAAACAACAATATTTCAGGTAAGAAGAGTTTCTGAAAGTCCATAGAAATGATTAGACCTCACGGCCATTGCAATTGCAAAAGCAAAATACTGCGGATGCTGGAAATCTGAAACCAAAACAGAAAATAGTGGAACTACTCAGCAAGTCAGGCAGCATCTGTGGAGAGAAAAACAGAGTTAAGAGCCGGAACTTTTTGCCACCCCCCCCCCCCTCCCAACCACAGAAGCGGGCCGGTGGTGGGGGGCGGGGAGGTGTAAAAATTTGAGTGGGAGGCCGGAGGCAGCGAGAAATGGCTTGCCCGCCCCAGGCCAATCAAGACCCTTAAGTGGCCAATTAACTGCCACTTAAGGGTCGCCTGCCACCGCTGCTGGTATTTTACCAGCGGCTGGCGGCGCCTTAGGCCTGACCGCTCTGGCGGCCTCCTTGCGGGCTTGTGGGGGGGCCTCCTGATCGGGCACCCTGTGCACCACGGAGACCCCCCCCGATGCTACAACCACCCCCACTGAAATAAAGGCCCCTCCCACCCCAACAGACCCCCATTGCCTTGCCGGGGCTGGACGATTGTCCCCAGCTAGGCCCCAAAACCTACCTCGCTTCCAGGGGCGACGTCCACAATCCTGCTGTTGGCTGGGTGGCGCTGCTGGGACTGAGAGCTGACGGCCAGCAGCTCTTGGAGGTGAGATGTCCTGCTTCAGAGAGGTGGAAGTCCCACCCAAGTCCAATTAAGGGCCTGGGGAGGATAAAATCCAGGCGTGGCACCCCAGGCCAGGCAGAGGCAGGTTCGCCCCCGACCTTTTGGCTGGGGGGGTGGGGGGAGGTGCGGCCTCCCACCCGACGTAAAATTCTGGCCAATGTTTCAGGTCTGTGTGATCTTTCAACCGAACTGAAATTTCAAGTTGTATTTAAAAAATGGGTAAATTCACTGACCTTGTGCTCCCACCAGCAGCTACACTCGGAGTCTGAGTCAGAATCAGCGCTGTGGTATTGTAGTCCCATGTGCTCCCTTTGAGCATAACTCCTTGCTGGGAGTGCAGGAGCAGTTAATGCACTCTAATTGAACATCATTTGGAAGTAAAATGTAATGGAAAAATCTTTTTTTCTTCAGTCTAATCTTCCTCATAAATGCCCTTTGTAATGCCATGATTTCACAATGAATTCATGGCAGTGTTATCATGCAGGTTTAAAATTTGTACTTACTTAAACACAAAGCTTGCAGGACTGAATTACACTGCAACTTCCACACCACTGTCTAACCAGAGAAAGCTGTGCTTTTATGCATGTGCAACACTTCACTCACAATGTCCAAATGTCAGTTAAATATTTACTGCTAGCAAAAAGCCAATATTTTGAATTTCATATAATCCTAGTTGTACTGAAACTGGTCCAAAACCAAAAGCTTTGAGAAGTTACATCTGTAGATTGTCTCTCAGAATTTGGTCCCACCACTTCATTTCCAAACCACATCATATTTTATCTCAATCTGGAGCTGAAACTGCTTTAGTTGGTGGAAAATGTGTTGTTTGACTGAACTAAGTAATTGGATTGGCTGTTCTGATTGTAATGGGATACTCCAATACCCTCAATACAGTAAGGTTATCAGCACAAGTGAGGTGCTGTAAACAACACCACCTCACTACTACTGGTAGTGCTGCTTTGCTTAAAAATCACTAATGACTTCAATTTTAAGGAAAACTGAGCACCTGGTGATATGTGGCTTATTTCAGTTGGCGCTACACCTATGTTTAGTCTGAAACTTCCTTGGCTGGTTAGAAAAAGATTTTGCACTGAAATCAATGGAAGTGTTCTATTTTCAATTTTCCAAGACCAGCACATTATCATAATTATGTTTAGCTCCAGAAGACTACTTTGTGTTTAGGGCACATGTTGTGGTGGAAGGGAAAATTGCATGTGAGGTAATTGTGATTAGCAATTTGTGTTCTGTGCTAAAAGTTTGAGAGTTCAAGCACCGTACCAGGACCCAAATACAAACAACATTTTAGAATACAATGTATGAGTAATTTGAGACATGACATCTGGTAAGTGTAGCATGCTGAAAAGGCAAAAGGTAACTTTGGACCCATGGTTCTCAAAGCTCTCCACCTCTGGAATTTTCCTCATGTCATGTTGTAAACTAATTGATAGAGATTGATTGCTATGATTAGTCAACAACTCCATTATCATTGTATCATGCAACTTGCAAGATAATAGAAGGCGAACTGGATGGATCTTGATTTTTTTTTTGTCTAGCTGTTCCTATGTTCCTCTGCACATCATCTGGTTTGGCACTTCAGAATTGCATAGAAGTAATATGGAAACAGGCCATTCAGTCCAACAAGTCTGTGTTGGTATTTTCTCCACGTGAGCAATAATCCTAATGCCATGTACCTACTTTGTTCTCTTATTCCTTTCAGCCACTTATCTAATCTATTCTTAAATGATGACTTGATCTCTGCTTCAACACTAACTCTGAACGCATTCAACAGTCTCATAAACTTCTGTATTAAACAGTCTCTCCAGCACTCTGTCCTAAATCTAAAAGTTAATTTTATACCTATGTTGCCTCGCTCTAGACACCTCTGTCACTGGAAACAGATCCACCAGTAACTTTCTCAGAGATTCTTCTGATCTCCCACTGTAACTTCTGCAGAAACTCTGGAGAAACAGAGTAAACAGCCGCTGGTGCCATTTTTCTGCCAAACATCTGACAAAGTTACAGTAGGATAGCGTGGATACCCCCATAATAATTACTGGAATCTACTTCGACATACTGTTTCATTCTTTAATACTTTAAAACTCCTGTCAGGTCACCCCTTAATCTCCTAACAAAACTAGTCCCAATTTTTCAAATTGTTCTTCATATCTGTATTTCCTTATGTCATCCTGCAAGCACAGCAGCAAGTCACACTCAAAGGCAGTATGGGTTAGAAATTATGGCTACAACATTTTAAAGCAGATTCTTCAACCTGTGCTCTCTTTGATGTGAATCTTCGCTGGGAGCTTAGGGAACATTTGCCAGATTTATTCTTCACTTTAAGTGCAGTACTCAAAATGTATTTTAAGCTACAGTCATCAATGGGCTCTGTATAAAAAGATTATACTAGAATGAGGAGTGAGAGAATTCTGGTTATCTTATTCACAATAACAGACCATGCAAATTAAGGATCTTCATACTCGAAAGTACAATGGCGAGATGCAGTTACAGGTGCAAGATCATTTTTATTACAGGTCCTTACATTCTCAAAATATTTGCTCCATTGAAAAATTAAAATTAAAATTAATACTGCATTCTATTTTCACCTTAGGAAACAAACACTGAACATAAATCTCACACAAAATCAAAAAATAACAATTTTAGAAAGTGATGTTACTCACCCAGGCAGTTATGGCCATCATGCGCCAACATAAAACCATCATAACAAGTGCATCTGTAGTTGCCTGGAATGTTGATGCACTCATGAACGCAGCCACCATTGTAGTCATTGTCACATTCATCAAGGTCTGAAAGACAGTTAGCAAGACGTACTTCAGGAAGGCACTCAGGACACTCTGGAAGGCATCACACGTGAAAATAAGGTGATGAAGACAGGCACCATAGTGAAGGTATTTGTTATCCCCAGCGAAGCTGGGTTTCCAATTCAAGAGTACAAACAAACTACAGCAAACATCTCAAGCAAGTGCACGGCTGCAGAAAATTAGAATGGAGAAGGGGGTGAAAGTTCAGGATGAAGGAACAGTCACAAAAACACTCTGTTACTGCAACTATGTGGGAAATAATTGTTGCAGAGCTAGTCATTTAAAAAAGCAAAAGTGTCACTAGTTTTAAAACAAAGGCAGTAAAGTTTCTGAATGCAGAAGTCTAAAAATTAAATTTGAATCTAATTTGTTAAAAGGAATTATAAATAATTTGGTTAAACTAGTCCTATATAAAGGGCAACATTGAAATTACTGTTAGCAATATTAGCTGAACATCCAACAGATTTACATGGAAGTGTTAACCCAGTTATTTTAAGTGTGTTATGTCCTTCATTAAAATAACATATCATTTGAGCACAGTGAATTTGTCTGCTAACTGTCATTTCTAACTTTTCAGTAGTCTGATATAGGAAAAAATGTCGAACACTATAGTATCTTCACGCCATGTTGTTCTTTTGCAGGTTATAAATCACCTAAAGCTCTACCAATCTGCATAACCCACACGTAACAGTAAGTAAAGTACATAAATGAATAACATGTACATTTGTATAGGCCCTGCATTACCAAGGCCTGCAGATTAGTCATATCCATAGGAAGGGGGGATTTCCATTCACTGGTTCCATAGACCCTTTTTCCCATCCAAATTCATATGATTAGTTAATTTATATGAAGTGGCAAAGCATGTTAACCAACATTGACAAATTTGGGTTTCAGCCTCAGGAAATTAGACCTGGAGCTGACCGCAATTTTGCGCTGTTGGCCAGAAGACATAGTCCAAATTCGTTACTAGCATTTCCCCTTCACCCCCCACCCCACTGCACCCATCCCACCACCCCCACACCTCCAATATGTAAGTTTTTCCTTCAATTGCAATGGTGAAACCCTAGCCTGCAACAATTTAGCAGTCCCTGATACTGTTAGTGATGTTCAAAAAATGGCTCGGAAATTGCAGAAAGGAACGAAAAATGGCAATTAGCCAACATGATAAATTTCTGCCACAGGTTCCATTTCCACCCTCTCCAGATATAACCTCCTTCATTCAGAATGGATGGATGGATGGAGATGGAATGATATAAAGCCCCATAATATTTAGATTTATTTATATAATAATAGTACGGCCCCAGAAATCTGTCGAAGCAACATACAATCCCAGGATGCTGTGGCTAGGAACCTTCAGTGCTGACCATAGAATAATATGATGGAACAAAAGCAGGTTTCCTCATGAATGTATCATTAGCAGGTGCCCTCACATCTTCGAGAACATGACTTCTGTGAACCTTTGAGGATGCAGAAAAATACTTTGGTTTTAAAATCTATGGAAGGCCATGCCCGTGACAAGTTTAGACCTCTAGCTGGGTCTCACATATGCCTGATTTCCCAGTTTCCCAGGCAGAGAACAAGGAAACTTGACAAGGCATGGAATCCTCATCCCAGACACATCTCCTCGTACATAGGTGACCTTACTTCTGGCAGGCAGAGGCCTCAAACAACATCCCCTGGGATGCCCAGCATATTAAGGTCTCAATATAAATCTGACCCTTTCATGAGTTATGGTGAGGGGGCATTGGAAAGGCCGTAAAATTTCAGCCCCTACATCCTCACACATTTTGGACAAAATCTTACCTCCTTAGTCCCTGCCAGAATGACGGGACCATTTTCAGGTCCGGAACCTGACTCTGCACAGCGCACCCACCCCCGGCAGGTTCTCTTTACTAGCACAAACCAGTTGTCATCCCACCTCCGGGTTTCCCAAAGCATCTGTCAAAGGAAGGATTTCTAATTGAAGGGACCACAGCATTTGTCAGTAAAGCTCACCAGCACTTGTATTTTTGAGGTGGTAGCAACCACGGGGAAGGCTCCTCACCCACCCACCTCCCCCATCCAAGTCTCTCATTTTTACCTGGAGGTCCTGCTGTGGGATCGGAGGGGCTGCAGTGAAGTGATTTTCCCAAGGACAGGAGGAACAGGACTCTTTGACCATGCAGGCAAGGATGGAAGTGGCCATAGAAGTCAGCAGCAGAGGCGTGCTCCCTCAAATCTGGAGTCAGAGCACCAAAAGGATCCAGGAGCGCCGGAAAAGTGAGTGATGTGGCCCTCCAGTGACTGGCATCTTGTTGGCCATTGGCAATGTGCCCACCTGGTCCACTGGGAAAGAGGTCTTGTTCCAGGAGTCTGCAGATGTCAGCAGAAACTTGCCATGGAAGCCTGAGCCTTCTGACACTGGTGCTCAGACATATTGTGAGTTGACGCTCTCCCTGTACACCCAGTTTTGGGGATCTCGCCTCCTTCCAGCCGGATCTTGGTGTGCATCCCATCTGCCCTTTGCGGGCTGGGGCGACATGCAGCTGAGGATAAGGCAGCTGGTTTGCTGATGCTGGTGTTGCTGCTGCTGGAGCTGTTGGCGATAGTGTGGTCTCTGCTCTTGACCCTCAGCAGGGCTGAAAGGTGGAGCTGCAAAAGCTGCCTCATGCCATGTTGACGGTTGGGTAGTGTAGCTGAAGGTGAGTGAAGTGTCAGACAGGTGAAGTGACTTCCAAGCAGTTGGCAATCACATGTCAAATAGCGAGAGCACTCTCTTAGAAAAGAAGTGCTTTGAAAAGCAGTCCCTCAATGGTCAGGCCTAGAGTTTTTCAGTGTAACTAATCAAACCCTACACAGCTTGTCAGTTTCACTGAAGAAGCTCGTCCCACTGTCCAAAATGCTTCACAGTCAATGAAGAACTTCTAAATTCTAGTCACACTTGCAATATAGCTAAACACGGCAGTCAAATTGTGCAAGGCAACATTCCTCAAACGGCACTGAAATAAATGACCAAATCATCTGTTCTTGTGGTGTTACTTAAAGAATGAATGTCGGCTAGGAACCCAAGAGAACTCCCTGTTCTTCTTTTGATACTGCCACAGGATCCTTTACATCAACCTTAAAGGACAGACTAAGCCTTGGTTTTAAAGTCTCATCTGAAGGCAACACCTGACAATGCAGCACTGTTAACATTTCAGCCTAGGTTATGTGCTCAAATCTCATGGAGTGGGTCTTGAACTCATTCCCTTCTGACTCAAAGGTGACCACACACCCACTGAACCAAGGGTGAAACCTTAAAAGATTCCAATGTTGAACTCTACAGTCTCCCAGATGACAGGTAGGAATACGAACTACCATTCTAACAAGAAAAACTACAGATAAGAAGCTATAACAAACTTATAAAAGCTACTGCTTTTGAATGACCAATCACAATGCTCAAAATCAAATTTCTTTTGCTCAGCGAGCCAATAAAGGGCACAAAATAAGGTTTTTCCAAGTTTCTTTTTTAAAATTCACAATAACAGAATTAAACATCTTTAAAAATGTCTGAGTACTGTCATTAGTTTTTACTTGGAGACCTCAGTCCCTCCCAAAAGCCTGTGCTGTTATTTTTCCACAGCTATCACTGTCAACAGAAGGACGTTACCAACTGCATTTGTGCCTGCAGTTCCAAGGATGCAGCAGTCTGAACCAATGCAGTGTGAAGAATTCCTCAGCATGCAGCAGTATGATTTTCTCAGTATGGTATCTTTGGATTTCCAAATAAAAGAACAAACCATAAGAAATAGGAACAGGAGTAAGCCAAATGGCTCCTCGAGCCTGCTCCAACATTCAATAAGATCATGACTGAACTTTTACATCAACTCCATGTTCACACAATCCCATACCTCTTGATTCCCTTAGTGTCCAAAAATCTATGAAACTCAGTCTTGATTATACACATTGAGCATCCACAGCCCTCTAGGGTAGAGAATTCCAAAAATTCACAACCGTGAGCAAATAAAATTCTCCTCACCTCATGTAAAAGCCTGACCCTTTATCCTGAGACTCTGCCAAATGAATTGCAGAAATTTTTTGAGCTAGTGTTTCACAGGAAAAAAATGTTTTTTTTAAACTGAAGAAGTTGGCCAACTGACAGAACATTTAATGATAGCACCTGTGCTTCACTTTGTCCCTTAGGAGTCTGAAAACCATAATTGTTCATGTAGAGATTTATGATAAAGGAAACACAGTTTATTTATTTTCTGGGAGTGAGTCAAAAAAACACGTTCCACTATCTCTGGGCAGAAATCTTGCTGCAGATCCTTTCACTGGTGTCGTGTAACAGTCTGAAAGGGTTAATCTTGAGAGCATGTTAAGAATACCTCCAAACATGATGACATCAGAGATCTTGAGAGAAACTTGAGACTGGATGCAGCATGGCTTTTGGTAGAATCACACCAAATAGTGTGAAGACGTATTTTTTTTTTATTCGTTCATGGGACGTGGGCGTCGCTGGCTAGGCCAGCATTTATTGCCCATCCCTAATTGCCCTTGAGAAGGTGGTGGTGAGCTACCTTCTCGAACCGCTGCAATTCTAATATAATAAATATTCATGTTCCAACTAACCTAGACTGAACTATCTCAATCAGCTAGACCAAGTAAGGTGATCGCGTACCAAGCTAACATACAACAACTGGAGCTGTGTAACCCTAGCAAGGCTTGAAAAATGAAGACTGACTCATTCTGAGCAACATCACACAACATCGGCTAATAAAAGATATTGCATGTCATCTTTATTTCCGTTAGTAACACTTCACGCTTCTGTTTCAAACACAGGCACAACACTTTGACATCACATTGTTGTTTCACCATTATTATGCAAATTTCAATGCCACACTTTGACTTGATTAGCAGAAATTTTGCATTCTTAAAGTGAAAAATCATGACTCTAATTATGAACAGTGAGTAAAATCTGCTAAATTAAACATCAGGAACAAGATATGGGGGAGGTGCCAGAGGATTGGAGAATGGCAAATGTGACACCTTTATTCAAGAAAGGGTGTAAGGACAGTCTTCATAACTACAGGCCAGTTAGTTTAACGTCAGTGGTGGGTAAGGTTTTAGAAACAATAATCAGGGGAGAGGTTTGAGTTAATTAAGGATAGCCAGCATGGATTTGTAAAAGGCAGATCATGCTTGACTAATCTAATTGAATGTTTTGATGAAGTAACAGAAAAGGCTGATGAAGGAAATGCAGTGGATGTTGTCTATATGGATTTTAAGGAAGTGTTTGACAAAGTACCACATAAAAGGCTGGTTAACAAAATTGAGGCTCATGGAATAGGAGGGTCAATTGGATCAAAGGTTGGCTCAAGGACAGGAAACAGAAAGTCATGATAAATGTTTATTTTTCAGACTGGCGAATGGAAGACAGTAGTGTTCGCCAAGGGTCAGTTCTAGAACCACGATTGTTTTTTGCTATATATAAATGACTTGGATATTGGAATACAGAGTAGAATTTCAAAATTTGACAATGATACCAAACTTGGAGGAGTGGCAAACAGTAAGGATGATACAGCAGTCTGCAAAAGGACACAGATAGGCTAGCAGAATGGGCCGACAAGTGGAAGATGGAATTTAATGAGCGGCACAGTGGCGCAGTGGTTAGCACCGCAGCCTCACAGCTCCAGGGATCCGGGTTCAATTCTGGGTACTGCCTGTGCGGAGTTTGCAAGTTCTCCCTGTGACCGCGTGGGTTTTCGCCGGGTGCTCCGGTTTCCTCCCACAGCCAAAGACTTGCAGGTGATAGGTAAATTGGCCGTTGTAAATTGCCCCTAGTGCAGGTAGGTGGTAGGGAATATGGGATTACTGTAGGGTTAGTATAAATGGGTGGTTCTTGGTTGGCACAGACACAGTGGGCCGAAGGGCCTGTTTCAGTGCTGTATCAATAAATAAATAAAAGAAGTGTGAGGTGATACATTTTGACAGAAGGGATAGGATAAGGCTATATGTACTTAATGGCACAGTTCTAAAGAGGGTGCAAGAACAGAGGGACCTAGTGGTGCACATGCATCAATCTTTGTAGGTGGCAAGACATATTGAGAGAGTGGTTAGCAAAGCTTATGGGATCTTGAGCTTCATAAATAGAGGCATAGAGTACAAAAGCAGGGATGTTATGCCAGACCTTTATAAAGCTTTGGTTAGGCCCCAACTAGAGTATTGTGCCCAGTTCTGGTCACCAAACTTTAGGAAAGATGTGAGAGTCCTTGAGAGGGTTGTTACGACTAGGTGAGAAAGGTGCCGAGGGGTCTCTTTCAGCCTTCGTCTGGTCTTATTGTAACAGGATTTAATTTTAAACACCGTGTTTTGAGCTCCCCCTTGGTGAATCCTGGCTAGCCACTTTCCAATTATAAGGCAAAGAAATAAGCATAAACGGGCTTCCTAGGGTTTAAAGAAGAAAAGTGAAATTTATTAAAACAAACTCAAATTCAGTTAACGCCTATGGAAACACGTCACACCCCATGCGAGCACACATTTGCGATATGCACATGCAAATAGAGACAGAAAGAGCAGAAGAAAAAATAAAGTAGTGAGATTTGAGGCAATATCAAGAGTTTCTTGTTACTGCGCTTCGAGGTCACTGTAGTCCTTTTGTAGGTAGGATAGCGGAGGCGGTGGCGTAGTGGTATTATCACTGGACTAGTACCCCAGAGACCCAGGGTGTTGATCTGGAGACATGGGTTCGAATCCCACCACAGCAGAAGGTGGAATTTGAATTTAATTAATAAAAAAAATCTGGAATTAAAAGCTAGTCTAATGATGGCCAAGAAACCATTGTCAATTGTTGTAAAAACCCATCTGGTTCACTAATGTCCTTTAGGGAAAGAAATCTGCTGTCCTTACCTGGTCTGGCCACATGTGACTCCAGACCCACAGCAATGTGGTTAACTCTTACATGCCCTTTGAAATGGCCTAGCAAGCCACTCAGTTGTACCTAACCGCTACAAAGTCAATAAAAAGGAATGAAACAGGACGGACCACCCGGCATCGACCAAGGCACCGGAAACGACAACATCAAACCCAGCCCTGTTGACCCTGCAAAGTCCTCCTTACTAACATCTGGTGGCTTGTGCCAAAGTTGGGAGAGCTGTCCCACAGACTAGTCAAGCAACAGCCTGACATAGTCATACTCACAGAATCATACCTTACAGACAATGTCCCAGACACTGCAATCACTATCCCTGGGTATGTCCTGCCACCGGCAGGACAGACCCAGCAGAGTGGCGGGACAGTGGTCTACAGTAGGGAGGAAGTTGCCCTGGGAGTCCTCAACATCGACTCCGGACCCCATGAAGTCTCATGGCATCAGGTCAAACATGGGCAAGGTAACCTCCTACTGATTACCACCTACCGCCCTCCCTCAGCTGATGAGTCAATACTCCTCCATGTTGAACACAACTTGGAGGAAGCACTGAGGGTGGCAAGGGCACAAAATTTACTCTGGGTGGGGGACTTCAATGTCCATCACCGAACGTGGCTCGGTAGCACCACTACTGACTGAGCTGGCCGAGTCCTAAAGGACATAGCTGCTAGACTGGGTCTGCGGCAGGTGGTGGGGATACCAATACGAGGAAAAAACATATTTGATCTTGTCCTGACCAACCTGCCTGCCGCAGATGCTTCTGTTCATGACTGTATTGGTAGGAGTGACCATTGCACAGTCCTTGTGGAGACGAAGTCCCGCCTTCACATTGAGGATACTGTCCATCGTGTTGTGTGGTACAATCACCGTGCTAAATGGGATAGATTTCTAACAGATCTAGCAATGCAAAACTGGGCATCCATGAGGTGCTGTGGGCCATCAACAGCAGCAGAATTGTACTCAACCATGGTCTGTAACCTTATGGCACAGCATATCCCCCACTCTACCATTACCATCAAGCCAGGAGACTAACCCTGGTTCAATGAAGAGTGCAGGAGGGCATGCCAGGAGCAGCACAAGGCATACCTCAAAATGAGGTGTCAACCTGGTGAAGCTACAACCAGGACTACTTGCATGCCAAACTGCACAAGCAGCATGTGATAGACAGAGCTAAGTGATCCCATAACCAAAGGATCAGATCTAAGTTCTGCAGTCATGCCACATCCAGTCGTGAATGGTGGTGGACAATTAAACAACTAACTGGAGGAGGTGGCTCTACAAATACTCCCATCCTCAATGATGGGGGAGCCCAGCACATCAGTGCGAAAGATAGGGTAGAAGCATTTGCAACAATCTTCAGTCAGAAGTGCCGAGTTGATGATTCATCTTGGCCCCCTCCTGAAGTCCCCAGCATCACAGATGCCAGACTTCAGCCAATTCGATTCACTCCGCACGATATCAAGAAACGACTGAAGGCACTGGATACTGCAAAGGCTATGGGCCCTGACAATATTCCGGCAATAGTACTGAAGACCTGTGCTCCAGAACTTGCCGCACCCCTAGCCAAGCTGTTCCAGTACAGCTACAAAACTGGCATCTACCCTGCAATGTGGAAAATTGCCGAGGTATGTCCTCTACACAAAAAGCAGGACAAGTCCAACCCTGCCAATTACCACCCCATCAGTCTACTCTCAATCATCAGTAAAGTGATGGAAGGTGTCATCAATAGTGCCATCAAGAAGCACTTGCTTAGCAATAACCTGCTCAGTGATGCTCAGTTTGGGTTCCACCAGGGCCACTCAGCTCCTGACCTCATTACAGCCTTGGCTCAAACATGGACAAAAGAGCTGAACTCAAGAGGTGAGGTGAGAGTGACTGCCCTTGACATCAAGGCAGCATTTGACCGAGTATGGCATCAAGGAGCCCTAGCAAAACTGCAGTCAATGGGAATCAAGGGGAAAACTCTCTGCTGCTTGGAGTCATACCTAACACAAAGGAAGATGGTTGTGGTTGTTGGAGGTCAATCATCTGAGCTCCAGGACATCACTGCGGGAGTTCCTCAGGGTAGTGTCCTAGGCCCAACCATCTTCAGTTGCTTCATCAATGACCTTCCTTCAATCATAAGGTCAGAAGGGGGGATGTTCGCTGATAATTGCACAATGTTCAGCACCATTTGCGACTCCTCAAATACTGAAGCAGTCTGTGTAGAAATTCAGCAAGACCTGGACAATATCCAGGCTTGGGTTGATAAGTGGCAAGTAACATTTGCGCCACACAGGTGGCGGGCAATGACCATCTCCAACAAGAGAGAATCTAACCATCTCCCCTTGACATTCAATGGCATTAGCATTGCTGAATCCCCCACTATCAACATCCTGCGGGCTACCATTGACCAGAAACTGAACTGGAGTAGCCATCTAAATACCGTGGCTACAAGAGCAGGTCAGAGGCTAGGAATCCTGCGGCGAGTAACTCACCTCCTGACTCCCCAAAGCCTGTCCACCATCTACAAGGCACAAATCAGGAGTGTGATGGAATACTCTCCATTTGCCTGGATGGGTGCAGCTACAACAACACTCAAGAAGCTCAACACCATCCAGAACAAAGCAGCACGCTTGATTGGCACACCATCTACAAACATTCACTCCCTTCAGCACCGATGCACAGTGGCAGCAGTGTGTACCATCTACAAGACGCACTGCAGCAACGCACCAAGGTTCCTTCGACAGCACCTTCCAAAGCCGCGACCTCTACCACTTCGAAGGACAAGAGCAGCAGATGCATGGGAACATCACCACCTGCAATTTCCCGTCCAAGTCACACACCATCCTGACTTAGAACTCTGTCGCCGTTCCTTCACTGTCGCTGGGTCAAAATCCTGAAACTCCCTTCCTAACAGCACTGTGGGTGTACCTACCTCGCATGGACTGCAGCGGTTCAAGAAGGCAGCTCAATGGCAATTAGGGATGGGCAATAAATGCTGGCAGAGCCAGTGATGCCCTCATCCCACGAATGAATAAAAAAAAAGTCTTGCTTTTCGTTGGGGCCCAGTATTCTTCTTAAACCTTGTTCACTGTAGGAGACTTTTCTCTCTTGTGGTTCATGTGTTTTCAATGGGTCTTCAGTTCCGTGAGAAAGCGATGGGAGCCGACAGGAGAGAGGTCGTTTCAGTTCAGGATCAAATAGCTTGTTGAGTTTTAAAACTCTGTGGCAAGTTCAAATTCAAAAAAATCCAACAGCCAGTTAGTCACGTGACTAAACTGGTCTAACCACGTCTTCTGTGCATTGGGGAGGCAGGGACTGGTACCTTTACTCTAACACTGTCTGCTAGTACGCAAAAAAGGTCTTTCCGGCGAGGGGCCTGGCAGTTCCTTGTGATAGGCCCTCGAGTGGGGGAGTGGGACTGACTGGATTGCTCTGTGGAGAGCTGGCATGGACTCAATGGACTGATTGGTCTCCTATGCCATAAATGACTATGACTCTAAAACCAAACAAATTACTCAATTTTTTCATTTATAAAATCGTCTATAATTTTCTTGAGCCAGCCCTGTACATGGACAGATTAACAAAGTTCACATATATTGCAAATAAAATGATTAAATGTACCAATCAAATGTTATTTTACCTTTATTAATTATTTTATTCAGAAGCCTCAGTCTGTCTGTCTGAAAAGCTTAAGATTGAGTTGATCCTTTTCCCCCCGAGGTATTTCTCTGTCAATTAGAGTTGACAACTCCGCATTTACCTTCAATTCTCAGCATGCTGCAGTATGTCTACACAGCTCAAAGTACCTCATTCCTTAGGATACAATAGTCATCTGTTTTTATTCCAACAACTTCAAAATAAAGTACAGCATGAACTTTAGAAACTTTTCCATCTCTCAATACTAATTACTTACAGACACAACCCTAAAACCCATTCCTTTACATTAACAGGCCGATACTCAGTGCAAGATACCCACCCTACATCTCTCATCAGCCCTCCGGTACCACTTGACACACACTGAACTGCTAGCCTTTCCCTCATCACCCAGCAGGAAATATTGGCACACAATGCCCACAAGCAGCCAGCTGTCCAAAACTGGCAGCTCCACCTTTAAACACTTCACCTATGAGAAGAGCAAGGAGATCATGGAGAGGCACTCTGTTCTAGCCATGCAAGATGTCAAGGTTGGGTGCATATTGCTGGCACCAGGTTAGTGGATGAACACCTCCACTGTCACCCTGGTATCCCTATGAAGCACCACATACACACGCAAACTTCCACCCTTTTTCTGTCTCCTTAATTGCAAATGGGTAATACTTACCCATTCTTAACTTAAACTCTCCTTTCTTGCAGATCCACCAGATCAAAGAGGAGCCCAGTAAAAGGAAGACGATGATAATGAGAAGGAAGAACAACAGAGACAGCCCTACCTCCTTGCAAGCTATGATAAGGATGATAAGGATGATAAGAAGTCAGATTCAAGCCGACCCATGAATTCCTGCAGAGACCTCCTGCTCTGATGTTCCTTTACCACAACCCCCTCTAACTTACCCCATACATCAATCTTCATCACACCCATGCACCAGCTCAGATACTTTCACCCAGGGGAAATAAACACAGTGAGTGAGGATATGGCACCAGAGGACGTGGGAGTCAGAGGAATGGGAAGCAGGTGAGGAAGTTCCCATTCCTGTGGGAAGGAGGTCTGAACCATTTAGAAGCATAATTTTCATTCCACCAATGGGCATCCCTGCCCAATTCAGGTGGGCTCTTAGGCTGCCCTTGCAAAAATGGTGGTGGGTGAAGGGTGGAATCAGAATTACAATGCGGGGTTGGGGGGAGGGGGGTGGTGGGGGCGGGGAGTGTAACTACAGCTCTCCAATTTTAAGGCTATTACTGCTCCATTCCTAGCCAGTGGTATCAGTTAAAATTGGACCTAATTTCTGCCAAATAGGATCATGAGAGTTCTAATATCAGATCAGCCATGGACTTCTGTCAACTCAATGCCTCTGTCAAGCAAGCCTGAGTTTTTAAGACTACCCTAGGATAGCCAACAGCCATGTTGATATTGCTATGTTATGGAAGTTTTAAATTATTGCCCACTTACAACTCTGACAGACATTTTTTCAAACTTACCACACTGGCTGACCACCCATTCACAGTCTTGAAGCAAAGATCAAAAAACTGCCTTCATTCACCTGGTTGCTTGCTCACCTGCCACCCTCCCCAACATAGAGACACAACCCTCCAGCCAAGCAACTCCCTTCCGACATGCCCTCATTGACTACCCAATCTGCTGTCTGTTTACTGGGCACTCACTATTCATCCCGCTATAGATTGTTGGCATCCTCACTCATCAGCTGTCCATCCCTTAGAGTTTCTTCATCACATTGGTGGTCCTGGCACTCCATTATACACTGAATAACCTATCATTTATCCAGGCCTTTCTTACACCTATCCCCTACAGTGCATCTCAGGCCAGCCTCCACACAGCAGCCTTCTCCCCCTTTGCCCCCATTGAGCAGCATTTCCAACTTCCCTTCATCAAGTAGTAGTTTTTTGACCCCCAGCCTGACATCCCTCTACCAAACACCAGCCTGTCGACTCTCTAACCCGGCTTGACCTGAGTACTGCACTTGATCTCAATTCCCAGCATAGAATGCCATGGGAGATCAACTAATTACATCCCTATCTCTGTAATTTCCTCCAAAACTGCAACCCTCAGCTGCCTAGACCCTAAGCTCAAGAATTCCATTCCTAAACCTCTCTGCCTCCCTACCTCTCTCTCCTCCCTAAAGATGCTCTTTAAAACCTGTCTACCTGTTTGACCAACCGTTTGGTCATGTGCCCAAATAAGAGGCACGGTGTCATATTTTGTTTGATAATACCTCTGTGAACCCCTTTGGAATGTTTCACTACATTATGACTGCAAGTTGTTGTAATCTCCAGTTTCATGTTAAGCAACAATCACAAATGAATATGTAGAGAATATATGGATCAAGAGAAAGGAAAATTATCAGATAAACTACCAGTAAAGAACAATAAAACAGTAAGCAAACAAATCACTTGAACATTTTAAAAGTTACCAATCCCAAACTGGAAAGTAACAGGAAGAAATCAAACAAATCTCTCCAAGGCATTTGACACTGGTTTGAGCTATTGTCTTGAATTTTTAGCCCAGTTGAAACTGTCAGTAAAAATTATATTTATATCAAAGGAATCCAATAAAAATAAAAAATTCAGAACAAAATGTTTATCTTTACTCATAATAGTTGACTGTTGTGGCTCCATGGAAAATACCTTCTTGGAAAGATTTGTTCTTGTGATGAGAGCCCGAACCAAAGGACAATTTGGAGTACTAGGCTTGAGCTTGAGTTATTGGTTTGCGCTTAGCCAAACATTTTTTTCAGCAAATACTTCAACTTTCATCAATTGGATGTATCCCATGCCAATTATGGCTAGCCTCTCTCACCCTCATTTTAGGTCCAGAATGCAGTTAAGAATCCCTGTTTTCTAAGTCTGAAAATACTGACAGCTAAGTTTGATTGAACTTGATGTTTGTAAATTCTGTTCCCGATAGTTGTGGTAAAACTACATATCAGGGTAAAATCAGTTCCAGATGGGTTGAAGCAAAAAGGGCTGCCAGATTACACCTTGTGTTTGTTAGAAAGGAAGAACTGATTCCCATAGCAACTTGCAAAGCATGGTCCTGACTGGCTGTAGATCTACATAGCCTGGCTACATAAAGGATTCTTAATCATTTCTGAGGCTGTATTTGAAGAAGCTTATAGTTGGGCAAGCAATTGTTTCAAAAGTGTGGTTCCAAGAAAAGGGTCTATAGAAACGACTGTATGGAAAGCTCTCTACCCCACTGCTTCTTCCAGATTATTTCCTGCACAACTGCCCTGATCCCAAGAGGAAATCATATGCTACACTAGTACCTGCGGCCATCAAGGTATCTTGAGGGCATTGGCAAGCCTGAGCCAATGTTGTGTATCCATAAAACTTTTCTTAAGGGGTCAGCATAGGATAGGTCTCTGTCTTATAATAAGGTAATGCATTCTAGGAGTCAGAAGGGTTTTCTTTAAAATGTCCCAGCAATTCTAAATCATGCATAAACTGAGATTTTGTTTAATTCTAATGCTGTACTCTATGTACTATGTGGCAAATAATAATGATTTTCTATCTAAAAGCCATGGTTTATGCCTGCAGTTTCTTATGAAGGAAAAGAGCCCAACAATTTAAATATAAAATGTCAATCGTGTGAGGGCAACAAGATAGTTCCCAAAATCAATTTTTAAAAAGTCACAAAAGTCCCTGCACAGTGCAGAGATGGAAAAGCCTGGAAGCCAACTAATTTTATTTGTATATAAACCTCAGAATAATGTAAACAAATGTTACAGTATGCTAATCCAAAAATGTCCTGTTTATTCCTACTCTCTCTTTTCTGCCCATTAACCAATCCTCAATCCATGCTAATATATTACCCTCAATCCCATGAGTTCTAATTTTGTGTAATAACCTCTTGTGTGGCAGTTTATTGAATGCTTTTAGAAAATCCAAATACCCTACATCCGCTGGATCCTATTAGTTATATCTTCAAAAAACTCAACACCCTGTGTCTGCGTGGGTTTTCTCCAGGTGCTCCGGTTTCCTCCCACAAGCCAAAAGACTTGCAGGTTGGTAGGTAAATTGGCCATTATAAATTGCCCCTAGTATAGGTAGGTGGTAGGGAAATAGAGGGACAGGTGGGGATGTGGTAGGAATATGGGATTAGTGTAGGATTAGTGTAAATGGGTGGTTGATGATCGGCACAGACTCGGTGGGCCGAAGGGCCTGCTTCAGTGCTGTATCTCTAAACTAAACTAATTTGTCAAACTTGATTTTCCTTTCATAAATCTGTGTTGACTCTACTTAATCACGTTAGAAAATCCTAAGTGTTGTTACCACTTTCCTAATAATAGATTCTAGAATTTTGCCTACTACTGATGTCAGGCTAACTGACCTGTAGTTTCCCATTTTCTCCCTACCTCCTTTTTTAAATAACGGGGTTATGTTTTCCACCTTCCAATCCTTGGGCACTGTTCTAGAATCTAATGAATACAGGAAGATCAAAACCAATGCATGCACTATCTCTGTAGTTACCTCTTTTAAAACCCTAGGATGCAAGTCATCAGGTCCAGGTGACTTGCCACCATTTTGTCCCACTAATTTCTCCAGTCTATTTATTTACTTATATTGGTTTCTTTAAGTTTCTCATTCTCACTAGACCCTTGGTTCCCTATTATTTCCAGAATGTTCTTTGTGTCTTGTACATGAAGACAGATACAAAGTATTTGTTTAATGTCTCTATCATTTCCTTTTTCTCATTATAATTTCACCTGTCTCTGCCTCTAAAGGCCCATGTTTACTTTTGCTAATCACTGCCTATTAACATACCTATAGAAACATTTACAATCTGTTTTTATGTCCCTTGTTAGTCTACTCCCATTTTCTCTTTTCTCTTTCCTTATCAATTTCTTGGTACTCCTTTGCTGAATTCTAAAATTTTCCAATCTACAGGCTCACTAATTGTTTTGGCAACATTATAAGCTTCTTACTCCCTTAACTCCCATGTTTTGTGCAGCCACTTGCTTTCCCATTCAACTGGAGTGGCTTCCAAACAACCGGAGTGACCTCCAGTCAACCGAGTGACTTGGCCTCTAGTCTACACCCACCTGGTCCACATGCCTGCTGCCCAAGCCATTCCTCTGTCTAGCCTAAATGCTTTCTAATCCTCCTAATTGCCTGTTGTCCCCAAGTGCTTCCTGGGTTAGCTGTCTGCCTAAATGCTTCCTATTCCACCAAAATGTTAGAGGAGAGAAAAAAAGCAAGGGATGAGGGAAAATAATAACACAAGAAGGCCATTCAGCCTCTCAAGGAGAGTAGAAAGTAAAGGAAGAGTGAATAAAGTGTGATTTAAAAGACAAAAGTGAAGCAGGAAAGTAAGAGAGAAATTACTTGCATTTATGTAGAAAACTATCACTTCCTTAGGATATCTCAAAAGAGTTTACACCTAATGAAAAGTTCAAGAATGAGAGAAAGTGAGAATTGAAGAACAAGATAGCAAGAAGTAAAAGGATCATCCCTGGCTTTTCTCTTGAGTTAACATAGTGGATGAATTCCTTACTATTGTGTTTAACATCTGCAACTAAACTCTTTTCCAGTTTTTTCTTTGCCCCTTTAATTTTCCTTTTCGTATGCTTCTCGAGTTTTCCCAGCCAAATCAAGAGCTATCACAAACTATGAGGAACAATGTAAGAGACCACAGTAGAACACAGACAGATTAGGACAGTGAGCTGATTTGTGCAAATCAAAGAGAGCTAGAAGGAAGAAAAACTTGCATTGATAGTTTCACATCCCCAGATGTCTCAAAGACTTCACAGCCAATGAATTACTTTTGTAATGTGGTCAAACATGGAGCCAATGTGTGATCAGAAACAACAGTAAATGACATAAATGACCTGTTAGTTAATCTATTTTGATGGTGTTGGTCAAAGGAAAATGTTGGCCAAGAAATGAAGAAGCTCCCTATTCTCAAATAATGCCAGAGATTTATCTATTTATTTAAGTATGCCAACCTGAACAGGCAGACGGTTTCTCAAGAATAGACAATAAGAATGGAATGGAGTGTAAAAACAGAGAGGTCTGAGGGTACAGATACACAGATCTTTAAAAGTATGCTTTTAGGTGGAAAAAGCCATAACAAGGACAAAATTGGATTTTGGGTTTTATACACACAGGGGCATTGAATATAAAAACAAGTAGATGATATAATTTTTTTAAATTCATTCATGGGATGTGGACATCGCTGGCTAGGCCAGCATTTATTGCCCATCCCTAATTGCCCTTGAGAAGGTGCTGCTGAGCTGCTTTCTTGAACGGCTGCAGTCCATGTGGGGTAGGTACACCCACAGTGCTGTTAGGAAGGGAGTTCCAGGATTTTGACCTAGCAACACTGAAGGAACAGCGATACAGTTCCAAGTCAGGATGGTGTGTGACTTGGAGAGGAACTTGCAGGTGGTGGTGTTCCCATGCATTTGCTGCCCTTGTCCTTCTAGGTGGTAGAGGTCGTGAGTTTGGAAGGTGCTGTCTAAGGAGCCTTGGTGCATTGCTGCAGTGCATCTTGTAGATGGTACACACTGCTGCCACTGTGCGTCGGTGGTGGAGGAAGTGAATGTTTGTGAACTGGGTGCTAATCAAGCGGGCTGCTTTTTCCTGGATGGTGTCGAGCTTCTTGAGTGTTGTTGGAGCTGCAGCCAACCAGGCAAGTGGAGAGTATTCCATTACACTCCCTACTTGGGCCTTGTAGATGGAGTACAGGCTTTGGGTAGTCAGGAGGTGAGTTACTCGCCGCAGGATTCCTAGCCTCTGACCTGCTCTTGGAGCCATGGTATTTATATGGCTACTCCAGTTCAGTTTCTGGTCAATGGTAACCCCCAGAATGTAGTGCGATGGTAATGCCATTGAACGTCAAGGGGAGATGGTTAGATTCCCTCTTGTTGGAGATGGTCATTGCCTGGTACTTGTGTGGCGCGAATGTTACTTGCCACCTATCTGCCCAAGTCTGGATATTGTCCAGGTCTTGCTGCATTTCTACACAGACTGCTTCAGTATGTGAGGTGTTGCGAATGGTGCTGAACATTGTGCAACCACCAGCAAACATCCCCACTTCTGCCTTATGATTGAAGGAAGGTCATTGATGAAGCAGCTGAAGATGGTTGGGCCTAGGATACTACCCTGAGGAACTCCTGGAGCTCAGATGATTGACCTCCAACAACCACAATCATCTTCCTTTGTGCTAGGTATGATTCCAACAGTGGAGAGTTTTCCCCTTGATTCCATTGACTCCAGTTTTGCTAGGGCTGCTTGCCTTGATGTCAAGGGCAGTCACTCTCAAATTACCTCTTGATTTCAGCTGTTTTGTCCATGTTCTAACCAAGGCTGTAATGAGGTCAGGAGCTGAGTGGCCCTGGTGGAACCCAAACTGAGAGTCACTAAGCAGGTTATTGCTGTGGAAGTGCCGCTTGATAGCACTATTGATGATACCTTTCATCACTTTACTGATGATTGAGAGTAGGCTGATGGGGCGGTAATTGGTCGGGTTGAACTTGTCCTGCTTTTTGTGTACAGGACATACCTGGGCAATTTTTCACATTGCAGGGTAAATGCCAGTGTTGTAACTGTACTGGAACAGCTTGGCTAGGGGTGCGGCAGGTTCTGGAGCACAGGTCTTCAGTACTATTGCTGGAATATTGGCAGGGCCCATAGTCTTTGCAGTATCCAATGCCTTCAGTCGTTTCTTGATATCATGTGGAGTGAATTGAATTGGCTGAAGTCTGGCATCTGTGATGCTGGGGACTTCAGGAGGAGGCCGAGATGGATCATCAACTCGGCACTTCTGGCTGAAGATTGTTGCAAATGCTTCAGCCTTATCGACTGCACTGATGTGCTGGGCTGCCCCATCATTGAGGATGGGGATATTTGTAGAGCCACCTCCTCCAGTTAGTTGTTTAATTGTCCACCACCATTCACGGCTGGACGTGGCAGGACTGCAGAGCTTAGATCTGATCCATTGCTTATGAGATCGCTTAGCTCTGTCTATCACATGCTGCTTATGCAGTTTGGCATGCAAGTAGTCCTGGTTGTAGCTTCACCAGGTTGACACCTCATTTTGAGGTATGCCTGGGGCTGCTCCTGGCATGCTCTCCTGCACTCTTCATTGAACCAGGGTTGATCTCCCAGCTTGATGGTAATGGTAGAGTGGAAGATATGCTGTGCCATGAGGTTACAGATTGTGGTTGAATACAATTCTGCTGCTGTTGATGGCCCACAGCGCCTCATGGATGCCCAGTTTTGCATTGCTAGATCTGTTCGAAAACAATTCCATTTAGCACAGTAGTAGTGCCGCAAAACCTGATGGAGGGTATCCTCGATGTGAAGGCGGGACTTTGTCTCCACAAGCACTATGCGGTGGTCACTCCTACCAATACTGTCATGGACAGAAGCATCTGCAGCAGGCAGATTGGTGAGGATGAGGTCAAATATGCTTCTCCCTCTTGTTGATTCCGTCACCACCTGCCGCATACCCAGTCTAGTAGCTATGTCCTTTAGAATTCGACTCAGGCATTAGTTAAGCCACAGATACAGTCATGAGTGCAGCTTTGAATATCCTATTCTAGAAAGAATATTGGAGCCATAGAAAAAGAGCAACCTATATCTATAGAGAATAGCCAGATGAGGGGATATCGGATGAGATACTTGAAAAACCAAATCTGTATTCACTATAACAGAGAAGCTTAAGGGCAGATCTAATGGAAGAATTCAAAGTTGTTAAAGGGATTAGGAAAGTAAATAGTGAAAGATTATTTTCACTGGTCACTGAATAGGTAAGAAGGAAGGCTAAATTTAGGATTAATGCTAAAAGCATAAAGGGGGTAGGGGGGTGGGGGGTGGGGGGGTTAATATAAAGCAATACCAGAATTTGGAATGCATTAAGCTATTGAACCCAAGTCAATCCCAGCATTTGAGAGGCCTTTCTGTGAGATCCAAAACCAGGCTGTGAGGTGGATTTGCATAGCATTAGTTGCAGAGACGAAAGCTCCAGACGAACCAAACTGTCATGGAGTACTCTAGAGGAGAAATCAGCTTTATGATTGCATGCCTCATTGTCAAATCCCCCGATAATAAAGCCTGGATTAAGCATTTGGTATTGAATAAGCTGAATATGCGGCACTGGACTTTTCTGGCACATCATGTCACAAGCTGCCCTGATCTTGTCCTTGCTCCACTCTACAGACGAGCATCTCACCAACCCATATGTTTTGCATCAGTAGCTCACTAATCACCTCAATTTTACTGATCAGCGCTTAGAAATTACTGTTGCCAATATTAGCCAATTAGCAATTAGTTTGCATGATATTTCTCTGTATGCTATTTAAACAGGTATGTTAACCAATTTATTTTAAATTAATTAACTCCTCCACTAAAATAGCAAAGAATGCCTTACAAATGCATTAAATATTCATCCACTAATTTCAGCAACAATAATTTCTGGGTTTATGGGAGGACAAACTTTTGATTCAGTAACATTAAGAGAATGGATATATAGTTATTGATGAAAAATGTAAACAAGAACATCTTACTAAAAAAACATACAGCACATTCACTTTACATATAGCAATGCAGGTCAAATGTCAAGATAAAAATAGTATACAGAAAAAAATGAGTACAAAACAACAATTTAATCTTTGAGGTTAGATGACAACAATAAACTCTTTTCAGTTTATGACATCAACTAACCTCTCAACTAAATATAATTCCCAGCCATCCATTATTCTCCAAGAACATTCTGAGAAACATTACTCTATTTAATGCTCTATTGCTATGGAAGCCGTTTTCAATGCAATTAGGCTCCAAGTGGCCTGCATAATTTTAAAGGCGGGTTCCCCGTCTTTAAAGGGATGAGGATCTCAGCGCTGGGCTGCTAATTGCCCAGGTCCTATAGAATTGCACTTAGAGTGGGGGCTCCAAATGGCCGAGGAGGGATTCGCCCCGCCTTTTTGGCTTGGCGCCAGGAGCCCGACCAGCACCACAAAATGTACCTTCTCAAAGAAGCTTTCCTAACTTATAATTAACACTTGGTATCAAATATTGCAAGGTATGTCTTTAAGAACTATTCAAAATTTAGACTAAAGGCACCTTTGCAGATGTTTCCATAGAGGCTTTTTATTACAATGTTTTAATTTATTTATTTCAGAACAAAGAGAAAGACAAATTTTAGCAGCCCAAAATAAAGCAATGCCAGAAATCTGAAGCATTAAACTATGGTCATCTTAAGATCCATTTACTTGTTACTAAGTAAAATGAAAACTTTGTGTTCCTTCCCAAAACTCCTGCTAACTAAGAGGGTTAAATAAACTTTGTGTAAATTACGTGTAGCTTTTCTTGTTAAAGAAATGTCGGGGCAAATTTTAAACTGCTGTCCATCCCTTTCTCAGATGACTAGCAGTTCAAAACAAAGGAAGGAACCTCAGCAACCCCATTGATGCCCAAGGTTTGCACCAAAATTTGCAGGCAGGATTGTGAATGGGCGAGCAGCCCATTCATTTGAAGCTGGCAGAAAGTTGCTTAAATATGCCAGATAGGGTCCTATGGCAGTTCTCGGGTTTCAATTGCAAATTTCAGGGACAAACTGGTGGAGCATGATCCGTGCATGCTCCATCTACTCCATCTATTTGTAGCAGGCACTGAGTGGAGAATAAGTGGGGAAGTGTGGGAAAGAAATCAGTCAAATAAACAATGCATTCAAGATCATTTGCAGCAAGCGTTGAGTGGACAATAAGCAGCATTTTTAAAGCCAAACAGGGAAACATCAGTACTCTCTGTAATCATGAGTAATGAACTAGAAATAGGGAAGTAGTAGTGTACATACTAACCATATGCATTTATTGTGAACAGTCAGCAGGCTGAATTTTATGAGCATGCCACAAATCATGGCGGCATGCTCTGATCTTGCCGATATTTTGCGCGGGAGCTCGTTTAAATGGAGGGGGCGGAGTGGCCTCCCCTGATGACGTAGAGGGAGTGGCCTCTCCGTCCCCGGCAAAGGCACCAGGTGTCATTTTTGATATTAAATTTTAAAGTCACAACCGCATGTCATTTAAATAAAAATATTAAAGTAGAGATCAAAACCCCTGTTCCAGCCCCCCCAATCATCAACCAATAAATTTATTTCCATCTCCCCCGCTGAGAAACCATTTTTGCTGGTCCCCACCTTTCAACCCCAAACTTTGTACTCTTTGCCCTTCAACCCCTTCCCACCATCCTCTCAGCCAATTGAAGCAGTTTTCTCCACTTGCCCCCCGGCCTGAAAATTACACTCCTCCACCACCCCCACCCCACCAATGTCTCACCTTGAATCTCCAAACAAGGTTCGGAAGGCACAGGACTTCCGGCCACCAGCCGGAATATTGGCATGGGACGGCTGCCCGGTCCAGGTAAGTTAATTAACATGTATTTGTATAAATTTTATTAGCAGCGGGGGTGGTGTGGGTGGGGCTGCACCGAGGCCTTGCTGTCGCCTGTGAAATGCGGCGGGGCCTTCCAGGCGTCAAGGGTCGTGGCGTGCCTCTCTGGGAAGAAGTTTCCAGGCCACCCCCCCCGCCCACCACCACAACCCCCGATGCCGGAGGGGTCGTAAAATTCAGCCCACTGTGTTTAAGGCACCAAAATCAATGCTGCTCCAAAGCTTTTCCTTCTCAGCATCACTATCAGCAGCATTCACAATGCAAGAGTTTGAACACGCTGGGCAGGAGTTCTTGCAAAGTCAGGAATTCCTGCCTGCAGTTTGTCATGGTGTTCAATCCCTCACTGCAGTAAGGGGCCAAGAGGGGTACTGAGCAGGAGGAGGAAGCCCTAGAGTGGTCCTCAAATTGAAAACAGAGTAGCACATCCCGTTTGCAAATGATTTTAATTGAGGAGATATACTGAACTGTGAAGAGCAGAATATGGCAAAAGGGCATATAGGTAGATTATGCATGTGGCAAGATGGACACAAGAATGGTATATAGAAATATAATCTAAATGCAAAACCTTAGACAAGGTAGATGTACCAAGGGATTTAGGAGTCTGGATATAGATAGGAAGTATGTGTTAGCCTTAGAGAAAATCTATTGGTATTTCACCTGGGATGAAGGAATTTACTAGAATGAGAAATAGGTCAAAGTTGGGTTATGTCTAATTGGGATAAGAGGTTAAGGGATAATCCCATTGAAGTGTAAAGTAATGAATGATATTGATGGGCTAATTAAGCAACAAAAGTACATAATTCTAAAATTCAAACTAAGCCGGCTAATTTCAATCCAGATAAAGAAATCTTTGAAAGGACTGATCAAATGTGTAATGCACTTCCCGAGATGTCTATTGATGGAGAATCAATTGAAGTTTTTAAAAGGGACATAGATACTTATTCAAGAAATAGGGGTATTAATGGGTATGCAGAAAGAGGGAAGCAACTAAGCTACCCCAGCTAATATATGGTTGAGCAAGCTCAATGGGCCAAATGACCTACTCCTGTTCCTATGTTCCTCCGTTGGCTGGATTTTAAAACCCAGCAGTTGGCACAGGGTTATAGGAAACAAGCCTGTGCACACCACAATTCCCAGAAAGGTAGGTTTTTGGTCTTAGCTACATTTCCTGCCAAAGCAGGTGTTCAATGCTTTCCCTGTGGGAGTGAAGGAAAAAGTAAAATCGAAGGACAAGTTATCCTGTGATTACTTTTACAAACTTCAAGGCTTCAAATCAGCGTGCAACATAAAAAAAATCTCTGTTGTCAAAAGCTAAACATAGCCAAAGAAAGCATGGAAATATTTTAACTTTGCACTTATACAAAATAACAAATAAGTAAGTTAGGTAAGTGTTCTGCAAGCATTTTTTCAGCCAAATTTACATTAAAACTTACCATTAATCTTCTACAAATGATCGGTAGAAGAGTAAAATACATTTTAATAGTACCCACACTGACTATTTTGTCCAGTTTGTTCAGCTCAATGGATATTCTGTTGTAGTTTTTAGCATTTGTTAACTGTAATTATTTCTCAGTTCATTAGCATTACAACTACTACATTTTCAGTCTGCTGATAATATCATGGTCAGTATCATATTCATCTCTGTGCTGGCGAGACAAGAAATCAACAGAGTTCAAGGTGGATAACAGCAAGTCTAATAAATGTTGGCTCTAGAGGGGTGAAAATAAAATATACCTTCTTTTAAAAAGTAAACATTGCTGTATACATAGCTATGTCAATAGCCTCTATCTGAACCCCCTGACAGTCAGAGTGTTACAAGGCTTTTTTCATCATGCTCCACAGTTTTCCTTGCTATGTATAACCAACCTTCATGTTCCATCCTCTGTGGGTCTCTGCCCAATATTCCCATAAAGCTGATAGAACCACAAGAGCACCAAATCTATTTGTTGAAGAGCAGAATTGTAAACCCACAGCATCACAGGCCTGCATATTTTTTGTACCCACCTTTACAAAATCACCTCTCCACATACTTCTCATTAGCACTTGGTAACATTGCAGTATCACATCAACAAATTCTGCTTTTTATCTTCAAAGAAAAACACCAAAGTTGCATGTTTAGAGCGTAGTGGGAAATGGAGCTCAGGCCATATCATTGATGTCTCAGCATCCAAGTTTTCCAACTTGGGGACAATAAGACGTGGGGCTGGATTTTGCCATAGGCGGACGGGACTTCGCCACTGGCTTTTACGTCGGTGGCGAACCCGCTTCCGCCTAGCCTGGGTATCCAACCCGCATTTTACGGGTCTCCAGGCTTTAATTGTCCCAAGGTGGAACTTCCACCCGCTTGAGGGAGGAGGTCCCGCCTCAGTGAGCTGCCGGCCAATCAGCGGGGCTGCAGCTCTTAGTTCCAGCAGCGCCACCAGAAGTTGTGGCCACTGTTGGGACTGCAGCCCAGCCGACACCGTGGAGCCAGGACTTCAGGTAAGTTGGGCTTGACTTGCCGGGGGGTGTGGCGGGGGAAGAATCGGTCGTGGCAGCGAGGCAAGGGTAGTCTTTGGGTGGGGGGGGGGGGTGCGTCTTGGGTTCCAGGGTGGGGTGGGAGGTGGGGGCGGCCCCCAAACGGGCACCCTGTGCCTGATTACCATGGCACCCTCCCCAGCACATGGAAAGGCCAGCAGCTATCGCTGAGCAGCCTTTCACGTCCCCAGCACGCCCACTTGCCATGGGTAAAATACCCGTGGAGGCGGGCGAGGGCCCTTAAGTGGCCATTAAGTGGCCACTCAAGGGCCATGATTGGCCTCGGGTGGGCGGGCCATTCTCCTCACCCGCCCAACCACCATAAAGTTGGCGGGAGCGGGACAGGAAGGCGTCCTGGAGTCTCCTGCTCAATTTTACACCACCCCCATGCCACCATCCAACCCGCTGGGGCGGCGTAAAATTCAGCCCATAGTATCTGAAGAATTCCCTCATCATTGAGTTTTGCAGGATGATCTGAATTCCATACATCACCATTGCAGAAATTCTTTCTAAATAAATACATTTGAAAATACATTTATTGTATTGTACTCCAAATTAAATTTTTTCAGTTATACAATGAAGCAAAGAGATTTTAAAAATGGCCTCACCTCAATTTTAAAACAAGTTAAATTCCAAATAAAACACAGTCTTAAATATTGTTCCTGTTGCTTGCACAAAACAATTGAGGATTGAAACCAGATTTTGTTATGCATTCCTGAGATGTCCTGGAGAGAGAATCCCCAATCACAACTTAGAACACAATGAAAGGGAAATTACCAGATCCTACACAATACAAGAGTCCAGTGTTGGGAGTATTCACAGGCGCTGATAAAGCACCAACACAACCTGGTAAAGTTCTATTCTTCTGCCAGATAAATTCCTTCAGTGACATCCATGAATAATATATAGCTAATAATGCATGCCGAATGAGTGCTCCTGAACAGAAGCATAGGGATTATATTCTGGAGAGGAATGCATTACAAGGAAATCAATGATAAGATTGGCACTTTGAACTTCTTAATACATTTGTCTGAATTTAATTTTGAAACCATACTTTCGATGTTTCGTTTGTTTCCATCAAAAGTTTAAAAGTGAGAAGAAGGTACATTTAACTTGGCCTTCTATAGCATCTAGGATCTTATATTTGTACACCAGAGGGCTGAAGAAATGCATTGGTGGAGAACTGCACAATCCTTTACCCAAAGAACTCTGCACAGCAAAGACGAGGGAGCAGAAAAAACACATTAAAAGTAGAGGGAGAAAATAAATTGGTAAGGAATACATTTATTATATGCAAAATCAAGAATGAATAAGAAAGGTAATAAATTATTCCTAAAAATGCTGTTTCAGTCTTGGACTTATTCTAGTTAACAGATGCCACCAACACACATTATTGCAATCCAGACAGTTTAGGACCTCGGATTCATGCATTATCTCTTAGCCAACATGGAGTCCATAAAAATGTAATTATTTATCCCCGTCATAACTGAATTTGTTTTACAGTTTTCAGTAAAACTACTACTTCCTTTCAGATGTCACTACTAACATCTATCGGGATTATAAAATATTATTTTCTGTTCATGACGCAAAGCAATGTAGCAAAACTCGGCAAACACAATGGGAATGGTTAAATGAAAAATCAGCAACAGTAACACACGAACTTCAGCCGTAAAACTGAAACCGCAACATTCAGCATCCAAATCAACAAAATAGAAAAAAAAATCCTTGCATCAAGCTCCCAAACAACTGTTATTCTCCATTTAATTCACGTTTATTTACAAGAAAATCTCTTCCTTCTTAACTCTACCTTCTTTATATCTGCACATTGAATCCAAAAATCCTCTTTGGTTGGGAAGAACACATCAGTCAGTATCCATCTCCACAGGAACCATAAATGTGCTTCAGTTGACCAAGAGACACCTTGGGAGTAGTGCACAAAGCTTCTGCAGTCAGTTATCTCTCTCCCCAGACTAATCGACTAAGACTGGTACAGCTTTTGCTCATTGGCAATCTCCCACATGAAATTGAATCAAGACTGGATTCCAAGTTAGGAATTCAAAGCTTTAACATTATAGCAAGGAGGCTGCTTACAAGTTTCTTTTAAAGTTACACAAAGATCACTGCCAAAGAAACACTGGGGACACCATATTGACTTCCTTCTGTAATTCCACTTCAAAATACAAATCCTTAATATCGGGCAGGAATTTAGTTTTGAAGCTATTATTTGTCTTGTCCATTCAGTAAAATTGAATTCAGATCAAAATCTGATTAGTAAATAACTGATTCAAATTTTTATGTGTTCCCTTGAAAAAGAAAAAAATTTGTAGGGCTATAAGAGCAGAGGAATGGAACTAATTGTTAGCTCGTTCAAAGAACTGGCACAGGCATGATGGACTGAATTGCTGCCTTCTGTGTTGTATTATTGTATGATTCTTGATTCAGAGAGCTGTGACTTGTTTACTAAAATGTAGGACTCATCCAATTTTGGGACTAATGGGAAACTATCCTGAAACAGTTATCTATTCACAAAAGACCTACATTTTAACACGAAGGCCAATATTATTGCGAATGCTAGTAAATTATAATTTTAACATTAATAACAGTCACCTGTAAGTAAATGAATGTATTGCTGAAAATACAGCCATTTTGTTGAAGCTTTTTGTCTTGCACTCATCAGGACAATTCACAAGAATACCAATGTAAGGGGAGCAACAAATTTATACTGTTTGAGAAGAGAGTGCTGATTGGTTGGCAAGTAGACTCTGATTGGTACAGGCATTACCATGGAGAATGCACCAGTTTATGATGACTGACAGTTAACTGCCAAGCTTTGTTTGAAATTCAAACCAGGCAACTTGACTCTGATTGGTCAAAGCATTGCTCTGAGGAATGAACCAGCGAATGGCTGTCACCTACTTTGTTCAGCTGAAACAGGCGCAATGTGTGAACTTGTTCTTTCTGTCTGCAAAGAACAGGGCCCTGTGTATTAATATATGTATCTTCCAGTGCGCACAAATGCACCACACTGCGAGCCTGACTGTCGATCTTAAATTGGTTGTCAGCATAATTCTTAGCACACTGAGGGTTATTTAGCAAATGTGTCCAATCGCGGAACTACATCTAATGTTGGACACTGTGTTTTGAGTTTTGCAAGCACGGACTGGTTGGGTATGGTTGAGTAATGTGATATATGAATTTCAATGCCAGAGCGATGCTAGGTATATAGGCTGTACATCCCAAAGGCTGGTGGATCATATTAAACAACATGTCCCTTCTGCAGTTCACAACAGGCAAGGTACAGGCCGTACCCAACCAGCCCGTGTTCTGTACTAACCAAATGACTATTAAAATGAATGTACTTCAGTCAATGTTAGATAAAAAAGTTTAAAACTCACTGATTTGCTCAATGTGGCTTTTTATGAGAATGAGAGAATCTTTAAAAAGTCACACAAAAATATATTTCTCAGCCTTGCGAAGACCCCAATTTTTAAGAGCTGAAAAAAAAATGAAATACTAAGAAAATTAGAGTTTCCTGTTCAGCACAATTTAAAAATCAGGAAAAAATGTTGGGAGTGTGCAGAACCAGATTTTGAAATTATGAACTTTAACTGGAAAATCTACAAGCTGCAGGGCATGATTAGTAGAACAGCATGGATGTCATTCACAGTATACTTTAAAATGATATGTACAATTACTACTGGGCAGCAACTCAGTTCTAACATTATTTGGCTTGCCCATTAAGTAAAATTGACTGCAGATGAAAATCTGATAATTAATGACTGATGCAAATCTTGCACTATTCTTCTTCTTGAATCAGTATAATACCGAATTCACAATGACAGCAAAAAAAGGATTCTGTTTGCCCACACCACAGATTAGCCTGTGCCAACAGTGGGGAAACCTGAATTCATCAAACTTTGCTAGGCTAGTTCCTTCTTCCAATTTTAGTAGGCTCTGCACACATAGAATCTGGGCATGGGAAGCCTGGGCAGCAGCACAATTGCTGAAGAATGAGAAATTCAAACAATGGCTCCTAAAGAGTTGCTTCCTGCTCTTAAAAAGATGGAGATCTTTTGTTCAGCAGCAGGTGGTGTGCTACAAAGGAAAGTGGTCATATAACACTTGTTGCACAGAAGTTGCTGCAGGAAGAGATGCGCAAGCTTCGCATTCAATAACATAGTCTTGGAGGGATCTTGGTACACGAGGTGGAGCAGGGAGGATGACCCTCTTTGGAACATAATTGCAAGATGCATGGATTGAGGTTGCATAATTAAAGCGGTCTTCCAGGTCCTAGAGACCCGGGAGAAAATAACAAAGTCTTTAGGTATCAGAAGCAAAGGCCAGTTTGGGCATATTATTAACATTGGAGGCCGTCATGCAAAAGAGTGAGCTGAAACCCTCTCACAGGGCTAGCTTGCAAAATATGTAGAGAACTCTTGCGCATTATTTTCTTGCAGAAAAAGGAATTGGGCACATTCTTTGTGAACCACACAAATAGCTTGTGCTGTGATTCTTAACATGCTCAGAGCCAAAAAGGCCAATAGAAACAATATAGGTGCTGCATTGTAATGGACTCACACAAAGAGAAATGTAAGGTGACCTGTCCAGGCATTCTTCTATTTTCTAGCATCTAGATGTCTTGTGCACATTTTCATGAGAAAGCTGTCCATAGCTATCAGACTGCAATCACATCAGAGATGGCCCTCAAGCTGCTGTCAATGAGGCATATTGCCACTACACAAAAAGTATCCTTCTTTTGTCAATCTTGTTGCTACTCTTACTTAGTAAAGCAGAGACATACTTTCCATCCCACCAGCCTCTACATCCAAAGGATCATTCTCCGCCATTTCAGCCACATCCAGCTTGATGCCACCATCTTCCCTTCCCCTCCCCTGTCAGCATTCTGAAGGGATCATTCCCTCCAGAGACCCTGGTCCACTCCTCCATCACCTCTGACTTTCGTCCCCTTCCCACGCAGCTTCCGATGCAATCGCAGGAGGTGAAATACCTGCCCTTTTACCTCCTCTCTCCTCACCATCTAAGGCCCCAAACACTCCTTCCAGGTGCTACTGCAATTTACTTGTACTTCCTTCAATTGAGTATACTGTATTCGCTGCTCACAATGTGGTCGGCTCTACACTGGGGAGACCAAAAGTAGACTGGGTGACCACTTTGTGGAACACCTCTGCTCAGTCCGAAAGCATGACCCCGAGGTTCTAGTTGCTTGGCATTTCAACACACCATCCTGCTCTCCTGCCCACATTTCTGTCCTTAGCCTGCTGCAGTTTTCCAGTGAACCTCAACACAAGCTCGAGGAGCAGCACCTGATCTTTTGATTAAGCAGTCTACAGCCTTGTGGACTGAACAATGAGTTCAATAACTTCAGGGCATGACTGGCCTTTTTTTAATTTTGTTATTTTATTTTATTTTTTAACCACGTGCCTGTTTTTCATCTGCTTTTGAACAGAGCTGCTCATTATTCTACCATTAACACTCGCTCTGGACTAATGCTTTGTCTTTCACCACAACCATGAACACGCTCTTTGCCTTTGTCCCATGACATCTTTGTTATTTAATCTCTCCTGTTCTCTGGCCTATCACACACCTTCCCTTTTGTTCTCTTCCCCACCACTTGCTTAAAACCTAATATTTTTCTTACCTTTGCCAGTTCTGATGAAAGGTCACATACCTGAAACGTTAACTCGGCTTCTCTCTCCACAGATGCTGCCTGACCTGCTGAGTATTTCCAAAACTTTCTGTTTTTATTAAAGCAGAGACATACTCTGTGCAACAAAATTATGGTACAATTTATAGGCATCTTTCCTCTATAAAAAGGTATTAACTCCTGGAAACCATTGAAGCTCATCTTCCTTTTCCCATCTTATGGAACTTTCCTAAGATGAGCTGCTAGGATTACTGGTAAGAGAGATCCTTCAGAGGTGGTAGCACAATGATGTACAGAGAGGAGGGAGTCCTCAACATTGACTCCAGATCCTGTGAAGTCATATGGTATCAGGTCAAACACAGACAAGGAAACCTCCTGCTGATCACCACCTACCGCACTCCCACAGCTAATGAATCAGTACTCCTCCATGTTGAACACCACTTTGAAGAAGAACTGAGAGTAGCAAGGACACAGAATGTACTCTAACTGAGGGACTCCATAACCAAGAGTGGCTCAGTAGTACCACTACTGACCACGTTGGGCCTGTCCTGAAGGACATAGCTGCCAGAATGCTCCTAATGCAGGTGGAGAAAGAAAAACATGAGAAAAACCTACATGACCTCATCCTTCCTAATTTACCTGTCACAGATGCATCTGTCCATGACAGTATTGGTAGCAATGGCCACCGCACAGTCCTGTGGAGATGAAGTCCCGTCTTCACACTAAGTACACCCTCCCTCGCATTATGTGCTATATGGGATAGATCAGAACTACCTAGCACCTCAAATCTGAGTATCCATGAGGCGCTGTGGTCATCAGTAGCAACAGAATTGTATCCAACCACAATCAGTAATCTCATGGCCCAGCATATCTCTCACTCTACCATTATCATCGAGCCAGGGGACCAACTCGGGTTCAATGACGTGTGTAGGAGACCATGCCAGGAGCAGCATCGGACATCCCTAAAAATTAAGTTGTAATACAGGATTACAGAAGCAGCATGCTATAGGCAGAGCTAAGCAATCCCACAACAGATCAGATCAAAGGTCTTCAGTCCTGCCACATCCAGTCGTGATTGGTGGTGAACTAACAACTGATGGGAGGAGGAAGCTCCATGATCATCCCCATCCTCAATATTGTACCCAGCAATTGAGTGTAAAAGACAAGGCTGAAGCATTTTCACCATCCTCAGCTGGAAGTGCTGAATGGATTCATCTTGGCCTCCTTCTAAGATCCTCACCATTACAGATGCCAGACTTCATCCAATTTGATTCACTCAACATGATATCAAGAAATGGTTCGGCAAAGGCTCCACACCTCAACAAAATGTCGGATGTGGTGCTGAAGATTTATGCTCCAGAACCAATTGCACCTCTCGCCATGCTGTTCCAATACAGCTACAACACTGGCTTCTACCTGACAGAGTGAAAAATTGCCCAAATATGTCTTGTCGACAAAAAACAGGATAAACCCAATCCAACCAATTACCACCCCATCAGTCTACTCTCAATTATCAGCAAAGTGATGGAAGCTGTCATCAAAAGTGCTATCATGCAGCACTTACTCACCAATAACCTGCTCGCTGCTCAGTTTGGGTTCCACCATGACCACTTGGTTGTTGACTTCATGACTGCCTTGGTCCAAACATGGACAAAAAATCTGAATTCCAAAGGTGAGGTGAGAATGAACAGCATTTGACTGAGTGTGGCATCAAGGAGCCCGAGTAAAACTGAAGTCAATGGGAATCGGGGGGGAAAACTTTCCACTGCCTGGAGCCATACCAAGCACAAAGGAAGATGGTTGTGGTTGTTGGAGATCAATCATTTCAGCCCAGGACATCGCTGCAGGGGTTGCTCAGGGTTGTGCCCCAGGCCCAACCACTTCAGCTGCTTCATCAATGACCTTCCCTCCATCATAAGGTCAGAACTAGGGGTGTCCGCTGATGATTGCAGTATTCAGCTCCATTTGCAAATTGGCATATAATGAAGCAGTCCATACCCGCATGCAGCAAGACCTGCATATTCAGGCTTGCGCTTTTAAGTGGCAAGTAGCATTTGTCCTACGCAAGTGCCAGACAATAACCATCTCTAACAAGAGAGAATCTAACCACTTCCCCCTGATAGTGGCATTACCATTGTTGAATCCCCCACCATCAACATCCTGGGGGTCACCATTGACCAGAAATTGGAGCAGCCACATGAATACAACGGCTACAACAGCAGGTCAGAGGCTGGGAATTCTGTGACGAGTAACTCACCTCCTGACTCTACAGTGCTTTTCCTCCATCTACAGAGCAACAATCAAGAAGCTCAACACCACTTTAGAAATGCACGCCCTCCACTAATGGTGCATTGTGGCTGCAGAATGTACTATCTACAAGATGCACTGTAGCAACTCACCATGGCTTCTTTGACAGCACCTTCCAAACCCGCGACCTCTATCATCTAGAAGGACGAGAGCGGAAGGTGCATAGGAACACTGCTATTTCAGTTCCTCTTCAATTTACACACCAGGCTGGCTGGAAAATATATTGCTGTTCCTTCATTGTCACTGGGTCAAAATCCTGGAAGTTCCTACCTAACAGCACTGTGGAAGCACCTTCAGCACATGGACTGCAGCAGTTCAAGATGGTGGCTCACCACCATCTTCTCAAGAGCAATTACGGACGCAGAATAAATGCTGGCCTTGGCAGCAATTCCCATATCCCGTGAATGAATAATGAAAAAAATGGCACCCAACTTGTGATCCCTTTACAGCAGGACATTTCAACACTACACCTGGCCCAAGCAACATCACCAATCTTAGGGCATCTACATAGTCATATGCTGGATAAAGCACCATTGATACATGAGGAACAACAAGTGGAGCAGTAGAAGTGCCAAGCATGGGATGGTAGACCCACTCTTCTAAACTGTGGCTTCAGTGGTAATGGCACCATCTCATGACTCTGCAAGCAGAGGTACAGAGCCAACTTTATCCATTACAACTCACAATAAATAGCAGAAGATTGCCACTACACTTGCTGATCACTCAGGGATTATCGAGACACAGAACACGGTTACGAAGTAGGGGAAACCTAGCTTATAGGATCACAAGTCACAAAATAATTCTAGATGATGGAAGCCATTCAGCAACTTCTCACTTCGTCCATCCAGAAATACCCTAAAGTCCCCCCATTGTTGCATCCAATTGTTTCTTAAATGATTCCAGCGTTTCATCCTCCACAAGGTTTATTCCATACATTGGTCAATCTTCCTGTAAAGAACATCCTGATACCAAAGAACTTCCTGATATCAAAGAAGATGTTTGCCCAAACCATTTGCCATTCATTTAGATATCTCTGTCTGCATGCAAAAAAAAGCTCATGTGAGTTTCCTGGATTTATTGCACTGGCATAGATTTACCTCCAAAAAAATAGGTACAGCATAGCTCACAATAACCTGATGTCAACATAACTGAGATTTCTGGACCTCCTTGACAATTCTCTTTGTATTTTGTTTTTGTATTTTTCGTACTGTGACTAGCATTATACTAAAGGGCTCAGTGCACATTAAAGTTTTCAGAGCCAAATGTTCAGAATGACTAAACAGCTCCCAGTGGTTATACTCCAGAAAGCCAGATGATGAAGGATAGAACTTGAACCAATCTTTACACACTTTTATAAGCATTTATTTACAGAGATATACATTACAAGCATGCACCTCCTAATCTAACCACCAGAGTTTCAGTCTGTTCCTATTTATTAGAGCACAAGTGAATCTCCAGTTCATGCCCAACACCTGCATACAATTAAATACAGTTAAAATACAATTAACACCAATGGACCAATCCCTTTTCTGGAAGAGAAGCAATAGAGGCAGGATCCTCTGACTGTGAAATGCCATGGCTGAAGACAGCAGCCCTATCACCCACTATTATCTCCTAACAGTGGTACTGTATTTTGCACTTGTTTTACTGTTTTATCTGTTCATGCGTAGGCAAATGAGCTCTGCAGGAAATTTCAGCTTAAGTTTCTGCCATCAAGATCGACGTAGAGACCAGCATAAATTTCAACCTGATATCTGCAGGAGTAGATTCCAGGAAAGCTGGAGCCAACAGGTCTAAGGAATAAAGAGGTACAATTCCTTCTGTTGGTATTTTTTGTGAAAAAGTCAGCACAAGTACAAAACCTGAAAAACTATTTTGTACCCATGCTAGTTGTTCCACAAAATATTTTCCAAATGCTTCCCCCACAAGCCACTCCCTCACCACACCCACAAAGACAGAAGCCTGGAAATTATTGTATGCAATGTTATATGAATTTTAAATCTGCTTGTGTTAATTTTTTCCCTCCACTATTTTAATAGACACATTAACCTATTTAAACTAAACAGGTGAATGCTTTGCTAAACTTGTGGAGAGTGGAATTTGACAAATGCATTAAGCATTCATACAACAATATCACTCATTGTACCTTACATGCTTGTGTCCTTAAAAGAAAAGCACATACACATACTACCACTTCCTCTGGACAAATTAGAGATGTACATCTTGGCGTTTGTAATTATTTCAGAAACCACTTCTAAATTGTCACCAACTGTTTCATTTCCACCTCTTAAATTAACAGGAAGCATTTATTTCAGCCTCTATTCAAACCAATTAACCCAGCCATCTGTGCTTCTCCCAGCTTGTTTCGTTCCACATTCCTGCAATGTACATACAATAATTTTCACTAGCACTGCTAATATTTACACAATGTGCATGCAGCTTCATCATAGCTTGAAACCTAATGCAGTTCAGCTAGAATCACATGCTTCTATACATGCTTAGAACTCTGCCTCTGAAATTTGTAATGCTACCTGCTGAGTCAAGTAAATACTTTTAAAATGTGACTTGATGCTGAAATGGAGTTATACTACACTGTTCTAAGCCCAGAAGACTGCCTGTTAAGATGATCTCACACCAGCTGGATTGAGAATTCTTAGAAATCAGATTAGAGACTTGACTCTGAGTTGCATCATTCCTTTTGACACACATTAGAAATCACTTTGCAGAAACCCCAAAATCTAGAATGATTTCAGTTTTACAGGTATAGTTCTTAGCTTCCTTGAACTGATCTGTTCATGCCTATAAATTTAACTACTGTACTTAGTAGCTATACCCTGCACATATCAAATACTTATGTACAGTAAGTGTAGGATGCTATGCTAATGCAGCTGTTGGTGAACTTTAGTATGAACAGGGGCAACAACTACATTAGTTGTGACATAAAACCAATACAGAACTATCCCTTGTTCTAAACTAATTAATATGAGAAACATTTGAACAGGGGAGTATAGTGTCCATTTAAGAATATAAACCAAAACTTCAACAATTCTAGAATAACAACCCGTAGTATGATTCATCAGTGTTGCCGTGAAAGTGGACTAAAGACCGGCTCGGGTTTGCAAATGAGCCAAACAGAACCACATCCGATCCGAGCCTGACCTGGCCCGAGTCGTTTCATTTTTTCCCCGCGCTCGACCCGACCATCAGTTAACCCACCTTCCGTTTTTCACTTTGTTACTTATCTGCACAAGCTTAAAAAAACTGTAACTAAACAACCTTTCTAGTCCAAAAAGTACATTAACATTGCAGCCACTTACTGGAGGCGGTGATAGAGTGAGTCCGACCCGGCCTGACCCGAGCCCGAATGTCGAAGCCGGAAGACCGACCTAACCCAACCCGAACCCAACACGTCGTCAGGATCCGTCGGGTTCAGGTTGGGTAGCCATGCTCTAAAGTGGACAACACAACTTAACCAGAATTATTAAGACTGTATTTGTCACACATAACAATCCTTTTCGAACAGAACCTATGTCAAGGATGAAAATCTGAAGGTCAGTAAAGTTTCTGATAGAGCTAAGGGTGATAATAATAGAAAGTCTATTTAGCAGTACAAGAACTTATTAACAGAATATGCTGAAATTCAATAGATTGGTATATCAAAATCCCAGGCAGGCACTTTATTGTGTTTACATTATACAGATATGTATTTCATTTAGTAAAGAACTGTCGCAATGCAGACATCGGTCTTAATATATATGGGGAGGCGATGGCGTAGTGATATTGTCACTGGACTAGTCACCCAGTGAACCAGGGTATTGCTCTGGGGACATGGGTTTGAATCCCACCACAGCAGAAACTGGAATTTGAATGTAATTAATAAATCTGGAATTAAAAGCTAGTATAATGATGGCCATGAAACAATTGTCGATTGTGGTAAAAAACCCATCTGGTTCATTAATGTCCTTTAGGGAAGGAATCTGCTCTCCTTACCTGGTCTGGCCCACATGTGACTCCAGACCCACTGCAATGTGCTTGACTCTTAAATGCCCTCTAAAATGGCCTGGCAAGCAACTCAGTTGTATCCAACCACTACAAAGTCAATAAAGAATGAAACTGGATGGACCACCCAGAAACATTGGCAAGCCCAGCCCTCTTGACCCTGAAAAGTCCTCCTTACTAACATCTGGGGCTTGTGCCAAAGTTGGGAGAGCTGGCCCACAGACTAGTCAAGCAACAGTCTGACATACAGACAATATCCCAGACACCGCCATCACTATCCCTGGGTACATCCTGTCCCACCAGCAGGACAGACCCAGCAGAGGTGGCAGCACAGTGGTACACAGTTGGGAAGGAGTTGTCCAGGGTGTCCTCAACATCGACTCCAGACCATATGAAGTCTCATGGCACCAGGTCAAACATGGGCAAGGAAACCTCCTGCCCTCCCTCAGCTGATGAATCAGTACTCCATGTTGAACACAACTTGGAGGAAGCACTGTGCAAGGGCACAGGATGTACTCTGGGTGGGTACTCTGGGTGGGGGACTTCAATGTCCATCACCAAGAGTGGCTCAGTAGCACCACTACTGACCAACCTCGCAAAGTCCTAAAGGACATGGCTACTAGACTGGGTATGCGGCAGGTGGTGACGGAACCAACAAGAGGGAAAAACATACTTGACCTCTTCCTCGCCAATCTGCCTGCCGCAGATACATCTCTCCATGACAGTATTGGTAGGAGTGACCACCGCACAGTCCTTGTGGAGACGAAGTCCCACTTCACATTGAGGATACCCTCCATCGTGTTGTGTGGCACTGCCACCGTGCTAAATGAGATAGATTTCAAACAGATCTAGCAATGCAAAACTGGGCATCCATGAGGTGCTGTGGGCCATCAGCAGCAATAGAATTGTACTCAACCACGATCTGTAACCACATGGCCCGGCATATCCCCCACTCTACCATTACCATCAAGCTGGGAGACCAACCCTGGTTCAATGAAGAGTGCAGGAGGGCATGCCAGGAGCAGCACCAGGCATACCTCAAAATGAGGTGTCAAACTGATGAAGCTACAACCAGGACTACTTGCATGCCAAACTGCATAAGCAGCATGTGATAGACAGAGCTAAGCAACCCCATAAGTAATGGATCAGATCTAAGTTCTGCAGTCCTGCCACGTCCAGCCGTGAATGGTGGTGGACAATTAAATAACTAACTGGAGGAGGTGGCTCCACAAATATCCCCATCCTCAATGATGGAGGAGTCCAGCACATCAGTGCAGTCGATAAGGCTGAAGTATTTGCAACAATCTTCAGCCAGAAGTGCCGAGTTGATGATCCATCTCAGCCTCCTCCCGAAGTCCCCAGCATCACAGATGCCAGACTTCAGCCAATTCGATTCACTCCGCGCGATATCAGGAAACGACTGAAAGCACTGGATACTGCAAAGGCTATGGGCCCTGACAATATTCCGGCAATAGTACTGAAGACCTGTGCTCCAGAACTTGCCACGCCCCCTAGCCAAGCTGTTCCAGTACAGCTACATCTACCTGTCAATGTGGAAAATTGCCCAGATATGTTGGGCACAGTGGCGCAGTGGTTAGCACAACAGCCTCACAGCTTCAGCAACCCGGGTTCAGTTCTGGGTACTGCCTGTGTAGAGTTTGCAAGTTCTCCCTGTAACCATGTAGGTTTCCTCCGGGTGCTCCGGTTTCCTCCCACAGCCAAAGACTTGCAGGTTGATAGGTAAATTTGCCATTGTAAATTGCCCCTAGTATAGGCAGGAGAATTGAGGGAAGGTGGGGATGTGGTAGGGGATGTGGGATTAATGTAGGATTAGTATAAGTGAGTGGTTGATGCTCCACACAACACTGACCACCTCCAGGCGCTTACCTATTGTTTCTTGAGATAAGGAGGCCAAAGAGGAAGGATGGTCAGCACAGACTCGGTGGACTGAAGGGCCTGTTTCAGTGCTGTATCTCTCTCTATGTGCTGTACACAAAAAGCAGGACAAGTCCAACCCAGCCAATTACCGCCCCATCAGTCTAAAGGCCTGCTCAGGTCAGGAAAAAGAGCCTGACCCGGCCCGAGTCCCTCCGATTTTGCCTTGACCTGACCCGAGCCTGACTAGACCATCCCTTTACTTACCTTTCTGACACCAAACCTGCAGGAAGCTGCAGCGCATGCGTGATGACGTCATAGTGATGTCACTCGCTCACTGCGCAGACTCAGTTTTGTGTCGGACTCCCAGCTCAGTTAAGTTTTTTAATTTCAAAACTTACCAGCAGAGCACTCACTGTGCGTGTCCGGCCCGACCTGGACCCGGGCCTGACCCAACCCGAGCCTGAAAGCCGGACCCGGAAGAGGGACCCGACCTGAACCAAGCCCAACACATGTCGTCGGGTGCCGTCGGGTTCAGGTCAGGTAGCAGGCCTTTACATCAGTCTAAGCTCAATCATCAGTAAAGTGATGGAAGGTGTCATCGACAGTGCCATCAAGTGGCACTTGCTCAGCAATAACCTGCTCAGTGACGCTCAGTTTGGGTTCCGCCAGGGCCACTCAGCTCTTGACCTCATTACAGCCTTGGTTCAAACATGGACAAAACAGCTGAAATCAAGAGGTGAGGCGACGGCCCTTGATATCAAGGCAGCATTTGACCGAGTATGGCATCAAGGAGCCCTAGCAAAACTGTAGTTAATGGGAATCAGGGGGAAAACTCTCCGCTGGTTGGAGTCATATCTAGCACAAAGGAAAATGATCATGCTTGTTGGAGCTCAATCATCTGAGCTCCAAGACATCACTGCAGGAGTTCCTCAGAGTAGTGTCCTAGGCCCAACCATTTTCAGCTGTTTCATCAATGACCTTCCTTCAATCATAAGGTCAGAAGTGGGGATGTTCGCTGATAACTGCACAATGTTCAGCACCATTCGCGACTCCTCATATACTGAAGCAGTCCGTGCAGAAATGCAGCAAGACCTGGACAATATCCAGGCTTGGGCAGATAAGTGGCAAGTAACATTCGCACCACACAGGTGCCAGGCAATGGCCATCTCCAACAAGAGAGAATCTAACCATCTCTCCTTGACATTGAATGGCATTACCATCGCTGAATCCCCCACTATCAGCCTTCTGGGATTACCATTAACTGAACTGGAGTAGCCATATAAATACCATGGCTACAAGAGAAGGTCAGAGGCTAGGAATCCTGCGACGAGTAACTCACCTCCTGACTCCCCAAAGCCTGTCCACCATCTACAAGGCCCAAGTCAGGAGTGTGATGGAATACTCTCCACTTGTCTGGATGGGTGCAGCTCCAACAACACTCAAGAAGCTCGACACCATCCCGGACAAAGCAGCCCGCTTGTTTGGCACACCATCTACAAACATTCACTCCCTCCACCACCGATGCACAGTGGCAGCAGTGTGTACCATCTACAAGATGCACTGCAGAAATGCACCAAGGCTCCTTAGACAGCACCTTCCAAACCTACAACCTCTACCACCTCGAAGGACAATGGTAGCAAATGCATGGGAACACCACCACCTGCAAGTTCCCCTCCAATTCACAAACCATCCTGACTTGGAACTATATCGCCGTTCCTTCACTGTCACTGGGTTAGAATCCCGGAACTCCCATCCTAACAGCACTGTGGATGTACCTACCCCACATGGACTGCAGCGATTCAAGAAGGCAGCTCACCACTACCTTCTCAAGGGCAATTAGGGATGAGCAATAAATGCTAGCCTAGCCAGCGATGCCCACATCCCATGAATGAATAATAAAACAAAAGTTCTTTGTAAATAATGAGGCGAGTGCTTATACCTTGATATTCCTTTCCTAATAGGCATAAAGGTAAAGTTGTTAAGTCAGAGCTCTGTTTAATGTGGTCTCTTTTAACCCCAAGAAATGCAACAGGAGTACAGCAGAAATACCTTCCCAGAAAATCCATAAGTCATCAGAAAAGCAAAGATCTGCAGACTAGGGTCTAGGTCACAATCCAGACATGAACCCCCAGGTGGGCCCGACACACCGTTCAGTGGACTTGTAGATACGCTCGTGTGATGTACCAGCCCACTAATGTTCCACTGGCCAGGAACAAGAAAACTCCAAGCCTGACCGTCTCAGCTCCTGGCCACATTGCTTATGTTGTTGACCTTGTTTGAGGCGGTTGGGGCATGTTCCCCAAACAAAGCTCCCCAGAAACTACTGGGCAAGGTTGGGATCTGGTGTATCCAGATCTCAAGTTTAGTTTACAGCCCTTCTGCCAGACTAATAAGAGGAGTACACTTGGAATGGCTGCAGATATTCAGCTCCTGGATTATTTACTTACTAACTAACATCTTGTGTAGATGTGGTCTAAATAGGTCACACTCTAAAGTCAATTTAGATGCTAATTGTGGTTGCTGAAAGAAGCTGGTTTATATAAAAATAAAACTTTGAAGGAAAGTGCTGCCCCTTCTTCTGAAACCAGCAGAGATCATGGGTTAGTTAGCTAGCTGCTTGTAAATTCACAACTCCTCCTTGGAAAGAAGCCAGATTATCAAGATCATGCTAGCTGACATTGTAAATGGCTCCACCTCTTCAGCTACTGTTCCCCTCAAAAAATTAATACCCTGAATCCCTCTGTCCTTGCAAATTATGAGCCCATCTCCAACCTTCCTTTCCTCTCCAAAGTCATTAAACATGCCGTCACCCCCCAAATTCCTGTCCATCTTTCCCACAACTCCTGAAGTCAGCATCTCCAATTAGGTTTCTGCCCCTGCTACAGCACTGAAATTACCCTAGCCAAAGTGGCAAACTACATTCTCTGTGACCAGGATGCATTATGCCTCCTCCTCTTCAATGCAGCATTAGACATGATCGACCACACCACACCATCTTCCCCAAATACCTCTCTTCTGCTGTCCAGTTGGGTGGCACTACCCTTGCTGACTGCTATTATTACCTATACAATCATAACCAGACCCATCTGCAAGTATGCAAAAATATTAAAAACTGTTTTTTTTTACTTCTATAACAAGAAGAGCAATGAAACTAGAAAAGAAAATTGGGAGTAAAAAGGAATTGCTTACAGAAAGAAGCACACTATACACAAGTAAAATCTGTGCAATCCTTCGGGAGGGATTTACAGTATATTGCATTGCAAAATGTCCCTCACTCCACCATCAGACATAGATCTTTCCACCATTATTCTCCTGCTCTTCAGAATTCTCAAAATTATCTGGCCTTAGCCATTCCACCTCTTTCTTCCTGTAAAATACTCTGAAAACATATCTGCTTTTCATTTCTTTCAGTTGCTCAATCCTCCTGCAGTTCAGCATCCTTTCCTATTGTAAAACACTGAAACGTTCTCTATACCAATTCAAGCTAATAATTTATGAGGTTCTGCAAATAGAACAGAAAGTTCAGAAATATGTTTGGACATGTATGTAGATAAAAAAAGAAAACTGGGTTTTAAATCTAGCTTTTAAACACAAACATTTTAACAAAAATCATATTAGAAAAAGAAAATAAGTTATTTTGCAATGTGGAGGTCATATAACGCCATTTCCCAAATGAGACAGTAAATGGGTAACCTACTTCCCGACCTTTCCCAATGCCATTCTCAAACCAAGAAAGCTTCCAAGAATGACATGAGTTGAGATCTTTAAATGTTCATTCTTCTACCACTTCAGATAAATACCTCATTGCCTCTGTATCTTCCGAGAGCCTTAGTGAGATTAAGAACATTGTGTGTGTTGCGGGGGGCGGGAGGCTTGCTTTTAAGCACTCCAAAACAATGTTTCTATTGTGTGACAGGTTCTGAAATTATACAACGGACACCAAAAACAAATACTTTACTTTTGCATCTAGTACGCTTTAGGGAAGAGACTGTAAAATATGTTTCGGAAAAGTAAATTCTTTAGCTACAGTATCAAAATCATTCGACAATAGTAATGGTTGTACAGATGGGAGAGAGAGCAAACAGCGTACAATCATCAGTGAAAGCAAATAATTTCCCGTGATCCCGGAGGTTTGTGGGATTTGCTTATATAATCAGAATAGAAAAACGCTGAGGAAAGGAAGGCAATTAATTTAACCAACAGATGTCAATCTCCAATTTACCTTCACATTGTTTCCCGTCTCCTTTGTAGCCTGGTTTACAGATGCATTTGTAGGATTTGGGCGTATTTTGACAGATTGCATCGATATGACAGTCGTCTGTTCCTACGGCACACTCGTCTACATCTAGAACCAGATAAGAAACATACAGCATCAAGATTCCATTAAACAACCACAGAGACATGGTGCGAGCATCATTTATGAAGAGAACCGGTGACATTTTCCACGTGCATGATGCGAAAGAAAATATCGATGTGATAAAAAAGCGAAACGGTTTCTCGGCCAACGGTGACCGCAATGCCACATTATTCTGCTACGTTACTGACTTTGCATCCTGGAAAAAGGTGCACGCGCCCTGCGTGGTTAAGATGCTGACATTTAGGACCCTGTACTCTTTCTTGGTGACTTCTTACACAATGTTTGAAATGTCTACAATCATATATAACTTACAGCATTTGGCCCAACTGGGCCATGTCGGTGTTCCGACTCCATACGAGCCGCCTCCCACCCTACTTCATCTAACTCTATCATATCCTTATATTCCTTCCTCCCTCCTGTATTTACCTAGCTTCCCCCGAAAACATACTTTTAAAAAATAAACTTTATGCTTATCCCTGGTGCGAAAGAGCCAAACTATAGCTGTTCAATATATTTCTATTACATAAATTGGAACCTCTTCCGTTAACGCTCCGTCACTTGTTGGCACCAGATCAAGAAACAACAATAATTGGCTTGAATATAATAGGTAGAGATTGGCACAAAAAAATCGTACAGATTAAACTGCATTCAATAATACACCAGCACGCTTGGTAGCAAACTGCTTATATCTGAATTGCACGTGTTTTGTTTTAAACATCAAAAGCGTAACGAATAATCTATAAACGGCCCGAAACTATTAAAAAAAACTGCTAATCCTATCAGTGGCATTTAAGTTTAACACAAAAAGCTACATAAGTTCAACTAAAATAACTGACAACGATTTGTTTTGAAGTCACTAGATTCCCAAATTCTGCTGCTCATCCTTGAAGTATAACTGATACCTGTCGTGTGCACTAACTATGATACGTACTGGTTTGCACATGTTCAGTCAACAATGTGAATCTATTGTAAAAAGTAGTTTATAGCCGCCAAAGCGCCGATGAGTTATTTCCCCGTTTCTAGTCGAGTTTCTACTACTCCCATGGAGCCAATATTCCAAACGAATGGGCGGAACAAATGTGCAGCTTGTGGGTGATCAGTGTGACAGTGCGATGTTATTCTATGGCTGCTGGAGGCCAAACACTGAAGCGGCAGCAACAAAAAATGCCGAACTATGCAGCAATGTCTTTTCAATATACACGGGTCTCCTTCTCATAAAAAGCCCCCCGGGGCTTTATAAAACCACATTTTTAAAAAATCGAGATTCCTATCGTTGCGAAACTAGCCTCTTCCGTGGCTAAGTCTACTTAAAGCTACAGTACCTTGAACTTTCTAAGGAAGCCAGGGTAATTAAGAGGCAATGTTCCGTTCAATTATGATTATTTGTCCATCTTCTCGTTGCCAGGGATAGCGTTCATAATAAGTAAAACCAAACCGCCACGAGCTGAATAAAATATATTTTCTTCATCATTACAGTAACCGATGTACAGGCTCAAAACATCAGGTTCGATCAACTCTGCTTTATGTATCTGCCATGATTTGAACAATCCCGCATAATTGCGTGTGATTTTTTTTTTAACCGCAACCGTTTACTATCAGTCACAACTTGATGTACGTGTTCGTAAACAACTCGTATGCATTTATTACACATATTTTGGTGGGGTAAATCTTTGTTAATGTAATAAACGTAATGAAAACCCGCGCTAGTTATTTTGAATTGGATGTAAAATGCTATCTATAAGACAATCCTGATTTTGTTTTTTTGGCGCATCTGATTTTCCGGTCAAAATAAGACGTGTCATAAAGCTAACTTTGCAAGCATTTCACTTGAAAAGTGATGGCTCTTGTTTTGGAAGCTGATTTTTTAAAAGCGTAATTGAAAGGTGTGAATGTTTAATAATCTGATTTGAATGGTAAACCTACAGAGGTCTGTCACATCATCATAGCATCCGCCTTCAGGTACCCAGTGCTATTGACAGCAATCTAGAAGGCTGCATTTGACTAGTAATCGATTTGTTCACGGTATAATGATCCATCTGCGTCTGGGACAGCCAGACAGTTCCTCGCTGAGTCTGTCCACCAAGAGTAAATACGAGAAATAAAACAGACAACATAGAAAGTCTACCAATAAACTACATGCCGGCGTGTTTATCACTGTATCTCAATATTCTGTTGTAATGCATGTTTTAAGATAGCTTCGTCTGAAGGGTTCATTGATACTAGATTTAATAGACTGCAATGGCCCATTACATGACAATAATAGCAACTTAATGAGCGTTAAAACGTTACGCGAGTCTTGAATGAGTACCTCATTTATTCAGAGACAATTATTCAAACCCCTTACGGAAACAACGGCTTTCGTATAAAAGCAAAATCAATAGAATTTGCCGACTCAGTCAAGTCTAAACGTGGTTTCAGCTAAATGAGAGTGCGCTCCAGCAGGAGACGTATGCAGTGAAGCAGAAAAGAAAAAGTGCCTTGTCATATTTTGACTCATTATCAAGTGCTTCTCTCATATGGTTTCTCGGACTTGACAGCTGGGTTCCTTGGCACCGCTGCCGCCACCCTCAGAATTATTTCAAATGAGTCCAAAGGGGGCTTTTCATTAGGGCTTGAGGGGGTCACTCCTCGGTATGTTAAGCAATAAGTAAGAAATCCTCCCTTTCTCTTCAGGGGATGTTTGTTTTGATAGATACAATACGCAGAATGTGCTAGTATTCCGTGCCCAGATTAACTCCTATCTAATGCAATTTTTGCAAAGATTTCTATATTTACACATACATATATACACATAGCTGAGCACAGATAGCATATCTGATTGAAGTATAAATCGATAGAACTTAATAACAAAGAACAAATAACTCTGCTATACATCATTCATATCCGTCATATTCTCGGAGATGCATTAAAAAATGAAGCCAATCCTTCTGTTCGAGTTCAGATTAACAGTACTGTGCAAAAAGTTAAACAATTCTCAATCCCCACACAAACTTTAATAAAAAAAACTCTAAACAGTTGGCCTCCAAAAGAAATTGAGTATGCTTACCAAAAAAATGTATGTTTTATGAATCTCAATGACGTTGAAACTGTTAAAAACTTGAAAGCAGTCCCAGATTAGCATTAAAATGCAAAACAGTCACAACTGAAAGAAAATACTCACTCCTTTGTTCCATTTCCCCTCAGGTACTTTATTTTGCTCTTTGACTAGCAATAAAGTAATGCGCTGGTGGTGTTGATGACTTCTGAAAGTTACAAATATTTTCTTGCAAAGAGGGTTAGCTGCAGATTTGAACATGTTAGTTAGATGCAACTGAAAACTGCTAAAATCCACCAAAAACCCACGATAGAAGGAATGACTCAAAACCTGGATTCGTTGGCAAAACTTCATATTTCCCTAATTTCTAACAATTGAGAAGTACTCACACCCTCCTCACTTAAAAAAGTACAATTCCCCTTTTACAATTTTCAAAGAAAGGTTACAGTAAGAAGGTTCAAATTTCGGAACTCTTACCTACAAGCCCACCAGTTCCCAAGGACGGACAAGTATTTAACAGGACGAAAAACAAACAAAAGTGCCATGAAAAACAAACAGTCCCCATAATGATATGATTCGATCCTTGCTGTTTCTTTGATAAGACGCGTTTGGACTGAGAAATTGACCAGCTGACAGCCTCATTTTCATGCGAGAACGTCAGGGCACCGGCGCGGGCGCGAGCTCGAGCGCGGCCCCCGGGGCGCGTGCTCGCCCGCCATTCCCGCCGCCGCAGCCACGCTCCAGCGGGTACGCGCTCGTCCAATGACGTTGCTGCGAATTGAAGGCGAGCGCTCACAGCACAAGCGGAAGAAGTCAGGCGCCCGTGCTCCTGTTGGGGAGAAGAGGCTGCGCGCGGCCACCGACAGCCGAACGCCTGGCCCAGACACGCGCATTTGCGCGAGCTCGCGGCCTCCCATTGGCGGCGGCGTTTGGCGCGAGCTCGATCCGGCCGACCCTGTCAGCTGCGCGTGCCCGGCGGGAAAGGCGATGCGCGAGCTTTGTTCCTGCAAGGCTGGGGGAGATCGCGCGGAGCGGGGGTGGGGGGAGAGAATGTGGGTGGGGGGAGAGAATGTGGGAGGGGGAGATTGTGAGAGGGAGAGATAGGGAGGGGGAGGCTTTTGGAAGATGTGCTAGGAGGAGGATTGATTAACAGCAGGAGCGCAAATGCAAAGGCGCGGATCTCTTGTGAATACTGGGTTCGCACCATTCTCATCAGTGAGAGCAGAGGGCAGCAGCTTGGCTGCTTAACCCGCGGACTAGTCGGTTAGTTGTATCTCGCCACTACTGCTCTGCATGTCTTTTGCACCGGTGCAATTTCTTAGTGCTGCCTTAACCAGGCGGCTGGGATCGCTCCCTTCATCCTATTTGAACTGCAGGAAGGCTCATTTGAGTAGGATCTCCCTCTCTCCTTGCATCATCTCCTCCTCCCCGTTATCTTGGCGACTGCTGGGATTTTACAATCCGTTGGTGAGGAATTTCCAGAGCTGAGCCAATTGAGTCGGCAAGCGTCAGTGTCCTACTCTGATCTCCTTGACAACCAAAGGGGAAGTCGTGTGATTTTACCCTAGAGATCAGAACAAAGGAATATGGTTAAACTTGGAACAAATATAACACACCGTTTCTTATAGTTACATAGATGCACTTAATAGTCTTTTTGAATGGACGGGGGTAAACTGTGTTATTGCAAATCTTTCGCAATACCACGTTATCTACTAATTCAGTGATCAGAACTTTCTGCTGCTTTACAGTTAAGTATCCAATAACTTGGGTAAATTAAAGCTTCTGAAAGCAGATCAATAATGGTAAGAGATGCAAACATATTATCAAAGTTACTGATTTATTTGCTGCATTGAGTTCCTTTTGCCGCGGGCGAGGAGGAGGGTGGATCTTGGAAAGTCAGAAAGGAGATGGAAGCTACTTATTTTCCCCGAGGTAATAATTAGATCAATGTTCTTGGCGAAGAGTTAAAGTCATTAATTTTGTGCACTCCACGGACATAATTAACCATTGATTATAGGTTCGCCTCACTGCAACGTTTGAATGTTACCTTGTGAACATGTTCTGATATGTTCATTGTGTTTTCCGAATTCGTTAACTATAATCTTTCAGAAACTGAGGAGATTTACAATTTCCCCAAATTCAAACTTCAACTCAAGCTAGCATGATATCGGCCATTTTTTTTACGGTTCAATTGGAAACAAAACAAAAAATGCCCCGTTGTTAGGCCCTTTTCATTTTCCAAAACGGACTCATGTTGGTTTAAAGTCCCGTGAGGCATAAATGTGAACGTTTATCTCAAGTAGTGAAAGTTTCTGATTTCTGTCTCATTTCAAGATACAGTCTATCTCAACTGTTGACAAAGAAGCGAATTGGAAGGCGATTTAGATCGAGGCTTTTAGGGCTGCCTGCTTCTAATAAAAACTGGCATTTATATAGGTTCTTAACCTATAAAACTGCCCCTTAGCGTTTCACAGAGACTAACCAGACAAAAATAGACGCCAAGCCAAAGAAAGAAATATTAGATGTGGTGCCAAAAAACTTTGCCAAAAGAGGTGTATTTTAAGTAATAAAAACGGAAAGTGCCGGAAATACTCAGCAGGTCAGGCAGCACATGTGAAGCGAGAAGTAGAGTTAACATTTCAGGTCTGTGGATTTTAAGGATGGTCTTAAAGTTAGAGAGGAAGATTGAGCGGCGGTTGGATTTGGGGAGAGAATTCTAGAGTGTGTGGCCAAGGTGGCAGAGATGGAGACGGACATGGCCTTTAAGGAAATATTGAGAATTTCAACTTGCATACTTTGGGGAACGAGAAGCTAATGTGGGTCAACAAGGACAGGAGTGATAGATGAGCAGCATTTGGTGCATGGTAGAATATGGGCAGAAGATTTTATGACCTCAGTTTTAGAGTGTGAAGGATTGAAGGCCAGGCAGGAGAGAATTGGAATAAAAACAAGAAATGCTGGAACCACTCAGCAGGTCTGGCAGCATCTGTGGAAAGAGAAGCAGAGTTAACGTTTCGGGTTAGTGACCCTTCGGAAATTTAACCAGCGGAAATTACAGCTTATTGAAGACTGAATGTTGAGCATCTGACAATACACAGGCTTGGAGGACTCAAGTCAGGTGGCAGACAGATGGAGCTGGGTGGTGTTATTCATGTGTAAACTGGCCCAATGTCTTTGGATGATGTAGCCATGGGTGCAGCATGTAAGCGAGGAAGGGGGCAAGAATAGATCATTTGGGTGGTGGTGTTGGTTGGTTGGTTGGTTGGATGGGGTGGTGGGGTGTTGTGGGCGGAAAAGCGGGTTTCGAAAATTGGGGAAAGGAAGAGAAGCCAGTTTTCCAGATGCTCTGGCTACTATTGGATAGGTAACAGTGTAAACAGGCTAGGTCCTTCCCATGAACTGGTCAACAGAGGAGAGGCATTGTAGGAGGATGGTCTGGTCGACTATGTTAAAGGCAGACGGTGCAACTGTCTGAAAGAATGAAGACATTTCATTACTGAGTGAAAATAGCAAAAAGTCTACTTGCAGCCGTGTGCTTTTCATTGCAAATTACTGACGGTACAAGGTTATACTAATGGTACTTTGTGTGAAAGGGAACTGTGCCTCCCTTTTAAAAAAAATAGTTGAAAGTGTTCCTGTTCATCTCGTGTTGAATGCAATTGTTCTCCTAGCCAATTAACGAGTTGATTGAAAAGTGAAATCGCAAATGTAAATATTGTCCTATTCTTTGTAATTAAAGAGTCATTATCCATTTAACTGAAGCGGTTTCCACATGCAGGTGGAACTGTAGTATGTTTATTTTACTGAAATGGAAAATTGCGTCAGGGCATTTGTTTCAGTTAAGTCCTTGCAGAGATCAGAGCGAGCCGCCGCTTCAGTTTATTTTAACAAGTCTTGCAGGTTTCCCTCAGAGCGTGTCGAGCACTGGGGGAAAAAACTTCTGGTGCTATAATTGCATCCATATATACAAACTATTCCTTGCTTCCGCAATATCTTTCACCGTTCAACCAGATTTAATTTGCTGTCCATTTGCACACATCCCTATGCTTTCATTAAAGTTATATAAAGGAATGACATTTCTGAAGTCTTAAATTGACACAGTTCACAAGATAACAGTAGAGAGAAATAACTGTCTGTATTTATACAAATTTCACTCTCAAAGTTTGAACCTACACGCTTTTAGAATAATATAGCAATTTATTTATACATTTTATTCGGTCCTGATCATGCCTAACAACGACTTTTAAAACCTTCATTGCGGTACACGGGCCACATCAATATACTCCTACTTATTCAACGACAAGTGAAACATGTACATAGCAACGGCGTAAAAGTAATAAGGTATTAATTTTAATTGTGCGACGTGTACACAATACGGCCAGAATGTGTGTAAACCCAGTGAATAATGCGTGCTGAATGAATGAAGCATTACCAACATTGCTTTTCCCACGCTGGGGCTGGGCTCTATTTCTTGCAACTGTTAAAGCCTTGCGCCTCCTGCCGATCACCAACGGAGGGTTCAATTGGGTTACAGGTGGGATTAGCACAAAAAATGCATGCACGGTCGATCAAAGCTTCAAGGAATACAGAGACGTTTTCAAAAACATTCAACGGTACGGTGGTGGGGGTGGGCAATAGAGAAAGAGATGTTTTAATCTGTTGGTGAATTCGACCATTCAAACTGATGGAACCTGATCACAATGAAACCATCATAATTTTGTAAGACGAATAGATGCTCCCAGGGGAACATTGTCGCCCTAAAGTGCATTTTCTCTTTGTTAATTCCTTGATTCAGCAGCTGCCTTATAGAGCCATGAAGTCACAAAGGTGTACTTTACAAAAATTGATAAATTGGATTCTTATTCTCCCTTTCTGACGGAGGCAACAAACGTCAGTAGACATTCTCTTAATATATTAAAGGGATATGGATCAATGCCATATTAAGGTGGTTGTACCAGTTAGTTTGAATTGCAACATATTGTAATATGCAACTTTTGCAGAAAGCAGTTTTGTACAGTTGTGCCTTTCCTATTCATTGAATGAATTATTCAGAATCCTTCATAACATTCTGTTATAGCACCGTACTTCAAATAAATGTATATGTTTGTAAGTACGATATATTGGATTTTTCATATCCACTTTTACCATGAAATACCACATTGTATTATCAATGATATTAGTAGTGTCTTTATAAATGTTATAATCCATCTAGCTCCACACATATATAAATATATAAAGTACTGAATAAAAGCTTTGTATCAGGCCTGGATATCACAACTCTAATGGGTCCCATCGAGATCGGCGCTTTCAGAGCACTTCATTACCTCCACACAAAGGAAGAATGGCGCGATTGAAGAGTTCTCCAAGGGAGAAAGGCATGAAAATCACAGAAACGTCTGCTCACTTTGAAAAAAAAGTGTGGATTTACTAAATGGAAGGCCGCAGGAGGGCTCAGACACATCAGGCTCCATTCATCAGTCCCATCGTGTTGGGAAAGGCCCCATACAATCCTCTTACCATTGACAGTATAATAAAACAAGGCCGAAGGGTTTTTTCTTCCCGAAGTAGATCAGTGTTTTGAATGAGGAGCAACGAACTGTTTAAATTGCTATTTACATTTCCAGCTGTTTAACTAGCGATTTGTCCATCTTAATAGCTCTTTAAGCTTTTAAACAGGAAAATAGCCATTCTCATGATTCAAAAGTGAAACCACAGTTACTCCGGTCATCGTTCAATTGTAAAAAAAAAAGGTTAGATATCTCTACCCCCTCTCCCCAACCCCGCCATCGTATCTTTTTCTTATCAAACAAAAGTGTCATTTTACTTCTGGGAAACAATTTTCAAATCGTGTGATTCCTGAATGGGTCTCCGCTATAGATGTCACTACCGTTATAAATCTAAAAAAATGAAGTCACCTAGGGGCCGAATTCCTCTAAACGAAGAACATTGAAAAGAAGAATTTTTTTTAAGTTCTTACTCAAGAATATTTTTGACATTTTTTGAAATTGTGAAGCATGCAACATTCGTAAGTGCCCGCTGGGATACGTTAGCTACAGCAAAAGTATCCGTAAATCATAAGCCACCTGCAATAATAATCTTTTCTATTCTTCCAAAGCAGCGAATACATCATTTAGCCTCTATAAATTTCCTAAAAATACAAAAATTCAACTGTGGAGCCCACACTATTTGGGAAAAATGTCTAAAGGGCAGCTGCAAAAAGAACTTGCTAGCTATACTGTGCTTCTCAACACCCTGTGAGCGTTGAAAAGCACAGTAATACATCACTACAGTAACATCTTGCATTATAAAGCACTCCTCATGTGCAGAACAGGACTCAGACTATTTTACAATAAAGAGGAAAGGGGTTCAGTGGACCTTGAGCAGGGGGAATCCGGATGCTAAGGTGGGAAACTGAAAGCATGATCAACCATGAGTTGAGGATGGTTTGAAAGGAAGTGGGCAGGGGTGGCAAGATGTGAGGAACGAGGTGACAATTTCTAGAGGGTAGGAGTGTAGTGACTGAACAGTAGCCAGCAAGAGTGAAAAAGAGGGAGCAAGAGTTAAAACTTCAAAGTACAGTCATTACTAGTTTGAACTCACTAGGAAAATAGTCATAGGCAATCATAATGGAGGGATTCAGCAACATCATACATGTCCATAGTTCTATGCTCACAAAGGTCAGTGTGCAGTACGACGAAGTGTCATGCATGGAATAGCAAAGGGACAGCCAGTTGGTACTTGGAGTCAGAGACTATGGGTCCAAGTCCCACTCCAGAGACTTAAGCACAAAATCTGACCTGACACTCCAATATGGTACTTGATACTTGGCACCTGTACATCAGCTCATTGAGAGCCCTAGTTTGCCAATATGGCTATAGCTGTTCCCTGCTAGGCTAATGGGAGTTGCACAGAGATATCAAGCCAAGGTTGCATCATGTATTTGATATGTCTGGGCCAGTCATCCATCCATCCTTCTCGTTCCCTCAAAATAAGGGTATCATGCATAGTTATAGAATCCTAGAATGGTACAGCACAGAAGGAGGCCATTTGGCCCATTTTCTCTTTAATAGAGCTAGCCAATTAATCCTACTCTCCTGTTCTTTCCTCAAAGCCCTGTATGTTTTTCCTTTCAAGTGTTTATCCAATTTTATTTTAAATGTTACTATTGCTGCTGCTTCCACCACCTTTTCAGACAATCCATTCCAGATCACAACAACTCGCTGTGCAAAAATGAAAGGTTTTGATTTGTTGTCGCTGATTCTTTTGCAAATTACCTTAAATCAGTATCCTCTGGTTACTGACCCTCTGCCACTAGAAACAGTTTCTCCTTATTTTCTCTATCAAAACCATTCATGATTTTGAACACCTCTATCAAATCACCTCCTAAACTTCTGGCATGCTGGTTTGTAAAGGGTTGGTCATCCCTGATAAATGTAATCGATTTTTTTGAAGAAGTTACTAAAATAGTGGACGGGGGAATGTCAATGGATGCTGGGTTTTTTTGGATTTCCAGATGGCATTTGATAAAGTCCTTCATAAGAGACTGTTAGTTAAAATTGAAGTGCATGGAATTGAAGGCAAATTATTGATCTGGTTAGGAAATTGGCTAAACAGAAAGAGACAGAGAGTAGGGATAATGGGCAGGTAATCTAATTGGCAGGATGTGACTAGTGGTGTCCCATAAGGATCTGTGTTGGTGCCTCAACTATTCACTGTATTCATTAATGATTTAGATGCTAAGCTAGAAAGCCACATATCCATATTTGCCGATGACACAAAGATAGGTGGTATTGTAAGCAATGCAGATAAAAGTGTGAAATTACAAATAGGTATTGGGAGATTAAGTTAATGGGCAAAACTGTGGCAAATGGATTTCAATGTAGCCAAATGTGAGGTCATCCACTTTGGACCTGAATTGGATAGAACAGGGTATTTTCTAAATGATGAACAGCTAGAAACAGTGGAAGTCCAAAGAGACTAGGGGATCCAGGTACACAGATCATTAAATCTCCTGAACAGGTACAGAAAGTAATCAAAAAAGCTAATTAAATGCTGGCTTTTATAAATAGAGGAATTGAATACAAGGGCTCAGAAGTCATGCTTCAGCTATACAAAGCCTTGGTCAGACCACATCTGGAGTATTGTGAGCAGTTCTGGGCACCACACTTTAGGAAGGACATATTGGTCTTGAAGGGAGTGCTGCGCAAAGTTACCAGAATGATACCTGGACTCCAAGGGTTAAATTAGGAAATTTGTATTGCCTGGAATTTAGAAGGTTAAGGGGTAATTTGATTGAAGTTTACAAGATCTTCTGGGAACAGATAGGGTAGATTGGGAGAAACTATTTCTGCTAATTGGGGAGTATAAAACTAAGGGGCATAGACAAAAAAATAGAGCCCAACCTTTCAGGAGTGAAATTAGGAAACACTTCTTCATGCAAAGGGTGATAGAAGTTTGGAACTGTCTTGCACAAATAGTTCTGAGAGAAACAGATTTTTGGTCACTCAGGGAATCAAGGGATATGGGGAGTGGATGTGAAAATGGAGTTGAGGCAGAAGATCAGCCATGATTGTACAGAAAGGTAGAGCAGGCTCAAGGGATCGTATGGTCTACTCCTGATCCTATTTCTTATGTTCAAATGGCAATTGATGCTATATCAATGTTAATTTTAAAACTGAGATTGATAGATTCTTGTTAACCAAAGCTATCAAAGGATATGTGGAAAAGGTGGGTATATGGAGTTAGGTCGCAGATTAGCCATGATCTCATTGAATGGGAGAAAAGTATGGAGGAGCTAAGTGGCCTACTTCTATTCTTATGTTCCTATGCTCTCTGTTCTGAGAAGAGCAACCCCAGCTGCTCTAGTCTTTCTACATAACTGAAGTCACTTGGTACCATGCTAGTAAATCTCTTCTGCACCCTCTCCAAGGCCTTGACATCTTCCTAAAGTGTGGTGCCCGGAATTGAATACAATGCTCCAACTGGGGCTGAACTAGTGTTTTTTAAAGGTTTAGCATAATCCCCTTGCTCCTGTATTCTATTCCTCTATTAATAAAGGCAAGGATCCTCTTTTAACAGTCTTCTCAACTTGTCCTGCCACTTCCAAAGTTTTGTGTACAAACATCCCCAGGTGCTTCTGTTTCTGCAACCCCTTTAAAATTGTACCATTTAGTTTATATTGCTTCTCCTCATTCTTCCTACCAAAATATTTCACTTTACACTTCGGTGCATTAAATTTCATCTGCCATGAGTCTGTCTATTTTACCAGTCTTTCTATGTCTTCCTAAAGTCTTTACTACCTTCCTCACTCTTTACGACATTTCCAAGTTTTATAACATCTACAAACTTTGAAATTAATCCCTGTGTACCCAAGTCTGGGTGATTAATATATATCAAAAAGAGCAATGGTCCTAATACTGATCCCTAGGGAGCACCACTGTATACTTCCATCCAATCTGAGAAACAACCATTCACCACTGCTCTCTGCTTTCTTCCTCTTAGGCAATTTTCTATTCATGCTGTCACTGTCCTTTTAATCCCAAGGGCTTTAATTTTGCCAACATGTCTGTCAGGTGGTACTTTATCAAACACATTTTGAAAGTCCATATACACAATATCAACCACACTACCCTCATCAATCTGCTCTGTTACTTCATCAAAGAACTAACTAAAGAACTCATTAAAGAACTAGTCATGAGAACACTGCATTTTTCTTCCAATGGTTACATACCATTTGCACACAGATGGAATAGCCCTTTCTATTTAGGCATGCTATAGGATTGGTGGTAAATGATTGAATGGCTGTATGAATATGGTTGATGATTTCCTGTGCCTTGTGGAAGCCATGAATTTGGATACACTGTTGTTGACTTTGAAGCAACTGCTGGTTCCTGCTGAGGTGTTAGTAGTAAGCTGTATGACGTTCCAGGACGCCAATACTGGAGTGGTACACACTGACTCCTGGGATGCCTCCTATGTGTGTCTGAAGTTGAGGGCACTCTGACATACGTTGCTATTGCTACTATAGTGTGGATGATTGACTGTCTATTCATGTTTTCATGCAGCAGGTACACACCTGATATTCTTGAGTCTTTCAAGTATTGAAAGTAAATGCTCATTCATCATGCCCGGAGATCTAATGCTATTGCAGTATAATCGTTGCCTGGGGTAATACCGTGGTAGTATGTGATATGATTCCAGTGTCTGATGCTTTGTGTTTCCAGATGTCGCTTTCCCATTCCACCATTATAATATGTCTGGAATTGCTAACAAAACCCATGCTTTTGGTAAAAGATTCCTGCAGCACTGACCTGTATTTCTATTACTCACAGTTCATTACCTTTGTTCTTCTTAGTAACTCCTGGTCTGACATAAAGTTAAATACACACCTTTTTATTTGTCTCCTCAGCTGCAGAATGCTGCATTTGTTCCTTCTTAATTGTCTTTAACAAGACTATATTAAGTTAAGTTAGCCTCTTTTTTTAACCTTATAGTGGCAATTTTTACTCCTGTTTTTGAGTGGAGTAGCACTATACATAGAATCAGAGAATCATAGAAACGTACAGCACAGGAGGAGTCCATTTGGCCTGTCATGTTTGTGCTGGCTCTTTGAGGGAGGAACTTCCAGGTCCTGCAGGGGCGGGCTTCAAGGCAGGACCGGGAGGAAATTCAGAGCAAGATGTGTCAGGACAGCAGCCCAATGTGTTCCTGCCACCAGGCGATCTTCCCGGAGGCAGGTCAGCACCTGCAGAGGCTCCCCACCCAGCAGCAACAGATAGCCAATCTGCTGATGCTGGGATCTTCCCGGTGGCAGAGAGGACCCCCGCTGAGTGCCAAACCTGACAGGTGCCTGGAGGTGGCTTACTGACACCTGGCCTGGGAGGCCTGCTAGGCCTCCTGTTTCAACCCCTCCACTAGAGCTGTGGCTATCAGTGGGTCACAGCTGCAGCCACCAGCCATCCTTTGGAGGGGTTTCCCCTCAACATGGGCGGCCATGCAACTCTTCAGAGGGCACGTCAAGACGGAGGCGCCCTCGCGTTCCCCACCTACATTGGCAGTATCCACCTCTGGTGGCGGGGCTGCCATCTCTCCAAGGTCTCTGATTGGGCCTGTAGCCTCAGAGCCCCACCCACCATCCTTAATTGGATGGCGGACATGGAGGCAGCTTCTTAATTGGCTGCCTCTGGGAAGATCTCCCAGGCAGGCGCCTTGACAGTCAGAGCAGAGTCAGATCTGGAGATGGTTCCCACTCATGCTCCTAGCCTAAGAGCAGAAGAAGATGCCCTGAAAGAACAGATGCGCTTCGTCCCATATCCCCGTTTTTTGTCCATAACCCTGTAAGTTCCTCATTATCAAGAACCTGTCCAACTTCCACCACCTTTTCATGTAGAGCATTCCAGAAACTGACAACTCGGAGCGGAATAATTTCTCCAAATCTTCTAGATCTTTTTCCAATGATTTCAAATCCACAACCTTTGGTTATTGACACATTTGCCAGAGGAAATAATTTTTACCAATTAACTATATCAAAAGCTCTCATCATTTTGAATATGTCAATTAGGCTACCTCTTCACTTTCTCTGTTCCAAGGAGAACAATCCTAACTTTTTCAACCTCTCCGCATAACTGAAATCCCTGATCCTTGGTAACATCCTGGTAAACCTCCTGTGTACCCTTTTTAAGGCCTTTACATCTTTGTTGAAGTGTGCTGCCCAGAATTGTCCACACTACTCCAGCTGAAGTTTAACCAGTGATTTATAAAGCTCTAACATAATCCCATTGCTTTTATATTCTATTCCTCTATTTATAAACCCAACTAACCCATATGTTTCCATTACCACCTTATCAATTTGCCCTGTTACATTTAAGGATTTCTGTATATGGATGCCAAGGACTCTTCACATCTACACTTTTCAAAATCATGCCTTTTATAGTATACTGTCTTTCCATTTTAGTCCTCCCAAAATGCATCACCACACTTCTCTGCATTGACCTCCATGTGCCATGCTTCTGTCCATTTCACCGTCCTGAAGCCTATAACTATCATCATCATGAACTACTATTTTGTCAAGTTTTGTATCATCTGCAAACTTTATAATTCTGCTCCCTACATCCAAGTCTAAATACTTTATAAAAAGTTGAACAGAATAATGGACTCAAAACTGGCCCTTGGGGAACACCACTGCAAAACACCAATTTGAAAAACATCCATCCACCATCATCCTGTGCTTCCTGTTTCTAAGCCAATTTTGTATCCATACCTCCACATTCCCCTTAATCCCATGGATTTACATCTTCATAATAAGCCTCCTGTGTGGCACTTTGTCGAATGCCTTTTGTGAGTCCATTTATACATCTACTGAATTATCTTGACCACCTTTCTCTACTACTCCAGTGAAGAATTCAATCAAGTTAGTCAGACATGATTTACATCTAACAAGTCCATTTATCTCCTTTATTAACCCATGTCTTTCCAAAAATAAGTAGAAGTTAGAAAAAATACCAGAAATAATGGGGAACCAAGAGTTTAATGAGAGTAAGGAACTTAAATTAACTAATAACAGTAAAGAAAAAAATAAAGAAATGGAGTGCCACAAGTATCAGTTCTAGGGCCCCAGCTATTTACAATCTGTTTTAATGACTTAGATGAGGAGACGGAGTGTAATCTATATAAATTTACTCATTATACAAAGCTAGGTTGGCCAGTAAGTTGTCAAGAGAAAACAAAGAGCCTCTAAAGTGAGTGGTCAAGGAGATGGCAGATGGAGTATAATATGGGGAAATGTGAGGTTATTCACGTTGGTAGGAGGAATAAAAGCAGAATATTTTTTAAATGTTCAGAAACTATTAAATGCTGGTGTTCAGAGGGATCTAAATGTCCTTGTACATGAAACATGGAAAGTTAAAATGCAGATACAGCAAACAATTAGAAGGCAAATGGTAAGTTAGCCTTTATTGCAAGAAGGTTGGAGTACAGGAGTCAGGACGTCTTACAGCAGTTGTATAGGGCTTTGGTGAGACCACACCTGGAGTATTGTATATAGTTTTGTTATCCATACCTAGGGAAGCCTATATTTGCTTTAAAGGGGATACAACAAAGGTTCACTAGTTTGATCTGAGATGAGAGGGTTGTGCTATGTGGAAGGATTGAGTAGCATGGACCAATAATCTCTGGAGTTTAGAAGAATGAGAGATGATCTCATTAAAACATGTCAGATTCTGAGATGGCTTGATAGGGTAGATGCTGAGAGGTTGTTTCCCCTGGCTGGAGAGTCTAGAAATAGAGGACATAGTCTCAGGATAAGGGGTCAGCCATTTACGACTGAGATGAGGAGAAATTTCTTCACTCAGGGCATTTCAAATCCATGGAATTCTCTACCCCAGAGGGCTGTAGATGTTCAGACATTGAGTATATTCAAGGCTGAGACTGATAGAAATTTGGACACATTAAACCTCTCTCTTTTTCAAAGATCAGCCCCACTTACCTGCACTCTCATCATATTCCTCAGTTCATTTGGTCTCTAAAACTGCAATTGTATGGTCCTCTTGAATGGATTCCTCAGTAATTTATTCCACAACTTTATTAACCCTTTCTTGAAAAGGTTCTGCCAGACTTTCCTTCCTACTTCTAATTTTATAATTTTAACCCGTGTCCTCTGTTGCTTGAACCCTTCAGCATTCTGAGCAATATACCTTCATCAGTTCCATTCATAAGATTTTTCAAAAGCAAAGTCTTAATTTCCTTAACCCATAATATAATATCATTGATGCTTAGCTCTGTACCATCCTAACAATGGTATCCTTCCGATCAATTCTTCCAATGGCTCAGTAAACAGCTGAGCCTAACAGAGCAGGAGAGTTCCAAATGCATTCTCTAGTCAGTCCGAGTTGCTTGATCTCTGCTGGGATGAAAGGAGAGGTGTAACATTTGAATAGTGAAGAGTAATTTGTCCGGGGCTCTTGTTCTTGATCACTATTCATCAACTCCTTGTACAAGTATGGACGTATGGATTTTGGGGGGAAAACTAGCATTTATATAGTACCTTTCATATCCTCAGGATGACCCAACTCTTTTCACAGCCAATTAAGTACTTTCAAAATGCAGGCAGTGTTGTAATGTAGGCAGATGTGGTTGGCAATTTGTGCACAACAAAATCAAACAAACAGCAATATGATAATTGACCAGATAAACTATTTTTCTTAATTGTGTTGCTTGAGAGATAAATGTTGGCCAGGACACTGGGAGAACTACAATAAAAGCAAAATACTACAGTTGCTGAAAATCTGAAATAAAAACAGGAAATGCTGGAAATACTCAGCAGGTCTGGCAGCATCTGTGGAGAGAGAAGCAGAGCTAACGTTTCAGGTCAGTGACCCTTCATCAGAACTGGCAGATATTAGAAATGTAAAAGGCTTTAAGCAAGTAAAGCATGGGTGGGGCAAGAGATAACAAAAGAGAAGATGTTGATAGGACAGAGGGTCACAGAGAATAACTGACCAGAAGGTCATGGAACAAAGGCAAACGGTATGTTAATGGTGTGGTGAAAGACAAAGCGTTAGTACTGAGAGGGTGTGAATAGACTGTAAAAGCACTCCAAGCACCAACATTAAAAAAAACAGAAACAGTGGGTAGGCACAATAGAAACAAACTAAACAAACAAAAAAAATAAAATAACCAAATAAGAAAAAATAACTAAACATAAAAAGGGGGCCCGTCATGCTCTGAAATGATTGAACTCGATGTTCAGTCCGGCAGGCAATAGTGTGCCTAATCAATAAATGAGATGCTGTTCCTCCAGCTTGCGTTGATGTCTGCTGGAACACTACAGCAACCCCAGGACAGAGATGTGAGCATGAGAGCAGGGTGGTGTGTTGAAATGGCCAGCAACTGGAAGCTCGGGGTCATGCTTATGGACAGAGCGGAGGTGTTCCGCAAAGCGATCACCCAATCTGCGTTTGGTCTCCCCAATGTAGAGGAGACCACATTGTGAGCAGCGAATACAGGTATACTACATTGAAAGAAGTATAAGTAAATCACTGCTTCACCTGAAAGGAGTGTTTGGGGCCTTGGATAGTGAGCAGAGAGGAGGTAGATGGGCAGGTATTACACCTCCTGCGATTACATTGGAAGGTGCCGTGGGAAGGGGACGAGGTGTTGGGGGTAACGGAGAAGTGGACTAGGGTGTCATGGAGGGAACGATCCCTTTGGAATGCTGACAGGGGAATGAAGGGGAAGATGCATTTGGTAGTGGCATCACGCTGGATGTGGCGGAAGTGGCGGAGGACAATCCTTTGGATCTGGAGGCTGGTGGGGTGGAAAGTGAGGACAAGGGGAACCCTGTCGCAGTTCTGGGAGGGAGGGGAAGGGGTGAGGGTAGAAGTGTGGGAATTGGGCCGGACACGGTTGAGGGCCCTGTGCACCAACAGTGGGGGGAATCCTCAGTTGAGAAAATAGGAAGACATATCAGAAGCACTGTTGTGGAAGGTAGCATCATCAGAGCAGATGTGTCGGAGATGGAGAAACTGGGAGAATGGAATAGAGTCCTTAAAGGGGGCAGGGTGTGAAGAAGTGTAGTCGAGGTAGCTGTGGAGTCGGTGGGCTTATAGTGAATATTCGCAGACAGCCTATCCCCAGAGATGGAGATAGAGAAGTCGAGGAAGGGAAGGGAAGTGTCAGAGATGGACCATGCGAAGGTGACAGAAGGGTGGAAATTAGAAGCAAAGTTAATAAAGTTTTCTAGTTCCGGGTGGGAGCAGGAAACGGCACCGATACAGTCATCAATGTACTGGAAAATGAGTTGGGGGAGGGGGCCTGAGTAGGACTAGAACAAGGAATGTTTGACATATCCCACAAAAAGACAGGCATAACTAGGCCCCATACGGGTACCCATAGCAACACCTTTTACTTGAAGGAAGTGAGTGGGATTTAAGGAGAAGTTGTTCAATGTGAGAACAAGTTCAGCCAGGTGGAGGAGGGTGGTGGTGGATGGGGACTGGTTGGGCTTCTATTCAAGGAAGAAGCGGAGAGCCCTTACACCGTACGGTTGGGGGATGGAGGTGTAGAGAGATTGGACATCCATAGTGAAGAGGAGAACTATCATGCTGGGCTTCAAATTGTGTCATGACAACCACCTAAGCAGGCAGCTTGGGCTTCAGTTTAATGTCTCGCCCAAAAGATGGCACCTACTGACAGTGTAAAGCTTTTTTAGTGCTGGGTAAAGATGGATGGGCTTGACTGCAATGCATTCTATCTTCAAACAGCCTATTGATGCTGTTAAGGTTGACACCCAAATAATGGTATTTGGGTGAGATACCAGTAGGTGAATAATAATACCCATGGAATAACACTATGACAAGAAATAAATGCCTTCATAGGATTGGGATGAAAACAGAAAAAAAACTTACAAGAAAAGTATTATTGATCTTATTATTGGGTGATGGAACTAACATTAGTTACTCTGGATAGTGTCAAGCCAAAGCCTTGTACAGCAACAATATAACCTCCAGCCCTCAACTCTTGCAACTCAGTTTGTTTTTTCAATTGTAGCTAAGCACTGCATTTATTTTTATTGGGTAATGGTGTCAAGGAAAATGAAGCTAAGACAAATCAAATGGAGTTGAGGGGCAGATCTGCTGTGATCTAATTTGATGGCGTAACAGGCTCAAGGGACTGAATGGCGTACTCCTGTTCCTACTGATGAATTCATAGATATATAAAGTATAACCCCTGGATTTCCTATCTGCCCGACATGCTGTACCACTGTTCCCTTTAATACATACCCTGTCTTTTGCTCCCTTCCACCTGTCAGCTGTTGGAGTAGTTACTTAAAATATCTAAGTTCTTCTGAATCTGGTTGCTCTTTCTTATTCTGGTATCATCTGCAAATTTAGAAATTTTTCTAAATATACCCATACCCATATTATTTATTAATTAATAAAAATATATTAAAAGTAGCTAGGGACCTAACATCAACCTTGGACTATCCTTTTGTGTCTTTCCAGCCTGAAAAGTTCCCACCTATTATTCATCTATGCATTCTATTTTTAATGCAGTTTTCTAACCAGCAGCATACTTCAGCTCCTATTTATGACTCCATACCTTGAATTGCTCATATCAAGAGAATTTGATAATCCTAGTGTATTATAGCAATTAAATCTCCCCTGTCCAACACATTGGTGATAAATGATACATGTCAAGGACTAGTTATGTGTTGAAATTTTTGAGTAAATTCACCAATGTTTTAAATGTGTGCTCTGGGGTTTTGTTCCATTTCATAATGTCTAAGTGCAATTGAAGTTAGTGTCTTGAGCATATTTTGCAGTTGCATGCATTGTCAAGCAATGCTGACACATCATCGCAAAAACGTTCTGGTGGTTCCTCATGGGAAGCATAATCCAGTGAGTTAAAGCACAGAACTGGACTGGAGGCCATTCAAAAAACAATTTTTGACAGCACAAATATGTTTTCTATTTCATTAGGAGAAAATGTGCCCAACATGTCACTTGATAAATATTTAACTTTATTTGCACATCTGTTGCATAAACTGTAGCCAAGGTGACCATACATATGTCTGGCAAGTTCCAGCTGAAACCAAGTAATGACAGCATACATTTCATCTTTAAAGAAGTACTGCATACTTTTAAAGGAATTTCTGATCGTGCAGAACTTTTTGTTCAGGATTCTAGCATCCAAATGCAGCTCAATCAATATGGATGATTGTATCAAATGGTTTGTATTTAAATGTCCTCAAAGGACTTAGGCATCAATCGAATTGAAGAGATTTGGTTAATTCTGAAGCTCCTTCAACAGATACTGAAGCAGTCCGTGCCCACATGCAGCAAGACCTGAACAATATTCAAGCTTGGGCTGATAAGTGGCAAGTAACATTCGCGCCACACAAGTGCAAGTAATGACCATCTGTAATAAGAGAGAATCTAACCATCTCCCCTTGACTTTCAATGGCATTACCATCGCTGAATCCCCTACCATCTACATACTGGGGGTTACCATTGATCAGAAACTTAACTGGACCAGTCATATGAATACTGTGGCTACAAGGGCAGGGCAGACAGAGGCTGGGAATGCTATGGTGAGTAACTCAGCTTCTGACTCCCCAAAGCCTGTCCACCATCTACAAGGCACAAGCCAGGAGTGTGATGGAATACTCCCTGCTTGCCTGGATGAGTGCACCTCCAGGCACCATCCGGGACAAAGCAGCCCGCTTGATTGGCACGCCATCTACCATCTGAACATTCTCTCCTTCCAGCACGGCATGCAGTGCCAGCATTGTGTACCAAGATGTACTGCAGCAACTCACCAAGGCTCCTTCACCAGCACCTTCCAAACATGCGACCTCTACCACCCAGAAGGACAAGGGCAGCAGACATATGGGAACATCCATCACCTGCAAGTTCCCCTCCAAGCCACATGCTGCCCTGGTTTGGAATTATATTACCGTTTGTTCACTGTCGCAGGGTCACAAACCTGGAACTCTCTTGCTAACAGCACTGTGGGTGTACCGAGACCAGATGGACTGCAGAGATTTAAGAAGGCAATTAGAGATGGGCAATAAATACTGGCCTTGCCAGCAATGCTTACATCCCAGGATCAAAAAAATGTATAAATATATGTCAAATTTTGGGAATATGCCAGTCAGCCTCCTTTGACTGCCCTTAACAAGGCTCTTAATGAGCCTAATTGGCTGCCTGCCTCAAGAGGCAGCCGGTGCTGCAGGGTCCTGAATCTGCCTCCCCTAAAATGGCTGGTGTCAGGAACAGGATTGGAAAACCAGCACACAGGCTGGCACCAGTATTTTCGGGCCCTGTCCGCCTCCGTTACCGACCTCAGTGGAGCCTGAAAATTCTGCCCTTTCAACCTTAACTCAAACCATTCCTTATTAAAGAATACTTATTAAAGAAGTCTACTTGTCGTATTTAGAATGGTAAAGAGGTAACTATTTTTGGGAAGAGTTTATAAAGCTTCAAATGAAGATAGCATTGTTTAAGTTACTCAAAGATGTTGTAAATGGAAAAAAAAATTCTTCCTGATTTGCAGTCTATTCCATCCCGGATAACAGCAACCATGGTAGTGGTTTGTTTATTTTTGGAGTGTCTGGATTGCAAGCCTAAAGTTCCCTACAAAACAGACCCTATAAGAGTTTACACAACCTTACTTATAACTCTGTTGGACTATGTGTTCGACTGTAAACATGAACAAAAGTATACAGTAATTTCATAAAATAACTTTTAGTGGTTTGGCAGTACAGAACTTTAGTATTGCTGAAAATCGAGACATTTTGTCAAAGTTTTTCACCTTGCACTCATCAGGACAAATCACAAGAATACCAATATAAGGGAAACAACAACTTTATATTGTGTGGGAAGAGAGTGCTGATTGGTTGGCAAAAGGACTCTGATTGGTAGAGGCATTGCCATGGAGAGTGCACCAGTTTATGGTGACTGATAAGTTAACTGCCAAGCTTTGTTTGAAATTTAAACCAGGCAGCTTGACTCTGATTGGTCAAGGCATTACCCTGTGGAATGAACCAGCGAATGGCTGTCACTTACTTTGTTTAGCTGAAACAGGCACAATGTGTACACATGTTCTTTTTGTCTGCAAAGAACAGAGCCCTGTGTATTAACATGTACCTTCCAGCACACGCAAATGCGCCACACTGCAAGCCCAACTGACAATCTTAAATTGGTTGTCAGCGTAATTTGTTGTTTCCCTTACATTGGTATTCTTGCGACTTGTCCTGACGAGTGCAAGACGAAAAGCTTCCACAAAATATCTCTATTTTCAGCAGTGCTAAAATAACTTTTACTGAAAAAAAATCTAAAAAAAGCATTACACTTAATACAGCACAAACAATTGAACCATGGCGGCACCCATCAGCACATTGTTGGTAAGATTGTTGCATTGCATTGCTAATCATCTGCTCAGTGGTGCTCAGCTCTATTTCTGAAATCCGTGAGATTTTCCAGATGTCTTCATATCTCAAACTGACTTCTTGCTTGGTGACAGTTCTTTTCAAGCCATCATAGAATCTTACAGCACAGAAGAAAGCAATTCATGCCAGTGAAAGAGCTATCCAATTAGTCCCAATTCCCCACTCTTTCCCCAAAGCCCAGCAAATATTTATTTTTCAAGTCTATATCTAATTCCCTTGGAAAGTTACTATTGAAGTCTTTCAGGCAGTGCCTTCCATATCATACCAACTCGTTGTTTAAGAAAAAAACTCCTAATCTCTCCTCAGCTTCTTTTGCCAATTATCTTAAATCTGTATACTTTGGTTACCAACCCTCTTGCTGGTGGAAACAAGTTCTCCTCATTTAGTCTATCAAAAGCCGTCATCATTTTGAACACCTTATTAAACATCCCTTAACCCTTTCTGATCCAAGGAGAACAGTCTCAGCTTCTCTAGTCTCTCCAAACAACTAATACCTGGTCTCACTCTGGTAAATCTTGTCTGCACCCTCTCCAAGGCCATAACATCCTTCCTAAGGTGTGGTGCTCAGAATTAGCTGCAGGGGTCAGCAACATGTCTGTAGACGGACAGCAGTGTCCGTGGTAAAAGATCTTGGTGTCCGTGACTGGTAACTTTGGGGATGAGGAATTTCCCATTGATTTCTTCTTCCAAACCAGTCCTATTTTAAAAAGATTGCAGCCATTACTTTCCCACTGACAGGTGTTTGAGTAGAAACAGCGTTTCCAATTCGGACAAGTTCGGGCTTTTCCGGCAGGTTCCGATTTTTTTTTTTAAAAGCCCGCCGAAAAGCTTGAATTTGTCCAAATTGGAAGCTGCTATTTCTGCTCAAGCATCTGTCAGTGTGAAAGTGACTGGTCAGTTTTTTAAAAAAAATTGCAGCAATCAGAAAAATGCGCTCTGCAACTCTCAGAGAGAGGATGGGGGGCAGGGAGAGAGAGAGGGACAGAGAGAGAGAGAGAGGGGACAGAGAGAGAGAGGGACAGAGGCAGGGGACAGAGAGAAAGGGGGCAGAGAGAGAGAGGCAGAGAAAGAGGGGCACAGAGAGAGAGGGACAGAAGGAGAGACGGGGCAAAGAGAGATGGGGCAGATAGAGAGGGGGCAGAGAGAAAGAATGGGGGGTAGAGACAAAGAGAGTGGGGGCAGAGAGAAAAAGGGGGCGGAGAGAGAGAGGTGGGCAGAGTGAGAGAGCGGGGGCAGAGAGGGAGAAAGGGGGGCAGACAGAGGGGGAGATGACATGGTGCAGGGGAACCACAAAGAGGGGGAACACAGAGAGGGAGGGGGACACAGAGACAGAGACAGAGAGAGAGGAGGGAAAGAGAGCGATCAAGATCATTCCTGACAGATGAACGTCTATACAGAATATTCCACATCGCTACAAGTGTGCGGGCAAACATTGACTACTTATGCAAGTAAATAAATGCCAGGTATCTTGCTAAATCAGTGTCCAACATAGTGAAGAGAAAGTAAGTCAATAAATTAATCTTCTCATTTAAATCTTCTACACAAAACTTCACATATTTTGTTGTTTTGATGAATAGTAAGATGAATTTGTAATGCCTTTATCTTTCTGAAATTGTCTCACCGGCCCCTGTGTACGGCAAAAATTGTAATGTGGCCCCTACATGAAAAGGCTGGACAACCCTGTTTCAAGCCTTTAACCTTGTGTTTGAAAATAACCGAGCAGCTATGTAGCAGCTACCGAGTAGCTAAGTATATCAAAGATCAGTAACTGCAATGTACATCATTTACTATCCAGTTTAAGGGCAGATAATCTGAGTGGCCAATGTCATTTGAAAGTTGTCTGTATCATATAATTACATTATCTTAAAAGTGCACTTTTGCTAACAGGTAATACATTTGGCTGGGCCATAAATCAGTTAGTTTGGAGTACAATCTTACAAATAGTGACTAAACATTTCGTAACTGAATCATATATGCAGCAACAACAACTCAACATTTTGCAGAAAAGCCTTTTGTTGATAATTATCTTGTCAGAGCTGAATTATAATCGACAGTGATAGACATAAGTGAATTTAAAAGAATCGCTTTATCGGAGGAATTGAAGGGCGCTCTTTATTTGTAATTGTGTTTATCTAATTTTGTCACGAGCTTTGTTGAGCAAGAACAAAGAACAAAGAAAATTACAGCACAGGAACAGGCCCTTTGGCCCTCCAAGCCTGCGCCGATCCAGATCCTCTATCTAAACATGTCGCCTATTTTCTAAGGGTCTGTATCTCTTTGCTTCCTGCCCATTCATGTATCTGTCCAGATACATCTTAAAAGACGCTATCGTGCCCGCGTCTACCACCTCCGCTGGCAACGCGTTCCAGGCACCCACCACCCTCTGCGTAAAGAACTTTCCACGCATATCCCCCCTAAACCTTTCCCCTCTCACTTTGAACTCGTGACCCCTAGTAATTGAATCCCCCACTCTGGGAAAAAGCTTCTTGCTATCCACCCTGTCTATACCTCTCATGATTTTGTACACCTCAATCAGGTCCCCCCTCAACCTCCGTCTTTCTAATGAAAATAATCCTAATCTACTCAACCTCTCTTCATAGCTAGCGCCCTCCATACCAGGCAACATCCTGGTGAACCTCCTCTGCACCCTCTCAAAAGCATCTACATCCTTTTGGTAATGTGGCGACCAGAACTGCACGCAGTATTCCAAATGTGGCCGAACCAAAGTCTTATACAACTGTAACATGACCTGCCAACCCTTGTACTCAATACCCCGTCCGATGAAGGAAAGCATGCCGTATGCCTTCTTGACCACTCTATTGACCTGCGTTGCCACCTTTAGGGAACAATGGACCTGAACACCCAAATCTCTCTGTACATCAATTTTCCCCAGGACTTTTCCATTTACTGTATAGTTCACACTTGAATTGGATCTTCCAAAATGCATCACCTCGCATTTGCCCTGATTGAACTCCATCTGCCATTTCTCTGCCCAACTCTCCAATCTATCTATATTCTGCTGTATTCTCTGACAGTCCCCTTGACTATCTGCTACTCCACCAATCTTAGTGATTAGATTAGAGATACAGCACTGAAACAGGCCCTTCGGCCCACCGAGTCTGTGCCGAACATCAACCACCCATTTATACTAATCCTACACTAATCCCATATTCCTACCAAACATCCCCACCTGTCCCTATATTTCCCTACCACCTACCTATACTAGTGACAATTTATAATGGCCAATTTACCTATCAACCTGCAAGTCTTTTGGCTTGTGGGAGGAAACCGGAGCACCCGGAGAAAACCCATGCAGACACAGGGAGAACTTGCAAACTCCACACAGGCAGTACCCGGAATCGAACCCGGGTCCCTGGAGCTGTGAGGCTGCGGTGCTAACCACTGCGCCACTGTGCCGCCCTGCAAACTTGCTAATCAGACCACCTATACTTTCCTCCAAATCATTTATGTATATCACAAACAAATGGCTCTTTGTCCTTAGATTCCTTTGTGTCTGTATTTTAGAATCCAGGACCTGATTTCACAGCATGTCAAGATGAATAAACTAGTCTTTGCTGCCCACCGTTAACCTTTCTGTTCCTTCCTGTCTCACTCTGCATTTCTGTTTTCCATGAATCTTCTGACGTACTATTTGCTTCACCCTATAAAATTCTCATGATTTGGAGATCACTGCATTTTTGTTGGCTGCCCTGTCTTCAGATACATATTACAAACATGTGGAGAAGTTGCACAAACAGAGACCATCATGGGTTAAATTGTCTTGTGACAACAGCAGTGTGAGACATGGTCCATCTTCCTATTGCTGATTTTTCTACTGCCTCACCTCAATGACCACAATAACAATCCTCTCTTTGAGTTTCAAGGTTTATTGGATGGATTTGCATTACTAACACAGTGTGACTCCGCAGAGGTCATCCGATAAGGTCGATCTACCACCCCGTGACATGATGTAGCTAGCTCTATTTTGTCAACAAAAGTAGTTTGCCTTGGCATTGCAAACTATTTTGCTTGCTAGCTAGCTAATACAGTTGTGCTGCTCTCCATTGATGTTTGTATGTTTAGCTACTTTATTTATAGGGAGAAATGTGTTATGATTGCATTCGATTGGCTATACTCTGTATATACAGCTTAACTGCCCCCATGTCCATGGCTGAGTCAATAATTTTGTCAAATGTCCATGGTGCAACATGTCAGTTCCCATCCTTGATTGGGCATAATACTCTATCTGAGTCCCAACCAATAACAAAGGTTTAGAGGAAGTCTAGAGACTCAATAGTAGTTTGAGAGTGAAAATACTTAAATTTAGAGGTACAATATAATTTTCTAAGTTAGAAATGCCTCAAAAATGCTTTTCATAAGGTAGCTATGCCTAGAGTAATCTGAGCCTTGGAAATTTGCAGGTTCCCAGATATATTGCTGTCTGCTCGAGAGATTGCTAGTATAGCAACTTATAGCAACTAGCATGCATCTGTGCCTATAATATTTAGAATTTCTATGATTGACAAAAAGATTAGTTCCTCAGAGTGTGCCAGGACTGGCTGTTTGAATGCCTCAACCCCTCAAATGGAAACTTACTAAGAACAAAAACCCTCAGGAAAACTATTTGGGAGCAACCATAACTTTTTGTATAAAACATCAGAACAAGATAAAGCTTGAATTCTTCAATGTTTTCTAATTTTTTAAAAGCAAAAATGGTTGATACTATACATTAACTGACATTCCACTCTTAGAGCAGAGAGCTAATGACAGTCGAGGCTAAGGAGCACACCATTGAACGACTCAGAGCATGAATTTACATTTTGACATACATCCTAAATTGTTATTGTGGTTGCCTTTTTTGAATGTATAATAGTCAGAGTTGTACAGCATAGAAACAGGCCCTTCGGCCCACTGCGTCCATGCCGACCATAATGCCTATCTATACTAATCCCACCTGCCTGCATTAATTCCATATCCCTCTATGCCTTGCTCATTCAAGTACCTGTCCAGATGCCTCTTAAATGTTGCTACTGTTCCTGCCTCCACCACCTCCTCTGGCAGCTCATTCCAGATACCCACTATTCTTTGTGTGAAAAATTTACCCCTTTGATCCCCTTCAAACCTCCTCCCTCTCACCTTAAATCTATGCCCTCGAGTTTTGTCACCCTTACCATGGGAAACAATATATAACTCTATCATGTCGCTTCTCAGCCTCCTTCGCTCCAGGGAAAACAGTCCCAGCCTATCCAATCTCTCTTTATAACTCAAGCCCTCCAAAGCAGGCAACATCCTTGTGAATCTTTTCTGTACCCTCTCTAGCTTAATCACATCTTTCCTGTAGTGCGGCGACCAGAACTGCACACAACACTCCAAGTGCGGCCTAACCAATGTTATGTACAACTGTAACATGACATCCCAACTCTTGTACTCAATGCCTTGGTCAATGAAGGCAAGCATGCCATACGCCTTCTTCACCACCCTGTCTACCTGTGTTGCCACTTTCAGGGAACTATGTACTTGCACCCCAAGGTCTCGCGGCTCAACAACACTTCCCAGGGCCCTGCCATTTACTGTACATGTCCTGCCGTGGTTTAACTTCCCAAAATGTATCACTTCGCACTTGGCTGCATTAAATTCAATTTGCCAATCCCTTGCCCACTTTCCCAGTTGATCTATATCCTGCTGTAACCTTAGACAACCCTCTTCACTGTCCACTATACCACCAATTTTGGTGTCATCTGCAAACTTACTAATCATGCCCCCTACATTCTCATCCAAGTCATTAATATATATGACAAACAACAGAGGGCCTAGCACCATCCCTGTGGCACACCACTGGTCACCGGCCTCCAATCTGAAAAACAACCCTCCATTACCACCCTCTGCCTCTTATCACCAAGCCAATTTTGTATTCAATTGGCTAGCTCACCCTGGATCCCATGTGTTTGAACCTTTCAGACCAGCCTACCATACGGGACCTTGTCAAAGGCCTTGCTAAAGTCCATGTAGACAATGTCCATCGCCCTGCCCTCATCAATCCTCTTGGTCACCTCCTCGAAAAACTCAATCAAATTTGAGAAACATGATTTCCCACGCATAAAGCCATGCTGACTATCCCTAATCAGACCTTGCCTTTCCAAATGCATATAAATCCTGTCTCTCAGAATCCCTTCCAATAAATTTCTCACCATTGATGTAAGGCTCACCGGCCTGTAGTTCCCTGGCTTATCTGTGCTGCCCTTCCTAAATAAAGGCACAACATTAGCTACCCTCCAGTCTTCCGGTACCTCACCGGTGGCTAACAATGATACAAAAGACTCTGCCAGGGCCCCAGCAATTTCCTCCCTTGCTTCCCATAGCATCCTAGGATACACCTGGTCGGGCCCTGGGGATCTATCCACCTTAATGTGCTTCAAAACCTCCAACACCTCCTCCTTTGTAATGTTGATATGCTCCAGGATATCGTTGTTCCCTCTCTTGAACTCATTAGCTTCCATGACCTTCTCCACGGTAAATAGAGACGAGAAGTATTCATTTAAGATCTCGCCCATTTCCCATGGCTCCACACATAGATTACCACACTGATCCTTAAGGGGACCTACTCTTTCCCTAGCTACCCTTTTACTCTTAATATACTTATAGAATCTTTTAGGATTCTCCTTTATCTTATCTGCCAGGGAAATCTCATGGCCCCTTTTCGCCCTCCTAATTTCTTTCTTAAGTGTACTCCTACAGCCCTCATACTCCTCGAGGGATTCGCTTGATCCCAGCTGCCTATACCTGACATATGCCTTCTTCTTTGTCCTGACCAGATCCTCAATATCCCTCGTCAACCAAGGTTCCCTAGACCTGCCAGCCTTGCCCTTCAATCTAACAGGAACATGCTGGCCCTGAACTCTTCCTATCTCACTTTTAAAAGCTTCCCACTTGCCAGACGTCCCTTTACCTGTAAACAGCCTCTCCCATTCAACTTTTGAGAGTTCCTGTCCGATGCCATCGAAATTAGCCTTCCCCCAATTTCGGACTTCAACTTGAGGACCAGTCCTATCCTTTTCCATAACTATCTTGAAGCTAATAGAGTTATGGTCACTGGTCCCAAAGTGCTCCCCCACTGACACATCAACCACCTGCCCAGCCTCATTTCCTAAGAGGAGGTCGAGTGTAGCCCCTTCTCTAGTACGGCCATCCACATACTGCTTCAGAAAACTATCTTGGACACACTTAACAAATTCTTCCCCATCTGATCCCTTAGCACTAAGGCAGTCCCAGTCAATATTAGGGATGTTAAAATCACCTACTATTACAACCCTATAATTCCTACACTTACCTGTGATTTCCCTACATATATGCTCCTCCAATTCCCTCTGACTATTGGGAGGCCTCTAGTATAATCCCATCAAAGTGATCACCCCTTTCTTATTTCTAAGTTCTACCCATTTGGCCTCGCTGGACGTTCCCCCTGGGATATCCTCTCTAAGTACTGCTGTGATATCCTCCCTAATCAATAGTGCAATTCCCCCTCCTCTCTTACCTCCACCTCTGTCAAGCCGGAAGCATCGGTACCCTGGAACATTGAGCTACCATGGGATACAATCCCATGTATCGATCCATGCTCTGAGTTCATCTGCCTTACCTGTAAGGCTTCTTGCATTAAAGTAAATGCAGTTTAGCCTACCAGACCTTCCACGCTCCCTGTCCTGCCCCTGCCCGGCCTGCCTACTGGACTTGCTTGCTTTAACCTCCACATTTGCCTCAACTATCTTATCGGAGAGACTACTACTTTGGGTCCCACTCTCCTGAGTAGTACTAGCAAACCTCCCTACAAGGATATTGGTCCCCTTCCAGGTCACCTCTGCACCAGAAGAGATCCCAATGAACCAAGTAACTGAAGTCCTCCCGCCTACACCAGCTCTTCAGCCACGCATTAATTTGCCTTATCCTCCTATTCCTACCCTCACTAGCACGTGGCACAGGGAGTAATCCTGAGATTACAACCCTAGAGGTCCTGCTTTTTAACCTTCTGCCTAACTCCCTATAATCAGAATTCATGAGAGATGAACGAATGTTCTGAGGGCTACAGGACTTAAAGCTGAATGGCTCTTAAAGCAGAATCAAAATGCAGAAAGGTGAAGACCTAGCTTGAGTGGGACAAAAAAACTAGAAAGGGCACAAAGGAAGTGCACAGTGGTGAATCTGTAACTTTTCAGTAATGAACGCTTTTTGTTGATTGCAACATGCTAATAATATTCATGATATTTTTATTGAAAATTTTAAGTTGCACTGGAACTGTAAAAGATTTTGGGCTCTCATGAACTTCTGCCACTAATGATGAATGAAGTTTTTAAAAATTTATTTGTTCCTAGGACGTCAGCGTCATTGGCAAGGCCAGTGTTTATTGCCCATCCTCAAGGTGGTGAGCCGCCTTCTTGAACTGCTGCAGTCAATGTGGTGTATGCCCACTCACAGTGCTGTTAGGGAGGGAGTTCCAGGATTTTCACCAGTGATAGTGAAGGAACGATGATATAGTTCCAAGTCAGGATGGTGCGTGACTTGTCGGGGAACTTTCAGGTGGTGGTGTTCCCATCCGTCTGCTGCCCTTGACCTTCTAGGTAATAGGGATCGCTGGTTTGGAAGGTGCTACTGAAGGAGCCTTGATGAGTTGCTGCACTGCGTCTTGTAGATGGTACACACTGCTGCTACTGTCCAGCATGGTGAGTTATCACTCCTCGAAGATCCACATCTATGAAGTCTCATTGCCAGCCATGACCATAGAGAATGAGATTTCTGCCACCTACACTGCCCAACATCACAAAGCATGGAAATACAGCAATCATAGGCTGCTACAGCGCCCCTCCCCCACCCACCCATAAAACTCCATCTCCCCTTTGCCATGAAACATCAATAACAGATATATCCGATTGATAAAATATATAGGTGATATTGCTGTGAAAATAAAAGTGCAGACAAATGTGGAGGACAGCACCCAGGTGATCTATTAAGTGAAATCAATGGTATGGCGCCTTTCTTTCCCTGCCACTTCTACAGGGTGCTCCCCCTGTGGCAGAGGCTGAGGTGGAGGCAGCCTGCTCCCGAATCTCTTGCCTCTGGCTGAGATGCCCGTTACTTCCATCCTCCTCTTGGAGGTGCCTGTGGGGGCTCCTGCACAGGCTGCCGCACCAGCATCATTGCAGGGGCTGCCTCTGGCACAGGGCCTTGGCACACAGAGAGTACCTGAGCCAGAGGGGGCAAGGGGCCGAAGCTTGACGCCAGTGTCCCCTGAGGGGTGGCCGCTCTGCCGCTTCAACCATCTCAACCCTTTCCTGGCACCTTTGGCTGCTGAATGAGGCCACTGGCTGGGACGCAGCTGGCATCCACTCTGAGCACCTTTGCACCATTAGTAACACTGACCAGTCAATGTTATGGAGAGTTTCACTCTTGTTGTGCATATCAGCATGCTGCTCCTGCACCCACTCAGTGTGATGCTGCATGTGGCTCTCCAAGAGGTTGCCCAATCTCTCAATGGAAGAGCTTATGTGATGGAATCCTTGAGTCATGACAGAACACATGCGTTGCATGGAGTCCTCCATTGTCCGCCTGTGGCTCCTCAAGGCCTCAGGGAACTCCGACAAAGGGGAACTTATATGCCTGTGGTTCTCAAGGAAGACCCTCTTTGTCTGCGACATGCGAGGTCCAGCATCTTCATCCAGAAAAGCACTGCTGTGTCTGCCCTCCGTCTTCCAAAGGGGTCAGCCCACAGCTGACTCTGCCTCACACTTCTCCTGCTCACGCATGTTGTAAAGTTCACCCAGTGCTTCCCTTTCTACGCTGAACTGTAGCCCAACCAAGCTGAGCAAGTCTGCCCTGGGGGAACGTGCCAAGGTATGATGTGACGGTGCAGGTTCCGGTGAGTTTCCTCCTGCCCAGGAAGGCAGCGCCAATAGTGCTTGTGGACTCTCCTCCCCTCTGCAACTGGCCCTATGGGAAACACAAGAAAGTGAAAATGAGAACTCATCCTACTGACTCAAGGGCACCCTGGAGATCTCCAGCACCATCTCTTCCATTGGAATCAGGGTATGCCATTGGGCCATTCCACCACCCATTCTGCCCATTTCCCAAGCATTATGGGCTCACTTTTCCTGCAGGATGAGGGGAGAATGATTCATGAGTAGGCTTTCCTCCCTCATCTCTTCCAGCATGCCATACATGTAAGCTGATGTGCCGCTGGGTTATGTCCCCATCTGAATAATGCCCCATATGTGATGGTGGCTGCCGTTTCAGTGATGTGACTGGACACTTGAGCTGACAACATTAGGGAGAACTATGGACATTCTGTGAGGTCAGCTCGTATGCATGCTGGTGTTTACAGAGTTGGTGACCTGTCATACAGATGCCACTGACCACTCACCTTACCAGACTTAGCAAGTTATTGAATCTCTTCCTGCACTGGACCCACATCCTTTTGGTGAGACCCCAGCTGTTGACCTCCATGGCCACCTCCAACTATGCCCTTTTGGTCTCTCTTGAGGGATTTCTCCTTCTGTACACCAGGAAAAGGATATCTCTCCTATCTGACCCTGCATCTGCCTCGAGGCAGGGTCAGGATGCAGAAAGTTCCAGGTATCAGGTTCCAGACTCCAGAATGAAAACTCAGCCCATTTGTTCTCAGCAATCTCAGTTTACAGGTCTTTCATGATAATTCTTCCCAATGTTCTTACCAGCCATGGTAGTATTGAATATTTGTTGTCTCCAAGAATTCCACCAGCACATTCCCCTTCGTTCTTAAAGAGTGCAGGGACACTGGACTACTACAGGATAAAATAATCATGGCAGCTTCCTAAATACTGGACATTGAGGTGCAGAAACCTGTGCCTTTCGTCACACAATAACTGAACATGAACTGAGTGGCATCCCTTTGGTTTCCATAATGTTAAATGTTGACAATAGGACTTTGTAGGTTATATGAGCATAATCTATAGTTCCAAACATTTGTGGGAACCCTGCAATCCAATTAAAATTAATGGCCCACTCACCCAATAGTCTTGGTCCTGCATCAAATATAAACTGGGCCTTAATTAGTGATTTACACAAGAATGAACAGTAAATTGACTGGACCAGCAGAAATCGCCTGCTGCCCCTTGAAATGACCCAGTGGCAAGGACAACTTCCAACATGTATATCCTAAATATGGGAATCATAGAATGATACGGCACAGATGAAAGCCATTTGTCCCATTGTGCCTGTGCCCACCGTCACCATTGGGAAATCTCTACCGCAGCTTAACTGTGTATATTAACCCCAGGTTAGTGGCAGATTTACATGGAATTCTCACTCCGCTGCTCATGGAAAACGATGGGAAAATTATTTCCTAAAATTACCCATAAGGAGACCAACTGAAAACCAAAGTGTTTCCCTTTAAAGGGGCACAAGAATAAAGCACTTCACAGCAAAACCAAAGGAAACATATAAAAATTAATAATAATGTTATTACTCACATCCATTATGCAACTGCTGTACCCATCGGTCGTGGAAGACCTCAAGCATACCAGCGGACAAAGCGCACTGCTGCTCTGGTGCCGTCTGGGTGCGGACAAGACCACGGAAGATAGGCAGGCAGCCATAACGATCTGCCCCCAAGGGTCATGCCATGCTGTTATAATGCTGCTGTCTGCTGACTCACCTTGAGCAATGCCATGGGAGGTGTGCTGGATCATTAAAATTTCAAGAACCCTATCTCCAAAAGAAAGTGCAACAGAGTGTGAACAGAAGTAAACAGTTTGGAGGCAACCTCTCATAATGAAGCAAATAAAACCTTCACAGTGAATTCTAACATTGTGAAAATCCAAAAGCCTAATTGCAGCTCCCTCTGGTGACAGAAAATGGGTAGTACAGCAGCTACCTTCCTTAGAATTTATGATGAATCTGTTACAGTCGGGAGCTACAATTCCCAACTCTAATTGGGTGTAGTCCTGGAGATTTCATCACATGACCTCCTGCTTCGAACTGCCCTGCCCAATCAAATAGCCTTTTCTCCCCATCTTTAATATTATTATAACTATTAAAAGTATTCAAATAATATGAAAAAGTGACAATTTTTTAAGGCCCCTTTGATTGTTCTGTTGGGTTGTTTGCAGCACTGCTCTGGCAATTAATCACGAATTCTTGAAAATTCCAGGACAATCCTTGAGGTATAGCATCCCCTTGTGGACCTTTAAAACCAGCTCGCAACTCGGGGATCTGCAGAATTCCTGCTTGCTTTCTTCCCTTTTTTCAAGTCACCTGCGCCCTAAAAATCTGTGGCAACTTCCAACCTACGTCTGCCATAACTTCAGTGGGAGGCTACCAGAAGGGCTATAGATTAAGCCTGGGCGCAGATATACTGGGCCCCAACCTAACATTGGAGCTCCCCATTGTGGGCAGAAACTCTGTCTGTCCCAAACAAGGTCATTGGAATAAAACTCCCAGCTTTATGAGTTCCTGCATCCCCATTCTTGAAAGAGAATTGTCATAGGGTCAGTGGAGTTACACCTTCTGAGGTATTCCTGGTGAGACCAGACATAACTACCTACTGAAAGGCAGAACTGGAACTCTTCTGGGGAACCAGACTGGAATCGTGTCCTGGACTCCTGAAATAATGGGCTGAATTTTAACCTGCAGGAGTGTGTGGGTTTGGGTATGGGTTGGGGGAGGGTGGTGGTTAAAACTGGCAAAATTGGCAGTGCATCAGGAAGCCAGTTTCAACCCGTTGTTCAAGAGGTCGAGTGGAACATATCCAGGTTTGTTTTTTATTTGTTCGTGTAATGTGGGTGTCGCTGGCTAGGACATTTATTGTCCATCCCTAATTGTCCTTGAGAAGGTGGTGATGAGCCGCTTTCTTGAACCGCTGCAGTCCAAGAGGGGTAGGTGCACCCACAGTGCTGTTACGAAGGGAGTTCCAGGATTTTGACCCAGTGACAGTGAAGGAACAGCGAAGTAGTTCCAAGTCAGGATGGTGTGTGGCTTAGAGGGGAACTTGCAGGTGGTGGTGTTCCCATGCATCTGCAGCCCTTATCCTTCTAGCTGGTAGAGGTCATGGGTTTAGAGGGTGCTGTCTAAGGAGACTTGGTGCGGTGCTGCAGTGCATTTTGTAGATGTTACACACTGCTGCCACTGTGCATTGGTGGTGGATAGAGTGAATGTTGAAGGTTGTGGATGGGGTGCCAATTAAGTGGGCTGCTTTGTCCTGGATGGTGTTGAGCTTCTTGAGTGTTGTTGGAGCTGCACCCATCCAGGCAAGTGAAGAGTATTCCATCACACACCTGACTTGTGCCTTGTAGATGGTGGACAGGCTTTGGAGAGTCAGGAGGTGAGTTGTTCGCTGTAGGATGCCTAGCCTCTGACCTGCTCTTGTAGCCATGGTATTTTTATGGCTACTCCAGTTCAGTTTTTGTCAATGGTAAAGCCCAGGATGTTGATAGTGAGGAATTCATCAATCGTAATGCCAATGAATGTCAAGGAGAGATGGTTAGATTCTCTCTTGTTGGAGATGGTCATTGCCTGGCACTTGTGCTGCACAAATGTTACTTGCCACTTATCAGCCCAAGCCTGGATATTGTCTAGGTCTTGCTGCATTTCTACACGGACTGCTTCAGTATCTGGGGAGTCGTGAATGGTGCTGAACATTGTGCAATCATCAGCGAACATCCCCACTTCTGACTTTATGATGGAGGGATGGTCATTGATGAAGTAACTGAAGATGGTTGGGCCTAGGACACTACCCTGAGAAACTCCTGCAGTGATGTCCTGGAGCTGAGATGATTGAGCTCCAGCAACCACAACCATCTTCCTTTGCGCTAGGTATGACTCCAACCAGTGGAGAGTTTTCCCCCTGATTCCCATTGACCTCAGTTTTGCTAGGGCTCCTTGATGCCATACTCGCTCAAATGCTGCCTTGATGTCAAGGGCAGTCACTCTCACCTCACCTCTTGAGTTCAGCTCTTTTGTCCATGTTTGAACCAAGGCTGTAATGAGGTCAGGAGCTGAGTGGCCCTGGTGGACCCCAAACTGAGTGTCACTGATCAGGTTATTACTAAGCAAGTGCTGCTTGATAGCACTGTCGATGACACCTTCCATCACTTTACTGATGATCGAGAGTAGACTGATAGGACGGTAATTGGCTGGGCACAATGACGTGTAGATGCCAGTGTTGTAGCTGTACTGGAGCAGCTTGGCTAGGGCCACAGCAAGTTCTGGAGCACAGGTCTTCAGTACTATTGCCAGAATGTACACTGATCTCTCCAAAATAACCATCTAATCAAAAAAAACCTTTTAATCTCGGATCACGGCAGAGAAGTTTCCTTTGAAAGGAGTGTGATCCCGGATCCTTTATCACCACATTTCTGATCAATATGGTGTTGTCTATGCCCAATCTACCAACTTTTGATATGTATTCAGAGGAATCATTTGTATCTCCATGTTGGCAAAAGTGGCTGTGATGCTTTGAAGGCGCGATGGCAGGTTTCGCAATCACAGACAACACAAGGAAAAAGGCCTGGCTTCTACATGATGGAGGTGAAGAATTAGAAAATGAGACACTTACACCTGAGCAGAATGACTACAACTCAGCAAAAAATGCACTAATGACCTACCCTACGCCTAAGAAAAACACCATATACAAAACCATTGTCTTCTGACGCACTAAGCAAGATGGAAACAAGATAATTGACCATTAATTGCATTTGTTTGAGGCAACTAGCAACCAGATGTGACTTTGGTGGTGCTGAACGGGATATCAAAACACAAATAGTCAAAGACTGTCACTTCAGTCAACTACGCCGAAAAGTACTCAAGAAAGACGGAAAGCTATCAGAGCTGCTGGAGTTAGCAAGATCACTATCGCTCTCAGAGTCCATATCTACTGAAGTTGAGGCTATCAGTAACTAGCTCATTCCAAGTTCAACTTCTGTGAATACTGTTCATCACTCATTTGCCAGGAAACCACCTGCAAGGCAACAACAGAACTGTGACTTATCCAAAGAATGCTTCCACTGTGGCGATGCTTACCCACACTGGACAGAGTGTCCTGTGTGATGGAAACCACACCTGCCAAATAGAAAACATCTTAATTTTGTCATATGGAACACTATTTGAACTCTTACTGGACATTGAAAATAACTTGTTTTAAAAAGACCACAGAACAGGGGCTGAAAACATGGCTGCACAATAGCATTCTGAAAGACAGTTGCATGGAGAGACAGTGGGAGTACTCCCTGATCCAATTAGTCAGATGGATTTTGTCAATAGTGATGATCAAGAGACATTGAGAGTCATTGAGTGTATAAGGGCCAGCATTCCACCACCCCCACCCACTGCCCCACTGAGAGTGTCTGGTAAGCTTGGAGGAATCCACAAACCTCGCAGGCGAGGCTGTTTCAAACAAGGAGCCAGTCACATGCCTAACCTGCTGGCCAACCTGGAGTTGATTGAATTGTGCTTACAGTAAAGTTTTGAGATGGACTACTTCTGAAAACCAAAAGAGAAGCAAGGTCTCTCTCTCTCTGTCTCTCTCTCATGCAAAGTTCCAGGGACCCACAGAAGTAACTTAAGCCACAAGATAGATGACTCCCTGCAACCTTCTGGTATCAGCGAAACAAGTTTGAAAGTGTGCACTGGGCCCCAACAAGAACGGCAAGACTTAACTTCAATCAAACACTTTACATCCAACCTAAAAACAGTAACTGAATTCTATCTACTTCAAACCTTTCCACTTTAATTCTTTCTCCTCCTCTGCTTCTATTTGTAGGTGTGTTTATCGTGTATGCATGCTAGCATGGTCGCGTCGCATATTTTTAGTAGTTTTAACTGAGTTAGAGTTTAAGGTTAATAAACTTACACCTTTCTTGTTTAAATCTGAGAAAACCTGTCTGGTTGATTTCTTTACAATTACAATTAGAGAGCAGTGAGCAAGGACTCACTGAGGGGAAGCTAAAAACACTGCGTTTTAAAAGTTAAACCCTGTTATGGCCAAACCAGGAAAAGGCTGAGAGGGGAGCCCTTGACGCCTTCCTCACCTGGTCGTAACACCTGTTATTGATAAACAGTGCAAAGCCTGTGGAAAACCCAACCACTTTGCTCATGTTTGTCGCTCATTAGTAAAATCAACTAAGAGCAATACTAACAAAAGGGTGCCATGTATGCACCATAGCAAAAGGGCAAGAGAATGTAGCCAACATAGAGGCTGATGACACAGGAGAGTCTATCAATGTCATGGGAGATAAAACATTCTACCAACTTTAGGGTTGCCCCCTTCTCCGCAAACTAGGGAACATGAAAATTTCCTCCTACAACAGTGACAAACTGCTGAAAATCATCAGGACTTTTGAAATGCCAGTCTCATTCAAAGATACTAGAACGAAAGCTCTATTCTGTGTCATAACGGAAAAATGTGTCACACTTTTCAGTTTCCACATAGATCGGCACATGATTGCAGTCACATATGCAATTCCTACACATTACAACAACAACATTCTCGAACTGTATGCCAACTGCTTCACTGATACCAGCAAGCTGAAAGATGTTACATGCAAGCTGCATGTAGACCCTAACGTGCACCCAGTTGCGCATCAACAGCGACAAATATTGTTTCATGTCAGGAAACAGACAGAGAAGGAACTTCCACATCTACTTGACCATGACATTATTGAGAAAGTTGGGGATGAGTCTACCTCTTGGATCTCACCCATACAAGTCGTCAAGAAACCCAACAGCAAGAACCAGATTAACATCGGTGTTGATATGCGATCACCAAACCAAGTCATACAACGTGGAAGACACTTGACACCGACAATCAATGCTAGCATAGAAAAAGTGAATGGTGCTAAACACTGCTAAACATGACCTCAATGCAGCTACCATCAAATTGAGCTTGCAGAAGAATCGAGATATCTTACTGTATTCTCCACTCACATCAAAATTTTCCGATACAAGAGGCTTAACTTTGGAGTCAGCTCAGCATCTGAGGTATTTCAGCACATGATTCAGTCTGCACTTCAAGGACTTGAAGGCACGCTGAACATCAATGATGACATTCTCACCTATGGTCGCACTGAAAGGGAACTCGAGACACTCCGACATGCATGCCTACAACGTCTCAGAGATTGCAACCTCACCTTGAACAAAGACAAGTGTTTGTTCAATGTATTACAACCGCGACTGGAGTAATGCACTGTCAATTCAGTCCCATCACTCCACAGATCACAGCATATTATTAAACTTTCACACCTAATCGGAAAACAGCCAAATTAAACACTCTAGTAACCCATGGAATAAAACAGGCCAAACCAGGTATCTTTAGATAATAACAAATTAAACTATTTATTAAAAAGCTAAATATTAAACACTATTAAGATAAACCTATGTCTAAAGAACTTATAACTTCTTATTTTAACCTAACTCCTGTAATTCACACACATACACTCACAAAAACTAACAGTTAACCGGTTTTAAAAGTGGAGTTTTTAAAATTATCTGTCTCTTAAGAATAAATAAAATAAGTAAGTTTTTGTAGGTTACGTTCCTGATGGATGAGGTCTTCTAATGTGAAAAATAATCAAAGGTCACTCAAAATCTTCACGTGGATTTGATGAAAATAGTCCTTCAGTAGATAGGCATTCAACTCTTCGGCTGCAGCAAGCATTAAACACTTCTTTGAACGATAAGCACAGCAATACAAATGGTTTCTTGAAAAAGAAGGCTTTTCTTCTGTACTTAGGGAATTAAATTGGCTTGTAGCTCCTTGTAGAAATTTTGCTGAGAGGAAATAGACAGCTTTCTTTCTCTTCAGTTCGCTTCACTGGAAAGTGTCTCAGAACTAATTGCTTTCAACTGGTTTCTGCCAGTTCCACACACAGCCAAGTGGAAACATTACCATGTGACCTCTCTCTCTCTCTCCTGCTGTTGCCCAGGGTAACAGAAAATGCAGCTGTGGCACACTGTGTCTCCAGAACCTTCTCTCCCATAAAGATGCACTGTTTTTAACAGAGTCTTAAAGGCACACACACTGTTTTTAATCCGAGGAGAAAAATAATTACATATCTGTGACAAATGAAAGAAAAATTGAATTCTTCAGTCATGTGGTCAGTGCTGAAGGAGTTGCACCAGATCCATGAAAAGTTGAAACCATGGCAAACACTGTAGATCCTACCAACATGCAGAAGTCCGGAGTCTGATAGGACTCGTCACGTACTGCAGTCGCTTCATTCCTGATCTTGCTATACTATCTGCCTCCCTATGCGATCTGACAAAAGAGGCCATCAAGTGGGAATGGACTAAATCACACAAACAGGCGGAACACCAGATCAAACGGCATTTGTCAACAAGTTGCACAAATGCCTATTTCAACCCTGAGGAAACCACCCAGCTGGTTGTAGATGCAAGCCCAGTTGGCTTAGGTGCAGTTCTCATGGAGGAAGACAAAAGGTAACCCATCAATCATCACGATGGCAAGCAGTTCACTAAAGCCAGTAGAGCAATGTTATTTGCAAACAGAGAGAGCACTCTCAATCACATGGGGTATCTTACAATTTCATCTCTACTTATATGGAAGCAAATTTTCTTTTATTCTTTCATGAGATGTGGGCATTTGTTGCCCATCCCTAATTGCCTTTGACAATTGAATGATTTGCTCGGCCATTTCAGAGAGCAGTTAAGAGTCAACCACATTACTGTGTGTTTGGAGTCACATGTAGGCCAGACCAGGTAAGGATGGCAAATTTCCTTCCTGAAAGGACATTAGTGAACCAGATGGCTTTTGTCCATAGTCGACAATGGTTTCATTAGACAATTGATGATAGATTTATGGCACCATTACAGAGGCTAGTTTTCAATTGCAGATTTTTTAATTAATTAATTGAATTTAAATTCCACCAGCTGCCATGATAGGATTTGAAACCTTGTCCCCAGTGCTGGCTAGCTCTTCTTTATATATAATTTGAGTACAATTAACTAATCAACACCCAACACCTGTTCACCTATTACCTTCAACCAGTAGGTATTTAACAGCCATTAAAAAACTTATTAGACACTAACATTGTATTGTCATTCCACACTCATTGAGAGAATGTTTTGTCGACATCTCACATGAAGGACGCCAAGGAATTGTCAAGATAAAACAACTCCTGAGGGAAATAGTATGGTTCCCAGGAATCAACCGCATGGTAGAGCACAAAATCAATCAGTGTTTGTCATGTCAAGCAACCACAATGTCAAATCCTCATGATCCTCTCAAGATGTCCGAACTACCTCCAGAACCATGAATTGAAGTGAGCGTTGACTTCACAGATTTGCCCAAAGTCACTGATGACTACAGCAGATTCCCAATCATTGAATTAGTTATGTCAACTTCAACAAAAGCAGTCATCCCAAGGCTTGATCAGATCTTTGCCTCGTTTGGAATTCCTCAAATGGTAAGAAGTGACAATAGACCCGATTCAACAGCGCTAAGTTCAGTAATTTCACGAACTACCTAGGTTTCACTCATCAGAACATCATACCCCATTGGCCAGAAGCTAATGGTGAAGTCGAGAGATTTATGCAAACCTTGAAAAAAGTGATACATACAGCTGCAGCTGAGAACAAATCATGAAAGCAAGAGCTATATCACTTTCTTCGTAATTAGAGAGTGGCACCTCACTTGACCACTGGAAAACCTCTTCCTACTCTCATCTTTGTACATCCCATATGCACACGTCTTCCTGAGCTACCCTGCGGTGCTAATGATCAACACGTACGTGAATGCGATCGAGAACAGATGAATCGAATGAAAGTAAATACAGAATGAAACATGAAACTTAGAACTACACTGCTTAAGGCAGGACATAAAGTACTTGTGAAATGTGATGATCATATTGGAAAGCAAACAATCCCGTATGACATTCAACCATTTGTTCTGTCCAACACAAGAGGATCAATGATTATGGCTAAGCACGGTTTGCAAATCATCACAAGAAATGCGTCATTCTTCAAAGCACTGAAAACACCAATCGGAAGCATTGAATCCGATTCCGGCATCAACACATCAGATTAAGAACATGAGTCAAATGAGACTACATCTGATGTCAGATGATATCCTGGTCATGAGAGAAAATGCCCAGCATACTTAAGTGACTATGTTACGAAGTGAACTATTAATGTTTAAGTTTATCGTTTACATTCTTAGAAACAAACCATTGAATCATGCTGTGTCTCTCATTTACTAAGAAGGGGAGGGTTGTTATGTTGTCATGTTTTGAAATTGCAATTGCAAAGTGCATTGTGCACTCTAGAGGCTGCTGTAGAACGCACATGATAGCAAAGGGAAAGTAAAACTGGGACAGAATAAAGGAGAAGCCTTTATTTTCAGCTGCTGCAGTCTTTGTCTCTCTCTGTCTTTGCCTCATATCCTATAACAAACTCGGCTAAACCTCACTCAAGTCCCAAGGACATCACAGCAAGAACATGGTAGATGGAATATAATGTGGTGAAGTGTGAAGGAAAGTAGAAAAGCAGAATATTTTTAAATGATGTGATACAGGGATATGTTGGTATTCAGAGGGACCAGGGGCTTCTTGTACATGAATCCCAGAAAGTTACCATGTAGGTACAGCAAGCAATTAGGAAAGCAAGTGGTATGTTAGTTTTTATTACAAAGGGATTAGGGTATAAGAGAAAAGAAGTCTTACTGCAATTATGTAGAGTCTAAGTGAGGCCATACCTTAAGTACGGTATACAGTTTGGTCTCCTTACCTAAGGAAGGATATACGCACCTCAGAGGAAGTGCAAATAAGTTTGCAAGATGAGAGGATTGTCCTATGAGAAGACATTGAGTCGACTAGGCCTATATTCCCCAGAATTTAAAAGAATGAGAGGTGATCTCATTGAAACATATAAAATTCTTAATAAGGGGCTTGAGAGGGTAGATACTGGGAGGATGTTCCCCTTGCTGGAGAGTCTAGAACTAGGACTCAGTCTCAGAATAAGAGGCCAGCCATTTAGGACTGAGATGAGGAAAGGTTTTTTAACTCAAATAGTTGTGAATCATTAGCATTCTCTACCCCACAGAGCTGTTGATGCTCAGTCGTTGAGTATATTCAAGATGGAGATCGATAGATTTTTGGATATAAGGGAATTATGGGATATGGGAATAGTGCTGGCAGGTGGAGTTGAGGTAGATGATCAGCCATAATTTTGTTGAATGGCAGAGCAGGGTTGAAGGGCCAAATGGCCTACTTCTGCTCCTATTTCTTATGTTCTTAATGGACAAATCAAGAAAGTGGTGAAAAAGAATAACAGTTATGAGAGTTAATTAAAGAAAAAAACTTATCCAAACAATATATTCCCTTGTACATACCCTTCTGCAACTATAAAGCCTTACTGTTCCTTTTTCTGCAACTCTGATATGGTCCAACCTATATGTTGTCAGCAGAGCTAGAGGTAGGCTGATCTGCTCTGATCGCTGAGATGCTCTTGGCCGACATCCTCTGGCTTTTGGAGCCTGTGGGGGCCCCACCAAAGACTGCTCTACTTGCACCTGTGCAGGGGCAGACTCAGCCATCAGGAGACGAGGCAGCATGTGTGCTATTGCCTGAAGGCTGGACTGTGGGTGAAAAGTGGAAGCGCTTTGAATGGAGACCCCACATCCACGTCCCCTTTCACCATCATCCCTCTCATGGCCCAGTCGCACTTCACTGCTGCCACTGTGCTGAAGAAGACTTTGGTGCAGATCAGTGTGGCCCTGTAAGGGCAAGGCTAAGATACCTACAAACCTATTTAAGGTGATAGACATGTTAACATCCAGAGTGTGCATGGTGGTGTTCAAAGAGTGTATGGACTCATGTGATTGGAGAGGATGACAGTCCATGATGCTGGTTAATCAATCCATGGAAGCAGGCAACATTGCAGGGGCCTGTGACATCATCTCCTTCATGCTTGAGGTGGACTCCTGCAAACTCTCTGCAATCGTGGTGACACTACTTTGAAGGCCTGTCAGTATATTTCTGCTCAATGATTCTCTTCTTTATCGATGGCCCGGGATACAGCATCTGTATCTAGCTAAGCAGAGAGTGGAGAGAGCTGTGTCCTCTGACATGGACACTCCACTGCTGTTCCCGTCACCTCATCTACTTTTGCTCACTGGCGAAATGTGAAAACCCAATTATCTGCCTTACTGGTCCCACCAGAGTGTGAGTATCTGAGCTGGTGCAGAGTCGCAATGAGTCCAGTGATGGTGCATCTTCAGAAGGACTCAGCTCCTCTAAGCACTCGTCACCTGCCATGTCCACCAACTCCTGCTGCACACGTGAAGGCCTGTGGGAGATAACAGATATGAATTAGTCCTGGCAAATTAAGAATGTTACAAGTTATCAGGATGAAGATAAAGATATTTCACTCGCTTTTGAAATTAAGTCAACATGGCTGAGTACTGTAAGACACTGCAAGTGCTGGGTGTCACAGTGGCGCAGTGGTTAGCACCGCAGCCTCACAGTTCCAGCGACCTGGTTTCGGTTCTGGGTACTGCCTGTGCAGAGTTTGCAAGTTCTCCCTGTGACCATGTGGGTTTCTGCCGGGTGCTCTGGTTTCCTCCCACAGCCAAAGACTTGCAGGTTGATAGGTAAATTGGCCATTGTAAATTGCCCCTAGTGTAGGTAAGTGGTAGGAGAATTTGAGAGAAGGTGGGGATGAGGTAGGGAATATGGTATTAATGTAGGATTAGTATGAATGGGTGGTTGATGATCAGCACAGACTCAGTGGGCCGAAGGACCTGTTTCAGTGCTGTATTACTCGATGACATGTGTGTGGTTTTTATTTAATTCTGTCCCCAGGTAGATGGGAGCTGCCCAAATTCCCATCTCCAACACCCAGAAATACCACAGCTCCACTGATCTCCAGCACCTCCACCTCTGCAGTTGTGAGCTGCGTGATCTGTGGAGGGACCCCCTCCCCCTTCCCTTCTCTCCCTCTCCCTGGTGTTCTGTGCTCTCCTCTCCTGCAATGAGGGAATCAAGAGATATACGATTGAGAGTAATGGCACGTGTTCATCTGATAGGTGGAGAGCATTTGATGAGGATGACAGTCAGCGTGAGGCAAGACATTGCATAAGGATAAGGACAGATTGAAAGTTTTGGGCAAAAGATGCAGGGGGAATATGAGGAAGCACTTTTTTTACACAGCGGGTGGTAATGACCTGGAACTATGCTGCCCACAAAGGTGGTGGAAGCGGAGACGATCAATGACTTCAAGAGGAAGTTTGATGGCCACCTGAGAGAAATAGACTTGCAGGGCTACGGTGATTGAGCTGGGAAGTGGGACTAACTCCATGGAGAGCCAGCATGGGCTTGATAGGCCGAATGACCTCTTCCTGTGCTGTAAATCACTATGTGACACTATGAGTGGCAGTGGTGGATGAATAGGTGGGAACGTGGGGAAGTGGATAGAAAGAGAAGGAGGTGTGTTCCCATAAGGTAAGTGGGTATGAGGAGTGATGTACTGAAGGAAGAGTACGGGGCTGAGGTCATGCACACAGCAGGATATAGGTTAATGTGCCACTGTACTCGCCTTTCCTGACCTGCTTAGGTCATCAAACCACTTTCTGTGTTGAATCCAGGAGTGTGTCAGCACGCTCCTGCTGCTGACCTCCTCCGCAAACTCTAACCACACCTTCTCTGTCTCAGCAGAAGGCTTCTTTCTCCAGTTAGTAGGGAAGAGTTTCTCTTTCCATTCCTCCTTCCAGCCTGTGGCAGCACATCCGGGGAGGTGCCAGAGAAACTGGGAGCAGCCTTTGTCCGTCTGGACTCTATTCTAACACATCCAGGATCTAACAGCTGACTCCAACTCCCTCGACTTGCATGTTTGACTTACCTTCGGGGAGCGGAGAGCAGTCGGAACTGTGCCTAGAACAGTCCAGGCGCGCCACAGTTTTGAAAAAGAAAAGTCAACAGTAACATCACAGGAAAGCTGCAAGGTGATTGGTTGGTGAGTAACAGCTGTTAGGGAATAACTCTAAATAGCTCGCTAAGTAACTAAAGTAAAGAGAAAGGTCTACAGTTGTTTTTAATATAGTAGGCAGTGTTTTTGTTCGGGAATCAAGGTTCCGAGTGTAAATAATCTAATTTTTGGGTATATTAAGGGAGTAAAAACAGAGTGAAAAAAACAAAGAGTGACATCACAGGAAAACCGTAAGTTCATTGGTTGTTAAGTAACTGCTAATTTGAATTACCTATTCTAAATTGATTTCAGATTAAAGGTGAATAGGATAAATATTTTACAGATTAAAAACTAAAGACCAGTCAGAAATTTAAAAAACAATTTAAAATCTAATTAAATAAAATAGAGGTGCAGGGCCAGGCAATGTGTTGTACCTGCATGATGTGGGAGCTGGTGGACCCCATTGTGGTTCCTAGTGACCACATCTGTAGCAAGTGTTGGCTGCTCAAGGAACTCCGACTTAGAGTTAATGAGCTGACGTCTGAGCTTCGGACACTGCGACACATCAGGGAGGGGGAGAGTTACCTGGATGCTGTGTTTCAGAAGACAGTCACACCCCTTAGATTAATTTCCTGGAATTTGGCCAGTGGTCAGGGCCAGGATGGTGTGACTATGAGTGAGGCAGGTAGAGGGATCCAGGAGGTAGTGTTGCAGGAGCCTCAGCCCTTGTCCTTGTCCACGTTCAAGATTCTTGCTCCCTGTGTGGACCAAAGCAGGGACTGTAGGGAGGATGAGCAAACAGACCATAGCACTGCGGTACAGGGAGCCATTCAAGTGGGGGGAGAAAAGAGAAATGTCATCGTAATTGGGGATAGTACAGTTAGGGGCATAGACACTGTTCTCTGTGGCCAGGATCAAGAGTCCTGAAAGCTGTGTTGCCTACCTGGTGCCAGGGTTCAGGATATCTCATCTGGGCTGCAGAGGAACTTGGAGCGGTAGGGGAAAGATCCAGTTGTTGTGGCCCACGATAGGTACCAATGATATAGGTGGAACGAGGATAGAGGTTCTGCTGAGGGAATATGAGCAGCTAGGGGCTAAATTAAAAAGCAGAGCCAAAAAGGTAATAATCTCCGGATTACTACCTGAGCCACGAGCTAATTGGCACAGGGTCAATAAGATGAAAGAGGTAAATGCGTGGCTCAAAGATTGGTGCGGGAGAAATGGGTTTGAATTCATGGGGCATTGGCACCTGTACTGGGGAAGGAGGGAGCTGTTCCAATGGGATGGGCTCCACCTGAATCATGCTGGGACCAGAGTCCTGGCGAATCGCATAACTAGGGCTGTAGCAAGGGCTTTAAATTAAATAGTTGGGGGGAGGATTCAGCTGCATGGAAAATTAGAAAGTCAAAGTTAAAGGATAAGGTAGGAGTGCAGGTTAGTGATGAGGCTGATTGTTACCAGAAAATGAAAGTTAGGGACAGAACGTGTGAATATCATATTGCACCAAGGAATTGTACAAGAGTAGGGAAATTTGATAATAGAACAAACCTAAGGGCTTTGTATCTGAATGCACGAAGCATACGGAATAAAATTAATGAGTTAACAGCGCAAATAGAGATGAATGGGTATGATTTAGTGGCAATTACTGAGACGTGGTTGCAGGGAAACTAGGTTTGGGAATTGAATATCCAAGGGTACTCAGTATTTCGGAAGGATAGGCAGGAAGGAAAAGGAGGTGAGTAGCTTTGTTAGTAATGGAAGAGATCAGTGCTGTAGTGAGAAATGATATAGGCACTGGAGATCAAGACGGAGAATCAGTTTGGGTAGAAATAAGAAATAGCAAAGGAAAGAAGTCCCTGGTGGGAATAATCGATAGGTCCCCAAACAGTAGTTCCGTAGTGGGGCACAGTATAAACCAGGAAATACTGGGGGCTTGTAAGAAAGGTGCGGCAATAATCATGGGTGATTTTAATATGCATATAGACTGGATTAATCAAATTGGTGAGGATAGTCTCGAGGGAGAGTTCATTGAATGTATTAGAGATTGTCTTTTGGAGCAATATGCTGCGGAACCAACCATGGAGCAGGCTATTCTAGATTTGGTATTATGTAATAAGGTAGGATTAATTAATAATCTCATGGTTATGGATTCTCTAGGGAAGAGTGATCATAACATGCTAGAATTTCAAATTCAGTTTGAGGGCGATAAACTGGAGTCCCACACTAGCATTCTGGAGTTAAACAAAGGTAATTACATTGGCATGAGGAAAGATTTGGCCCTAGTGGACTGGGCAGGAAGACTAAAAGGTAGGACAGTTGATGAGCAGTGGCAGATGTTTAAGGAGATATTAAATTCCTCCCAACTAAAATATATTCCAGAGGAGGAAGAAAGATTGTAAGAGGGGGAAAAACACCCATGGCTAAGCAAGGAAGTTAAGGATAACATAAAGACAAAAACTAAGGCATATTGCAAAGGCCAGTGGCAGGCTAGAAGCTTGGGAAACTTTTAAAGATCAACAAAAGGTTACTAAAAAAGTAATAAAAAGAGAAAAGGTAAATTATGAAAGAAAACTAGCGCAAAATATAAAAACAGATAGCAAAAGCTTCTGTAAGTATATAAAAGGGAAGAGAGTAGCTAAAGTGAATGTTGGTCCCTTGGGGGATGTGACTGGGGAGTTAATAGCGGGGAACGCAGAAATGCCAGAGACACTAAATCAGTATTTTGCCTCAGTTACAATGGTGGAGGACACTAGTACCATCCCAATAGTAACAGGTAATGCAGAGGTTATAGAAAGGGAGGAACTTAGAACAATCATCATCACTAGGAAAAAAATACTGAGCAAGCTATTGGGATTGATGGCAGACAAGTCCCCAGGGCCTGTTGGCCTACATCCTAGGGTCTTAAAGGAAGTGGCAGCAGAAATAGTGGATCCATTGGTCATATTATTCCAAAATTCCCTGGATGCGGGAAAGGTTCCAGTGGATTGGAAAAATGCTAATATAACACCCTTGTTCAAACAGGGAGGGAGGCAGAAAGTAGGAATCTATAGACCAGTTAGTTTAACATCTGTCGTTGGGAAATTGTTAAAATCCATTATTAAGGAAGTAATAACAGGACATTTAGAAAGTCAAAACGCAATCCATCAGAGTCAGCATGGTTTTATGAAGGGTAAATCGTGTTTGACTAATTTGCTAGAGTTCTTCGAATATGTAACAAGTAAAGTGGATAAGGGGGATCCTGTAGATGTAGTATATCTGGACTTCTAGAAGGCATTTGATAAGGTGCCGCACAAAAGATTAATACACAAGGTAAGATCACATGGGGTTAGGGGCAATTCATTAGCTTGGATAGAGGATTGGCTAACCAAAAGAAAACAGAGAGTTGGGATAAATGGGTCCTTTTCTGGTTGGCAAGGTGTAACTAGTGGGGTGTCACAGGGTTCGGTCCTTGAGCCCCAACTATTTACAATCTATATTAATGACTTGGATGCAGGGATAGAAGGTACTATAGCCAACTTTGCAGATGACACTAAAATAGGTGGGATAGTAAGTTGCAATAAAGAAATAAGAAATTTACAAATGGATATGGATAGGTTAGGTGAATGGGCCAAAATTTGGCAGATGGAGTTTAACGTGGATAAATGTAAGGTTATCCATTTTGGTCAGAAGAATAGAAAGGCAAATTATTATCTAAATGGAGAGAAACTTCAGAGTGCTTCGGTGCGGAAGGATCTGGGTGTCCTCATGCATGAATCACAGAAAACTAGTATGTTGGTGCAGCAAGTAATAAAGAAGGCAAATGGAATTTTGGCATTTATTGCTAAAGGAATAGAGTATAAAAGTAGGGATGTGTTGCTGCAACTGTACAAGGCATTAGTGAGACTGCACCTGGAGTATTGCATGCAGTTTTGGTCCCCTTACTTGAGGAGGGATGTAGGTTGCATTGGAGGCAGTTCAGAGGAGGTTCACTAGATTGATTCCAGAGATGAGGGGTTTGTCTTATGAAGAGAGATTGAGCAGTTTAGGCCTTTACTCTCTAGAGTTTAGAAGAATAAGAGGAGATCTAATTGAGGTATATAAAATGATTAAGGGGGTTGACAAAGTAGTCGTAGAGAGGATGTTTCCTCTTGTGGGGCAATCTATAACGAGAGGTCATAGTTTTAGGATAAGGGGTAGTAGATTTAAAACAGAGATGAGGAGGAATTACTTCTCTCAGAAGGTTGTGAGTCTGTAGAATTCACTACCCCAGAGTGCGGTGGATGCCGGGGCATTGAGTAAATTTAAGGAGGAGAAAGACAGATTTTTAATTAGTAATGGGTTGAAGAGTTATGGAGAACAGGCAGGAAAGTAGAGTTGAGGCCAAGATGAGATCAGCCATGATCGTATTGAATGGCGGAGCAGGCTCGAGGGGCTGAATTGCCTACTCCTGCTCCTAGTTCTTATGTTCTTATGTTTGAATTGTTCCTTTATATACAAGAGTTGAGTTCACATTATATGGGTTCACATCACTCTGCCACAGATTGGATGGGAAACCCAAAGTAAAATAATGAGATGACTGAGTTAAAAAGCCACTGACAGACACGCTGCACTAAATTCCAGGTTCCCTCCATGCGTTTGGAACCCACAGGCTCCCAGTGTGTCGCAAACTTAAAATCGGGGCCAATATGTCCAATTTTCCTTTTAGAAACTAGCCCTCCTTACAAGGGGAACCACAGGGCATCTACAACCTCTTTCTGGAGAGGATCTAGCACCTCCTGTTCTCTTCCCTTACCGAGCTTATTGCACTGGACATTCCAGCACCTTTAATATGGTAAGCATCCAGGATGTCTTTTGAGTGATTTCGGCCCACTGACGTAAAAACAAAGGTATCTCTCCCCCTTGCCACCATCCCCAGTAACTTTGGTAAAGTCAGTGATGGAGGCCCTAGGCTGATGTGCCTGAGGACTTACATTGAAATGGTTCATCCCTCTCCGAACCCACTCAGCCTCCTTGAATTTCTATGTCAGTAATGCTTACATCTGTGAGAAAATAGAAGATACTTTCTAAAGGATGCAGGATTGGCATCAGTTTCAAAACATGTACACATTTATTATATGAACTTCTTAAATCACACAACCCCAACTCACATTCCACTCTCTGCTCTGTCTTACCTGAGTTGTCCAGTTCCCAGTTCCTCATCTTTCTTGACTTGTCTTTAGACTTTGCCATGGTTGACCACACCATCTTCTTCTAATGCCTCTCCTCCAAAGCCACGCCTCTGTTCTCCAACTGTGGTATTGCTCTCACCTCATTCCCTTCTTATCTACCCAGTCAAAGCCAGAGAAGCTCCTGCATTGCTTTATCGTCCTGTTTCCTGTTCTGTTACCTCTCCCTTCCTATTTCTCATCTATAATGCTTCCCCTGGGCAATATCACCCGAAAATAGAGGGCTGAATTCTACTGAGCCCTGGATGGGTTTATTTATTCGTTCGTGGGATGTGAGCATCGTTGGCTAGGCCAGCATTTATTGCCTAACCCTAATTGCCTTTGAGAAGGTGGTGGTGAGCCACCTTCTTGAACGGCAGCAGTCCATGTGGTGTTAGGAAGGGAGTTGCAGGATTTTGACCCAGCAAAATTGAAGGAATGGTGATATAATTCAAGGTCAGGATGGTGTGTGACTTGGAGGGGAACCTGCAGATGGTGGTGTTCCCATGCATCTGCTGCCCTTGTCCTTCGAGTTGGTAGGGGTTGCAGCTTTGGAATGTGCTGTTGAAGGAGCCTTGGTGAGTTGCTGCAGTGCATCTTATAGATGTTACACACTGCTGCCACTATGCGTTGGTGGTGGTGGGGGGGAATGTTGAAGGTGGTGGATGGGGTGCCAGTCAAGTGGGCTGCATTGTCCTGGATGGTGTTGAGCTTCTTGAGTGTTGTTGGAGCTGCACCCATCCGTGCAAGTGGAGAGTATTCTATCACACTCCTTACTTGTGCCTTGTAGATGGTGGACAGGCACTGGGGAATCAGGAGGTGAGTTACTTGCCGCAGAATTCCTAGCCTCTGACCTGCTCTTGTAGCCACAGCATTTATATGGCTGGTCCATTTCAGATTTTGGTCAATGGTAACCCCAGAATGTTGATAGTGGGGGATTCAGCAATGGTAATGCCATTGAACTTCAAGGGGAGGTGGTTACATTCTCTCTTGTTTGAGATGGTCATTGCCTGGCACTTGTTTGGCGCGAATGTTACTTGCCACTTATCAGCCCAAACCTAGATATTGTTCAGGTCTTGCTGCATCTGGATACGGCTGCTTCAGTATCTGAGGAGTTGCGAATGGTTCTGAACATTGTGCAATCATCAGCGAACATCCCTCACTTCTGAGCTTATGATGGAGGGAAGGTCATTGATGAAGCAGCTGAAGATGGTTGGGCCTAGGACACCATCCTGAGGAACTCCTGCAATGATGTCCTGGAGCTCAGATGATTGACCTCCAAAAACCACAATCATCTTCCTCTGTGCTCGGTATGACTCCAACTAGCAGAGAATTTTCCCCTGATTCCCATTGACTCGTGTTTTTCTAGGGCTCCTTGATGCCATACTCGGTCAAAGGCTGGCTTGATGTCAAGAGCAGTCACTCTCATCTCACCTCTTAAGTTCAGATCTTTTGTTCATGTTTGGACCAAGGCTTTAATGAGGTCAGGAGCTGAGTGGCCCTGGCGGAACCCAAACTGAGCATCAGTGAGCAGGTTAATGCTGAGCAAGTGCCACTTGATAGCACTGTCAACGACCCCTTCCTTCACTTTACTGATGATTGAGAATAGACTGTTCAGGTGGTAATTTGCCGGATTGGATTTGTCCCACTTCTTGTGTACAGGACATACCTGGACAATTTTCCACATTGTTGGTTAGAGGCCAGTGTTGTAGCTGTACTGGAACAGCTTGGCGAGGGGCGCAGCTAGTTCTGAGGCACCAGTCTTCTGTATTATTGGCAGAATGCTGTCAGGGCCCATGGCCTTTCCAGTGCTTGATATCACATGGAGTGAAGTCTGGCATCTGTGATACTGGGGGCCTCAGGAGGAGGACGAGATGGATCACTTCTGGCTGAAGATGGTTGCAAATGCTTCAGTCTTGTCTTTTGCCTTGAGGTGCTGGGCTCCCCCATCTTTGAGGATGGGGATATTTGTGAAGCTTCCTCCTCCTGTTAGTTGTTTAATGTCCACCACAATTCACGACTGCATATGGCAGAACTGCAGAGTTTAGATCTGATCTGTTGGTTGTGGGATTGCTTAGCCCTGTCTATCGAATGCTGCTTCTGCTGTTTGGCATGTAAGTAGTCCTGTGTTGTAGCTTCACCAGGCTGAGACCTCATTTTTATGTATGCCTTGTGCTGCTCCTGGCATGCCTTCCTGCACTCTTCATTGAACCAGGGTTAGACCCCTGGCTTGATGGTAATGGTAGAGTGGGGGATATGTCGGGCCATTGTGGTTGAGTACAGTTCTGCTGCTGCTGATGGCCCACAGAGCCTGATGGATGCCCAGTTTTGAGTTGCTAAATCTGTTCGAAATCAATCCCATTTAGCATGGTGGTAGTGCAACACAACATGATGGTGAGATGATGGTGAGTATCCTCGATGTGAAGATGGGACTTCGTCTCCACAAGGACTGTGCAGCAGTCACTCCTACCAATACTGTCATCGACAGATGCATCTGAGATAGGTAGATTGGTGAGGACGAGGTCAAGTAGGTTTTTCCCTCTTGTTGATTCCCTCACCACCTGCCGTAGACCCTGTCTAGCAGTTATGTTCTTTCGGACTCGGCCAGCTCGGTCAGTAATGGTGCTGCCGAGCCACTCATGGCGATGGACATTGAAGTCCCCCACCCAGAGTACATTCTGTGCCCTTGTTACCCTCAGTGCTTCTTTCAATTGGAGTTCAACATGGAGGAGTACTGATTCATCAGCTGAAGGGGTGTGCTAGGTGGTAATCAGCAGGAGGTTACCTTGCCCATGTTTGAACTGATGCCATGAGACTTCATGGGGTCCAGAGTCAATGTTGAGTACTCCCAGGGCAACTCCCTCCCAACTGTATACCACTGTGCCACCACCTCTGGTGGGTCTATCCTGCCAGTTGAACAGGACATACCCAGTGACGGTGATGGTGGTGTCTGGGACATTTTCTGTAAGGTATGATTCCGTGAGTATGACTATGTCAGGCTGTAGCTTGACTAGTCTCTCGGGCAGCTCTCCCAACTTTGGCACAAACGCCCAGATGTTAGTAAGGAGGACTTTGCAGGGTCGACGGGGCTGGGTTTGCCATTGTTGTTTCCAGTGCCGAGATCAACGCCAGGTAGTCTCTCCACTAGAGTTTATAGTGGTTTGATACAACTAAGTGGCTTGCTAGGCCATTTCAGAGGGCATTTAAGAGTCAGCCACATTGATGTGGGTCTGGAGTGACATGTAGGCCAGACTAGGTAAGGATAGCTGATTTCCCTCCCTAAAGGATATTAGTGAACCAGATGGGTTTTTACCACAATCGACAATGGTTTCATGGACATCATTAGACTAGCTGTTAATTCCAGATTTATTAATTGAATTCAAATTTCGCCATTTGCCGTGGAGGGATTCTAACCCAGGTCCCAGAACATTAGCCTGGGCCTCTGGATTGCTACAGTGACATTACCACTATGCCATTGCCTCCCCGTGTGGGAACGGGAGTGGGGGAGGGTCAGTAAAAAAGCAGGGAGTCACATCTGGACAACTCTCCGTCGTTGTCCCACCACCAAGTAAGTTTCCCAGTGATGGCCAGGAGGCAGGCTGCGAGGCAGATCAGCTGCCTGCCTCCGTGGAGCGGGCTGCCGATTTGCAAAAATAAGGCCCCAATTACGGGCCATTTTATGGAGCCACTGGCATTTTGTTGATGGTGAGTGGCCCCCACCATGTGGTAAGGCCACCAGCTTCATGGAGGCAGCCTCCATGCAGCAGCCCAGGAGGCCATGGGAGCCGGAGGTTATATGGCCCATAGAGGGGGTTGCAGGCTTGAAAAACAGTCCTCGCAGCCCTAACAACCCCCCAGAAGAGTTTCGCTGCATCCTGCGGGGCTTAGCTCCCTCGGCTCCCTAAATTTTAATTTAACATTCCTGTCTGAGGGCACCTTCGTGGTCCCCTGCCTGCCTCAGCAGTGCCCACCTCTCATGGTGGTGCTGCTGAGGCTGCAGAGCTGCTTGCCCTCTGATTGGTCTGGCAGCATCAGGAGCATGCCCGCTATCATTAATGGACGGCAAGCCCGCAGTCCTGCTGCCGGCAGGTGGGGGCTTGAGACACACTTTTCCACACCATTTACATTGATGCCTCCCAGCTGTACATCACCGCCATGTGTCTTAATCTCTCCACAGCCTATGTGTTGTCAGACTGCCCTGGATGAGCCAAAATTATCTCTAATTAAACACTGGGAAGACCTAAGGCAATTGTTTTTGGCTCCTCACCACAAAATCCATTCCCGAACCACCAATTCCATTGTGATGGGCAAAGTAAGCACATAAGTATGTCAGGTAGAGAAAGTACATGGTATGTGTGCGTGAAGAATATTAATTTATCACTAACAAAATTGCTCAAGGTCAGTTGATGAATATAGTTTTTTTTTATATACATACAAGTTGGTGACAGAGTTGGGAAAGAGACTTCAAAGTCACCAATTAACCTAAACCTGCAACTACATTACGACAGTTGATGCAGCAAATAAAAGTATAAGAACATATGTAACAGGAGCTGGAGTAGGCCATTTGGCCTTTTACATTGCTCCGCCATTCAACAAGATCATGGCTGATCTTCTACCTCAACTCCACCTTCCTGCTCTATCCCTTAATTCCCTTAGTACCCAAAAACTATATCTGCAGTAAGTGTCTGCAGCTTGAATAACTTTGGCTCAGAGTTGTTGAGCTGGAGGTCAAGCTGAAGACATTGCGGGGCATCAGGGAGAGGGAGTTACCTGGACATTTTGTTCCAGGAGGCAGTCAACCCCCTTAGGTTAAGTCGAACTTTAGAGTTAGTCAATGGTCAGGGTCAGGAAGATGTGACAGTGAGTCAGGCCAGTAAATCCTGTATCCCTTTACTTGTGTTTATTTTATTTTAATTTGTTCAGTTTGTTTCTACTGTGCCTACCCACTTTCTTTCATGTTTGTGCTTGTGGCTGTTTCAGTTTTCAGTCCATTAACACCCGATCTGTCCTAATGCTTTGTCTTTCAGCACACCATTAACATATTGTTTGCCTTTGCTCCATGACCTTCTGGTCAGCTATTCTGTGACCTTGTCCTATCAACATCTTCTCTTTTGTTATCTCTTGCCCCAACCCCGCTTTACTTGCTTAAAATCTTTTACATTTCTTATATCTGCCAGTTCTGAAGAAGGGTCACTAACCTGAAACGTTAACTCTGTTTCTCTCTCCACAGATGCTGCCATACTTGCTGAGTTTTTCCCGCACTTTCTGTTTTTATTTTAGAAGTTTCATGCCTTTTGAAAAATATTCTGCTTTTCTATTCTCATTACCAAAGTGAATAACCTCACATTTCCCCACATTGTACTCCACCTTTTTGCCCATCCTCTTAACCTATCTGTATCTCTTTGCAGCCTATTTGCTTCCTAAATGCTTACATTCCCACCTAGTTTTGTAGCATCAGCAAACTTAGATATATTACTCTCCGTCTCTTCATCAATGCCATTAATATAGATTAGAAATAGCTAAGGCCCCAACACTGATCCTTGTGGTACTCCACTGAACACAGCTTGTCAACTTGAAAATGCTCTGTTGATCCCTACTCTTTGCTTCCTGTCCATTAACCAATCTTCTATCCATGCTAATATATTACCCACAACTTCATGATCTTGCATATTAATCTTTTGTGTGGCACCTTATTGATGCCTTTTAGAAATCTAAGTATACTACATCTACAGGTTCCCCTTGAGCTACCATGCCAGTTTTTAAAAATTCGTTCTTGGGATGTGGATGGTCGCTGGCTAGGCCAGCATTTAATTGCCCATCTATAATAGCCCTTGAGAAGGTGGTGTTGAGCTGCCTTCTTGAACTGTTGCAGTCCATGTGGTATAGATACACCCACAGTGCTGTTAGGAAGGGAGTTCCAGGATTTTGATCCAGCAACAGTGAAGGAAATGTGATATAGTTCCAAGTCAGGATGGTGTGTGGCTTGGAGGGGAACCTGCGGGTGGAGGTGTTGCCATGCACCTGCTACTCTTGTCCTTCGACGTGGTAGAGGTATGGGTTTGGAATGTGCTGTCTAAGGAATCTTGGTGAGTTGCTGCAATGCATCTTGTAGATGGTACACACTGCTGCCACTGTGCGTCGGTGTTGGAGGGAGTGAATGTTGAAGATGGTGACTCCAATTTTGCTGGGGTTCCTTGATGTCAAGGGCAGCCACTCTCACTTCATCTCTGGAGTTTGCTCTTTTGTCCATGTTTGGACCAAGGCTCTAATGAGGTCAGTAGTTGACTGACCCTGGCGGAACCCAAACTGAGCATCAGTGTGTCGGTTATTGCTGAGCAAGTGCTGCTTGTAAGCACTATCAACGACCCCTTCCATCACTTTGCTGATGATTGAGAGTAGACTGATAGGGCGATAATTAGCCTGATTGGATTTATCCTGATTCTTGTGGACAGAACACACCTGGGCAATTTTCCACATTGCTGGGTAGTTGCCAGTGTTGTAGTTACACCCTCAAAAACTCTAATAAATTTGTGAAACACGATTTCCCTTTCTTAAAACCATGTTGACTTTGATCAAATTATGATTTTCTAAGTGCATTGTTAAGACTTTCTTAATAATGGATTCCAGCATGTCCCGATGACTAATGTCAGGCTAACTGGCCTGTAGTTGCCTGTTTTCTCGCTCCCTCCTTTTGTGAATAGCAGCATTACATTTGCTAACTTCCACTGGGACTGTTCAAGAATCTAGGGAATTTTGGAAAATCATAATCAGCGCATCCACTATCTCTGCAGCTACCTCTTTTTGAACCCTAGGACAGAGGCCATCAGGTTCTGGGGATTTGTCAGCCTTTAGTCCATTAAGTTTCTCTAATACTTTTTCCCTGCTGATCTTAATTACCTTAATTTCCTCACTCTTATTAGCCCCTTGATTACCCTCTATTTCTGGTATTTAGCTTGTGTCTTTTACTGTGAAGTCCTGTTCACCCATCACCCAGTGCTCACTGACCCACATTGAATTCCTTCTCTAAACCTTTCCCTCTCTCTACCTTGCTTTCCTCCTTTAGGGTGCTCCTTAAACCCTTCCTCTTTGACCAAGCTTTTGGTCATCTGCCATGGGCAACTTACAGCTACCAGGAAAAGAAGTTGATTAGTTTCCATCTTTGCTGTCTGCGGCACATTAAGGGTATATCTTGGCAGGACATGGACAAAGACGAGAGTGGTCCTAAAGGAAGAGTGCTAAATTGGGGGAAGGCCAACTATACCAAAATTCGGCAGGAGCTGGGAAATGTAGATTGGGAGCAGCTGTTTGAAGGTAAATCCACATGTGATATGTGGGAGGCTTTTAAAGAGAGGTTGATTAGCGTGCAGGAGAGAAATGTTCCTGTGAAAATGAGGGATAGAAATGGCAAGATTAGGGAACCATGGATGACAGGTGAAATTGTGAGACTAGCTAAGAGGAAAAAGGAAGCACACATCAGGTCTAGGCGGCTGATGAAAGACGAAGCTTTGAAAGAATATCGGGAATGTAGGACCAATCTGAAACGAGAAATTAAGAGGGCTAAAAGGGGTCATGAAACATCTTTAGCAAACAGGGTTAAGGAAAATCCCAAAGCCTTTTATTCATATATAAGGAGAAAGAGGGTATCTAGAGAAAGGATTGGCCCACTAAAGGACAAAGGAGGAATGTTATGCTTGGACTCAGAGAAAATGGGTGAGATTCTAAACGAGTACTTTGCATCGGTATTCACCGAGGAGAGGGACATGACGGATGTTGAGGTTAGGAACAGATGTTTGATTACTCTAGGTCAAGTCGGCATAAGGAGGGAGGAAGTGTTGGGTATTCTAAAGGGCATTAAGGTGGACAAGTCCCCAGGTCCGGGTGGGATCTATCCCAGGTTACTGAGGGAAGCGAGAGAGGAAATAGCTGGGGCCTTAACAGATATCTTTGCAGCATCCTTAAACACGGGTGAGGTCCCGGAGGACTGGAGAATTGCTAATGTTGTCCCCTTGTTTAAGAAGGGTAGAAGGGATAATCCAGGTAATTATAGACCGGTGAGCCTGACGTCAGTGGTAGGGAAGCTGCTGGAGAAGATACTGAGGGATAGGATCTATTCCCATTTGGAAGAAAATGGGCTCATCAGTGATAGGCAACATGGTTTTGTGCAGGGAAGGTCATGTCTTACCAACTTAATAGAATTCTTTGAGGAAGTGACAAAGTTGATTGATGACGGAAGGGCTGTCGATGTCATATACATGGACTTCAGTAAGGCGTTTGATAAGGTTCCCCATGGCAGGCTGATGGAGAAAGTGAAGGCGCTTGGGGTCCAAGGTGTACTAGCTAGGTGGATAAAGAACTGGCTGGGCAACAGGAGACAGAGAGTAGCAGTAGAAGGGAGTTTCTCAAAATGGAGACGTGTGACCAGTGGTGTTCCACAGGGATCCGTGCTGGGACCACTGTTATTTGTGATATACATTAATGATTTGGAGGAAAGTATAGGTGGACTGATTAGCAAATTTGCAGACGACACTAAGATTGGTGGAGTAGCAGATAGTGAAGGGGACTGTCAGAGAATACAGCAGAATATAGATAGATTGGAGAGTTGGGCAGAGAAATGGCAGATGGAGTTCAATCAGGGCAAATGCGAGGTGATGCATTTTGGAAGATCCAATTCAAGAGTGAACTATACAGTAAATGGAAAAGTCCTGGGGAAAATTGATGTCCAGAGAGATTTGGGTGTTCAGGTCCACTGTTCCCTGAAGGTGGCAACGCAGGTAAATAGAGTGGTCAAGAAGGCATACGGCATGCTTTCCTTCATTGGACGGGGCATTGAGTACAAGAGTTGGCAGGTCATGTTACAGTTATATAGGACTTTGGTTCGGCCACATTTGGAATACTGCGTACAGTTCTGGTCGCCACATTATCAAAAGGATGTGGATGCTTTGGAGAGGGTGCAGAGGAGGTTCACCAGGATGTTGCCTGGTATGGAGGGCGCTAGCTATGAAGAGAGGTTGAGTAGATTAGGATTATTTTCATTAGAAAGACGGAGGTTGAGGGGGGACCTGATTGAGGTGTACAAAATCATGAGAGGTATCGACAGGGTGGATAGCAAGAAGCTTTTTCCCAGAGTGGGGGTTTCAATTACGAGAGGACACGAGTTCAAAGTGAAAGGGGAAAAGTTTAGGGGGGATATGCGTGGAAAGTTCTTTACGCAGAGGGTGGTGGGCACCTGGAACGCATTGCCAGCGGAGGTGGTAGATGCGGGCACGATGGAGTCTTTTAAGATGTATCTAGACAGATACATGAATGGGCAGGAAGAAAAGAGATACAGAAGCTTAGAAAATAGGCGACATGTTTAGAGAGAGGCTCTGGATCGGCGTAGGCTTGGAGGGCCGAAGGGCCTGTTCCTGTGCTGTAATTATCTTTGTTCTTTGTTCTAGGACAAAGTCACGAAAGCAGCAGTCCTCGCAAAAGCACCGCTCCCAAGTGTGTTGACACTAATCAAACGGAGGCGGCTTTGGTGAATTGGACACATCCGCCAGATGGAAGATGGTCGCATACCCAAGGAGCTTCTAAATGGTTAGGTAGCCGGGGGCAAATGACCACTGGGGTGCCCAAAGCTCTGCTTCAAGGATGCTTGCAAGTGTGACATGAAGGCCCAAAACATCAACTATCGCACCTGGGAGTCACTAGCTGGCAAAAGAGGGAAATGGTGACACGTCCTGTGGACTGGTGTGCACTACCACAATGACCTGTATCTACAGCAGCTTGGCAACAGGTGCCAATGCCAAAAACAACAGCTCACAATGTCACTCGGCAGTTTCATGTGTGGCACTTGTGGCAGAACCTGCCTCTCAAGGATTGACCTTCAAAACCATTAGCAAAGGTGCACCAAGAGAGGACACCCCACCTAAATGGATATCTCCTTAGGTAGCTCTGCCATATTTTGTTTTATAATCCCTCAGTGAAGCACCTTGGGATGTTTTATTATGTTGAAGGCACAATATAAATAAAAGTTGTTGTTATTGTTCTGTCCATAATTGTCCCTGATATCTATTTCGATAGTTGTTGGTGCATCAACAACAATTAGCATTTATAACAAGGTAAAAAAAATCCCAAGGCTGCTTCACAGGAGTGTAATCAGGCTAAATTTGACACTAAGACACATAAAGTGATTTTAGGACAGGTGACCAAAAACATGGTGAGAGAGGTAGGTTTTATGCAGAAACTTATATGAAGAGAGAGAGGTGGAGTGGTTTAGGGAGGGAATTCCAGAGCTTAGGAGCGATGAAAATTGAGGATGTACAAAAGGCCAGAACTGGAGGCGGTAACTAATAACTTTTAATAACTGCAAGAGGTAAAACAAAAGATGAAATTTAGAATGTCACCTACAGCTTAGAATTTAATGAAAAAGCAAACAACAGTGTTTAAGAATGTCTGCAAGGGCTCAGAAAGTTCTCAACTAAGAGCTGGCCCAATTGGTTGCAAAGAAAAAGGAACATGTATACCAGCATGAAGTGCTGCAACAGCAGGTGGAGAAGGAACAGCACAAACTGAAGAAAGAGGAAAAAAATATCATTGCAAAACTCAAGGGAGGAGAAACATCAACAACATAAGTTTGAGACAGCGAGTGAAGGAGAGACAGCTTCAATGTATTCTTGAACTTCTGGAAGAAAGGCATATTAACAGCAAGTATGGTAAGTCAATGTACAGAATCACTTTGCTAAATCCAACAAGGGGATGGCACAGATGGATTCTTTAGAGCTATTAAATTATTAGAAAATCGGCATAAGTGGGACCACTGCACCTGTCACATAATAACTGGTTCTTTAAAGTGCAACATTCCATTTCGCTCCTCCCCTACTGGCTGTGGTCTGCCTCCTGGAAGGAATATCAATATAAAAGAGATATGTGGGAGGTTTTGACTTTTTGAGATAGTATAATTTGGTAATAGCATACTGGCAGCATGTTTGACTAAAAATGGACCCCGAAACAGGGGGTCGAAGTAAAAGAGCTGACTCAGACCACTCTATAGCAGGAGAGGAAGGCCGAGAAGGAACTGAGGCCAATGGATTGTAAAAAGACTTTCAAACTCCAGCCTTTTAATCATAGTGCAACAAAGAAATGGGGTGGGAATCCTGATAGCCAAACTGATTGCTTTTATCAATGCTGTGTTTGAATCTAAATCTCATTGAAAGTAGAGTGTTGGATGTTAGTTGAAATTATAAATATTAACTTTGCAACAATGTTTTTGGTGTTGGACAAATACTATCATCTGAAGTGGGATTGCTGTGTCATATTTTAGACGTGCAATTGAGTCTAATGATACATATAGATTACATGGCATTCTAATAGAGTACAAAAGACAGAAAAGTTATTTTTTAACCAAAATAAAACACTAGTTTGGCCTGAGCTGGAGTACCATAGAATCATAGCAGAGAAGAAGGCAATTCAGCCCATCATGTCGTGTATGCTATTTGAAAGCGCTACCCACTCCGTTGCTGTTTCCTTATAGTATGCATCCAATTCCCTATTGAAAGTTGCTATTGAATCTGCTTCCACTGCCCTTTCATGTAGTGTTTTCCAGATTAAAACAACTCACTGCATAAACAAATTTCTCCTCATCTGTCCCTTTTTTTGCCAATGTATGATCCTCGGCACCAATAAGGATCAACAAATAGGACAGTTGTTCTTGTATCTTCTAATCAATACCATCAAGATCCCCTTTGGAGCAATGTAAATGCATAACACCACAGTTGGAGTAACCATCATCGTATCCCACCTCATGGTTTGGATGGTGAGTGAAAATGTGCTTGAATCCAGGTCTCCAAGCAACGTAACATCATCTACAAAAATCAACTGCACAGTTATTGCAGGAATGCCCAGAACAGACACTTAGAGGTCGTCCCTTAATATACCACCCCACATACACATCAATGCTGAAACTATGGAGATAGGATAGCTGAAGAAATTGGATCAGTTGTAGGAAGTGAGACTGCTTGAAGTTTACAGCATTGTTGAGCCTACCTTTTTTTAAAAAAGAATTCTTTTAAAAAAGTTACCAAGGAAAATTCTTTTTTTTTATCGGGATTTGGAGTGGGGAAATGAGGCTGAACTTGATTTGCAGGATGACAGAAGTATTTTTTGTCGGGGGAGATATATTTGATTGGTGCAGGCAGAGGCTGGACCTTTCCTTTAAGCGGCGTTGCACCCAGAATGCGGTGCAGGTTCCGGGCTCGGATTCCACTCCGCGTGCACGGAACATGGAGTCAAGTGTGGACAAGGCGGCTACAGATTTCCAGCTGTTTGTAGACAGTCACAGCGAGGCGCTGGCAAGCTCGGGAGTGCCACAGCTTTATTGGAAAAGTTTGCACCAGAAGCTCGTACATGAGGTTGTTGCAGTTTATTATTTAGCAGCTGTAGATTGGGACCAGGGGATGTGTTACAAACTCTTCCGGTGCACTGAGGAAAACAAAACCTGCCCAGTTAGATTCTCTACCTATTTTTGATTCATTTAAATTGTTAAATATTTGATTAGTTTACCCAAGCGATTTTGTGCCTGGATGAGGATAGGTAGATTTTTACAAGCCCAGTTTGCACTGATATTTACTGGGTTAAAGGCGCATATGTTCCTGTCAAGGAGGCGCTGATAGCGAGAGATTGAGTTCGGGGTTTTATTTATTTATTTAGAGATACAGCATTGAAACAGGCCCTTCGGCCCACCGAGTCTGTGCCGACCAACAACCACCCATTTATACTAATCCTACATTAATCCCATACAACAAAAACAAGAAATGCTGGAATCACTCAGCAGGTCTGGCAGCATCTGTGGAAAGAGAAGCAGAGTTAACGTTTCGGGTCAGTGACCCTTCTTCGGAACTCTGTGAAGAGGAGGCGGTTGGGACCAGGAAACTGGAAATTGTCAAAATGACGTAGGGCGTCAGAAGAGTCACGTATGTAGGTGGGAAGAGACTGGACCAGCGGAGAAAAGATAGAGTCTAGATAGGAAGAAATAAGTTCAGTTGGGCAGGAGCAGGCTGACACAATGGGTCTGCCGGGACAGTCCCGTTTGTGGATTTTGGGAAGGAGATAGAAGCGGGCTGTCCGGGGTTGCGGGACTATGAGGTTGGAAGCTGTAGAGGGAAGATCTCCAGAGGAGATGAGGTCAGTGACAGTCCTTTGGACGGTGGCTTGATGTTCGGTGGTGGGGTCATGGTCCAGAGGGAGGTAGGAAGAGGTGTCTGTGAGTTGGCGTTGAGCTTCTGCAAGGTAGAGGTCGGTACGCCATACAACAACAGCACCACCCTTGTCTGCAGGTTTGATGACCATGTCGGGGTTAGACCTGAGAGAACGGAGTGCCTCAAGTTCAGAGGGGGACAGGTTAGAGTGAGTGAGGGGGGCAGAGAAATTGAGACGACCAATGTCTCGCCGACAGTTTTCAATGAAGAGATCAAGAGCGGGTAAGAGGCCAGGGTGAGGGGTCCAGGTAGAGGGAGAATGCTGGAGGCGGGTGAATGGGTCTGCTGGTCGGGGGGAGGACTCCTGGTCAAAGAAGTGAGCCCGGAGGCGACGGAAGAAGAGCTCAACGTCATGCCGAGCGCGAAATTCATTGAGGTGGGGGCGTAAGGGGATAAAACTGAGTCCTTTGCTGAGTACAGAACGCTCAGCATCAGAGAGGGGGAGGTCAGAGGGTATAGTGAATACACGGCAAGGGGTCAGATCAGAAGGGGTGGGGTCAGAGGGAAGTGAAGCGGAGGGAGAATCTGGAGGGGCTTTAGTCCCCATCAGCTGCTGGAGCTTGCGTTCCTTAACACCTGAAAGGAAGAAAAAAAGTTTTTTGTTAATGCGTCGGATGAGACGTAAGATGAGATGAAACTGCGGAGTAGAACAGCTCTGAGATGAGGTGAGACGGTGCTGCTGGACAGAGAGGTCCAGTGTGTGCATGTGGCGGCGCATAGCACTGAGTGTAGATCTCAGGATGCGGCGAGAGTAGCAGTCCGAGGAACGTTGTATTTCTCGGAGATACCTGTGATCCTGGGTGGTTTCAAAGCATGATGGGTGAAACTGCAGTTGGAATCCACGTGGAATCAGTCGGAGTCGGAGACAGTCACTGAGGAAGGAGATGTGGCTGTGAAAACGAGTTTTGGTAGATACCTTATCAAACACCAGGAGGGAAATAGAAAGCAATGAAGGTGAACAAGGTAAAAGAGACAAACGAAAATCCCGTCGGAGAGAAGAGCAGAACTTCTTCAAGGTAGGCATTCCTGGAAGAGAAGTGGCAGTGAATTAAACACTAAAATAAAAGCAAAATACTGCGGATGCTGGAAATCTGAAACAAAAACAAGAAATGCTGGAATCACTCAGCAGGTCTGGCAGCATCTGTGGAAAGAGAAGCAGAGTTAACGTTTCGGGTCAGTGACCCTTCTTCGGAACTCCCATATTCTCTACCACATCCCCACAATTCTCTTGCCACTTACCTACACTAGGGGCAATTTATAATGGCCAATTTACCTATCAACCTGCAAGTCTTTTGGCTTGTGGGAGGAAACCGGAGCACCCGGAGGAAACTCACGCAGACACAGAGAAAACTTGCAAACTCCGCACAGGCAGGACCCAGAATTGAACCCGGGTCGCTGGAGCTGTGAGGCTGTGGTGCTAACCACTGCGCCACTGTGCCGTGGGTTGTTGTCCTTTCTAGAATATTCTGGAATCTCAGAGTAAATTAGGTTTTGGTGATGGTGGGAATATCAGCCTTTAAGGAGGGCCATTGAACAAATAGACTTGTCTGTCACGTGCAGGATCTCCAAAAGTGGTTCATTGCCAATTAATTACTTTTTGAAAAAGATGCTGTAATTGAACATTGAGGTGATGGTCCTGCCCACTGGCTGGAAAGCTGGGGGCGAGCTGGCTCCACCAGCCCCGGAAGCCGCGCTGCTATTTTGTGTGGCACAGGCAAATTAATTGCTGCAGTCGGGGCTTTTACCCCTTTGAAGAAATGCTGGCCACTGCTGGGACTGTACCCAGCCAGGACCAGCAACAATGGAGACAACCCTAGAAAAGGCAAGTGTTTTGGGGGGTCAGGTCTCACTGCGGACTGTTGGCTACGCTCTGGTGAGGGGGTGCGGGGTGGCAGTTGGAATGTAGGGTGGCGGAAGATGTTTTAGCAAGGGCAGCCGGTGCTGTTGGGGGCAGGAATGCCCCCCCCCCCCCCACCTCCCTCCCTCCAGCTCGCAAGAAGGCTGCCAGGTGTTATTTGGCGGTCTCCTCAGGTGTCGAAGGTAAAATACCAGTGGCAGTGGAACGAGGTCCTTATTGGCCGCTCAGGGTCTTCAGTTAGCCTAAGGGTAGCAGGGGCTGGTATGCGACGGGCACGGCGCCCCCTACCTCAAACCCTATTTTATGCTCGCCCTGTCTCCTAGCCTACTCGTGGTGGTGGTGGTGGCAAAATTCCAGCCGTAGTTACTTGTTCAGTAGTCAATATACACCATGAGATGAATGACCACTTAATCTGTTTCTGTTGGTGGTTGAGGGATAAATGTTGGCTGGAATGCTTTGTGAACTGCCTATGTTGTCTACCAGAACAGACAGATAAAACAAAAGCTTGTATTTGTATAAATTCTTTAGATCCAGAGCTCACTAAAAGTAGTGATGCAGTTAATAAGGGAATTTTAAAAAAGCAAACAAAGCATTGGGGTTCTAGAGGGATAGAATTGAATTGCAGAGAAGTTCTGTTCAACATGTATGGAACTTTGGTTAGGCCACACTTGGAGTTCTGTGAACCGTTCTGGTTTCTGTATTATAAAAAGTATATGGAGGTACTGGTGAAGGTGCCAAAAAGATTTACTGGAATGATACCTGTTTATAATCTCTCTTCTATTAGTAAAGATTGAACAGGCTGGGCAGAGAAAACTGAAGGGTGGCCTGATAGCGGGCGTAAGGTTATGAAAGCGTTTGATGGGGTAGGTGTAGAGAAGACTAGAACTAGGGACCATAAATAAAGTCACTAATAGATCCAAAAGGGAATTCAGGAGAAACTTATTTACCTAGAATGTGGAAGCTGTTACGACAGGGAGTAGGTGAGGTGAGTAGCATGGATACATTCAGGGGGATGCTGGATAAACACATGAGGAAGAAGGGAATAGAAGGATGGGGTGATGAGGTGAGATAAAGAAGGGTGGCAGGAGGCTTGAATAGCATAAACACTAGCATTGACCTTTTGGGCTAATGATCTGTTTCTGTGCTGTAATATTTTAGTGTAGTTAAAAAGTTGCAAGGTGCTTCACAAATGCTTTATCGAATAAAATTTGGCATTGAGCCACATGAGGTGTTAGGACAGATGACCAAAAGCTTAGTCAAAGAGGTAAGTTTTAAGCATCGTTGTAAAGGAGAAGAGAGAGGCAGAGAGTTTTAGGGCCTGGACAGCTGACGGCACGAGTGCCTATAGTGAAAGGATTAAAATCAGTGCGCAAGAGGCTAGAATTGGAGAAGCGCTGAGATCTTAGGATTATAGTGCTGGAAGAGAGTACAAAGATATGGAGAGGTGAGGTGATGGAGGGATTTCAAAATGAGGATGACCGTTTTAAAATTCAGGTGTTGCCAGACCAGAAGCTCAGGGGTTTTCTTCATATTGTGTTCAGATTGATTGGGATTCCAGCCCTGAAATCCTCAAACCTGCCTGATTTGAATTTGTTGTTAAATGATTTTTCAACCCCCCCAACACCGCCTTACTTCCTTTTCCAATGGCGAAGATGGTGGTTGGGGTTATGTTCTACAGACAGTATTAATCCTCCACTGGGTTGCCTAAGCGAGTCTAAATTACAAGACCTTTTGACAGACCTGATGGAGTCTGCAGTTTACTTTAATCAAAAATGCCATTTGTATTTACTGTCCGTTTTGGATGATGGTGTGAATTTGGAGTCTATATTTGAGAGTTGAGCTGATTTGTTGGATTCAGTTTTATTGTGGTATTTGGAGATTTCTTCCCTGAGTGAGCAGTTCAGTGGTATTCCTCCAGATCCCTTGCAGTGCTCTCTGGTGATCTGCTGGAAGGTATATAAGTAGCTAACCAAATGGTAATGCCTCCATCTAATTTTAATTTTACCCTTTACCGCTTCTCCCCCTCCCCCCCCCCCCCACCCCCCCCCCCCCTGACACATACAGAGTGAGATCTTGCTTTCCACCTCTTGCTGTGTTACTTAGTGTGTCCCAAATTGGATCTGAGTGTAATGTAGGATTTGAAGCTACATTCTTCCATTCACATTGTGATAAGTTAGAGTCCCAGTAAACTGTGTATCCCTGTCTCTTAGTAGTGGGACAATATTTGTACTTGGGTGATGCAGAATTGATGGTTCAGTTTCAGGACACTAAATGAAAGTTTGCTAATATGAAAAGATCAAATGTCATATCCCAACTTACAGAGCTGTTTTTGGAATTCTATAAAACTGGTTTGAAAAAGAAGCTGTTGCCAGAAAAAGTGACCATGAGCTGTCGGCTCGTCGTAAGAGCCCAATGTGCACTAACGCTTTTTAGAAAACCTGCCGTCTTTATCTGGTCTGATCTATGTGTGACTGCAGTCCCACACCAACCTGATTGACTCTTAACTACCTTTTGAAAAGATCAACCAGATAACTCAGTTGTATCGATCTCAGTGGCAACCGGGGATGGGCAGTAAATGCCTGTGACTCCACATCTCAAGAATGACTTTTAAAAATGGGTTTCTTGTTAAAAAAACACTGTTTATGGACAATATGCTAGATGTGGTTAAAATTATGAAAGCGTGGGAGAGGATATATACAAGGAGACAGTTTCTAGTAGTTGATGGGTCAAGAAAAAGGTGCCATATATACAAGATTTAAATGCAAGAGAATTAGGACAGGAGAAACTAAATACAGAGCTGTGAGGATGTGGAATTGCTTCCAGGGTTTGTAGTTGAGGCAGAAACTATTTTAACATTCAAGATTAGATTGGGTAGTGTTATGACGGTGCTTCTATATTTTTTGTTTGAGGACTCATGTATTTTAAAATTATGGACATTTGAAATCCTTTTCCAGTTTTCCCAAATAAAACATTGATTTTTTTTTAAAAACTGGGGTCATTGAAAAGAGGTCATCGGACGGTTTTTTGGACTTGGTTTGTAAACAACCCTTACTGGAAGTCACCTGTCCTCAGATTAGTACCCAGCAGGAGAACATAAGAACTAGGAGCAGGAGTAGGCCGTCCGGCCCCTCGAGCCTGCTCCGCCATTCAATAAGATCATGGCTGATCTTTTAGTGGACTCGGATCCACTTACCCGCTCTCTCACCGTATCCCTTAATTCCTTTATTGTTCAAAAAGATATCTACCTTAGCTTTAAAAACGTTTACTGAAGTAGCTTCAACTACTTCACTGGGCGGAATTCCATAAATTAACAACCCTCTGTATGAAGAAGTTCCTTCTCAATTCAGTCCTAAATCTGCTCCCTCTAATCTTGAGGCTATGCCCTGTTGTCCTAGCTTCACCTGCCAGTGGAAACATCCTCTCTACTTGTATCTTATCTATTCCCTTCATAATTTTATATGTTTCTATAAGATCCCCCCTCATTCTTCTCAATTCCAATGAATATAATCCCAATCTACTCAATCTCTCCTCATAAGCCAACCCCCTCAACTCCAGAATCAACATAGTGAACCTCCTCTGCACCCCCTCCAGTGCCAGTACATCCTTTCTCAAGTAAGGAGACCAAAACTGCACACAGTACTCCAGGTGTGGCTTTTTGACCTGGGAAAGATGTTTTCAGAGAAGTGATAGGTCAAGATTTATAGGGGTCAGGAGGCTTGACTCTTGAGATATTGTTTTTGGTTTTGCTTTGGACAGTGTGTTGGGATGTGAACTGTTTTGAAGGCAGTTGGAGAAAACCAGCCAAGCGAGCAGTCATCATCAGCACCCTCTTCATCTCTTTGAGAACTTCCTGAGAATCGAGTGCAAGAAATAGAGAAACTAATGCTGCATTTCTCCTGAAAAGGCTGCCAGAAATGCCTGATGCCACATTTCACTTGGAAAGCCTGCGAAACTAATCTTCAACGTCGCCTGAAAAGAACTGTTCCAGAAAAATGCCAGTGACAGCCGTCTATGCGTATTTGAGATGCCAAACCAAAAAAGGGACAACTAACATATTTCCATATCTTTTTTTTTTCTTCAAGAATTAGCAAGTATTTGGCCAATGTATTTTGTTTTTTTTTTGTAACAATGCTCTAAAGAGGAAATCTCTATTGTTCAGTTAACCGCTCTGTGTGTGGCTAAGGTAAAAGGGAATTTCATATTTCACTCTTAATGCTTTGCTTTGTTACTGCTGAAGTCTTGTTTTATAATAAAGTGTTAATTTTGCTTATTAAAGAAACCTGGTTGGTGTATATTATTCTGGGATAAATAGTAGAGTCTATGATTGACTGTATCGGTAACTGGGTAAACATTTAAATATATGTTGTGACCTATGGAAAGGTGGAACTAGAAAAGATAGTGCATGCATCCCACCTCGATTGTAACATATAATTAGGGGTAGGCAGTGGCGTAGTGGTATTATCACTGGACTAGTAACCCAGAGACCCAGGGTATCCTCTGGGTTCACAGCAGAAGGTGGAATTTGAACTTAATAAAAAATCTGGAATTAAAAACTAGTCTAATGATGGCCATGAAACCATTGTCGATTGTTGTAAAAACCCATCTGGTTCACTAATGTCCTTTTAGGGAAGGAAATCTGCTGTCCTTACCTGGTCTGGCCGACATGTGACTCCAGACCCACAGCAATGTGGTTAACTCTTACATGCCCTCTGAAATGGCCAAGCCACTCAGTTGTACCTAACCGCTACGAAGTCGATAAAAAGGAATGAAACCGGACAGACCACCCGGCATCGACCTAGGCACCGTAAACGAGAACGGCAAACCCAGCCTTGTCGACCCTACAAAGTCCTCCTTACTAACATCTGGGGGCTTGTGCCAAAGTTGGGAGAGCTGTCCCACAGACTAGTCAAGCAACAGCCTGACATAGTCATACTCATGGAATCATACCTAACAGACAATGTCCCAGACACTGCCATCACCATCCCCGGGTACGTCCTGTCCCACCGGCAAGACAGACCCAGCAGAGGTGGTGGCACAGTGGTATACAGTAGGGAGGGAGTTGCCCTGGGAGTCCTCAACATCGACTCCGGACCTCATGAAGTCTCATGGCATCAGGTTAAATATGGGCAAGGTAACCTCCTACTGATTACCACCTACCGCCCTCCCTCAGCTGATGACTCAGTACTCCACCATGTTGAACACCACTTGGAGGAAGCACTGAGGGTGGCAAGGGCACAAAATGTACTCTGGGTGGGGGACTTCAATGTCCATCACCATGAGTGGCTCGGTAGCACCACTACTGACCGAGCTGGCCGAGTACTAAAGGACATAGCTGCTAGACTGGGTCTGCGGCAGGTGGTGGGGGAACCAACACGAGGGAAGAACATACTCGACCTCGTCCTCACCAATCTGCCTGCCGCGGATGCATCTGCCCATGACAGTATTGGTAGGAGTGACCACCGCACAGTCCTTGCGGAGATGAAGTCCCGCCTTCACATTGAGGATACCGTCCATCGTGTTGTGTGGCACTATCACCGTGCTGAATGGGATAGATTTCGAACGGATCTAGCAATGCAAAACTGGGCATCCATGAGGCGCTGTGGGCCATCAGCAGCAGCAGAATTGTACTCGACTACAATCTGTAACCTCATGGCCCGGCATATCCCCCACTCTACCATTACCATCAAGCCAGGAGACCAACCCTGGTTCAATGAAGAGTGCAGGAGGGCATTCCAGGAGCAGCACCAGGCATACCTCAAAATGAGGTGTCAACCTGGTGAAGCTACAACCCAGGACTACTTGCATGCCAAACTGCGTAAGCAGCATGCGATAGAGCTAAGCGATTCCATAACCAACGGATCAGATCGAAGCTCTGCAGTCCTGCCACATCCAGCTTTGAATGGTGGTGGACAATGAAACAACTAACTGGAGGCGGTGGCTCCACAAATATCCCCATCCTCCATGATGGGGGAGCCCAGCACATCAGTGCGAAAGATAAGGCTGAAGCACTTGCAACAATCTTCAGCCAGAAGTGTCGAGTAGTTGATCCATCTCGGCCTCCTCCTGAGGTCCCCAGCATCACAGATGCCAAACTTCAGCCAATTCGATTCACTCCACGTGATATCAAGAAACGACTGAAGGCACTGGATACTGCAAAAGCTATGGGCCCTGACAATATTCCGGCAATAGTACTGAAGACCTGTGCTCCAGAACTTGCCGCGCCCCCAGCCAAGTTGTTCCAGTACAGCTACAACACTGGCATCTACCCTGCAATGTGGAAAATTGCCCAGGTATGTCCTGTACACACAAAGCAGGACAAATCCAACCCGGCCAACTACCGCCCTGTTAGCCTACTCTCAATCATCAGTAAAGTGATGGAAGATGTCATCAACAGCCATCAAGCGGCACTTGCTTAGCAATAACCTGCTCAGTGATGCTCAGTTTGGGTTCTGCCAGGGCCACTCAGCTCCTGACCTCATTACAGCCTTGGTTCAAACATGGACAAAAGAGGTGAGGTGAGAGTGACTGCCCTTGACATCAAGGCAGCATTTGACCGAGTATGGCATCAAGGAGCCCTAGCAAAACTGAGGTCAATGGGAATCAGGGGGGAAACCCTCCGCTGGCTGGAGTCATACCTAGCGCAAAGGAAGATGACTCTGGTTGTTGGAGGTCAATCATCTGAGCTCCAGGACATCACTGCAGGAGTATCTCAGGGTAGTGTCCTAGGCCCAACCATCTTCAACTGCTTCATCAATGACCTTCTTTCAATCATAAGGTCAGAAGTGGGGATGTTCGCTGATGATTGCACAATGTTCAGCACCATTTGTGACTCCTCAGATACTGAAGCAGTCTGTGCAGAAATGCAGCAAGACCTGGACAATATCCAGGCTTGGGCTGGTAAGTGGCAAGTAACATTCGCGCCACACAAGTGCCAGGCAATGACCATCTCCAACAAAAGAGAATCTAACCATCTCCCCTTGTCATTCAACGGCATTACCATCGCTGAATCCCCCACTATCGACATCCTAGGGGCTACCATTGACCGAAAACTGAACTGGAGTAGCCATATAAATACCGTGGCTACAAGAGCAGGTCAGAGGCTAGGAATTCTGAGGCGAGTAACTCACCTCCTGACTCCCCAAAGCCTGTCCACAATCTACAAGGCACAAGTCAGGAGTGTGATGGAATGCTCTCCACTTGCCTGGATGGGTGCAGCTCCAACAACACTCAAGAAGCTCGACACCATCCAGGACAAAGCGGCCCGCTTGATTGGCACCCCATCTACAAACATTCACTCCCTCCACCACCGACGCACAGTGGCAGCAGTGTGTACCATCTACAAGATGCACTGCAGCAATGCACCAAGGCTCCTTAGACAGCACCTTCCAAACCCGCGACCTCTACCAACTAGAAGGACAAGGGCAGCAAATACATGGGAACACCACCACCTGCAAGTTCCCCTCCAAGTCACACACCACCCTGACTTGAAACTATATCGCTGTTCCTTCACTGTCGCTGGGTCAAAATCCTGGAACTCCCTTCCTAACAGCACTGTGGGTGTACCTATCCCACATGGACTGCAGCAGTTCAAGAAGGCAGCTCACCACCACCTTCTCGAGGGCAATTCGGGATGGGCAATAAATGCTGGCCTGGCCAGCGACGCCCACATCCCATGAATGAATAAAAAAAAGCATTTGCAATTGGACGAAGAAAAAAGTGAACCAGGTGGTAGTTCAGTTGAATTCGCTAAAATTCAGTTACAGATGAAGCAGTTTGAGCTTGAACAGGAAAAAGAGATGAAAAAACATGAGCTTGAAAGAGAATTGACAATGAAGAAACTTGAACTTGAGGAAAAGGAAAGGGAAAAAGAAGGAAGGCAGTTCGAATTATAAAAAGATGGAACTAAGACAAGGGGGTGATCTTGACTCCAGTGAAAGTTCTGCTGAGGAATGACCTGTCTCCAGCCAGGACCCAGTGGAGACTTGTTTAAACTTGCACAAGCCCCCCTGAAATTTGAGGAAAGGGACATAGAGGTATTTTTCATATCATTTCTTTTGAAAAGATAACCAGATAGATGAAGTGGCTGAAGGAAAGCTGGCAAAGCAGGTTGATGGGTAGAGCTCATGAAGTTTATGCCATGCTTTCTGAGGAGACTTCTGCGGATTATGAGATGGCAAAAAAGGCTATTCTATACAAGTTGGTCCCTGAAGCATACAAGCAGAAATTTCAGACCCTTCGGAGACTTTCTGGGCAGACTTGCATAGAATTTGAGAGGGTAAAGCAAATAAATTTTGATCGTTGGATGCAGGCATTAAAGGTAGAGGCCACGTATGAGAACTTTGGGGAACTGATTCTCATGGAAGAGTTTAAAAATTCACTTCCTCCGTTAGGGCAAATCCATGTAGAGAACCAAAAAGTTTCAACAGCCAGACAGGCAGCGGAAATTATGAGCTTATTTACAAGCCCAAACCGTTTGTCCGACATCCCCGAAACCTGAAAAAAAGGTGGGAGGGTGAAAGGAAGGCAAGCACCCAGGGACAAGAAGGGACAGATGGGAATGCCCCGGGATCTCCTCCTCAGGCCAGCAAGATGCTGAGGGTGGAAGTGAGGTCCGCAAGCCTGAGTGTTACCATTGCTACAAGGTGGGACACCTATGTGCAGAATGCTGGAAGTTGTGGGGTAAACCCACGGGACTTATTGGGGTGCGCAAAGCCAATGCAGAGAAAGGGGTCCTGACTGAGAGTAGGGTAGATCAGGCTGTAGCTCTGATTGCAGCTATAAGGCCAAGTACGAAAACTGCTGAGAGTGTGGGGGACATGAACAAGATACCTGAGAGCTGTAGGGAATTCTTGTCAAAAGGAAAAGTAACTCCTTATCTTTCAAGTGAGGCAGGTAAACCTATCGCTATACTTGGGGATACAGGAGAAACCCAAACTCTTTTGCTGGGAAAAGGCATAACTTTTCCACCAGAGGGCACATTGAATGCCAAGGTTGTAGTGAATGGTATTGGCGGGGAGTATATACCTGTACCTTTTGTATCGGGTGCACCTAGAGTGCGACCTAATGTCTGGAATGGTAACTGTAGGAGTTGTCCATAGTCTGCTGGTAGACGGAGTTGACCCACTCCTGGGGAGTGATTTGGCTGGAGCGAAGGTAGTAGCTTCTCCAGTAGTCACAGAAAGACCAAGTGAAGTCAAAGAGACAACCATTGTTGGAAAAGTTTCCAGGAATTTTTCCTTCAAGTGTAGTGACCCAAGCAATGGCTAAACAAGTTCCAGTGTCAGAGTTGACGGCACCACAGCCAGATAGTCGAATATCTAAAACTTTGGGGTTTTGGATAATCCGAAGGAAATGTTCAATAAATGTTCTCTGATCAAGGTTCAGCAAGCTGATCCAGAGTTAAAGTGGCACAATCAGCTTTGACTGAAGTTGAGTCAAAGGGAGTTCCGGAAGGCTACTATTATTAAAAATGGGATTCTGGTGAGGAAGTGGAGACCTCATCACAGACCTGCAGACAGTTGTTCACCAGATAGCGGTACCGCCCAAGTATCGCCAGGAAATATTAAGGATAGTACATGAAATTCCTAAAATGGGACATGTGGGGATCCGGAAGACCCAATCACATATAAGTCGACATTTTTACTGGCCAGGTCTTTCCAAGGACATGCCATACGTGCTAGATTGTGGGAAAACCGCAACCTGTCATAAAACCGGTACCTCTGATTCCCATACCAGTTTTTGGGGAACCATTTCGCAGGGTGTTAGTAGACTGTGTAGGACCTTTCCCGAAAACATACGTGGGATACCAATATATACTCACTATCATGGGTATGGCTACTGGGTTCGCAGAGGCTATTCCCTTGAGAACAGTTTCCGCTAAGGCAGTGGTAGAGAAGTTAACCCAGTTCTTCACTAGATATGGATTACTGATTGAGATTCAGTCAGTCACGATTCCAATTTTATGTCTAACATTTTTCAGGAAGTTATGAATAATTTGTGTATAACGCAGTTCAAGTCTTCAGCATACCACCCAGTGACACTTGGAAGGACCACTTGGAACACCTATAAGCTCTGTTTAGAAAATTGCAATTGGCTGATTTAGTGATAAACCTTGCCAAAAGTGAATTTGCAAAAGCGAGCGAAGCCTACCTCGGGCATATAATAGGATAAGGACAAGTGTTGCCAAGAACAGCAAAAGTACAAGCATTGGTGGAGGTCCCCACCCCTAGGACTAAGCGAGAAATCATGAGGTTCTTTGGGACGTGTGGTTTCTATCGCAAGTTTGTACTAAATTTTAGTACTATAGCTGCTCCACTGATTGGTTTACTTTTTTTGTAGCAAATCAGTGTTGTCAGCGGAGTGCCAAACATCTTTTGAGAGGCTGAAAGCCATTTTGATTAATGAACCAGTGTTGGTTGATCCAAATTTCACTAAGCCCTTCAAGGTCGCAATTGATGCTAGTGACCTGGGGGTCGGTGCAGTCTTGTTAGAAGCATAGAAAGGCCAGTGGGGTACTTTTCCAAAAAGCTAAATCGACACCAAAAGAAGATATTCAACAGTGGAAAAAGAAACCGTAGGCTTATTACTAGCTCTTAAGCATTTTGAGGTCTATGTCCGCCACGACTAGAGAGACACTGGTATATACTGATCATAACCCCATAACTTTTGGGGAAAAATTCAAAAACCAACATGTCAGACTATTCTGATGGAGTTTACTGTTACAATCTTATCACCAGGATAATCCACTTGTGGGAAAAATGCAGATGCTTTGCTTAGGATTTTGCTTTGAGTTATGAGTGCAAAGATCCTGCAAAATAGAACTGTATTAGCTACGGGTAAAGAATGAATGAGTATGAGTGTGAACATGTGTTATAAAATATTTTTCATCTTCTGTTTTTTCCCCCCACTCTTTGTAATGAAACGCATTTGAAAATGGCTTTTCGTTCCTCCAAGGATGGAGGTATTGCTTCTATATATTTTATGTATTTTTTTGAGGACGTAATGAAGCAGACTATTATAAAACAGGAAGAAGAAATAGAAACTGTAGCTGTGTTCAAAACACAGGCTGATGTTTACAGTGCAGATTTCCACGCTGAAAGAGCAGCCCGAGAGGCAATTCACGCAGAAAAGGAGTCGTTGGTTGAATATTTTAGAATTATGGACATTGTTTTATTTGGGAAAACTGAAAAGGATTCCATGGACATTTTTCACTGGGGTCATTGAAAAGAGGTCATCGGAAGGTCTTTTGGACTTGGTTTGCAAACAACCCTTACTGGAAGTCGCCTGGCTTCAGAAATACCCAGCAGGGGCTTTTTGACTTGGGGAAAAATGTTTATAGAGAAGTGATAGGTCAAGATTTATAGGGATCAGGAGGCTTGACTCTTGAGATATTGTTTTTGGTTTTGCTTTGGACAGTGTGTTGGGGTGTGAACTGTTTTGAAGGCAGTTGGAGAAAACTATCCAAGAGAGCAGTCACCATCAGCACCCTCTTCCATCTCTGAGAACTTCCTGAGAATCGAGTGCAAGAAATAGAGAAACTAATGCTGCATTTCTCCTGAAAAGGCTGCCAGAAATGCCTGATGTCGCATTTCACTTGGAAAACCTGCTAAACTAATCTTCAACGTCGCCTGAAAAGAACTGTTCTTAAAAAGATGCCAGTGACAGCTATCTATGCATACTTGGGATGCCAAACTAAAAAAGGGACAATTGACGTCTTTCCATATCTTTTTTTTTCCCTCAAGATTTAGCAAGTATTTGGCCAAAGTATTCTTTTTGTTGTTTTCTTTTGTAATAGAGTTCTAAAGAGAAAATCTCTATTTTTCAGTGTATGTGTGTGTGTTTGAGGGGCTAAGGTAAAAGTTACTTTCATATTTTATTCTGTGTTAATGCGTTGCTCCATTACTGGTTAAGTCTTGTTTTATAATCTGGTAATTCTGTTTATCAAAGAAACCTCGTTGGTGTATTTTATTCTGGGATAAAGAGTAGAATATATCATTGACTGTATCGGTATTTAACTGTATGTTGTGACCTGTAGAGAAGTGGAACTAGAAAAGACAATGCGCGCCCCCTACCTCAGTCATAACAATAGGTAGACAAAACAAAGAGGTGCAAGGGAGCAGGGTAGTAAATGTGATTAGTCCTGTTTGCGTCGAGGGTAAACACAGACTTGGGCTGTTTCTGTGTTGTAACTTCTATGCAGGGACAGAAATGCAGTAACTTTGTTTGCCTAGGTTTGGATTGGTGGATTTAAAGGGATGTCTAATCACAATACGGAGTTTAAAACTACTTCCATACACTTGTTGGCAGACTGTTTTTTGAATTATCAGTTCAAGAGGAGCGAAACAAATTTTGAATAAGCACATGCTGTGCTTCCTTCATTTAAAAATGGAGCAGCCAGTTAGCCTTGAATCTGAGCGGTCAGTTATGAAAATCAAAACAAGCCATTGGAACCAATGGCTGGATGAGTCATTATACTGAGTCAGTGCATGAAGGAAAGGATTTGCGTTTATTTAGCTTCTTTTGTGGCCTAAGGATGTCGCAAAGCACTTTCCAGCCAATTAAGTACTTTTGAAGTGCTGTGACTATTGTGATGTAGGAAATTTGCACACAGCAAGGTCCTACAAACTGAGACACATAACTAGATATTCTGTTTTAGCGATGTTGCAGTAAAAGCCAATCTGCCAGACTTTTCTCAGAAATATGGTAAACTTGTTGCTGCAATTCCTTGAGGCCTTAGGCCCCATCCACTTTTCTGCAGTTTTGCTGTAATAGAAGTTAATGTAACATCTCAAAGCAAAATACTGAGGATGCTGGAAGTCTGAAATAAATATAGAAATTGCCAGAAATAGCAGTCTGGCAGCATCTGTGGAGAGAAAATGGAGCTAACATTTCAGGTCGATGATCACTAACTTGAAACGTTAACTCCTATTCTCTCTCCACAGATGATGCCAGACTGCTGAGTATTTCCAACATTTTCTGTTTGTCAATGTAACGCATATTGCCTTCAGGTATTCGATGCAGGTGAGGTGTTTGGGATCATGTTAGTACAAGATGATGAGGTTGATGAAGATGCTGCAGAGAGAAAGATAGTGCTTAACCCTGGCACACCACCTGTTTCCAAAGTCATTATCACCAAAGAAGACGGTCTTCAGGCTGCACACGCTAATAGGTAAGGAACTATTTCATGAAAAATACTTTACTTGAAAACTTGGCTTAGTCCACTTTTTTTTCCACTAAGTATTGCAAAGAATGGAAGCACTTATTTCAACTAGTGTCCTTAAATGCACTTCAGCTTCACCTTGCTGTAAATGAAATGTTTTCGAATATGTAAATAAAAGTTAACCCATGAACTGTTAAAGGTGAGTTACATCAGGTGCAAAGTACTTGTCTGAAGAGGGAAACATTTTAGGTTGGAGTTATACTGCATGCTTTGCCAACATGAATGGATATCAAATTGGCCCCTGGAAGGGCATCTTACACCTTGGGGCTTTAGAGCATTCAGTGATCATCTGCGTGTACCACAATGCTGTGATAATGTGGACTCAAAACTGCTTTGCCTCAATTTAAAAGTGGAAGTTTTACTGCACCTTTTATTTTGCTTTAGGTCATTTGCTTCCCGCTGCCTTTTAGCTATATCTCATCCACACTGATCCCTTGGCTTCACTCTCCCATGTCTCCCTGATCTTCACTGCTCTTAATCCCTAGATTTCACTCTCACTGCTCCTTGATCTACTGCTGGTGCATTGGATCCACAATGCGCACCAACACCAGAAGCCACTCTGCACCTTTGTTGGGCCCTGGAATCAGCTTCCACTGGATCCTGGTCAACTCTCAGCTCCCCCCGGGTTTTGAATGTAGGATTAGTATAAATGGGTGGTTGATGGTCGGCACAGACTCGGTGGGCCGAAGGGCCTGTTTCAGTGCTGTATCTCTAAACTAAACTAAACCTCCACCAACACATCAGTGTTCCCGAATCCACCCTTTTGCTTCTTGTAACTCCAGGCTTGAACATTGGTGGCTGCTCCAAGCCAACTCCACACTGTTTACAAGTCGACTTCGCAACAAAGCTTTATAGTCCTTATACTTTTACTTTCGACTGTTTTCTATTGGCTCCTCTCTGTCCTTTATGAACGCTACAAGTCTCACTTCATCTCTGCTATGGCTATAAAGCCAGAATTTCCTTTTGTCAATTTTCTTGTGTAGTTTGGCAACTTCTCTGGACCTGAGCCTCTTGCTTTTATGTCCCTTTTTAAATTTTAGGCCCCTCTTGTACCTTTCCATTCTCACTCTGTCCCTTTCCCTCAGTTGGCCATGCCACTTTTCAGCTCTCCCCTTTTCAGATACTTTGCCGACACTGATCCTTGCCCGATCCCATCACTACTCCTTAACCTTCCTTCTCTCCTGCCACTGTCCCAGGCTTGAATCCCCTTTGAGTAATCCCAGGGTTTTGTCTGGAATTTCTTGTCTATATCCATCTTCATCTCCCTTCCTCTCCTCGGCCAAGCTTTTGGTCACCTCTGTTAATCTTTTCTCCTTTGGCCCCACATCTGTGTGTGGTATATCTCAGTGAAGTGTCATTTGGTTGTTTTTTTTCCCCTTCTGTTAAAGCACTATAAAAATGCAGATTGTTGCGATCTCGAGCAAAAATCATTTGAAAAAGTAACTAAGGTTCAAGTTATTCATTTGTGCAATAGATGTTTGCTTAGTGCAATGATTGTGGACTTGATTGAAGGATTTAACAACAACTTGCATTTAGATAGCATCTTTAACATAGTAAAATGTCCCAAGGTTTTTCCCAGGAGCATTATTGACATCGAGCCACATAGGGTAATATTGGAAATAAAAACAAGAAATGCTGGAAATACTCAGCAGGTCTGGCAGCATCTGTGGAGAGAGAAGCAGAGTTAGCGTTTCAGGTCAGTGACCCTTCTTCAGAACTGACAAATATTAGAAATGGAAAAGGTTTTAAGCAAGTAAAGCGGGGGTTGGGGCAAGAGATAACAAAGGAGAAGGTGTTGATAGGACAAGGTTACAGAGAATAACTGACCAGAAGGTCATGGAACAAAGGCAAACGGTATGTTAATGGTGTGCTGAAAGACAAAGAATTAGTACAGAGAGGGTGTGAATAGACTGTAAAGCATAAAGTACTCCAAGCACAAACATAAAAATTTTAAAAAACAAACAGTGGGTAAGCACAGTGGAAACAAACTAAAAAAACTAAAATAAAAGAACCAAACAAAAAAGAAAAAAAACTAAACATAAAAGGGGGGGGGGGTGGGGGGGTGCCGTCATGCTCTGAAATTATTGAATTCAATGCTCAGTTGGGCAGGCTGTAGCGTGCCTAATGAGATGCTGTTCCTTGAGCTTGCGTTGATGTTCGCTGGAACACTGCAGCAATCCCAGGACAGAGATGTGAGCATGAGAGCAGGGGGGAATGTTCAAATGGCAAGCAACCGGAAGCGCGGGGTCATGCTTACGGACTGAGCGGAGATGTTCCGCAAAGCAGTCACCCAATCTGCGTTTGGTCTCCCCAATGTAGAGGAGACCACATTGTGAGCAGCGAATACAGTATACTACATTGAAAGAAGTACAATGGAGGTAACGACCCCTTCGGAATGCTGCCGGGAAAGGTGGGGAAGATGCGTTTGGTAGTGGCATCATGCTGGAAATGGCAGATGATGATCCTTTGGATCTGGAGGCTAGTGGGGTGGAAAGTGAGGACAGGGGGAACCCTGTCGTGATTCTGGGCGGAAGGGGTGAGGGTAGAGATGTGGGAAATGGGCAGGACACAGTTGAGAGCCCTGTCAACCACAGTGAGGGGGGGGGGGAGGAATCCTTGGTTGAGGAAAAAGGAAGACCTATCAGAAGCATTGTTGTGGAAGGTTGCATCATTTACTTGTACTTCTTTCAAGTCCAGAGGTAACAATGGCATGGATAGCAAATGAGTTGATGTAGGAGTGGATTGTTGAAGAATGAAATAGAACAAAGAACAGTACAGCACAGGAACAGGCCATTCGGCTCTCCAAGCCTGCGCCAATCTTGATGCCTGCCTAAACTAAAACCTTCTGCACTTCAGGGGACCATATCCCTCTATTCCCATCCTATTTATGTATTTGTCAAGATGCCTCTTAAACGTCGCTATCGTACCTGCTTCCACCACCTCCCCTGGCAGCAAGTTCCAGGCACTCACCACCCTCTGTGTGAAGAACTGGCCTCGCACATCCCCTCTAAACTTTGCCCCCCCCTCACCTTAAACCTATGTCCCCTAGTAACTGACTCTTCCACCCTGGGAAAAAGCTTCTGACTATCCACTCTGTCCATGCCACTCATATCTTTGTAAACCTCTATCATGTCACCCCTCCACCTCCGTCGTTCCAGTGAAAACAATCCGAGTTTAGCCAACCTCTCCTCATAGCTAATGCCCTCCAGACCAGGCAACATCCTGGTAAACCTCTTCTGTACCCTCTCCAAAGCCTCCACGTCCTTTTGGTAGTGTGGCGACCAGAATTGCACGCAGTATTCTAAGTGTGGCCTAACTAAAGTTCTGTACAGCTGCAGCATGACTTGCCAATTTTTATACTCTGTGCCCCGACCGATGAAGGCAAGCATGCCTTATGCCTTCTTGACTATCTTATCCACCTGCGTGAACTGTGGATCTGTACGCCCGCATCTCTCTGCCTGTCAATACTCCTAAGGGTTCTGCCATTTACTGTATACTTTCCACCTGCATTAGACCTTCCAAAATGCATTACCTCACATTTGTCTGGATTAAACTCCATCTGCCATTTCTCTGCCCAAGTCTCCAACCGATCTATATCCTGCTGTATCCTCTGACAATCCTCATCACTGTCCGCAACTCCACCAACCTTTGTGTCGTCTGCAAACTTACTAATCAGACCAACTATATTTTCCTCCAAATCATTTATATATACTACAAAGAGCAAAGGTCCCAGCACTGATCCCTGCGGAACACCACTAGTCACATCCCTCCATTCAGAAAAGCACCCTTCCACTGCTACGCTCTGTCTTCTATGACTGAGCCAGTTCTGTATCCATCTTGCCAGCTCCCCTCTGATCCCGTGTGACTTCACCTTTTGTACCAGTCTGCCATGAGGGACCTTGTCAAAGGCTGTGCTGAAGTCCATATAGATAACATAAACTGCCCTTCCTTCATCAATCATCTTTGTCACTTCCTCAAAAAACTCAATCAAATTAGAGAGACACGACCTCCCTTTCACAAAACCATGCTGCCTCTCGCTAATAAGTTCATTTGTTTCCAAATGGGAGTAAATCCTGTCCAGAAGAATCCTCTCTAATAATTTCCCTACCACTAACGTAAGGCTCACCGGCCTTTAATTTCCTGGATTATCCTTGTTACCCTTCTTAAACAAAGGAACAACATTGGCTATTTTCCAGTCCTCTGGGCCCTCACCTGTAGCCAATGAGGATGCAGAGATTTCTGTCAAGGCCCCAGCAATTTCTTCCCTTGCCTCCCTCAGTATTCTGGGGTAGATCCCATCAGGCCCTGGGGACTTACCTACCTTAATGCTTTTCAAGACACCCAACACCACTTCCTTTTTGATAATGAGATGACTGAGACTATCTACACTCCCTTCCCTAGGCTCATCATCCACCAAGTCCTTCTCTTTGGTGAATACTGATGCAAAGTACTAATTTAGCACCTCGCCCATTTCCTCTGGCTCCACACATAGATTCCCTTCTCTGTCCTTGAGTGGGCCAACCCTTTCCCTCGTTACCCTCTTGCTCTTTATATACGTATAAAAAGCCTTGGGATTTTCCTTAATCCTTTTTGCCAATGACTTTTCATGACCCCTTTTAGCCCTCCTGACTCCTTGCTTAAGTTCCTTCCTACTGTCTTTATATTCCTCAAGGGATTCGTCTGTTCCTAGCCTTCCAGCCCTTACGAATGCTTCCTTTTCCTTTTTGACGAGGCTCACAATATCCCGCGTTATCCAAGGTTCCCGAAACTTGTCAAACTTATCCTTCTTCCTCACAGGAACATGCTGGTCCTGGATTCTAATCAACTGACGTTTGAAAGACTCCCACATGTCAGATGTTGATTTACCCTCAATCTCCCGCCCCCAATCTAAATTCTTCAGTTTCTGCCTAATATTGTTATAATTAGCCTTCCCCCAATTTAGCACCTTCACCCGAGGACTACTCTTATCCTTATCCACAAATACCTTAAAACTTATGGAATTATGGTCACTGTTCCCGAAATGCTCCCCCACTGAAACTTCGACCACCTGGCTGGGCTCATTCCCCAATACCAGGTCCATTATGGCCCCATCCCTAGTTGGACTATCTGCATATTGTTTCAAGAAGCACTGCTGGATGCTCCTTACAAATTCTGCCCCATCCAAGCCCCTAGCACTAAGTGAGTCATAGTCAATATAGGGGAAGTTAAAATCACCCACCAATACAACCCTGTTACCTTTACATCTTTCCAAAATCTGTCTACATATCTGCTCCTCTACCTCCCGCTGGCTGTTGGGAGGCCTGTAGAAAACCCCCAACATCGTGACTGCACCCTTCCTATTCCTGAGCTCCACCCATATTGCCTCGCTGCACGACCCCTCCGAGGTGTCCTCCCGCAGTACAGCTGTGATATTCTCCTTAACAAGTAATCCAACTCCCCCACCCCTTTTGCATCCCCCTCTATCCCGCCTGAAGCTTCTAAATCCTGGAACATTTAGCTGGCAATCCTGTCCTTCCCTCAACCAAGTCTCTGTAATAGCAACAACATCATAGTTCCAAGTACTAATCCAAGCTCTAAGTTCATCTGCCTTACCTGTTATACTTGTCGCATTGAAACAAATGCACTTCAGACCACCAGTCCCGCTGTGCTCAGCAACATCTCCCTGCCTGCTCTTCCTCTTAGTCTTACTGGCCTTATTTACTGGTTCCCCCTCATTTATTTCACTTGCTGTCCTACTGCTCTGGTTCCCACCCCCCTGCCACACTAGTTTAAACCCTCCCGAGTGACGCTAGCAAACCTCGCAGCCAGGATATTTGTGCCTCTCCAGTTTAGATGCAACCCGTCCTTCTCGTACAGGTCCCATCTGTCCCTGAAGAGATCCCAATGGTCCAGATATCTAAAACCCTCCCTTCTACACCAGCTGTTCAGCCATATGTTTAGCTGCACTATCTTCCTATTTCTAGCTTCACTGGCACATGGCACAGGGAGTAATCCCGAGATTACAACCCTAGAGGTCCTGTCTCTTAACTTTCTACCGAACTCCCTAAACTCCCCCTGCAGGACCTCATCACTCTTCCTGCCTATGTCGTTGGTACCGATGTGTACCACAACCTCTGGCTGTTCAACCTCCCCCTTCAGAATGCCCCCTGTCTGTTCAGAGACATCCTTGACCCTGGCACCAGGGAGGCAACATACCATCCTGGAGTTTCTTTACGTCCACAGAAGCGCCTATCTGTGCCCCTGACTATAGAGTCCCCTATAACTATTGCTCTTCTGCGCTTTGTCCCTCCCTGCTGAACAACAGTGCCAGCCGTGGTGCCACTGCTCTGGCTGCTGCTGTTTTCCCCTGATAGGCCATCCCCCCCAACAGTATCCAAAACTGTATACTTGTTAGAGAGGGGGATAGCCACAGGGGATCCCTGCACTGACTGCCTGCCCCTTCTAGCAGTCACCCATCTATCTGCCTGCACCTTGGGTGTAACCACTTCTCTAAAACTCCTGTCTATGACTATGAAATGAACATGTTCCTCATTTTGCTATAAATGGTGAGGTACAGCATGGAGACGAATGCAGTCCTAACTTTCAGAATGACCATGATGGATGAAATAAGCATGTGTAAAGACATAATCTTAAAAAGTGAATTTCTTTATTTTCCCCATTGTAGATGCAAGCATGTGGCTTATAACTGTTTTAAACTGCTGTATCCTTTTTTGCTCATGGTGTAAAATTGTTTTAGAAGGATGTTCTTTATTTTGCTATTTACAGTAAAGCTTTGTCAATTGTGGGACTTTCAATAATTTCCGGTATTACAGCATTTTCTTAATTGATCACCTCTGGACATACCGAGTGGATCAAGTTCGCCAGCAGTTATGGGAGGTCCCTGGCTTGCTGCACCGGATGGCCAATCTTACTGTGGTGGAATTCCATGGGGAGGTTCCGGATGATGATGTCATTGATGATGTGATGGCAGAGATGTGGAAATTCAGCCACACATACCAGCTGTCCCAGGGGGTAAGCAAGATTCGTGGGGTGGAATCATGGTGCAGATACTGAAGCCTTTTTATTAACATACGACAAGATTGCTATAGAAGCTGTGTACTTAATTGAATTTCTGTAAAATGCATTCTTTAACAGTAGAACAAGCTTTGCTTTTCTATTGGCTCCCTGGGGAATTATGCTAATAGAAGTTAATACAGCAGAATTATATTAGATCTCGTCTAACTGGTGACATCAAAAAATCTAGTTTGGCGTAAAGCTTAAAAAAAAAGCCCAGTTGTCCATGTTGCAGTTTTTGATTCTAAAAGAGAATCTGAAAGGGGAATCGGTGACACCCAGGTTTGTCTAGAAGTTGGAGTGTTGACATGCTTGTTGCTCTTGTCTCCGTACTTCTGTCTCCAGTCAGCTGAAGAACGAGTGCCAATTTGGTACGTTATGGATGAGTTTGGATCTCAAATCCAGCACTCGGATGAACCAACTTTTCGAACTGCTCCATTCTTTTATGGTCCGGGACAGATTGCCTTCACTTTGCTGTGGCCGCTGAGAGATGTTGATTCTGGTGGTAAGTGGCCAGGCTGACAGTTATTCCTGAAAATTATTTTAACCCATCTTGCTGCTCATCATGGTGGAGTTAGGCATTCTGTTGCTGATCAGAGATTACGTTAATTGACTAGAATTCTTACGTGCTATTTTAGTCACCAGCAACACGTAAGTTATAAGTATAGTTTGATGCCAATTCCTTTGGGAAACGTTATTTGCTGTGCATCATTTGGTAATCTCAGCAAGTTTGCTGGGATTCTGTTTCTATCTTCACACTTCCATTTTTCTCTACTATTTTGTTGCCCCACTTGCACCATGTGCAGTCTGATTACTGGATTGGCTTATTGTGAGGTTGAACTACATTGCCATTATATATGTGTCTCTACTCTTATCTGCGCACCTGAACAAAATCACAATTTGAATGTTACTGAGAGGCTAGTCATTTGCTCAGGACGATGGAAAAAGTTTATTTTGAGGAGAATACCTGCAGGATGATCTGCCTATCTGGAGCTAGAGCAGTACATACTGCAAGGTTAGAATGGCTACTGAAGGGGATAGTTGGAGACAGTGGTACTAGTCCGCACAGGAATAAATGATACAGGAGGTAATAATATAGGGGTTTTAAATACCACATATATATCCATTGACTTAAAACTGAAAGATATGGGATGCAAAATGATTCCAGTGTTCAGAAAAGGAGGGGAGTTCACCAAAAAACTCAGAGGCTGCAGGCAAGTGGCTGGTAGGATGGTCATAAATCTTCATAAATGATGGGAATCCTTCCAGAATTAAAAAAAAAACAGGAGAGCAATCTGGTGACTATTAAATATAGAACAGATCATTGACATGTTCAAACTCAACAAACATAAACCTAAATGAATTAACAAACAAATTAAAAATAGAAAAATGCCCTCTACTGATCTTGCAGGAAGCAAGTGAAGTGTTTCATTAGGATAAATACAAAAAAATGCAGAAACATGTTAAAAAGTGATCAGAGGCAAAAAAGAGACCTATAACAAAACGTAGTAGTTACAGCTAAAAATAACATTAAAAAATTCATTCAGTATCAACAGTAAGAGAAAGATGATGATAGATCGTGTCAATGGGCTTAAAATTGAAGATGATCGCAAAATTATAAATGTTCTGAATGATTACTTCCGCACAGTCACAAAGGAAGACATGAGCAATTTGCCATTTCCTTACTAAGGCATCCCAGGTAAAATCAATGCCTTAAATATAAATGAGATGGAAGTTCTAAAAAGGCTCAACAAATTGGTTTAGGTGGATTAGATTTATCCCTGAGTGCTGAGACTGGAGGGAGATTTTTGAAGCACTGGCAATCATGAAGAAATCACTGGACACCAGGGAAATACCAGTAGGTTGGAAACAGTCTTATTCAAAAATAGTAACAAAACATATACAGGGAACTACAGGACCATGTAAAAATAATGGAATCAGTTATCAGGAGTATACTTGAAAATTATCGGTACAAAAATACCTATGTAAACTGTAATCAACATGAGATTTAGAAGGGGAAGATCCCATCTTATAAACTCCTCTACTTCAATGAGCAAGTATACTGCTGCAAACCCTGTAATGAGTATCTTGACTTTCAAAAGGCTTTTGACAAAGTTCCAAATAAAAGGTTAGCAGTTAAACTCAAAACTGTGAGAACTCAGGATAGATCTTGGGAATGGACCAGAAAGGGCGGCGCAGTGGTTAGCACCGCAGCCTCACAGCTCCTGCGACCCGAGTTCAATTCTGGGTACTGCCTGTGTGGAGTTTGCAAGTTCTCTCTGTGTCTGCGTGGGTTTTCTCCGGGTGCTCCGGTTTCATCCCACAAGCCAAAAGACTTGCAGGTTGGTAGGTAAATTGGCCATTATAAATTGCCCCTAGCATAGGTAGATGGTAGGGAAATGTAGGGACAGGTGGGGATGTGGTAGGAATATGGGATTAGTGTAGGATTAGTATAAATGGGTGGTTGATGGTCGGCACAGACTCGGTGGGCCGAAGGGCCTGTTTCAGTGCTGTATCTCTGAACTAAATTGTTGGAAAGGCAGTGAACATTGAGTATTTGTTGAAGTAATTTTGTTTTGGTTTTGGAGTTGGGTCTACTGAGTGGAATGTCTCAGCGCGCAGTAGTAGAACCACGAGCATTTGTAGTTTATGTTGTTACGACCGAGGCGGGAGCAATGCACTGTCAATTCTGTCCCATCACTCCAGAGGTCGCAGCATATTATTAAAGTTTTCCCACTCAACTGGAAAACAACCAAATTAAATGCTAGTAACCCCCAGGATAAAACAGACCAAATCAGGTATCTTTAGACAACAACAAATTAACTATTTATTAAATTAAATCTTAAACACTATTAAGATAGCCTTATGTCTAAAGACCTTGTAACTTCTTATTTTAACCTAACTACCCCCATATTCTCTCATACCATCAAAAATCATGGTTAATTGGTTTTTTTTAAATGATGTTTTAAAAATTAGCTGTTAAGAATAAATAAATAACTGGCAATGTGTGCTATATCCCTGATGGGTGAGGTATTCGAATGTAAAAATAATCAAATGCCACTCGAAGTCTCCACGCGGATTTGATGAAATAATCTTTCAATAGGTAGACATTCAAAACACTTTGGCTGCAAAAGGCGTCACACATTTCTTTCAATGATGAACACAACAGTAGATCTACTTGAATTTTAAAACTGCCAGTCTCTCAGTTGAAACTGTACTTCAGCAATACAAACGGTCTCTTCAAATTAAAGGCCTGCTTGGGTGTAAAATTGCAACCGGACCCGGGCCTGACCTGACCACATCAAACTTGAACCCGACCCGGGCCGGAGTCCTTTAATTTTTTTCCACGCCTGACCTGACCCGACTGTCGAAATAAAGTTAATATCAAACGGGTTATTGTGCTTCACCTTGTCCAAATGTTGTGATCCTATTCATCCGTTCCGGCAGCAGACTATTCCTGCAGAATCGTGCAGACAGAGTTGGGAATCTGAGCTTTATCTCGTCCAGGAACCAATGGCATGCCGCCGCCTCCCCCCTTCAACTTTTGCACATGAGCATCCATAGTGCACTGTAGTGTAGAATCACTTTTGCATGCATGCAAGGAGGATGTTGTGGAGCACAGCGGGACTGGTGGTCTGAAGTGCATTTGTTTCAATGCGAGAAGTATAACAGGTAAGGCAGATGAACTTAGAGCTTGGATTAGTGCTTGGAACTATGATGTTGCTATTAGAGACTTGGTTGAGGGAAGGACAGGATTGGCAGCTAAATGTTCCGGAATTTAGAAGCTTCAGGCGGGATAGAGGGGGATGTAAAAGGGGTGGGGGAGTTGCATTACTGGTTAAGGAGAATATCACAGCTGTACTGTGGGAGGACACCTCAGAGGGGTCGTGCAGCGAGGCAATATGGGTGGAGCTCAGGAATAGGAAGGGTGCAGTCACGATGTTGGGGGTTTACTACAAGCCTCGCAACAGCCAGCGAGAGGTAGAGGAGCAGATATGTATACAAATTTTGGAAAGATGTAAAGGTAACAGGGTTGTGGTGGTGGGTGATTTTAACTTCCCCTATATTGACTGGGACTCACTTAGTGCTAGGGCTTGGATGGGGCAGAATTTGTGAGGAGCATCCAGGAGGGCTTCTTGAAACAATATGTAGATAGTCCAACTAGGGATGGGGCCATTCTGGACCTGGTATTGGGGGAATGAGCCCAGCCAGGTGGTCGAAGTTTCAGTGGGGGAGCAGTGACCATAATTCCATAAGTTTTAAGGTACTTGTGGATAAGGATAAGAGTAGTCCTCGGGTGAAGGTGCTAACTTGGGGGAAGGCTAATTATAAAAATATTAGGCAGGAACTGAAGAATTTAGATTGGGGGCGGCAGATTGAGGGTAAATCAACATCTGACATGTGGGAGTCTTTCAAACGTCAGCTGATTAGAATCCAGGACCAGCATGTTCCTGTGAGGAAGGAAGATAAGTTTGGCAAGTTTCGGGAACCTTGAATAACGCGGGATATTGTGAGCCTCGTCAAAAAGAAAAAGGAAACATTCGGAAGGGCTGGAAGGCTAGGAACAGATGAAGCACTTGAGGAATATAAAGACAGTAGGAAGGAACTTCAGCAAAGAGTTAGGAGGGATAAAAGGGGTCATGAAAAGTCATTGACAAACAGGCTTAAGGAAAATCCCAAAGCTTTTTATACATATATAAAGAGCAAGAGGGTAACGAGGGAAAGGGTTGGCCCACTCAAGGACAGAGATGGGAATCTGTGTGGAGCCAGAGGAAATGGGCGAAGTGCTAAATGAGTACTTTGCATCAGTATTCACCAAAGAGGACTTGGTGGATGATGAGCCTAGGGAAGAGAGTGCAGATAGTCTCTGTCATCTCATTATCAAAAAGGAGGAGGTGTTGGGTGTCTTGCAAAGCATTAAGGTAGATAAGTCCCCAGGGCCTAATGGGATCTACCCTAGAATACTGAGTGAGGCAAGGGAAGAAATTGCTGGGGCCTTGACAGAAATCTTTGCATCTTCATTGGCTACAAGTGAGGTCCCAGAGGACTGGAGAATAGCCAATGTTGTTCCTTTGTTTAAGAAGGGTGGCAAGGATAATCCAGGAAATTATAGGCCAGTGTGCCTTACGTTAGTGGTAGGGAAATTATTAGAGAGGATTCTTCGGGACAGGATTTACTCCCATTTGGAAACAAACGAATTTATTGGCGAGAGACAGCATGGTTTTGTGAAGGAGAGGTCGTGTCTTACTAATTTGATTGAGTTTTTTGAGGAAGTGACTAAGATGATTGATGAAGGAAGGGCAGTGGATGTTATCTATATGGACTTTAGTAAAGCCTTTGACAAGGTCCCGCATGGCAGACTGGCACAAAAGGTGAAGTCACACGGGATCAGAGGTGAGCTGGCAAGATGGATACAGAACTGGCTCGGTCATAGAAGACAGAGGGTATCAGTGGATGGGTGTTTTTCTGAATGGAAGGAAGTGACTAGTGGTGTTCCGCAGGGATCAGTGCTGGGACCTTTGCTGTTTGTAGTATATATAAATGATTTGGAGGAAAATGTAGCTGGTCTGATTCATAAGTTTGCGGACAACACAAAGGTTGGTGGAGTTGCGGATAATGATTAGGATTGTCAGAGGATACAGCAGGATATAGATCGGTTGGAGACTTGGGCGGAGAAATGGCAGATGGAGTTTAATCCGGACAAATGTGAGGTAATGCATTTTGGAAGGTCTAATGCAGGTGGGAGATATACAGTAAATGGCAGAACCCTTAGGAGTATTGACAGGCAGAGAGATGCGGGCGTGCAGGTCCACAGGTCACTGAAAGTGGCAACGCAGGTGGATATGGTAGTCAAGAAGGCATACAGCATGCTTGCCTTCAGCGGTCGGGGCATAGTGTATAAAAATTGGCAAGTCATGTTGCTGCTGTACAGAACCTTAGTTAGGCCACACTTCGAATATTGCGTGCAATTCTGGTCGCCACATTACCAGAAGGACATGGAGGCTTTGGAGAGGGTACAGACGAGGTTTACCAGGATGTTGCCTGGTCTGGAGGGCATTAGCTATGAGGAGAGGTTGGAAAAACTCGGATTGTTTTTACTGGAACGACGGAGGTGGAGGGGCGACATGATAGAGGTTTACAAAGTTATGAGCGGCATGGACAGAGTGGATAGTCAGAAGCTTTTTCCCAGGGTGGAAGAGTCAGTTACTAGGGTTCATAGGTTTAAGGTGTGAGGGGCAAAGTTTAGAGGGGATGTGCGAGGCAAGTTTTTTACACAGAGGGTGGTGAGTGCCTGGAACTTGCTGCCAGGGGAGGTGGTGGAAGCAGATACGATAGCGACGTTTACGAGACATCTTGACAAATACATGAGTAGGAAGGGAATAGAGGGATATGGGCCCCGGAAGTGCAGAAGGTTTTAGTTTAGGCAGGCATCAAGATTGGTGCAGGCTTGGAGGGCCGAATGGCCTGTTCCTGTGCTGTACTGTTCTTTGTTCCCGGAGCAAGGCAGCACTGTCCACGTCCAGTCCAGCCCGTCCCGACCTGAGCCCGAATGCTGGACTCGGAAGAGAGACCTGACCTGAACCACGTCGTTGGGTCTAGTCGGGTGCGGGCCGGGTAGCCATGGTTTACTTCAAAGGGTTTTTTCCTCCTTAGGCAGGTAACTTGGCCTGAAGCTCCCTGTAGAATTTTTGCTGAAAGAAGTGGACGGCTCTTTTCTCATCTAGCATGCTTTGCTGGTGAGTCCCTCAAAACTGGTTTCAGCCGGTTTTAACACAGTTAAAGTGTTACAGTACACCATGTGACCTCTCTCCTGCTGTTGCCTAGGTAGCAAGTGCAGCTGGCACACTGTCTCAGAAATCCAAAAGCTTCTCTCTGTCTTAAAGGTACACTGTTTCAAACAGAGGAGATGATAAATACAATTCCGTGACAACGTTGGTAACCTCAGAAACTCAATACATAATGGTCAGATTTGTAGATGATACAATACTTGGAGAGGCGGTGGAAGAGGCAGCTCAAATTATAAAAACAGGTGGATAAAATATGTGAGCAGAACAACAATAGATGATACTTAATAGTTACAAATGTAAATTGCTGCACATAGGAAGGAAAAAAATAAGCGATCCATGTCCTCCAAGAATGGCGTTAAAATAGTACGGAGAATAAAGCTTAAGGAGATTTGGGAGCCAACTTGATCATATTGCAGGGTAGCAATCAACGAAGGGAATGGAATGTTTAACCACATAGCCAAAACAGTAGAGTACAGGCTGGAAGTGCTAGGATTAAACTTTATAATGCTTAATTTACATGACCCTTCGAATGCTGCATTCCAGTTTTGCCTGCAGTGAAATGACTGAGAAATTCAAATGCTGGGGATAGGATAGAGAAGAGCCACATGGCTAGCCTCCATCTCAGGGTTCTGAGTTATGAGGAAAGGTTGGAAAAAGTTAGACTTTTCAGCCCTTTGAAGAAGGGGTTTGAGAGGTGATCTCAAGAGGCATATAAGATCAAGTGATTGGAATAATAAACCTCGAATGTAACTTTAAATTTAAACTGAGAATAAAATAAGGGGATAAAAACAAGAAATGCTGGAATCACTCAGCAGGTCTGGCAGCATCTGTGGAAAGAGAAGCAGAGTTAACGTTTCGGGTCAGTGACCTTTCATCGGAACTGACAAATATTAGAAAAGTCACAGGTTATAAGCAAGTGAGATGGGGGTGGGGCAAGAGATAACAAAGGAGGTCTAGATTGGACCAGGCCACATAGCTGACCAAAAGGTCACGGAGAAAAGGCAAACAATATGTTAATGGTGTGTTGAAAGACAAAGCATTAGTACAGATTAGGTGTAAATACACTGAATTTACACCTAATCTGTACTAATGCTTTGTCTTTCAACACACCATTAACATATTGTTTGCCTTTTCTCCGTTTCCTTTTGGTCAGCTATGTGGCCTGGTCCAATCTAGACCTCCTTTGTTATCTCTTGCCCCACCCCCACCTCACTTGCTTACAACCTGTGACTTTTCTAATATTTGTCAGTTCCGATGAAGGGTCACTGACCCGAAACGTTAACTCTGCTTCTCTTTCCACAGATACTGCCAGACCTGCTGAGTGATTCCAGCATTTCTTGTTTTTATTTCAGATTTCCAGCATCCGCAGTATTTTGCTTTTATATAAAATAAGGGGATATGGGTTCAAAATAGTAATAGGCAAATTTAGGACTGAAATTAAGAAATGCTTCAGAATGTAATCAACATGTAGATTTGTCTTCCAGAAAGAGGTAGCTGAAACGAAAACCCTGGAATTATTTAAGAAACAATTTAATGCTACAGGGGACAGGGATGGGAGGGTAACTTTAGGATCTTTCAAGATGGGTGAATGGTCTTCCTCATCCTTAATCATCTTGTGATCTTCTAACTTCTGTTGCAAAGTGAACATGTAGAACTCAGATGAAGACAAGGTCAAAATTGGCTATTATGCCCCCATGATGTCAAGTAACTTGCTGTCTAAGCCAAAATGAAGGTTATTGGCCAGCATGTAATCACAGTCCAGAATGAGAGAACACCTTCAGAAGAAGGTTAAGCATTTGGAGGCAAAACATGATACAGGGCATGATCCAATGAGAGATCAAGGCTGTCATAGAATCCTGTTATTCAGAGATTGATGTCCCTTCTCCAAAAGATGCATCCTAGTCCCATGGCAGTTAGCCCCTCAGCATTTGTGGGGTGCCTGGATCCTGTTTGTACAAGTGGTAAATATGCAACCTGCCCAGCCTGAAGAACTTTGTTGCCCAGAATATTGTCCCAAGATGGCAAGCACCTAGAGGTTTTCCTGGGTAGTTTTTCAGACCATTTGGGATTTCTGTATATCTGAAAGATTTTGTTTTACCTCCTGTTTTTCTTTTCTATCATTTTCTGAGGGCAGTGACTCTTTCTTTGTACACCATCAGTCATCCACTATTTTCTGCCAGCAGCCACATTTCATAAGTGAACCTAGTGAGTGATAGCTAACCAGCTATTAAAATATGATTGAAGTGTTGTATCCAAGCTTGATCCTGTCCTCATCTGAGAGCCATGTATAATAGATTTTTATACGTTTTTACTTTGGACATCAAACTCTTTTTTTTTTTCCTGCCCCCTCTCCCGACCCTGTCAGGATAGTTTAGTATGCCCACTAGCACCTCAGCATATATGAGCTAACATAGCAATTCCCTGAAATCAAACCTACCACCTTCCTGTCTTGTATGGCTCAGTGTTTTATTCGCAGGGTCTGCTTATGCTGTTTAAAAAGCCATCTATGTACTATTGAGTTCCAGCACAATTTCATGCTTTGCTATCTGTATGTAATACAGTTTCAAAACAAAGATATTCTGATCAGCATATGCAAGACTGATTTGGTTGTCTACCTTATGCCATGTTCTAACCTGTTGATTTTTGCTGGTTAACTGTGGTATGCATTGAATTATGTTGTAAATGCCACTTCAATTTTCATCATATGTTCATGTACAGAACAAAGGTTGTATACCTTTTTTTCTTGCTGGCTGCACGAGCATTCAGTTGTGTTACAACAGAGGCAGGAGGAATGCACTATCCTTTCTCGTTCCACTTCTCCACAGGTCACAGCATATATTTAAATGTTTACCTAGTTACCAATACAGTCAATCATAGACTCTACTCTTTATTCCAGAATAAAATATACCAACCAGGTTTCTTTAATAAAAAAAAAAGATGATCAGTTTATTATAAAACAAGACTTAATGAAGCAAAGCATTAATACACATTGAAATATGGGCTAGAATTTTACGGTGGATGGATGGGAGCTGGACTCCGACGTGACAGTTGATGGCGAACCCACTTACGCCTAGCCCCGGGATCCGTCCCGTTTTTTTCCACCAACTTGAGGGAGGAGGTCCCGCCTCAGTGAGCTGCCAGCCAATCGGTAGGCCGGCAGCTCTTAGTCCCAGCAGCGCCACCAGGAGCGGTGGCCACTGCTGGGACTGCAGCCCAGGTGATGCCATGGATCGAGGAGGGAAGGTAAGTAGGGGCATGCCTCACCAGGGGGATCGGTCCTTCCCTTGTTAGGATGGAGTGGTCCTTTGGGGGGAGGGGTGGGTGTCTTGGGTCCCGGGGGTGGCCCTCAATCGGACACCCTGTGCCCAACTGCCATGACCACCTCCCCCGCCCCCCCTCAGGCAGCCTTTCACAGCCCTAGCACATCTGTTTGCCATGGGTAAAATACCCGTGGAGGCAGGCGAGGATCCTTAAGTGGCCACTTAAGAGTCTTGATTGGCCTCGGGCGGGCGGGCTGTTTCCCACCCGCCGCCTGACCTCCATAAACTTGTTTGGAGGCGGAATCAGTGCGGGTAGGCTTCCCAGAGCCTGCAGCTCAATTTTACGCCGCCCCCACGCCTGACCTGCTGGGGTGGCGTAAAATTCCGGCCATGAAAATTCCCTTTCTAAACACGCACACACGCAGGCTACAAAACCACTGCTATTCAACATTGTCCACACCCCAACTGAATCAGAACTATGGCCGGAATTCCCCCGCACCCCCCCCCCCCCCTCCACAAAGAGCGGGAAGTGGGCAAGGGGGGTGGTGGGCATAAAATGGAGTGGGAGGCTCGGGGGTGGGAGGGGGCCCAACCCCACCTCCGGCACCACTTTATGCAGGGCAACGGCGGTGAAAAACGGCCCGTCCACTCCAGGCCAATCAAGGCCCTTAAGTGGCAACTTAAGGGCCTCCGCCCGCCGCTACAGGGATTTTACCCTTGGCAAGTGGGCGACCCAGGCCCGAGAAAGAACGCCTAACAAAAGCAGGTAGCCCTCTGACGGCCTGGGGAGCAGGGGCCTCATGATCAGACACCCTGTGCCCGACAGAGGACTGCCCCTGATGCCCCAACCACCCCCAATACGCTCTCTCGTTATTCGGCTCCCCGACATCTTCGTCTTGAAGCTAGGCTGCAGTCCCGCTGATTGACTGGCAGCTCTATTAGGCAAAATATGGGTAGGTTAGCCAGGCCAGGCGGAAGCGGGTTCGCCATCGACTTCAGTCGGTGGATGGCTCCCGTCTCCAAGGGTAAAATCCCAGCCAATATCTCAGAAGCCAAACCAACTCCTGACCCTCATAAATCTTGACATGTCACTTTTCTGTAAACATCTCCCCCAAGTCACCAAGGTTTCTGTTTGTTTATCTTAGGGCATGTGATATCCAGTAAAGGTTGTTTTCAAACACAGCATTTCAAGTGTCCTTTCAGTGAACCTTTAACAAAAAACAAAGTCCAGCTTCTATGAAATCTTCAACCTTCCAAAATGAATCCTTTTCCACAATTTTAATGAGTTCTCAAAAAATATTTAACAAAAAATGGAAGCACTGACATAACAGTTAAAAAGTGTAATTTTTTTTTAAAAAGGCTTGAAAACGTGTTGAAAATGTGTTGGAATGGGTAGTATGTGTCTCCGTTGTGCCACTTTTGAAACCTCCTTTGAACATTCTTGCAGAAGAGGTAACGTGGGATCATGCACATGGTGAGCAAAATCCTCTCATCAGGAAATGCAGGCTATTGCCTTGGGTGCCAGTTGATTTGAGGGAGGTTAATGCAAGTATCAGTGAACCTCCGGATGACTATTACAAGGTAAGGACATAGACTGGTATGATTGGTTGGGGTCAACCAGTAAATGGAGAAAAGATTTGTAATGGTATTCTGTGTTTTGTCAAACTAAATGCAACATATTTGTTGCAGTACATTTGATTTAGTTTAGTTTAGTTTAGTTTGAGATACAGCACTGAAACAGGCCCTTCGGCCCACCGAGTCTGTGCTGACCATCAACCACCCATTTATACTAATCCTACACTAATCCCATATTCCTACCACATCCACACCTGTCCCTATATTTCCCTACCACCTACCTATACTAGGGGAAATTTATAATGGCCAATTTACCTATCAACCTGCAAGTCTTTTGGCATGTGGGAGGAAACCGGAGCACCCAGAGGAAACCCACGCAGACAGAGGGAGAACTTGCAAACTCCACACAGGCAGTACCCAGAATTGAACCCGGGTCGCTGTAGCTGTGAGGCTGCGGTGCTAACCACTGCGCCATTGTACCTCTTGACTTTTTCAAGTTACTGTGCCATTTACCTATTAGTAAACTGGTTATTAAATGTCATGGAAATCTTTGTTTAATATTTTCTCTGTTTTCTCCCCATCTCTCCTAAAGGCGTTGAATGCTTGTTGGGGGTATATTAGGCCAGTTATTGGTTTTGGTCTAGTGCCATGTCTTGCTGGCCAATGTGTGATGTTTGAAAGGTATTTAATCACCAGTCAAGCCCAATCCTGGCCTGCAAATTCTAACCATCCCAACTACTATCGACTTAACCTACTTCTGCTGAAGTGCAAAATGAAGTATAGAAGTTGGTTATTTTAATTGCACTATTAATGTACTGTCGGTGACATTCATTTTAAGAACACAACTTGTTTATCATTTCACAATCTTAACTGCAATTTCTGAATTTCAGGCTGTTTCAGCTGATAATAAAGAAGTTTTACCACTTCCAATAGAACCACCAGTTTATCAGAAAGATAAAATTTTCAAGTATGTATAAGGATTTTTTTTGCATTTCTATTTTGTCCTGTAAGGTGGTGATCGTGGTACAGCTCTATAGGTACTAGCAGATTTTTAGAACTTACTGAGATAGTCTTGTATTATTATAACAGTACTGCTATCTAAAAAGAACCTCCCTTAGCGGCCTTGGAAAACTCCCATGTATTTATATCTCCAGATAAGACGGCCCATTCATTCAACGTCCTTGACAGTCTTGTATTCACTTAGCTCTAGCCAGTAATTGGAAACAGCTGCTAGTTCTAAAAGTCTTTCTGTTTATCTCTTGTCTGAATTTTCTCACAATTGTAACAATCATTTGGGTTTCCCAGAATTACAGCTTGAGAGACCACTTTTTAGGCCACTTAAAAGACCACTTTATGGTCACTTTTCTTGAAAAGACCCTTTGTTCCCCTTTGGGGAGTTAACACCATCTTTCAGAAGTTAGGACAGCGTGCCCCTGCGAAGCTGCTGATATTTGCAAGGAGTCCCCCTCACACCTATCATCTGTGCTCACTGCACAAAAAATCTGTAGTGTTAAAGTCATCTGCATGGCTTAGCTGAAATAACTTTTTTTACTAAATATATATATAAATGCGTCCCGATGATTGTAATGACACAATAAATTTTGTATCCTTATACTGTACATGACAGTTTGATGCCTTGTTCAAGTTGTTTCGATTAAAAAAAATAAGTGCTCAAGCGCAGGCACGAGTAAGATACCATGTATGTGAAAATAAGAGCCAGAAAAAGATTGCTTTACTTCCTTAATTTTAATTCAATAATAATTAGAACTTTTCGGATGTGACTAGTGGTGCCTCCCAGTGATCTGTACTGGGGCTTCAGCCTTTCACTATATTAATGACTTAGATGCAGTAACAATGACTTAGATGAAGCAACAGAGAGCCAAATGTTCAAGTTGTCTGATGACACTAGGTTAGGTGGTACATTCAGTAGATTAGATAGAACTAGAAAGTTTCACAGGGACATTATTGGATAAGCGAGCAGGCAAAACTGTGGCAGATAAAGTTCAATGTGAGGCAGTGTGAGGTTGTCTACTTTGGACCTCAAAGATGGATCAGAGTATTTTCTAAAAAGCTAGGAACTGCCAAAGAACAGATAAATTTAGGGGCTAAGTACAGAAATTACTAAAAACTGGAAGAATGAAAAAGGCTAATGGAATGTTAGCCTTTATCTCAAAGAGGCTGGAATACAAAGGTGTGGAAGTTCTGCTAAAACTCCATAATCTCTGTTTAGATGTCATTTGATGTACTGTGTTCAGTTTAGGGCATCAAACCTCAGGAAAGATGTAATGGCCTTAAATGGGGGACAGCGCAGATTAACCAGAATGTTACCAGGCCTAAAAAAGTTAAATAATGAGGACAAGTTTCATAGATTAGACTGGTATTCCCTGAGTATAGAAGACCAAGGAAAAATCTAATTGAGGTGTTTAAGATAATTAAAGGATTTGATAGGATCGATAGAAGCTATATGCTCTGGTGGGGGACTGCAAAGGAACAGAAAGATAGAACCTGCTGGAAATACTCAGCAGGTCTGGCAGCATCGGTGGAGAGAGAAACAGAGTTGACGTTGCGAGTTGGATATGACTCTTCCTCAGAACAGGCTTGAGGGGTTGAATGTCCTCCTGCTATTCCAGTGTTCATAAGGATGGGGTTGTGGGATTGATAGTTTACAAATAGTAAACCAGACCTGATGTTGACCAAGTGTATTTGACTCTTTTGAAGTGTCGCCCTGTATGTCTTTTGATTTTAATGTTAAATTCAGTAGCCCTGCCAAGTGTAAGCATGGAAGCTGTTTAGATTATCATGTCTCAGTAAGAAATGTTTATAATTCAGTGGCTCTGATCTATTTGGTTCTTGTCTTTTAACATCCCTTCCACTTTGTTCAGGCTGTATACAGAAGTCAAGCAAGTGTTGCAGAACCTGAATTCCCCACGCTTTGTGTTTACAGAAGATGAAAAGGAGGCAGATATTCTTTACTTGTACCATCATTTCAAAGACTACAGGTCAGTGTCTCATCATGGGGAGGAGAATTTTCAACTCATTCTCTGGGGGTATTAATGTCACAACAATTTGGTTTTAATTGCATAAAAATGCATGCTGTAATTATTTCTGCTTTCTGCAGAATGGACTGACAAAAGGGACTGTGGTGCATTGAATTCTCATATCTGTCATGCCAACCCTTGGCCCAAGGTTTGAATACAACACTGGTTGATGGGGTACAAGTCTCCGTTCACATCATATATTCTTTCATGACCTTTTACAGAAAGACAGAGAGAAAAAAGAGGTTTCCTACCTCTGATAAGAGTCTTCACCTTTATTGAAAGGGAGCATTCCTCCATACGTGATAAGTTCCTGAGGGAATGTGGTTGGCTGGGGAGAGAATTAAGAGCACCTCTTTGAGTGGTTTTGCAATGGCAAGGCACTAACATCAGAGGAGCAGCAGATGACCTCTTGTTTTTTTCATCTGTAAGTCATAAGCTGTACCCCACGGATTCATATTGTTAAATGATAAATAAGAAAATTAGTGCAAGGAGGGAAAGGTTAGGAAGGAATGTGGTGTGGAGTAGGCTCCTGGAGGAAAAATAATAAAGATTCTATTGAAGTTAGGTAATATCTCTTTCCTTCTTCAATATACATGCTCCACATACAGTTGAAGATTGTAAAAATAGTATTGAACTAGGAAGAGGAAGGCTCTTGCAGGTGGAAAATGATCCTGACATGGATTGCTGGCAACTTTAGGCTGTGTTATGACCGAGGGGGGAGCAATGCACTGTCAATTCAGCCCCATCACTCCAGAGTTCGCAGCATATTATTAAAGTTTCCCCACCCAACTGGAAAACAGCCAAATTAAACGCCTCATGTAATCCTGCTCCGCCCTTGCCCCCCCCCACCAAGAATAAAACAGACCAAACCAGGTATCTTTAGACAACAACAAATTAACTATTTATTAAAACTAAATCTTAAACGCTATTAAGATAGCCCTATGTCTAAAGACCTTATAACTTCTTATTTTAACCCAACTCCCCCATTCACACACATTCAGAAATCAACAGATAACTTTTTTTAAATGATGTTTTTAAAAAATTAGTTTCTTAAGAATAAATAGATAACTGGATTATAAGTCTTTGTGGGTTACGTTCCTGATGGGTGAGGTATCCTAGTGTAAAAAACAATCAGATATCACTCGAAGTCTCCACGTGAATTTGATGAAACAGTCTTTTCGTGAAAGGTACACAAAGCCCTTCGGCTGCAGCTCCTCCATGTTGAACACCATTTGGAGGAAGCATGGAGGGTGGCAAGGGCACAAAATGTACTCTGGGTGGGGGACTTCAATATCCATCACCAAGAGTGGCTCGGTAGCACCACTACTGACTGAGCTGGCCGAGTACTAAAGGACATAGCTGCTAGACTGGGTCTGCGGCAGGTGGTGGGGGAACCAACACGAGGGAAAAACATATTTGACCTCGTCCTCACCAATCTGCCTGCTGCAGATGCTTCTGTCCATGACTGTATTGGTAGGAGTGACCACCGGACAGTCCTTGTGGAGATGAAGTCCCGCCTTCACATTGAGGATACCGTCCATCGTGTTGTGTGGCACTATCACCATGCTAAGTGGGATAGATTTCGAACAGATCTAGCAATGCAAAACTGGGCATCCATGAGGCGCTGTGGGCCATCAGCAGAATTGTACTCAACTACAATCTGTAACCTCATGGCCCGGCATATCCCCCACTCTACCATTACCATCAAGCTGGGAGACCAACCCTGGTTCAATGAAGAGTGCAGAAGGGCATTCCAGGAGCAGCACCAGGCATACCTCAAAATGAGGTGTCAACCTGGTGAAGCTACAACCCAGGACTACTTGCATGCCAAACTGCGTAAGCAGCATGCAATAGACAGAGCTAAGCGATCCCATAACCAGCGGATCAGATCTAAGGTCTGCAGTCTTGCCACATCCAGTCGTGAATGGTGGTGGACAATTAAACAACTAACTGGAGGAGGTGGCTCCACGAACATCCCCATCCTCAATGATGGGGGAGCCCAGCGCATCAGTGTGAAAGATAAGGCAGAAGCATTTGCAACAATCTTCAGCCAGAAGTGCCGAGTTGATGATCCATCTCGGCCTCCTGAAATGCCCAGCATTACAGATGCCAGACTTCAGCCAGTTCGATTCACTCAGCGTGATATCAAGAAACAACTGAAGGCACTGGATACTGCAAAGGCTATGGGTCTTGACAGTATTCCGGCAATAGTACTGAAGACCTGTGCTCCAGAACTTGCCACACCCCTAGCCAAGCTGTTCCAGTATAGCTACAACACTGGCATCTACCCGGCAATGTGGAAAATTGCCCAGATATGTCCTGTACACAAAAAGCAGGACAAGTCCAACCCGGCCAATTACCGCCCCATCAGTCTACTCTCAATCATCAGTAAAGTGATGGAAGGTGTCACCAATAGTGCCATCAAGCAGCACTTGCTGAGCAATAACCTGCTCAGTGATGCTCAGTTTGGGTTCCGCCAGGGCCACTCAGCACCTGACCTCATTACAGCCTTGGTTCAAACATGGATAAAAGAGCTGAACTCAAGAGGTGAGGTGAGAGTGACTGCCCTTGACATCAAGGCAGCATTTGACCAAGTATGGCATCAAGGAGCCCTAGCAAAACTGGAGTCAATGGGAATCAGGTGGAAAACTCTCTGCTGGTTGGAGTCATACCTAGTGCAAAGGAAGATGACTGTGGTTGTTGGAGGTCAATCATCTGAGCTCCAAGACATCACTGCAGGGGTTCCTCAGGATAGTGTCCTAGGCCCAACGATTTTCAACTGCTTCATCAATGACCTTCCTTCAATCATAAGGTCAGAAGTGGGGATGTTTACTGATGATTACACAATGTTCAACACCATTCGCAACTCCTCAAGTACTGAAGCAGTCCGTGTAGAAATACAGCAAGACCTGGACAATATCCAGACTTAGGCTGATAAGTGGCAAGTAACATTTACGCCACACAAGTGCCAAGCAATGACCATCTCCAACGAGAGAATGTAACCATCTCCCCTTGACATTCAATGGCATTAGCATCGCTGAATCCCCCACTATCAACATCCTAGGGGCTACCATTGACCAGAAACTGAACTGGAGTAGCCATATAAATACCGTGGCTACAAGAGCAGTTCAGAGGCTAGGAATCCTGCGGCGAGTAACTCACCTCCTGACTCCCCAAAGCCTGTCCACCATCTACAAAGCCCAAGTCAGGAGTGTGATGGAATACTCTCCACTTACCTGGATGGGTGCAGCTCCATCAACACTCAAGCTCGACACCATCCAGAACAAAGCAGTCCGCTTGATTGGCACACCATCCACAAACATTCCCTCCCTCCACCACTGATGCACAGTGGCAGCAGTGTGTGCCATCTGCAAGATGCACTACAGCAATGCACCAAGGCTCCTTCGACAGCACCTTCCAAACCCGCAACCGCTACCACCTCTAAAGGCAAGGGCAGCAGATGCATGGGAACATCACCACCTACAAATTCCCGTCCAAGTCACGCACCATCCTGACCTGGAACTATATTGCCGTTCCTCACTGACGCTGGGTCAAAATCCTGAAACTCCCTTCCTAACAGCACTGTGGGTGTACCTACTTCACATGGACTGCAGCAGTTCAAGAAGGCAGCTCACCACCACCTTCTCAAGGGCAATTAGGGATGGGTAATGAATGCTGGCATAGCCAGTGACGCCCACGTCACATGAATGAATGGAAAAAAAAGTAAAGAAAAAGGAATTTTGCTACCTCCGGCAATATGAATGTTCTCTTCAAAAGAGATTTTTTTCTCCTTGGGCAATTAACACAGCCTGTGGCTCATTGTAGAATTTCTGCTGACAGAATTCTCTTCTTTCAAAGCAAGCATATGTCGCTGGTTCCTCTCAAAACTGGTTTTAGCTGTTTTTTACACATTTAAATTGAAACATTACATCATGTGACCTCTCCTGCTGTTGCCTAGGTAACAGGTGCAGCTGTGGCACATTGTGTGCCTCTGTTTAAAAACCATGTATTATTTTAAAACTGAGTCTTAAAGGTGCACTGCCCCAATCAGAGAAGAAAAAAACAGTTCCGTGACAGCTGTAAATCATAGTATTTGGTAAAGGTAAGTGGATTGCTCAAAGTACTATAGAGCACAGCCTGGCTACCTGACCCAAACAAACCCGAATACATTTGTTGGGTTCGGGTCGGGTCTATATTCTGTGTCAGCATTCGGGGTCGGGTCGGGCTGGACTGTACTGTTTTAGCTTTAGCAGTCTTGGTGCCACTTGTCATGTCTGCTTATGTGAAAACCCCAATATAAATACACATTATGTATTAAAACTTAAGTGTGACATTTTTAAACCAAACTTTTCACTGTTATGATTTTTAAAAAATTAAAATGTGGGAACACATGTTTTATGTTTCCAGACTGGTTTTAAGTCTGGACATTTTTGTGAATTACGTTTCTAAGGCAATTGTGTTTAAAATGACTTGAGTATGAAATTTAATAACACAAGTTAGAGGCTGCCTTCTCTGCCCAAACGAAACCCAGGAGTAGATTGTAAGGTCCATTCATATTTCAGTTATAATGGCTGCCAAAATGGTATGAAATTTACTGGATTTTTAAAAAAAAATTATTTTATTTGTTTTTTATTTAGAGATACAGCACTGAAACAGGCCCTTCGGCCCACCGAGTCTGTGCCGACCATCTACCACCCATTTATACTAATCCTACATTAATCCCATATTTAGTTTAGTTTAGAGATGCAGCACTGAAACAGGCCCTTCGGTCACCGAGTCTGTGCCGACCATCAACCACCCATTTATACTAATCCTACACTAATCCCATATTCCTACCACATCCCCACCTGTCCCTATATTTCCCTACCACCTATCTATACTAGGGGCAATTTATAATGGCCAATTTACCTATCAACCTGCAAGTCTTTGGTATGTGGGAGGAAACTGGAGCACCCGGAGGAAACCCACGTAGACACAGGGAGAACTTGCAAACTCCACACAGGCAGTACCCAGAGTTGAACCCGGGTCGCTGTAGCTGTGAGGCTGCGGTGCTAACCACTGCGCCACTGTGCCGCCCTTAATTTGATAATTGAGTAACAATTGAGTAATTTGAGTAACAGTCATATCGGTTAAGATTGGCCTCTGAAGGAATACTCATGTCTCATTTTATACATAATGCTTAAAATATAATTTATGAACTTGTTTGTTTTAACGTTGCAAGTACAGACTTGGAAAAATAGCTGTAATGCCCTGCCCAGACCACCCTGGTTGTATGCATGTTGATGATTTCTCTTAACTTAAAAAAAAACATTTTTAAGAATTAGATTTACCCAGTTATTGAAAGAGGACAAAAAAAAAGTCAATGATGGAATTGTTTATGCAGAAAATCATGTAACTGTTGTGTGATGTACATCTGGGAAGCTGCCACATTATGATTGAAAGCGAGTGCCATTGACTACATCAATGCGTCTTGTGTATAAAGTCCACTAGGAATTATGAGTTAAGCCAAAACACAGGATCCAATGTAATTAATTCTTATTACTGATTTGGTGGGAGATTAATTTATACTCAAATTATCTTAGTTTTGATAATCCAATGTTTCAAATGCAAATATTAAAAATGAAAATGCATAGAACCAATATTTATTGTATCTAGTCTAGACATTAATTGGCATTGTTTACACTTTTTATTCGTATATATGGGATGGGGGCGGGGTGTGGTGAGGGGGGGGTGTTGAATAATCACCACTGGTCATCCAAGTATAAATTCCAAATCTTCCATAGTAATGAATTAAAACATCCTGACATATTAATCTGCCGTTACAGTCTACATTAGTCAAGCTAATAACTTGTGTTCCTTGAATGAAGTATTCTCTGATCCTAAAGGGCTGGTGTTCTGTTCCATGGGAATGAATAGAGAGTTGGCTATCTCTTCACTTGCACTCCTAACTTGTGCCTTGGAAACGATGGATAGGCTTTTGCGGGTCAGGAGGTGAGTTGCTCACCACAGAATTTCCAGCCTCTGACCTGCTCTTGTAGCCATAGTGTTTATGTGGCTGGTCCAGTTAAGTTTCTGGTCACTGCTAATCCTGTAGATGTTGATGATGGGGGGGATTGAACAATGTTAATGCCATAGAATGTGAAGGGAAATCGTTAGATTCTCTCTTGTTGGAGATGGTCGTTGTCTGCGACTTGTGTGGCACAAATGCTACTTGCCGCTGATCAGCCCAAGCCTGAATGTTGTCCACATCTTTCTACCTCATTTTCTGAGGAGTCAGGAATGGTACTGAACACTGTGCAATACTCAGTGAACATCCTCATATCTGACATTGATTGAAATAATATGAGCACAGGCAGGGCCAGAGGCAATTAAAATTCCATCAGTAAAATAATCAATTAAAAGCTATAAAGATGGCAGGGCAGGTGTTGTGTGGTGGCTGCAGAATGTGGGAACTCGAACACCTGTGAGATTCAAGGAGCAAACATCTGCAGTAATTGTCTGCAGCTGGAAGAACTTCGGCTCCGTGTCATTGAGCTGGAGGCAGACGCTGTGACACATCAGGGAGGGGGAAAGTTACCTGGACACTTTGTTTCAGGAGGTGGTCACACCCCTTAGGATAGGGTCGTTTGATTTGGTCCATGGTCAGGGACAGGAGGGTGTGACTGTGCGTGAAACAGGTATGGGGATCAAGAAGGTAGGAGTGGAGGAGCTTTAGCCCATGCAATTTTCCAACAGGTTCAAGGTTCTTGTGGCCTGCATGGATGAAAGTGGGAACTGTAATGTGGGTGAGCGAACTGACCATAGTACAGGAAGCCATTCAAGTGGGGGGAGTTAATAGGAATGTAGTAGTAGTAGGGGACAGTATGATCAGAGGGATAGACACCATTCTCTGCAGCTGAGATTGAGAGCCCAGGAGGTTGTGTTGCCTGCCCGGTGCCAGGGTTCTGGACATCTGCTTGGGGCTGGAGATGAACTTGCAATGGAAAGGGGAGGATCCAGTTGTTATGGTCCACATAGGTACCAATGACATAGATAGGACTAGGAAAGAGGTTCTGCTTAGACAATATGAGCATTTAGGGGCTAAATTAAAAAGCAGAACCTCAAAGGTGGTAATCTCTGGATTATTACCAGAACCATGAGCAAATTGGAGTTGGGTAAATAAGATTAGAGAGTTAAATGCATGGCTAAAAGATTGGCATGAGAAAAGTGTTTTGATTCACGGAGCACTGGCACCAGTAGTGGGGAAAGTGGGAGCTGTACCATTGGAATGGTCTTCATCTGAACCATGCTGGGACCAGTGTTCTGGCGAGTAGTATAACTCGGGCAGTAGAGAAGGCTTTAAAATAAGTAGTGGGGGCGAGGGATCAAGTGAAGGAAGATGTGGTAAGGCCAGAGAGCAAGGTAGCAATAAGGGTAGTGATAATCAGAGTGTGTCAGGAAGGGACAGTGCGCACAAACCTAAGAATGCACCAGCAGATAAGGCTCGAGGTTGCAAATATAATCAGACAGAATTAAAGGCACTCTAAATGCACACAACATTCATAACAAAGTAGATGAATTGAAGGCACAAATGGAAGTAAACAGGTATGATCTAATTGCCATTATGGAGCCTTGGCTGCAGGGTGACCAAGGCTAGGAACTGAATGTTCAAAGGTACTTGGAAGGATAGGCAAAAGGAAAAGGAGATGGTGTAGCACTATTAATAAAGGATGAGATTAGTACATTAGTGAGAGAGGATCTTAGATTGGTAGATCAAGATGTAGAATCAGTTTGGGTGGAGCTAAGAAACAGCAAGGGGCAGCAAACATTGGGAGTTGTTGTTTCTAGGCCACCAAACAGTAGTGGTAATGTAGGGCATGGTATAAATCAAGAAATTAGAAGTGCATGTAACAAGGGTAATACAGTAATCATGGATTTCAATCTACGTATACACTGGGCAAACTTAATTAGCGCTAATGCTGTGGAGGGCAAATTAATGGACTGTATACAAGATGGTTTTCCAGAACAGTATGAGGAATCAACCAGAGAATGGGCAATTTTAGATCTGGTATTGTGCAATGAGAAAGGGCTAATTAATAATCTCTTTGTAAAGGAGCCTCAAGGGAAGAGTGACCATAATATAATAGAATTTAGCATGAAGTTTGGAAGTGATGTAGTTCAATCCGAAACTAGGGACTTAAATGTAAGTAAAGGAAACTATGCAGGTATGAGGGGAAAATTGGCTGTGGTAGTTTGGGAAATTATATTAAAAGGTATGACGGTAGACAGACAATGGCTCGCATTTAAAGCATTAATACAGGGTTTACAACAAATTTACATTCCTTTTGAGGTGCAAAAACCAGCAGGAAAGGTGATCCAACCATCAGTCCCATTAATTTCTCCAGTACTACTTTGTTACTAATACTAATTTCATTCAATTCCTCATTCACACTAGTCCCTTGGTTCTCTAGCATTCCTAGATTGCTTTTTGTACCTTCCTCTGTAAAGACAGATACAAAGTATTTGTTTAGTTGCTCTGTCATTTCCCTATTGCCCATTATAAATTCTCCCATCTCTGCCTGTAATGGGCCCACATTTGTCTTTGCTAATCTTTTCCTTTTTACATATCTATAAAAGCTTTTACAGAGCTGTTAGTTTGACATCAGTAGTCGGGAAAATGCTAGAATCTATAATGAAGGAGATGTGATAATTGGACAGTTAGGAAATGATGGTAGGATTGGGCAGAGTCAACATGGATTGTGACTAGCAGAACAGATACGGGGGAACCAGTGGATGTGGTGTATTTGAATTTTCAGAATGCTTTTGATAAGGTACCACACAGGAGGTTAGGAAGCAAAATTTAGAGCACATTGTATTGAGAATTGGTTAACGCACAGAAAACAGAGAGTAGAAATAAACGGTTCATTCTCAAGTTGGCAGGCTGTGACTAGTGGGGTACTGCAAGGATCAGTCTTTGGGCCCCAGCTGTGCTCAATCTCTATCAATGATTTGGATGTGGGGACCAAATGTAATATTTCCAAAGTTTGCTGAGGACACAAAACTAGGTGGGAATGAGAGTTGTGAGGAGGATGCAAAGAGACTTCAAGGGGATTTAGACAGGACAAGTGAGTGGGCAAGAACATGGCAGATGGAATATAATGTGGAAAAATGTGAAGTTATCCACTTTGGTAGGAAAACAGAAATACAGGGTATTTTTTAAATGGTGAGAGGTTGGGAAGTGTTGATGTCCAAAGAGACCTGGGTGTCCTTGTTCATAAGTCGCTGAAAGCTAACCTGCAAGTGCAGCAAGCAATTCTGAAGGCAAATTGTACATTGGCCTTTATTGCAAGAGGATTTGAGTGCAGAGTAAAGACGTCATACTGCTTTTGGTGCATGAGGTGAGAGCGTTAGATAACATTGCCAAGGTGCCCAGAATACTGGGAGAGATAGATAGCACTAGAGTAGGGAAGTTATTAGGTGGGTTCAGAGTAAGGGAGGAAGTAATAAAGTCTAAATCATGGTTACTGTGCATGTATGTGAATACACTGAGTGTAATTAATAAGATTGGTGAGTTACAGGCACAGATTGACATGGGAATATGATGATGTGGCTATAACAGACCTGGCTCAAAGAATGGCCGGACTGGGTGTTAAATATTCCTGGACACCTTGTATCCAGGAAAGATATGAAAGGAAGAAAAGGGGGAAGAGTGGTAGTACTGATTAAGGAGAGTATTACAGTGCTTGAGAGAGAGGATATCCCAGAGGGGCAAAGGACAGAATCTATTTGGCTAGAGCTAAGGAACAAAAAAGGTCAGTTAGATTGCTCGGTGTAGTCTGCAGGCCGTCAACTAGTGGAAAGGATGTAGAGGAACAAATTTGCAAGAAAATTACAGAAAGGTGCAAGAATTATGAGTAGTTATAATGGGGACTTTAATTATCTGAATATAGACTAGAATAGTAGTAGTGGAAAGAGTAGAGAGGGGCAAGAGTGCCTCGAGTATGTTCAGGAAAATTTTCTACAGCAGTGTGTTACCAGTCCAATGAGAAGGGAGTTACTGCTGGACCTGGTTGTGGGAATGAGGTGGGCCAAGTGGATCAAGTGTCAGTCGGAGAACATTTAGGGGACAGTGATCACATTGTATCATAAGGTTTAAGTTGGCTATGTGAAGGGACAAAGAAAAATCTAGAGTAAGAATAATGAACTGGGGGAAAGCCAACTTCAGTGGGGTAAGAATGGATCTGGGCTGAATAAATCTGAATCAAAGGTTGGCAGGACAAACAATTATTGAACAATGGGCTACCTTCAAAGAAGAGATGATTCAGGCACAGTCAAGGTATGTTTCTTTGAAGGGGAAAGGTAGGGCAAACAAATCCAGAGCTCCCTGGATGGCAGGAGATAGAGATGAAAATGAAGAAGAAAAAGTGTGCTTATGACAGATGTCAGGTAGATAATACAATAGAGAACCAGGCTAAATATAGAAGGCTCAGCGTGCACGCGAAAAGGCAAATAAGATAAGTAAAGAGAGAGAGCACGAAAAGAGACTGCCAGCTAACACAAAAGGGAATCCCAAATCTTCTATAGGCATATGAATAGTAAAAGGGTGGTAAAAGGTGGAGTAGGGCTGATTATGGACCAAAAAAGGGAATTATGCATGGAGGCAGGGGGAATAGCTGAGGTATTAATACTTTGCATCTGTCTTTACCAAGGAAGATAATGCTACCCAGGCCATGGTGAAAGAGGAGATAATACACTAGAAGGATTTAAAATTGATGAGGTATTAAATAGGCTGTCTATACTTAAAGTTGATAAAGCGCTAGGAGCAAATGAGATGCATCCTAGGATACTGAAGGAAGTGGGAGTGGCAATTGCAGAGACACTGGCCATAATTTTCCATTCTTCTTTAGACTTTGGTTTTGCCAGAGGACTGGAGAATTGCAAATGTTATATCCTTGTTCAAAAAAGGATGTAAGGATAAGCCCAGCAAGTCAGTTTAACTTCAGTGGTGGGGAAACTTCTAGAAACAATAATTCAGGACAAAATGAATAGTCACAAGGACAAATATGGGTTATTAAAGAAAGCCAGCGTGGATTTGTTAAGGGAAAATCATGCTTAACTAACTTGCAGGAGTTTTTTGAAGGGGTAACCAAAAGGATTGATGAGGGCAATGCTTTTGATGTGAAATACATGGACTTTCAAAAGGCATTTGATACAGTGTCACACAGCAGACTTGTGAGCAATGTTATAGCTCATGGAATGAAAGGGACAGTAGCAACATGGATGCAAAATTGGTTGAGTGACAGGAAACAGTAATAGTTACTTGATGTTTTTCGGGCTGGAGGAAGGTTTGTAGTGGAGTTCCCTAGGTGTCAGTCCTGGAACCCATGTTCTTCCTGATATATTAATGACCTAGACTTTGGTGTAGAGGGTTCGATTCAAAATTTGCAGATGTTTCGAAACTTGGAAGCATTGTGAACTGTGAGGAGGATAGTATAGAACTTCAAAAGGACATAGACAAGCTGGTGGAATGGGCAGACAAGTGGCAGATGAAGTCCAATTCGGAGATTCACTTTGGTAGGAAGAACGTGAGCGACAATATAAAATAAAGGGTACAATTCTAATGGTGCAGGAATAGAGGGACCTGGGTGTGTATGTGCGCATGACATTGAAGGTGGTAGGACTGATTGAGAGAGCGGTTAGTAAAGAATACAGTATCCTAGGCTTTATTAATAGGGGCGTAGAGTACAAGAGCATGGAACTAGTTTGGCCTCAGCTGGAGTATTGCATCCAGTCTGGGTGCCACATTTACGGAAAGATGTGAAGGCATTGGTGAGAGTGCAGAAAAGATTCAAGAGAATGGTTCCAAGGATGAGGAACTTCATTTACCAAGATAAATTGGAGAAGCTGGGACTGTTTTCCTCTGAAAAGAGAAGGCTGATAGGAGATTTGATGGAGGTATTCAAAATCATGAGGGGTCGAGACAGAGTAGATAGGGAGAAATTGTTCCCAATCATGAAAGGATCAAGAACAGGAGGGCACAGATTTAGGGTAATTGGCAAAATGAGGAGAAGCTTTTTCATGCAATGAGTGGTTAGGATCTGGAATGCACTGACAGAGAATGAGGTGGAGGCAGATGCAATCGAGGCATTCGAAAGGGAATTAGATAGTTACCTGAAAAGGAAGAGTGTACAGGGTTATGGGGGGGAAGGCAGGGTGAATTGCTCACTCGGAGAACTGGTGCAAGCACGATGGGCCAAATGGCCGCCTTCTGTGCTGTAACAATTCTGTGACACTGTGACCTGTATAGAGCCTTGGCGAGATCACACCTGGGGGTATTATGTCCAGTTTTGGTCTCCTTATTTAAGGAAGGATATGCTTGCCAAAGAGGGAGTGCAATGAAGATTCACCAGACTGATCCCTGGGATGGTTGGATTGTCCTATGAGGAGAGATTGAGGAGACTGGGCCTAGAAGAATGAGAGGTGATCTCATTGAAGCATACAAAATTCTTACAGGGCTTGATAGGGTAGATGCAGGAAGGATATTTCTGCTGGCAAGGAGGCCTAGAGCTAGGGGACACAGTCTCCGAATAAGAGGTAGGCCATTTAGGACTGAGATGAGGAGGAATCTCTACACTCAAAGGGTGGTGAATCTTTGGAATTCTCCTCCTTCCCCCCCCCCCCCCCCCCGCGCACCCCCCCAGAGGGCTGTGCAGGCTGAATCGTTGAATATGTTCAAGACGGAGATTGGTAGGTTACTAGATATTTAAGGTATCGAGGGATATGGGGATAATGTGGGAAAATGGCATTGAGGTAGAAGATCAGCCATGCTCTAGCTGAATGGTGAAGCAGGCTCGAGGGACTAAATGGCCTACTCCTCCCTTTTCCTATGTTCCTATAAACCAGTCTTGTAACTCTACTGGAACATCTTGGGCGGGGTGCAGCTTGTTCTGGAGCACAAGTCTTCAGCACTACAGCTGGGAGGTTATCAGCACCCATATTTACTGTGTCCAGTGTGCTCAGCTGTTTCTTTATCAGTGGAGTGAATCGAATTGGGTGAAGACTGGCATCAATGATCTGGGGACCTCAGGAGGAGGCCCGGATGGATCATTAATTCGGCACTTCCGGAAAAAAATGGTTGCAAACATTTCAGCCCTGTCTTTTGCATGGATGTGTTGGCTCCGCCATCATTCAGGTTGGGGATGGGAAGTGCCTTAACCTCAGGGCGTCTGGCAGTATTTCGTATTAATTGGATTACTTTTTTGAGATGCAGTCACTGTTATGTATGCAAACAAATGACTTGTATTACTGCCGCATGCACCAATGGTGTGCTTGGTTTCAGCTGAAGGTTGGCTAATGATTTAAGGTAAGGTAGTGTTTGCAGACAACACACCCACTAGATGGCACAGTACTAGCACATGCGCAAAAGCAGCCTCTTCCACTGAACCAACCCACTGTCTGTGATGTTTCAGGCAACTCCCAGGATTAAAGATGGTGCTGCTCAATTTATCGAACAAAAAACAAATGCAACCCGAAAATCTTCTCAATGGCTGCCATCGCCGCCTTCATCCCACCCCCCAACAGTCTCCCATTCCCTTCTGCCATTGCACTTCTCTTTGCAGCTCCCTCCTGCACCCATATTCTCACTGCCTGCTCCTTGCTGCCTTCTCTTTAGCACACTTGTTCCAGACCTCATCACTGCTCCCCCCACCCTTGCCCGCACCCCCCCCCCACTCTCCAACCATTTGCTTCCTCCTGCCCCCAGCTGCTAGCTCCAGGCCGCGCCACTTCACTCCTCTTGGCCACTTGCTCCCACGTTTGATCGTTCTCCACACGCCGCCTGAAGAAGCAAGGCGGCCGCTCGCCTCTTCCCTCCTGGCCACTTGCTCCTCACCTCTACACTTTGATCGCTCGCTTCCTGCTTCCCACCCCTGCCCCCGGCTGCCACTTCCCTCCTTGGCCACTCGCTCCCACGTCGCCCCGTCACCCCTCGGTCAGTCGCTTCCTACCTTGCTGCTTCGGTGGCGCAGCGGGCAGTGATTGGCCAAGAGGCGGAAGTGGTGAGGCGTGTGGCGAACGGCCGAGGGGGAAGCGGAGAGGAAGGGAAGCGAGCGACTGAGGGAAGGCAGTGACGAGGCGGGGAGTGAGCGGCCGAGGGAAGGCAGCAGGAAATTGAAAGTAGCAATTGAAGCAGGGATGGTGGGAGGGAGCAGGGTACTGTTCAGGGGAATGGAGGCGGCGAACGCAGCTATTTAGTGAGGACGTCATTGGGGTGGCAAATGGATTCCAAGCCACAGAACTGTGAGGTAATGCGTTTGGGAAGGCTAACAAGGCAAGGGCTACACAATAAATGGTAGGATATTGAGAATTATAAAGGAACAGAGGGACCTTGGAGTGCATGTCCACTGATCCCCGAAGGTGGCTGGACAGGTAGGTAAAGTTGATCAAGAAGGCAAACAGGGTACTTGCCTTTATTGGCCCAGGCACAGAATATAAGAGCCAGATCAAAAGTTTCAGTTTCTCCTGTAGTCATAGAGAAACCAAGTGAAGTTAAAGAAACAACAATTACAGGAACAAGTTCCAGGAATATTTCCTTCGCATGTAGTAACCCGGGCAGTGGCTAAACAAGTTCCATTGTCGGAGGTAAAATTGGCACCACAGACAGATGGCCGAACATCTGAAACTTTCCTTGAGGATTTAGATAATCCAAATGAGATGTTTAACAAATCTTCTTTAATCACAACACAACAAGCTGATCCAGAGTTACATAAATTAGCACAGTCAGCTCTGACAGAAGCGGAAGCAAAAGGAGTTCCAGAAAGCTATTCTATTGAAGACTGGATTCTGATGAGGAAATGGAGACCACCTCATAGGCCTGTGTTCGACAGGTAGTGGTATCACCTAAAAATATTGCCGGGAATTACTAAGGTTAGCACATGACATTCCACTAACAGGACATACGGGGATCCGGAAAACCAAATCACTTATAAGTCAGCATTATTACTGGCCAGGTCTTACAAAGGACATGTTACAGTTTTGTAAAATGGTGGGAAAATTGCAACCTGCCATAAAACCGGTACCTCTAATTCCCATACCAGTTTTTGAGGAACCAGTTGGTAGACTGTGTAGGATCCTTGCCAAAAACAAAAGCGGTATATCAATATATACTCACTATCATGGATATGGCTACTCGATTTCCAGTGACCATTCCCTTGAGGGCAATTATTGCTAAGGTAGTAGTAGAGAAGTTGACCCAATTCATCACAAGGTATGGATTACCACTTGAAGTTCAATCGGATCAAGGTTCTAATTTTATGTTTAAGATATTGAAGGAAATCATGGGTAATTTGGGTATCAAACAGTTAAAATCTTCAGCATATCGCCCACAGACACAGGGAGCTTTAGAAAGGTACCATCAGACTCTCAAAACAATGATTAGAGCATACTGTCGTGAATATCCCCATGATTGGGATAAAGGGCTAGACTTTTATTTGCTACAAGAGATTCACAGAGTCTGCAGGTTTTAGTCCTTAAGAATTGGTTCACGGACATGAGATAGATCCTCTAAATCTAATCAAAGGCAAGTTTTTAGAGCAGAGAGATGAATCTTCTGTACTAGACTATGTATCTGTGTTCCGAGAAGGCTCACAAAGGCTTGCAGTGTGCCTCAGGAACACCTTAAAGCATCCCAAACCTCGATGAGAAAATGGGCAGACAAGAACGCAAAGACTTGAACAGGGGATGAAGTATTAGTATAATTACCTTTACAGGGTGAGCCATTAAAAGCACAGTTCAATGGTCCATATAAAGTGGTCAATCATTTGATTGACATCCCAGATCACCAGATAAAGAGTCGGCTGTGTCATATCAGTATGTTAAAGCAATATTATTGCAACGAGGAGGACAAGCAAGTACAGGTATGTTAGGTAAAATGGACAGTTAAGAATGAAAGGGATAGTGAGGATAATGCAGAAGGAAGCCTAGACAATTCTTAAATTGACCCTCCTACCATTCAGTTAGCTAAAACAGAGTGGTTAGGAAAATTGGACCACATGCTTTCGTACTTAGATGCAGATCAGCTAAAAGACCTAACAAGGCTACTCACAGCATCTGAAAGAGTCTTTAGGGATAAGCCAGGATGTATAACCTTAGCCATACATGATGTGGATGTAGGGGAATCCGTTCCTATAAAACAGCATCCTTACCGCTTACAAACAGGCCCAAGTAAAAGCAGAAATCCAATACATGCTGGAAAACAACTTAATTGAACCTAGTCGAAGCAGCTGGAGCTCACCAACAGTATTCATACCTAAACTTGATGGACTTTGCATAGATTACAGAAAAGTCAATGCAGTAACAAAGGCAGATTCCAACCCAGTTCCTCACTTGGAACTTGTATTGACAGAGTGGGTAGTGCCATATTTCTTACAAAGATAGATTTGTTAAAGGGGTACTGGCAAGTTTCTTTAATACCCCAAGCTAAAGAAATATCAGCTTTCGTCACACCAGACAGTCTTTGCCAGTGCCGAGTGATGCCACTTGGGCAAAAAAATGCCTCAGCAACCTTTCAAAGACTAATGAATCAAGTGGTAGCCAGTGTTCCCAACTGTGTAGTGTATTTTGATGTGCTAGTTATACAGTAAAACTTGAAAGGAACACTTAAAACAGCTAGAAACTCTGTTTAAAAAAAATTACAAGCAGCTGATTTAGTAGTAAATCTGGCAAAAGCGAATTCGCAAAAGAGTGACCTACCTTGGGCATATAGTGAGGCAAGGGCAAGTGTTGCTAAGAACAGCAGAAGTACAAGCCTTGGGGGTGTTCCCTGTCCCTAAGACTAAGTGTGAAATCATGAGGTTTTTGGGGATGTGTGGTTTCTACAGAAAGTTTGTTCCAAATTTCAGTACTGTAGCTGCTCCACTAACAGATTTGCTACAGAAAAAGAAAACCAAGGTAGTGTGGTCAGGTAAATGTCAGGCATCATTTGGAAAGCTAATGGCAATTTTGACTAATGAACCAGTGTTGGCTGCTCCAAATTTTACTAAGTCCTTCAAGGTAGCGATTAATGCTAGTGACCTGGGGGTCGGTGCAGTCCCACTACAAGATGACGAATCAGGCATAGAAAAACCAGTGGGATACTTTTCAAAAAAAACTGAATCGTCACCAAAAAAGTATTCCACTGTGGAAAAAGAAATGTTAGGCCTATTGTTGGCTCTTAAGCATTTTGAAGTATATGTCCGCCACAACTACAGAGCAACACTGATATATACTGACCATAATCCATTAACCTTTGTAGAAAAATTTAAAACTCAAAATGCTAGAATATTCCATGGAGTTTATTGTTTCAGCCTTATCATTTAAAGATTGTACACATTTCGGGATAAAACAATGTGATCGCAGATGCTTTGACATGACTTTAACTTTGTTGGATTACATGAGTAAAGATGATGCAAAGCAAATTTGTATTAACTACCAGTAGAGTGAATGGGGGCATGAGTGCAAAAATGTGTTTGAAATGTTTTCAACTTCTGTTTTTTTCTTCACATTGTAATGAAACTCATTCAAAAATGGCATTTCATTTTGCCAAGGGCGGAGGTGTTACAAGGTTTTTATTTTGTATTAAAAACTTAAGATTGTATGTTTTTAAAAAAACAAACAGGATTTCAGTGGACATTAAGGCAACTGCAAATTGCTGAAAATTTTGCGATGTTTTGAAAGGAAGTTCAAAACAAAAGCTGAACTTTATGGGTGCTTTGAAAGAAAGTTGCACTTGCAGATAAGGACAGGAAAGCAGGCAATTAAGGAAACGAGCAAGGGGTTTGACCTTCCTCAGAGCAGTTTTTGAATGACAAGGGAGACTCTCTGCCTGGACATGTGACCATGTTCAGGAAGTTTGCTTTCACTTTGGACCCTTTAAAAAGCCAGTGACTTTGACAAAGAGCAGCTTTGAAATTTGACTTTGACCTGCCTGGAGCAGAGGAAGACCCAGAGAAAGTGTTGCCTCTCTCTCTCTAAAGGAATCCTGCATCTCTTGAAGAAACCCTGTATTTGAAAAGTGGCATATTCTTATTGCCTCCTGTCTCTGAAGAATCCCTGCATCCAGTGTGCCTCTTGTTTTTAAGAAATCCTGGAATCTGAAGAAATCTTCAACTGCTAAACTACTGCTGTAAGACCGAAGCAGACCTGTTGCTACACTACTGCTGAAAGACCTATGTGACGCCTGCTACAGCCAAATTGCTTGAACGCTTAGCCACTGTTCATCAATGTCGCCTGGAGAGACTTCGAGTGGCATCTGACTATTCGACTCTGGGACACCTCACCAAACCAAAGAATTTCCTACCAGAACGTGACGACAATGATGTATTTTATTATTCTATTCTTAAGAAACTGTTGTAAACCAAAAAATCCTTCCCTCCCACCCCCCCCCCCCACCCCTGTTAACTGTGTGTGTGTGTGTGTGTGTGTGTGTGTGTGTGTGTGTGGGTGTGGGTGTTGTTGTTGTTGTTTTCCAAAACACTCAATATTATCTTTGTCCAAACAAAGATTTTACCTTGCAGCTTTTTAAAATACTTTGGAAAACCAGCAGAACAAGTATTTACAGGTAAAGGCTGATGTTGGGCTGACTGTATCCCACAAATGGAGTCTGAGAAATGTTTTACTCTGCAGATGTTCAGACTGTGCTATCTTCCTTCAGCAAACAGATGCATGCCAGTGGACAAAAATAACAAAGAGGATTTTGTTTCTGTGCCCGGCAACCTGTCATTTTCTGTCTATGAATGGGGGAAGAGAAGCTTGGAATCTCCAGCTCTCGCGCTCTCAGGTGAAAATGGGATTGATTTCTAGTGTAATAAAAACAGTGTGCTGCAAATACTCAGCAGGTCTGGCAGCATTGTTGAAATGTTAACTCTGTTTCTCCACAGATGTGCCAGACCTGCTGAATATTTCGAGCACTCCGTTTTAATTTCAGATTTCCAGCATCTGCAGTATTTTGCATTTATTTTGGTTTTTAGTGTTATGTCCCCTTCAGTCAGCTTGCCAGGACTTGACATTAAGACATCACACATGAGTAGTAGTCACTTGGGTGAGATACCTGAAGGCAACCACTGCCAGTTGAACTGTTCTCCAGTAATGGAGTTAAACAATAAAGCAGGGGAGATGCTGGAAGAGATGGAGGGAGAAAATGATCTGTTGGCCCACAAATATACAGCTGTATTGCAATTATCGTAAAGGAGAAAGATCAATGTGGTCCCCAATTACTTGGCAACTAAAGATTTTTTTTTTAAAACTGCCAACCTTTTATTTTCTTCAGTGATTGTAAATTTTTCAAACTGGAGGTTGTTCATACTCTGACACCAACCTTAAAACTGGAGCTTCCTCTATACGAAGTAGATGACTTGCTGCTTGGTTGAGAACTCTCCTTTTACCCTTTTTTTTTGTACATTTGTGTTCAACATTTGTAGGACTCTAAGTGAGCAGAGGCCCCACGTCATGGTTAATCAGTTTCCTTGCGAGAATCTGTTAACGATAAAGGATTGCTTGGCTGCCGTGGCAAGGCGAGCTGGAGGAACGAATGGCCCAAGGTGGCTGCCCCTTACCTACAACCTTTGCACAGAGCTACCTCAGTTTATTAGCTGCTATCAACAACGTGAAGACAGGTAGGCAATGCGCAAGACTTTTTAAAAAAATTTTAATTTACAACAGTGATGGTAAGGATGTAGATAACTCACGGTTTATCGCTGTTACCTGAGCCTTAAATTAGATTCTTTCTCAAATTCACAGTCGAATTATAATTTAAAGAAAAAAATCTTACAACTAATAAGACATTTATACTGTTTCAGGAGGCTACTAATTTTGTTTACCCTGCAGTCTCTGTATTCAGTTCTAATGGTGACTGGTTGTGATGACCAATCTGATCCTGGTCTTGTTGTGTTATCTGTTTTCCTGAAGACACTGTCTGCCATTTATTTTATGACTTTGTGAAGGTGGGCTTCTTCTTCCATTTTGACCCTTTATGTAATTTTTAAAAACAGGCAAAATACTGAAGTTTTCATATTTGTCACTCACTGCAGTATGCACAATGTCCAAGGGGATTCCCATTTTTCCCTTCCTAACCCAGAATCATTGCAGCCAATTTTTGCAAGTCCTGCTGGTAGCTAAGTTGAGATCAATTAACTCAGCAAGTTGAATCTGGGGCCATCTTTTGTGTATAACCAAATGCTTCAGAGTGTATTAGTTGATTTATGGCATTGGAAGAGCTAACTCTGATCTTTATATGTCCTCGGGATAACCTTTGCCCGGCAACTCCATTGGGGATTGCAATGTGCGGTGTGGAACTAGCCATATAGACCCAGTTTCATCACTGATCCATGCTGAAATAATTGATCTTGGTAAGAAAAAGTAATGAGGGTTCTCCATACTGTGATTTGTGCTGGTAAGTGTGCATATGTGGACAACTGCTCCGGGCAAGATCAAGCTCCTTTGTGATTCCTGTCCCTCTTCCCTCCCCTCCCCGCACCCTGCCAGTGGTCTAATAGATTGCTGACACCCACTGTTCCAAGTTGACATATCAAAATGATCACTTGGACAAGGTACCACAAGGGCATCCGCGGAAATCTCCTACTTTTGGGAGAGAAGGGGAAACGGTTAGATAAATAATTTTTTTTTAAACTTACTGTAATTGATTGAGTCAATCTCGACCATAACCGGTTGTCATGTTTCACTTTCAATGGAGGTTTCTGCTGCAGTTGGATGCAAAGGTTTTCTTGGGAAAATCCTTCCACTAGAAAAAAGGGATAAATTTGCACTGGACCTCAAATTTGACACTGAAGTAGAGTTGCCCTGAAAAAGACGAGCATAACTTCCACACTAAACACTAATGCACCGTATAGTCATGTACTGGTTTGTGTGACAAGCAAGAACACTTCTATATTTTGTGTTATGCTTCAAAGAAAAATGCTGGGGATGCACAATAAACAGAGGATATTGAGAGGGGTAGAGGAAGTGAGACTTTGGAGTGCATGTTCACAGGTCCCTGAAGGTGACAGGACAGGTAGATAAAGTGGTGAAGAAGGCATATGGAATGCTTTCCTTTATTGGTCGAGGTATAGAATACAAAAGCAGGGATGTAATGCTGGAACTGTATAAAACGCTGGTTAGGCCACAGCTGGAGTATTGCGTACAGTTCCAGTCACATTACAGGAAGGACATAATTGCTCTGGAGAGAGTACAGAGGAGATTTACAAAAATGTTGCCAGGGCTTGAAAATTGCAGCTATGAGGAAAGATTGGATAAGTTAGGGTTGTTTTCCTTTGAACAGAGGAAGCTGAGGGGTGACTTAATTGAGATAATTGAGGGGCCTGGATAGAGTAGACAGGATGAACCTCTCTCCCTAGTGGAGAGGTCAATTACTAGGGGCACAGATTTAAGGTGATTGGTAGAAGGATTGGAGGGGACATGAGGAAAAACTTTTTCACCCAGAAGGTGGTGGGTGTCTGGAATTCACTGCCTGGATCAGTGGAGGCAGAAACCCTCAACTCATTTAAAAGGTACCTGCACCTGAAGTCCTGTAACCTGCAAGGCTACGGACCAGGTGCTAGAAGGTGGGAATAGATTGGGTGGCTAGTTTTTTCTGCTGATGCAGACATGATGGGCTGAATGGCCTCTTTCTGTGCCAAAATCTTTTTATGGTTCTATCAAAATGGAAGGTGGGCACTCTTAAGTCACTATGTCAAGATCACCTGGTCCATGGTTTGTATTAATATTTTAGAAGTCACTTTCAGATTGGGGGCATTAAATATGTAGCTGTAAGAATTTGAAAAGGTTACAGACCATCCAAGATTTAATCTTCAAACATGAGTGCTTACAGAGACAGAGTTAGAGAGGTGTGAAGATCCTAAACAATGGGAACCTCTCCGAACTACTTGATGGAAATGTTGTGTTTGCAGCTGCCTCAATCAGGGGTTTAAATTATTCATATGACTTCCCAGAACACAGAGAAGATTTGGAATTTTAAATAATTAGTTTAAATTGCTATCTGAGACATCCTACATGTACCACATTGCTATGGAGATAGGTAATGCAGGGGGTGCCTATTGCTGTTTTAACTTGTCGACAGACAAGTAGTTGACTTTTGCAAAGCTGTTGACTTCAGACAGGCTGTTGGTCACGGAGAAAGCAGTTGGCTTTTGAAAGTGTTGGCTTTGAAAGCAGCTGGGCTGAGGAGTAAAAAGGCAATCAGGAACCAGGGGTGTTTCTGTTTTGAGGCAGGCCCATGCTCAAGTTGGGAAATCCAGTACGTGAGGTGTTGAAGGAGAACTGAAGGGTGTGTCTAGCCAAAGCTGGAGGGAGAATCCCCAGGAGATCTGATACCTTAGAAGATAACTGAGAAATTAAGGAAATCGAAGTGAATTCCTAAGAATTGTGGTACACTTTGAATTGGTCCCAGAAGTCAGCAAACTGCCAACATCCTGTAACGTATAGAGGACTCTTGGCATGTAAGTGACAGTCAAGTAGGAGTGTTCTGTTGAGATTTAGAGTTTAAAGTATACGTCTTCATGTTCTGTAAGATTTTAGGTTGAATGGCTAAGTGTTTCCAACTTGTAATGTTGAGTGAGTAGTGTTTTGCTTTGTTTAACTCTTGTACAGTAAGGCTTTTTGTTTAAAATGTGAGATCTTGCGGCGTAATTCTTTCAGTAGTAACTGGAAATTCGATTTTCTCTGCAACGGTTCATAATGGGATCGTTAACAACTAGATGAAAGGCAAGTAATATCTTAAATATTAAACTCATCATAAAATCATCAGTAACAAGGAAATTAATGGAACTAAAGAGTGTGAAATCCCCAGGACCTGACGGTTTCCATCCGAGGGTGTTAAAGGAAGCAGGGAGCACATTGTAGATGCCCTAACTATAGTCTTTCAGATTTCCCTAGATTCAAGACTGGTCCCTCTGGATTGGAAAGTTTCACATGTCACTCCATTTTTTAAGAAGGGTGAAAGGGGGAACCAAGGAAATTACAGGCCAGTTACCCTGACATCTGTGGTGGGCAAATTGCTGGAGTCTATAATCAAGGATAGGGTGACTGAACACCAAGAAAAATTTCAGTTAATCAGGGACAGCCAGCATGGATTCATGACTGGAAGGTCATGCCTGACAAATCTCATTGAATTTTTTGAAGAGGTGACAGGGGAGTGTCTATGGATGTTATTTATATGGACTTCCAGAAGGCATTTGATAAAGTCCCACATAAGTGACTGTTAACTAAGGTAGAAGCCCATGGAGTTGAGGGCAAATTATTGACATGTTTAGGAAGTTGGTTGAGTGGTAGGCGACAGAGAGTGGGGATAATGGGTAAGTACTCCGATTGGCAGGATGTAACTAGTGGTGTCCCGCAGGGATCTGTATTGGGGCCTCAATTATTCATTAATGGCTTGGATGTTGGCATAGTAAGTCATATATCCAAATTTGCTGATGATACGAAGTTAGACGGCATTGTAGACAGTCTAGATGATAGCATAAAATTGCAAAGAGATATTGACAGACTAGGTGAGTGGGCAAAGCTGGCAGATGGATTTCAATGCGGGCAAGTGTGAGATTATCCATTTTGGACCAAAAAAAGGATAGAGCAGGGTACTTTCTAAATGGGAAGAGGTTAAGTACAGTGGATGTCCAAAGAGACTTGGGGGTTCAGGTTCATAGATCTTTAAAATGCCACGAGCAAGTGCAGAAAATAATCAAAAAGGCTAATGGAATGGTAGCCTTTATATCTAAAGGATTGGGGTATAAAGACACAGAGGTTATGCTGCAGCTGTACAAAACCTTGGCTAGACCCCACTTGGAGTACTGTGAGCAGTTCTGGGCACCACACCTTAGGAAGGATATATTGGCCTTGGAGGGAGTGCAACTTAGGTTTACAATAATGATACCTGGACTACAGGGGTTAAGTTACAAGGAGAGATTACACAAATTCGGCCTGTTTTCGCTAGAATTTCGAAGGTTAAGGGGTGATCTGATCGAAGTCTTCAAGATATTAACAGGAAAAGACAGGCTAGATAAAGATAAACTGTTTCCACTGGTTGGAGATTCAAAAACTAGGGGGCATAGTCTAAATAGTAGGAGCAGACCATTCAGGAGAGATGTTAGGAAGCACTTCTTCATGCAAAGGGTGGTAGAGGTTTGGAACACTCTCCCACAAACAGCAGTTGAAGCTAGAACAGTTGTTAATTTTAAATCTGAGATAGATTTTTGTTAAGCAAAGATATTAAGGGATATAGACCAACGGCAGGTATATTGAGTTAGGCCACGGATCAGCCATGATCTCATTGAATGGCGGTACAGGCTCGAGGAGCTGAATGGCCTACTCCTGTTCCTCTGTTCCTCAAACTGTTAATCCATTCGCACCCAAGAAGAAAGACGCAGCTTTAGTTCATTTGGGGTTCTGACCATTTTATGGACACTGCTCTTTGGCTCAGAGCATGAATAACATTTTGGAGGAAAGGTAACATGCCCTGTATTACCTGTTGTCTCCTGCACTGTCATAAACAACATTTGTCCCTCAGTCATGTCGCCAAAACCTAATTCAGGTCATTGCAGTTTGTGGGATCTTGTATCTGAAGTGGCTGCTTAATTTGCTCATAAAACAAGGCACTGTACTGTATAAATCTTTGTTTATTCCGTTCACTTCATCCTGTTTCTCAGGGGAGAGGACAATCACTGGATCTGTAAGCCCTGGAACCTGGCTCGAGGTTTAGACACACACATTACTAATAACCTCAGTTACATAATTCGTCAAAGAGAGAGTACGCCAAAGGTGAGTCACATAAGCTAAAATATGGAAATATGAACTCATTTGCAAAAAATGAGCTCCCCAGAGGAGTCAAGAGAATGGGGTGGTGCTGAATCATATAGACCACAAAAGTCTTCGCTTTTGTGTTTTCTACTTATTTCAAATGGGAGAGTGATAGGGGTGTTCTAGTTGACATCATTGCTGCCTGTGCTAGGGAAGGGAAAAGTTACCCTGGTTCCTGCTGTGAATTCACCGTCATCCAGCTAAATATTGGAAAGATCGAAGCCATTGTTTGAGCCACCATCACAATCTCCTTTACCTAGTCAACGACTCTATTTCTCTCCCAGGTCATGTAGCTGCTGCATCACCAAGCCCGCCTGCTTCCATATCTGTAACATCGTTTGTCCCCGTCTCTGCCTCAGCTCACCTGCTGCTGAAACCCTCAGCCATGCTGTTGCTATCTTTGGCCATGACTATTCCAATGCTTTCCTGCTCAGCCTCTAATCTTCCACAGGAGGTGTACATTGAGAATTTGGTGCTATTTGATGGAAAAGATATAGAAGGATTAGTTAAATTTGACATGTGATACATAGTCTTACTTTGTTCAGTCCAGCCAGTACAGTGGTAGGCATACAATGTATTCTGCATAAACTTGAACTCATCCAAAACCCTTCTCGTATCCTAACCCGTTCATCCAGTACCCATGTGTTCCCTGACCTACATTGGTTCCTGGTCCTTGATTTTTAAAATTATCATCCAAGTTTTCAAATCCCTTCATGGCCTTGCCTCCCACTATCTCTGTAACCTCCTCCAGCCTTACAATCCTCAAATCTATCTGCCCCTCTAATTCTGGTCTGTTGTGCACCCCGATTTTTAACTGTTCCACCATTGGCAGCTACGACTTCAGCTGCCTGGGCCCTAAGCTCTGGAATTCGCTCCCTAAGACACTGTGCCTCTCTTTTGCCCTTTTAAGGCACTCCTTTAAACTGACCTTTTGGACCAGGTTTTTGTCACCTTTCCTAATATCCACTTATGTGCTCAGTGTCGTATTTTGCTTGACAATACTGTGAGGCACCTTGGGATCTCATTTTAAAGCTACTGTCTAAATGTATGTTGTTGTTGGATCACCAGCCATTGACTTGTCCTGGATAGTGCATTTGTGAAGACATAATGATGTGCTCCACGGTCGTCAGTCAGTTCATCAGACAGCACTCACTAGGTTCAGACTTCTGAATGGCCATTTGGGTGAGGTACTGGAGAGCATGCAGAATCGTGCCTCAGCATTAGACAACCATTTCACGAGATGAGAGAAAAAAAATTGAGGGAAACTGTACCTGCTTTGGTAGTTTTACGCCTGTGATGCATTATTCATTGTTTGCAGGTGGTGTGCAAGTACATTGAAAATCCGGTGCTGTTTGATAGAGACGATTTAGAAGGATTGGTGAAATTTGACATTCGATACATTGTCCTACTTCGCTCAGTTCAGCCATTGCAGCTATATGCATACAATGTATTTTGGCTCCGCTTTTCCAACAGGTATGAAAAGATAAAACTACTTTTTGGATGTTTGGAAATTTTTAAACTGCATTTTTTTGTATTTGTTTGTGGGATGTGGGCATTGCTGGCAAGGCCATCATTTGTCGCGCATCCCTAATTTGCCCTTGAGAAGGTAATGGTAAGCTGCCTTGAACCACTGCAATCCATGTGGTGTAGGTACACCCTCAGTGCTATTAGAGAGAGAGTTCCAGGATTATGAGCCAAAGACTGAAGGAACAGCGATATATTTCCTTGACTGTATTGTGAGGGACTTGGAGGGGCACTATCAGGTGGTGGTGTTCCCATGCAGCTGCTGCCCTTGTTTTTCTAGGTGGTTGGTGCCGTGGGGGTTTGGAAGGTGCTATTGAAGGAACCTTGGTGAGTTACTGTCGTGCATCTTGTAGATGGTGTACACAGGTGGTGGAGGGAGTGAATGTTGAAGGTACCGATCGAATGGGCTGGTTTGTCCTGAATGGTGTCGAGCTTCTTGAGTTTTGCTGGAGCTGCAGCCATCCAGACAAGTGGAGAGTGTTCCCTCACACCGCTGACATGGCCTTGTAGATGGTGGACAGGCTTTGGGGAGTTGGGAAGTGAGTTACTCGCTGCAGAATTCCCAGCCTCTGACCTGCTCTTGTAACCACGGTATTTATATGGCTGGTCCAGTTCAGTTTCTGGTCAATGGTAACCCCCCAGGATGTTGATAGTGGGGAATTCAGTAATGGTAATGCCATTGAATTTCGACCAGAGGTGGTTAGATTCTCTCTTGGTGACGAAGGTCATGGCCTGGCACTTGTGTGGCACAAATGTTACATGCTGCTTAACAGCCCAAGCCTGAATGTTGCCAAAACGGTGACTATTAATATTAACCTGCCAAAATCCATTTGCAAGTGAAATTTTCTAGCTCTGTTTACTGACTTTAAGAAACACTGAACCTGTGAAGCACCTTGGTTACATTGGTAGCAGCTTGTGTTATGTTTACATATCCCTGTTCTCTTGAGAGTTATTCTCTTTTAATCTGTATAAATATTTCTGCAAGTCCAATTCACCCTTGCACCTGGCCGCTTCACCACCTTGGTTCTGTTTGATCACAAACTATTCTTTTGACTTTAGGAGCATTGTGCCATTTGATGTGTAGGGTGTGCTCTGTTAAGTCTACAGAGTCTCATTGCAGTTAAGTAAATATCAGGTTCATACAGAGGTCAGTTCTGCTGCTGTCATTTGATCATTGGGTGAGTTTATATATTTTGCGTAACTGCAAAGTCCCTTTTTATTTATACTTCTGTTTGAAGCATGACACAAAATAGAATGTGATACTTATAATTGTGATGGACAGATATTATGCCCTACATATATTATTTTTATACCAACATATCTCCAAAGGTTTGACTTGGATAAGTCAATTGTTATGACCAGGTAAGAAAGAGGTCTAGGGTTCTCTTTCAGCTTTCAACTGGTCTTTCTATAACAGGGTTTTAAACTGTTTTGAGCTCCCCCTTGGTGAATCCTTTTTCACCGCTTTCCAATTATAAGGAAAATAAATGAGCACAAACAGGCTTTCTTAGGTTTAAAGAAGTAAGGTGAAATTTTATTAAATTTAAACTCTAATTCAGTTGACACCTATGGATGCACAATGCTCCCACGCTAGCATGCATACACAACACATGCGTTCAGATAGGGACCGAAAAGAGCAGTAGAAAAAATAAAGTGGAAAAGTTTGAGGCAATCTCTGAGGAGGGTTTTTTGATACTGTGCATCGAGCTCGTTGTAGAGTCCTCGATTGAAGGTATGGTCTTGCTTTTCATTGGGACTCAGTATTCTTCTTAAACCTTGTTAACGGTAGGAGACTCCTCGCTTGGGGTTCATGTGTCTTCAGTGGGTTTTGGAGTTCTGTGAGAAAGAGATGGAAGCAGACAGGAGGAGAGGAGGTCTTTTCAATCTAGGAGCAAAGAGCTTTCTGCCAGTTCAAACACTGTCTCTACAATTTAAAACTCCCCAAGTTGGCCAGCAGGGTAGTCACATGACTGGTATAACCACTTCTGGCTTTATGTATTGGGTGGGTCAGGGAATGGTCCTTTGTTCCAAGCAGTGTCTGTTAATATGCAAAAATGTCCTTCCAGCCAGGGGTTTGGCAACCCCTTGTATCAGGCCTTCTCTTCTTCCCAGCAACAATTTGAAATTTAATGTCCATGTGGTGAAATTAATATGCCTCATTCTTGGCTGGTGGGGGCCTGCAAGACACAAAAAAATGTACAGTTTTGTAGCATAAAAATATGTAAAATACAATATTCTGATAAAGCATTGATGTACATTCCATTAAGGCTGAAAATACTAATAGATAAATAACACTGAGTTGATATAATTATAGGAAGGATGTGGAAGCTTTGGAAAGGGTGCAGAGGAGATTTACTAGGATGTTGCCTGGTATGGAAGGAAGGTCTTACGAGGAAAGGCTGAGGGACTTGGGGTTGTTTTCGTTAGAGAGAAGGAGGAGGAGAGGTGACTTAATAGAGACATACAAGATAATCAGAGGGTTAGATAGGGTGGATAGTGAGAGTCTTTTTCCTCGGATGAGGATGGCAAACACGAGGGGACATAGCTTTAAGTTGAGGGGTGAAAGATATAGGACAGATGTCAGAGGTAGTTTCTTTACGCAGAGAGTAGTAGGGGCGTGGAACGCCCTGCCTGCAACAGTAGTAGACTCGCCAACTTTAAGGGCATTTAAGTGGTCATTGGATAGACATATGGATGTAAATGGAATAGTGTAAGTCAGATGATCGGCGCAACATCGAGGGCCGAAGGGCCTGTACTGCGCTGTAATCTAATTCTAAAAAAAAAAGGTCAACTAAAAGGCTGCAGACTCTCTGGCTGTGGTATTTGTGTTGCTGGACAGTTTGTGCATTCTAAATTACTGTGTCTATACTTTTTCCAAGTATGGTACAGAAATTTGGATGTCTGTGTGGTGGGCAGTAAGTGTGAAGATACATAAAGCGTTAGTGTAAAAACTGATTTCTGGCAGCTTTGCTCATAGGGCGGCACAGTGGTTAGCACCGCAGCCTCACAGCTCCAGCGACCCGGGTTCAATTCTGGGTACTGCCTGTGTGGAGTTTGCAAGTTCTCCCTGTGTCTGCGTGGGTTTTCTCCGGGTGCTCCGGTTTCCTCCCACAGCCAAAAGACTTGCAGGTTGGTAGGTAAATTGGCCATTATAAATTGCCCCTAGTATAGGTAGGTGGTAGGGAAATATAGGGACAGGTGGGGATGTGGTAGGAATATGGGATTAGTGTAGGATTAGTATAAATGGGTGGTTGATGGTCGGCACAAACTCGGTGGGCCGAAGGGCCTGTTTCAGTGCTGTATCTCTAAACTAAACTAAACTTGAGCATGTGGTTCTACTCTGTCTTAATAGTGCTACTTCTCTCTTTTGTCTTTCTCCTCTTTTCTCTCTCCTTTTTTCCCTCCCTGCCCTTTTTATTTCCTGTTCTCTCTTTCCGGTGGGAGGTGGTGGGTATCTTGGTGGGAAGGGGTGCCATCCTGGTGAAAAGATCAAATTGGGATGGGCATGAGGGAAGATAAACAGAGGACGTGACTAGCCTGAAAGCAGAGGCAGCGGATGGGGCAAGAAAGGTGGTGGAGTGGTAGAAATGAGTGTCACCAACATGCATGTGGAAGCTAGTCCCACCTCTTCCCATCATCCCCCTTCATCCTCTTTTCTCCTCTTTATTCTCTCTTTCTCTCCCTCTGCACCCCCTCCAGTGTGTCGGCTGTGGCGCACTTGGTAGCACTCTTACCTCCTAAGTCAGATGATTGTGGGTTCAGGTTCCTCTCCAGGACTTGAGCATAAAAATCATAATTGACTCTCCAGTGCGGAACTGAGGGCGTGCTGCATTGTTGGAGGTGTTGTCTTGTAGAGGAGTCGTTAAACCGAGGTCCCATCTGCCTTCTCTGGTAAACATGAGATTCCAAGGCACTATTTCAAGGAAGAATGGAGTATTTATCCTCGGTGGCCTAGCCAATATTTATCTCGATCAACATCACACACAGATTATTTGGTAATTCTTATGCTGCTATTTGTGGGTGCTTGGTGTGTCCAGTTTCGCTGCTGCATTTCCTACAACACAACCGTGACTACACTTCAAAAATAGTTCACTGATTGTAGAGCGTTTTGGAATGTCCTGTGGTTGTGAAAGGTACTATATAAATGGAAGTCTCTTTCCTTCTCTCCTTTTTTCCTAGCCCCACCCTCATGAACTTGCTCTCTCCTGTCCCATCCAATCTCTCCTTTTCCCTCCTCGCTTTCTCTCCTCCCTCTCCATCCCTTCTTGAGAGGGGCCGAGAGGTTTTAAAAAAAGCAGATGCAAGCAGTGGGCTCTAGTCTGGAGTGGTCCGCTAAAATGCCCACATGATTGGCTGCAGGAAATTTTGGTTACATAGGCATGTCAAAGATTAGCGGAGACATGTTCTAGTTATAAACCGAGAACGGGAAGTAGATTAGTTAAGAGATTCCAAAGTTAAAGTCTGAGATCCTGTGATGGGATGAGGTTGACTTGTAGACATGGTGGAGTAAGCTTGGAGCATCTATGAGTCAATTGTCAGATTGTAGCGAGGGATTGAATCCAAGAGATGTTAGAGGCCAGAGTATCAGTATTACCTTTTTTAATGGCTTCCTTTGAGATAGAGTCCAAAAACATGACCTCCAACGCCCAGAAAAACAAGGGCAGCAGTTGCATGGGAACACCACCTGCAAGTTCCCCTTTCAGTAAGGATTGTTTACAAACCAAGTCCCACATAATCCTGACTTGGAAATATATTGCTGTTCCTTCAAAATCAAAATCCTGGAACTCTCACCCTAACAGCACTGTGGATGTTGTTACGCCTGAGGTGGGTCTCCTTTCTTCACAGGTCACAACATATATATTTTTAAAATGTTTACCCAGTTACCAATTCGGTCAGTCATATACTCTACTCTTTTATCCCAGAATAAAATACACCAACCAGTTTTCTTTAATAAACAACAAAATTATCAGTTTATTATGAAACAAGTCTTATCTAGCAACGAAGCAAAGCATTGACACAGATTGAAATATGAAAGGTCCCCTTTTAAATTCTCCGCCCCCCCCCCCCCACATTCACACACACGCGCACACACCCACAGAAGAAATACAGAAGTTCTCTCTGCAGAGGTCTGTTACAATAAAAACCAAAAAAAAACCTCGGCCAAATACTTGCTAATTCTTGAAGAAAAAAGAGAAGATACGGAAAGATGTGAATTGTCCCTTTATTTTAGCGTCCCTAATATGCCTAGACAGCTATCACTGGGATCTTCCTAGAACAGTTCTTTTCAGGCAACGTTGAAGATCAGTTCTGCAGGGCTTTCGGGAGGAATGCAGCATCAATTTCTCTATTGCTGACACTCGTTTCTCAAAGAGGGAAAAGCTGGCAGGCTTTTCAAAGAGATGGGAAAGGCTGAGCTAGGGTTTTGTTCTTCAAGTTAATTTTTAAACTTTCAAAGCACTGTGCATACCCCAACTGAGTGTCCAAAGTGAAACCAAAACAATATCTCGAGTCAAACCTCCTGACCCCCATAAATCTTGACCTGTCACTTCTCTGTAAACATCTTTCCCAGGTCAAAAAACTCCTGCTGGGTATTTATCTGAAGACAGGTGACTTCCAGTAAGGGTTGTTTACAAACCAAGTCCAAAAGACCTTCTGATGACCTCTTTTTAAGAAAAAAACAAAGTCCAGCATCTATGGAATCCTTTTCAGTTTTAAAACCTCATGTCTTCAAAATTTAACAAAAAATTGAAGTTCTTTCCTAGCAGTGTACATACACCACGTGGACTGCAGTGGTTCAAGAAGGCAGCTCACCACCACCTTTCTTGAGGACAATTGGGGATGGGTAATAAATGCTGGCCCACATTCCATGAGTGAGTTTAAAAAAAAACTGGCACTTTCTTCATCCTTCAGGCCTTTAAAATTGGCTGCATTTCCCAAATGGTTCCCTACTGCCTCATTTGCTATCCAGCATCACATGTTCACACCTTCTCCAAGTTGATAGTGTTCTTGCTTCTGAGTAAAAGGTTATGGGTTCATACTCCAGTACAGCTGTGGTCACATGATTGAGGTTGATACTTAAGTGCAATGCTGAAGGAGTATTGTTGAGAGTGATGCCTTCAAGATGAGCCAGTATATTGAAGTACAATCTGCTACTCGGGTGGGTATAAAAGATCCCATTGTAGTAATCAAGGATGAACAAGGAATTTTAACCAAACTGCTTCCCTGGCCAATTTCAGCAGAAGCAGTTTAATGAGTCATTCATTTGCTGTTTGTTGGATCTTGCTGCACACATTAGCTGCCACTTTTGCCCAAACTGTAACAATGACAGCACTTCAAAAGTAATACATTAGTTGATTTATATAAATGCAAGTTCATTTTCCTTGGTCCGCAATAGCATTTGATTCAACTGCCTTCACGCATTCCTCCTAGTCATGTGCCACAGAAACTGCATTCGCAGTCATGACTGGCAATGGTCTTTAAGCACCGTGATTTTACTATCAAAGTAAATTAAATTTACTTTTATTGGCATCAGGTTTTGAGATTTTAAACCATTTTCCATAGAAGGAATTTGGAAGAGTTGCATTTAAATGTTATTATTCAAGACACAAAGTACAATCCAGCACAGCAATGCAGTGCTGTTGACAGGAGACCAGGAAATCAGATGTAAACAGAATTCCAGCCATTGAAACATTCGGACGAAAGAGAAAAATTGTGTGAAAGAGAACCGGAGAAATTGCGATCACTTGACCAGATGATGGCATGCTGCAGAAATCCAGAATAACAGCTACCAGCAACTCATCATGTATGAGACTCTGTGGCACTTTGAACTTCTAAGGAAAACAAAGATGAATTTCATCTTGAAGCATCAAATGACTTTTTATGATTGTATTGTTGAAGGTGTCTAGGTGAATTGCCGCAGTGCATCTTGTAGTTAGTATGCACTGCTGCCACTTCGCCAGTGGTGAATATTTGAGGTGATGGATGGGGTGCCACTCGAGGGCTGCTTTGTCCTGGATGTTATCCAGCTGCTTGAGTGTTGATGGAACTGCACTCATCCAGGCAAATGCTTTGGAAACAGATCTGGTGAGGATCATTGGGATAACACATAGGTAAGTTTGTGTATGACAGATAGGTGCAAAAAAAGTTGCAGGATATAACTATGCCTTTAGATTAGAGATATTTCAATGTTCAATGTTTAATGTTATGATGTAAACATATTGGTGTTGATCATTTTAAAGTGCCCATCAACAGACATTGCAGTACAGCATGCAATTTGAGACCTTAAATTGTGCACTTCATTCATTGTTTCGCTGTGTTGCAAAAAAAGTAAGAGGCCAATTTATTGGATGGAATATTTTAAAGTACAGACAATGTTTTGTTTATTTTCAGGCCCTTCTCCCTGGATCATTTTGATGATTATCAGAAGCACTTTACGGTGATGAATTATGTTGATGAAACACAACTTAAGCAGGTAGGAAATGTACTTTTTGATTTTGATTATAAATACTAGCCTTGATAATTTAGTAGGTTTCTATGATTGTTTTTCTTCTTTTCTCCCTCTCTCACTGATGTGGTCTCCTGTTGATTGGAATATGGTTCCTGGGCAGTGGATGCAAGTTAGGCCTTGCCCCATGTGGCCGTTCATGTGACCCTTGACCTTCAGTGTGAGCAAGCTATTTGAAAGTGACTAATAACAGCTATATCCAACAATGTCCTAACCCACATCTTCAGCAGGGGTGGCAATTCATGAGCAAAAACCACAGCAAAATGGTTTCTTTGCTCAAATCGTCACAGTTGTCTTTCTTGGATCTTTTGTATGAGTGTTTCTTGTCCAAACTACGTTGTTTTTGTACCATTCTTCAATCTTTTAACCTGGATAATCCCAATATTCCTCACAATTGACTCATGTCTCTGTTAATATCTTTTGCTTGTCAACTATTCTCATGTTCCAACACTCGGAGCTATATAATAATATGGGGATAATCATTACTTCATAAACTCTTGCCTCCTTTTTACCTGATTAGCTTTAGCTTTCCATATACTGCTTAATCTTCCTAAAGCAGCAGAAGTAATTCCAATCCTTCTTTTGATGTCGTCTTTTTAACTGCAATTCTGACATTAACCCACAAAGGCATACAAACTTGTCCACCTGTTCAACTGCATCCCCTCCAACTGTAAAATGTACATCTTCCAGATGCTTTTCAGATGACATGATCTCTGCCATCTTTATATTAATGTATTATCCAAATTTTCTGCTCTCCACATACACCTCATCAGTCCGTCTCTGCAATCTGTTTTAGATCTGTTATAAGGTCAGTGTCATCAGCAGATCTCAGATTGTTTAAAATCTTGCCACAGATGAAGATCCCTCTAATTAATTATCATCTTTTGGTTCAAGATTCATTACTGTTTCCAGTAGTAGATTAAATAAATGAGATGACTGTGCATCCTTGTCTCACTCCACTACCGCTGACTGCTCCAGCTTAGACTACCAAGATGGAAACAGCTGAAGAAACAAAGAAAGACAACCAAATTTGAGTGGCACATGTACCAGAAGGATTGTGGTCCCTCTGCTGTAAATTGCTTCTAATAAGCATTGAAGGTCCTAGAATATCTGAGTTAGTGACCTGACTATTCCAAGCAAACCAGATTGTAGTTCTCCATTTTATGACCCACCTTGCCTATCCATCAAGACTAAGATCGATCGATTTCTACTATTAAAAACTTCAAGGGTTACGGGGATAGTGCAGGAAAATGGTGTTGAAGTTGAAGATCTTATTAAATGGCTCGAAGAGCTGAATGGTCTACTCCTGCTCCTATTTCTTATGTTCTAATTATGAGGGCATATGACATGTTTATGACTCACTACAGGCATTTTCTCCTGGACCTTGGTTTTTATGGCCCTAGGAAGGAATGCCTTGTTTGTACTCGTTGTTTAACTTAAAAACTTTAAAACTTAATTAGCTTAAAAGCTTGTAGTTTAATTGTCTGAAAACCTCGCCATTTCCCAGCATTTATATGAGCTCCATATTGACTGGGCAACTTCCAAGGTAAAACTCCATTTTGGTACATTTAGGCAGTTTACAGTGCATTTCCCCATGAATGTTGAAGGCAGCCTTCTGACGATTTTATGGTCTGCTTTTACTACACATATGTGACCTCCACCTCTTCCTTGAACACTACCTCAATTAGTTGTCATCCATTCTCTTCCCTGCCCCCATCCCCCACTTCAAAACCACATCCTTCACCTGTCTGAACTTTTCCTCAAATTCTATTCACCCTTCAGATTAAAGCTGTTGCTATCGTCCCAAGTATACCTTTTTTTTGTAGGGTTTGTCAAACACTCCTGTTCTAGTTCCACGTAGGCCCCCTCCAGGGCCACCTCTTTTGTTATAGTGCTGCTTGCTCGTTCTTTGATTCTGAGAATTTCATTAGCCATACTTCCATCTTCAATCCCTCTCCTACCTTCTGGACTTCTCTTTTTCTGTCTCGTGGAAGGCTCTTCAATAACAGATACTGCCAGCCCACAGACTCCCACAATTACCTGGAGTTTGCATCTTCCCATCCTGTCACCTGTCAAGACTCGGTTAAATTTGCTCTGGTGACTTTACCATCTGCACCAGAGCTCCTGAAATGTGCTCCTTTTTTTTTTTATCAGCTGACAATTATCCTCTGTAGTGGACCCATGACTGGGTCTGTCCCATCTCTTGTCCTTCTGCTGTGACCCACTTCACCTCCTCTCGCAATCGTGACTGAATCTCCCAGTTCTCAGCTTCCAACCCTCCTGTCTTCACATTTGCCAAATTGGCTAATGCCACTTACAACATGATCCCACTATCAAACACATTTTCTCCACCCTCTGCTTTCAGGGGATACATTTGTCTCCTGGACGTTCCGGTTCACTCTTTCACCACCCCGACTGCCAGCTGTCCTTCTCTTGGTGCCTTCCCAATGCAAGATGTGCGATGCCTGCCCATTCATCACCTCCCACACCATCACCATTGTTCAGGGTTACAAACACTCCTGTGTGAGATGACAACTTGGGTTTGTCTCCTTGAGTCTAGTATACTACATTGTACCATAAGCAGCCAATCACCTCTATCTTGGGGAACCAAACATGCATTTGGTGAGCGCTTTGCGAAGCACTTCTGTTCTGTCCACCAGTGTGGCCCCGAGCTACCTGTAGCTTGGCAAATCCCCTTTAGTTTCCTACTCAGATCTTCCTTTGTTCCAATGAAGCTTAGCACAAGTTTCAAGAACAATCTCTCTTTATTTTTTTTTTGCTATGCACCCTGCAAATCTCTCGATTGAACACTGACTTCAATAACTTCCAACTTTAGCTGTATCCTCATTTTCAAATCTGTTTTAATTCCACGCTGTATCCCCACGTATTCCATTTTCTGTTGTGTTGCATTTCCCCAAGCTGTCTCCTTATTTGGCTATGTACACACCCTTTGTCTCTTTAGTATCTGAACATTTTGTCCATTATTTAACTGACATTTCATCGTTCTAGTATTCCTTTTTTTGTTCATTCATCTATTCTCCCTCCCATTTTTCTGATTGTATTAATATACCTGTCCACCTCTTACTTTTTTCATTTCTAAAGAAGGGTCCATGCCTGAAACATGAACTTGTCTGCTCTCTCCACAGCTGCTGACTCACCTACTAAGTGTTCCCAGCACTCCTGCTTTTGTTTTAGATTTCCAGTATGACTTGAGGGGGATGGCTATGATCCTTTGTGGCGAAGCATATGATTGGGTGCCTATTAGACATCAGATGAGGGGATGATCAAGCTAACCAGAATTGCTTTATACCAGATCATATTCAATGCACTGGGATTCTATTGTGTAATGATCCCTGTGAAGACCCAACAAACCAAAAGAACCAATAAAAATAAACCCAATGGACAAGATTTCACATTTATAACTTTACTTTAATAATCTAACCAAATCAACATAAATTAAGCAGGAATTGCCAGTTTATTAATATATCAGTCAAGATATTGCAAATTACACATTCAGTATCAGATGGAGCAAAGATGGATCTCATGAATCTATTAGGTGGTCCATTCAGCAGGTATGGCACCAAAGTATAGTCACACAGTTCTTCAAAACCATGAAATTCCTTAGGTAGGTCTCCAGATCCTGTCCTCCAAGATGCAGCCACAATTCCCGACTGACAGCTTTCAATTTAATCCTGAACTCCACAGGTACAGCCTTTACCAAAAGAGAAACTGGCGTATTTCTCCAGAACCTCCTCAGTTTTCCTCTCGACAAGCTTGACAGTGTGGATTTCCACTGTTACCTTTATCTGTGTCATTCAGTGACAACACTATGCACTGTATGGCTGGGACTGGTTAATCAGTTCCTCTAAAAACAGAAACCGCTCCTAGATCCCGTCTTTACTTTCTTCAACCTGCCTGTTTTAAAAGAAAAAACTTCCTGCCGTCTGCTTGAATGGCACTGTCTCACTCTTATCTGGTTCCAACCAATTTTCGTTACCTCAGCAACTTGAAGTATTTGTTTCGATTTTTGCAAACCAGGGTCAGTGCACCTGGCAGAGCATTCGACAAGCCATCTGTTCAGATAAAAGTTTTCCTTTACTATTACAAAAGTAATTGCGGATTTGATCAAACCAGTACCATGGTATTGAGTAGTAATTTTATTTAACGTTGATGATTCACTAAGAGCCAATGAGAGCTTTGGGAAGAATATAGTTGTCACCAGTTATTGAAATTACTGTTCTCACAGCACCCTGATCTCTAATGATATGGTCAGAGAGTGAAAATACATGAGACAGATTAATGATTACCGTAGCAGTTTATGCCAGATCTGTTTTAAAGTGATGGGATTGCAGCAATCTGATGCAGTGAATTTTGTATTCCAATAGAAGTGGAGGGTTTCTTCAAGCATCAGTGTTATGCTGTCTTTACTTTTGTTGTATTAACAGAGTGACTGTGACATACTTGTTTTAATTACTGAATTAATTATTCATAGGTCCACTACAATGAGTTTATTCCGATGTTTGAGAAGCAATACCCCAAGTATCCTTGGAAGAAAACAGAGGTGGGCTCCTGTGATTGCATCTTTTGTGAGTCTTATTACAGTGACACATTTCTAAAATGTATTCACTAGGCTTCTGTTCCAGTGCAGCCAGTTAGACCATAAATTAAGTTACTTAATTAAATTAAGAAATGTTGCCACCAAGCAGAAGCAAAAACACTATTTGCATCACTGCAGAGGACTTCAGATTCCTGGGGCGTTGGGACCAGTTCTAGTGCAGGAGGGCGCTATGCAAGCTGGACAGGTTACACCAGAAGAGGGCTGGGACCAATGTCCATGCATGTTCACTAATGCTGTTGGAGAGAGTTTAAGCTAATTTTGTCAGAGGAAAACCAGGCTGCAGCAGAGAGTAGAGACAACATGCATAGAAAACTAGAAGGGAAAAACAACAGAACAAAGAATAATGCAGAAAGAGCAAGAATTAGATGGAGGAAGAAAGCAAAGTCAGCTAGCATGGTGTTGGAATGCATGTGTGTTAATGGAGGAGTTACATATAAGGTTGACGAGTTACAGGTGCAAGTTGCCACATGGGGTTGTGATATATTGGCTATAATGGAGACCTGGCATAAACATGGAGCTAAACATGTAAGGATAGGGAAAGAAAAAAATTGACAGCATTGATCAAGGATAATTCAGCTCTACAGAGGGACAGTATATTAGAAGTTTCAAAGACTGAATCTATTTGGTTAGAGTTAAGGAACAGAAAAGGATCTGCTACATTGCTGGTTGTTTACTGTAAAGCCCCCAAATAGTGAGAAGGAGATAGAGAAACAAATGTGTAGGCAAATTTCAGAGAAGTAAAAACAATAGAGCAGTGATCGGAGAATTCAATTCCCACATATAGACTGGGGAAAAACAGAGTGAAGGGCAAAAAGGGTGAAGATCTCCTAAAATGATTGGCAAAAGAATCAATGGTAACATGAGGATAAGCTTTTCTACGCAATGAGTGGTTAGGATCTGGAATGCACTGCCTGAGAGGATGGTGGAGGCAGATTCAATTGGGGCTTTAATTGGGTAAGGCCCTGAAGAGAGAGAGTTTGCAGGGTTACATGGAAAGGTGGGCTGTGGGAATAGTCAAGTTGCTCTTGCAGAGAGTCTGCACTGACATGACTGGCTGAATGGCCGCCTCCTGTGCTGTAGCCATTCTATGATTTCATAAGTACAGGAGAACTTACTTCATATGTTTCTTGCCCAATGAGGAAAAAAAGCATTGCTGGATCTAATTTTGGGGAATGAAGTGGGGCAAGTGGAGAGTGATGAAGTGGAAGAACATCTGGGTAATATGGATCATAATATAATTAGGTTTAAAGTAGTTATGGAAAGGGACAAAGAAAAATCAAAGGTGAAAATACCCAACTCGAAGTGAGCAGATTTCAGTGATTTGAGAATGGATCTAGCATTGCATACAAAAACAAGGAAGTCGTGCAAAACCTTTGCATCAGTGGCTTACTAAAGAGGTTAAGGATAGTATTAGATTAAAAGAAGAGACTTGTATTGCAAAAAATAGTAGTAAGTCTGAGGATTGTGAGTGTTTTAGAAACCAGCAAAGGGCCACCAGAAAGTTGAAAAGGGAAACAAATAGTATATGAGAGTAAACTAGCCAGGAATATTAAAACAGATTGTAAGACCTTTTCACAAGTATGTAAAGAGAAAGCAAGTAGCTAAAGTAAACGTTGGTCCCTTAGAGACAGAGACAGAAGAAATCATCATGGGGAATGAGGAAATGGCAGAGACGTCGAACAAATATTTTGTGTCTGTCTTCACAGTTGAAGACACAAGTTACATACCAGAAATAGAGGGTATCCAAGGGACTAAGAAGAGTGAGGAAATTAAGGTAATTAATATCAGCAAAGAAGTAGTACTGGAGAAACTCAAGGGACTAAAATCCGACAAATCTCCAGGACCTGATGGCCTCCATCCTAGGGTTCTAAAAGAGATAGCTGCAGAGATGGTGGATGCGCTGGCTATGATTTTCCAAAATTCCCTAGATTCTGGAATGGTTCCAGCAGATTGGAAGTTAGCAAATGTAACACCGCTATTCAAGATAGGAGGGAGAAAGAAAACAGAGAATTACAGGCCAGTTAGCCTGACATCGGTCTTTGGGAAAGTGCTGGAATCTATTATTAAGCAAGTTTTAGCAATGCACTTAGAAAATCATTGTATGATCAGACAAAGTCAACAAGCTTTTACGAAAGGGAAACCCTGTTTGAAAAATTTATTAGAGGTTTTTGAGGCTGTAACTAGTAGGGTAGATAAAGGACAGCGAGTAGATATAGTATACTTGGATTTCCAAAAGGCATTCGATAAGATGCCACATAAAAGGTTAATACACAAGAAAAGGGCTCATGGAGTTGGGGGTGATATATTAGCATGGATAGAGGATTGATTAACTGACAGGAAGCAGAGAGTAGGGATAAATGGGGCATTTTCAAGTTGGCAGGCTGTGAGTGCGTAAGGATCAGTGCTGGGCCTCAGCTATTTGCAATCTATATCAATGACTTGGAGGAAGAGACAGAGTAATGTATCTAAGTTTGCTCATGATACAAAACAAAGTGGAATGCAAGCTGTGAGGAGTACACAAAGAGGCTGCAAAGACATGCCGGTTAAGTGAGTGGGCAACAGATGGTAGATGATATGAGGAAGTGTGAGGTTATTTCAAGAATAGAAAAGCAGAATACTTTTTAAAAGACGAGAAACTTATAAATGTTAATGTTCAGAGATACTTGAGTGTACTTGTACAAGGAACACAAAAAGTTAGCATGCAGGTATAGCAAACAATTATTGCTTTATCGCAAGGGGCTTGGAATACAAGATTAAAGAAATCTTGCTACAGTTGTACAGGCTTTGGTGAGACCACATACGGAATTGGTGTACAATTTTGGTCTCCATATTTAAGGAAGGATGTACATGCTTTGGAGGCAGTACAGTAAAGGTTCACTAGATTGGTCCCTCGGATGAGAGGATTGACCTATGATAGGCTGAGTAAATTGGGTCTGTATTCTCTGGAGTTGAGAAGAATGAGAGGTGATCTCATTGAAACATTCAAGACTGAAGGGATTTGATAGGTTAGATACTGTGATGTTTGACCTGGCTGGGGAATCTAGAACAAGGGGGCACAGTTTCAGGATAAGGGACTGATCAATGCGGACTGAAATTAGAAATTTCTTTACTCAAAGGGTTGTGAATCTTTGGAATTCTGCACCCCAGAGGGTTGTGGATGCTCCATCATTGAATATATTTAAGGCTGAGATAGACAGAGTTTTGGTGTCTTGGAATCGAGGGATATGAGGAACAGGTGGAGAAAGTGGAGTTGAAGCCCAAGATCCGGTGGAGCAGGCTCGATGGGCTATATGGTCTACTACTGCTCTTATTACTTATGTTCTTAAATCATTGTCTTGGCCTTAGCTAAAGTAATGCAGACAAATCTGGGCAGCATACTTTAGGAAGGATGTCAAGGCCTTGGAGAAAATACAGAGGAGGTTTGCCAGGATGATACCTGGTATGAGAAACTTCAGTTATGTGGAGAGATTGGAGAAGCTGGACTTGTTCACTTTAGAACAGAGAAGGTTAAGAGGAAATCTGATACAGGTGTTCAAAATCATGAACTGTTGTTGTTTTATTTCCTCAGGCAAGTAGGTCAGTAACCAGAGATCATAAATATAAAATAATTGGCAAAAGAGCTAGAGGGGAAATGAGAAATTAGTTCACACAGAAGGTTATTAAAATCTGGAATGCACCTGCTGAAACTGTGATGGCATCAGAATCCATAGGAATGTTCAAAAGGCAATTGGATATGTATTTTGTTGTGAAACAAAAGCCACTTCAGAGTCAGGAGTGAGATGAACTGAGAAGAATCTTTATTACAAGCATGCAGGAACTGGCATCCAGAGGTAATACTAAGGGAGTGTGAGAGGTTATGTAGCTGTTCGTTGCTAATCCAGTAGGGGACTTTACCTTCCTGTATCTGCCTCAGATTTTCCCGGGTTTGCACAACAACCCAATTCCCGTAAGTATGACAAACATAATTTTTTGCACTAAAACAGCATGTGCTGGAAACACTCAGCAGGTCAGGCAGCATCTGCAGTATTTTGCTTTTATCATTTTTTGCAATTTCAGATAAGGCATTAACTCCTCCTTATCCAGTCTATTAATCGTTCGAGCATGAGTTTCCAACACAGTGGCAATGCCATGTAACTGTCCAGTCACACTCTGACCTGCTGTCGGTTGGCCAGATTGGATTTGATTTTTCCCACCTACGACCTTCTTGAGCTGTTGGCTCAAGGTCCTTACTTTATTATCTAGGGTGGTCAAATTGATAGAGTTTACCACTGATGTTCCAGTATTAAATGCTGTTTCCTCATTGTTAACTAAACTCTTCTTTCCCTGTCCTGAACGGGGACCAGACCCCTCTCTCCCGTCGGACTGGGCTGCTTGTCGGAGTAGGACTTGATATAGTGCCTTTGTTTTATCTGAGCACCACTCGGGTAAGCCTATGTCAGTCATATTCAGCACTACGGATACCAGCTCATGGTGTATATTAATACGTATTTCCTCATCATCCCTGATTAACACCAGACCATATCGAGGTCCCTCTCTGAGGGTTGGACAGGACAGGTCTCACATACCCACCTCCCTCCACCCCCCCCCCCCACCCCGCCTGCCCTCCCCTCCCTTTTTCAAGGCTTATAATGCTAGTCTGCCCTACTTGGTCCCAACAATCACACTCGCTGTAATGTGCCAGTGTGAACCCATGTCTTTCCTCCTGCCTGGGCAATCACCAGGTCTGTCATTCAGTCCACCCGTGTGTCCCTCCTGTTTTCTTATGTGTTTCTCCTAGCACTGCCAAGAAAATGGTGAGTGTTGGTCCAACGGATGTCCTTGGGCTTATGCTGCTCAATACCTGCAATGACATGTTGAGTTCATAGAGTCAGCCGACAATTCCTCCTATTGGATAGCAAACAATCAGATGTTAAATAATTTCACCTGCGACCAATGTTTCCGCCTGCCTTTGGCGTATCTACTGTCTGTATATTTACCCACTTGCCCTTTGACTATTTTAGTGCCTCAGTCAGAGCTGTTAATTCGGCCACTTAGGCAGAGAGGCCTTCTCCCAGGGCTTCCTGCAATATCACCTTCCCATCGCTGGTCACTGGCCCATCGTGTTCTCGGTTCCCCCTCAACATATCTTCGTGATCCATCCTCAAGCAACTGCTCATCTGCATGCTCCAGCGGGTTATCCCTAATATCACAGGTCTCCTCTTCTACTTCCACGTCACAATGCTTGTCTTCTGCATCGCTCAGCATATTCTCTGTGGAATATGTCGAGCATTCTTTGTTCCAGTCCTAATCAGGCCCCCTTCCCCAACTCTTTTTCCGGTACATTGATGACTCTATCAATGCCGTTTCCTGCTCCCGCCCCGAACTGGAAAACTTTATCAGCTTTGCTTCCACTTTCCACCCTTCTCTCACCTTTACATGGTCCATCTCTGACACTTCCTTTCTCTTCCTCAACTTCTCTGTCTCCATCTCTGGGGATAGCTTGTCTACTAATATCCATTATGAGCCCACCGACTCCCACAGCTACCTCGACTACACTTCTTCACACCCTGCCTCCTGTAAGGACTCCATTCCATTCTCCCAGTTTCTCCGTCTCCGATGCATCTGCTCTGATGATGCTACCTTACATGAACGCCCTTCTGATATGTCTTCCTTTTTCCTCAACCGAGGGTCCCCCCCCACTGTTGTTGACAGGGTCCTCAACCGTGTCCAGCCCATTTCCCGCACCTCTACCCTCACCCCTTCCCCTCCCGCCCAGAACCGTGACAGGGTTCCCCTTGTCCTCACTTTCCACCCCATGAGCCTCCATATCCAAAGGATCATCCTCCCCATTTCCGCCACCTCCAGCGTGATGCCACTACCAAACGCATCTTCCCCTCCCTTCCCCTGTCAGCATTCAGAAGGGATCATTCCCTCCGCGACACCCTGGTCCACTCCTCCATTACCCCCAACACCTCGTCCCCTTCCCGTGGCACCTTCCCCTGCAATCGCAGGAGGTGTAATACCTGCCCATTTACCTCCTCTCTCCTTACTATCCCAGGCCCAAAACACTCCTTTCAGGTGAAGCAGCGATTTACTTGTACTTCTTTCAATGTAGTATACTGTATTCGCTGCTCACAATGTGGTCTTCTCTACATTGGGGAGACCAAACGCAGACTGGGTGACCGCTTTGCGGAACACCAATGCTCAATCCGCAAGTAGGACTCTGAGCTTCCGGTTGCTTGCCATTTCAACACACCCCCATGCTCTCATGCTCACATCTCTATCCTGGGCTTGCTGCAGTGTTCCAGTGAACATCAGTGCAAGCTTGAGGAACAGCATCTCATTTACCGATTAGGCACATTACAGCCTCCCGGACTGAACATTGAGTTCAATAATTTCAGAGCATGATGGGCCCCCCATTTTACTTTTATTTTTATTCTTTATTTTTTGCATTTTTTTTTTGTATGTTTATTTTATTTCATCTTGTTCAGTTTGCTTACCCACTGTTTTTTTTTTCATGTTTGTACTTACTGCTGTTCAATCTTCAGTCCGTTAACACCCTATCTGTACTAATGCTTTGTCTTTCAACACACCATTAACATATTGTTTGCCTTTGCTCCATGACCTTCTGGTCAGCTAATCTGTGACCTTGTCCTATCTACATCTTCTCCTTTGTTATCTCTTGCCCCACCCCCACTTTAATTGCTTATAACCTTTGACATTACGAATATTTGCCAGTTCCGAAGGAGGGTCACTGACCCGAAACAGTAACTCTGCTTCTCTCTCCACAGATGTTGCCAGACCTGCTGAGTGTTTTCAGCATTTCTTGTTTTTATATTCTCTGTGTGGTTCGGTCCCTGATCTTGACAATCTCTATTGACTTATCTTTAGGGATAAGTACCGTTTCCCATGCCGCCCTCTTGGTCGAGATGGATCTCAGTTGGCCAGTATTCAGTTAAGTCCTCTATGGTTTGCCGTGTGTATAGTATGCCCTGACCTGTCATCACTATTGGTTTGCTGACCCTCACTGTTCGGACACACCCAGAACTGGACAGGAATCATCAGGTCTCTCACTTCTCACCATTCCTTCTGTTGTAGTGGGACCCACTTCGGATTGCACCGCTCCTTTTTCATTCTACACACGAGTTTCTTATTTTTCTCAATTAAGTATTCTGTAATTGGCCCCTTGGGTTCCCATTCCTCACATTTCTGAGGAGATTTCCTTTGTATTTGCACCTCTTTTCCCTGGGCCCTTTTATCCAGACTTTACAAGTCCGTTTGTATTCGATGTATGCCGTTTTTATGTTTCTTGACTATACTAGTCCTTTTACTCTTGTGTATGCCGTTTCACTTCTGAACTAACCAGAGTTTACCGTGGGTTTCACTCTCGGACTCTAGGAACCCAGTTTCAATTCTCAACAAACCCGGGTTTAGTGCGGGTGGCGGTTTCCCTCCTGCCAGCCGAGTCTAGGAACCCGGTTTCTGCGCAGTCATCCTCTGTTAATTACTGTACTCTTGACAGACTCTTGATTAGATTCGGATCTCCCAGGCTATTGATGGACACGCGATAAGGGCTCGCGTCTCTAACTAGGGATGGTAATTTTAAAGGTACTCACCCAGATTGATGTGACCGTATCGCAGACGCTGACAGCTGTTCAATGGAGATCCTGTCGACTACGCTAAATTGTTTTGCAGTTTCTAAACACAATGCTGAGTCTGTTAATTGCAAGCAGTAAAGGTTTATTCAAACATTTGAGGGGAGACTGACCTCAGTGGTTGTACATTGAGATTGGACCTCAAAGTAAAGTCTCACTTCTTTCATACAGTTTTTCTGACATTTGGTTCATAATACATTGTTTCCGTAATATCTATTTGAGTGTAACATCTGCTTCCAACCAGAAGCTAAACCACATTGGAAGTTCACCTGTTATCACTTTTTTTCTTCATCTGTCAAAACAGGATGCGGCTTGCCTCGCTTATTTCATCTTGCAGCTAGATTTAGCATAAGCAATGTTAACTCTTGATGTCCCACATCAGTCCCTCCTGTTGGCTCTGGCCAGATTCTGGACCAGATGGCCACATAAATGGATGCTTCACCCACGTTCTCCCGGTGATCAGTTGGTGCCCGTGGGCATCCGCATCTTTGCAATAGCTCGTTGGCCTCTTATGCCCCGTCCCTCCGCTAGCAGTGTGTGGGACTAAACTGGTCAGCTCTTTGAAAAAGCCAGCACAGGCATGATGGGCAAATGGCCTCCTTATTTGCTTTAAGGTTCTATGATTCTGTCATTTCCCTAATTCTTTTTTTCCATAACAGTTTTTTTCAGTGTTTCCTGCTTGTGCTTCTCATGTTTTTTTTTAAACCCCTACCTGTGTCTTCTCCAGATTTGACTGTTCCAGTGCTCTCCTGGTGGCCTATTATCCTGCGCTCTTCATAAACTACAAATGATTCAAAACTTGTATCCTATCCCGCATGAAGTCCCACTCGCCTGTCGTCTCTGTTTTCGTCAATTACATTGGCTCCTGGTTCCCCAATGACCCAAATTTCTAATTCAAATTCCTTCAAGGCCTCACGCTTCCTATCTCTAACCTTCTCCAACCTACAAACCTCAGAGCTCTGTTCTTCCAACTCTGGTCTGTTGTGCATCCTGAATTGCACTCCATCATTGCCAACTCTGTCTTCAGCCATCTAGGTCTTACAATATGGAATTCTTTCCCTACACTTCTCCACCTCTCCCTTCTTCAGGAGCCCCGTTAAAGCCTACCTTTTTGATCAAACATAGACAAAAAGAGCTGAACTCAAGAGGTGATGTGAGAGTGACTGCCCTTGACATCAAGGCAGCATTTGACCGAGTATTGCATCCAGGAGCCCTAGCAAAACTGAGGTCAATGGGAATCAGGGAGAAAACTCTCCGCTGGCTGGAGTCCTACCTAGCGCAAAGGAAGATGGTTGTGGTTGTTGGAGGTCAATCATCGGAGCTCCAGGACATCGTTGCACTTTGCCAGAGGGTAGTGCAAACCAGAACTCCTCTTCCCCGCACCCACCAAACCAAAAATGCTGCAGACGCTGGGTCAGCTGAAATTTCCAAGACTGAAATTGATTATTTTTGATAGCTAAGGATATCAAGGGATATGGAGTTGAGGTTCCGATCATCCATCATCTGACTACATGGGGTATTAGGCCCAAAGGGCTGAATGGCCTATTTTTGTTCTGTGTAGAAATGCAGCAAAACTTGGACAATATCCAGGCTTGGGCTGATAAGTGGCAAGTAACATTTGCGCCACACAAGTGCCAGGCAATGCCCATCTCCAGCAAGAGAGAATCTAACCATCTCCCCTTGGCATTACCATCGCTGAATCCCCCAGTAACAACATCCTAGGGGCTACCATTGACCAGAAACTGAACTGGAGTAGCCATATAAATACCATGGCTATAAGAGCAAGTCAGAGGCTAGGAATCCTGAGGCGAGTAACTCACCTCCTGACTCCCCAAAGCCTGTCTACCATCTGCAAGGCACAAGTCAGGAGTGTGATGGAATACTCTCCACTTGCCTGGATGGGTGCAGCTCCAACAACACTCAAGAAGCTCGACACCATCCAGGACAAAGCAGCCCGCTTGATTGGCACCCCATCTGCAAAAATTCACTCCCTCCACCACCGACGCACAGTGGCAGCAGTGTGTACGATCTACAAGATGCACTGCAGCAACACACCAAGGCTCCTCAGACAGCACCTTCCAAACCCGCGACCTCTACCAACTAGAAGGACAAGGGCAGCAAATACATGGGAACACCACCACCTGCAAGTTCCCCTCCAAGTCACACACCATCCTGACTTGGAACTATATCACCGTTCCTTCACTGTCGCTGGGTCAAAATCCTGGAACTCCCTTCCTAACAGCACTGTGGGTATACCTACCCAAAATGGACTGCAGCGGTTCAAGAAGGCAGCTCACCACCACCTTCTCAAGGGCAATTAGAGATGGGCAATAAATGCTGGCCTGGCCAGCGTCGCCCACATCCCATGAATGAATAAAAAAAAAGCTTTAGTCACCTTTCTTAGTATTGCCTTCTTTGATTCAGTGTTTATTTTTATCATTATATTTCTGTAAAGTGCCCGTGATGTTTTTCTGTGCTAAAAGCACTATATCAATGCAAATTGTAGTTTGGTTTATTTTTGATTTTTCTCTGTCTGGTTCTCAATATTTCAGTCAAAATACTCTTACATAGCTTGACAATCAGATTTTTTGTTTTCTCCCCCCAATTGTTCTTTTTCTCTCGGAAAGCATTGGTACCTTGTTGGGATACAGTTCCATGAGCATAAGGAACAGAAATAGGCCATTCAGCCCTTTGGGCCTAATACCCCATTCAGTCAGATGATGGATGATCGGAACCTCAACTCCATATCCCTTGATATCCTTAGCTATCAAAAATAATCAATTTCAGTCTTGGAAATTTCAGTTGACCCAGCATCTGCAGCATTTTTGGTTTGGTGGGTGTGGGGAAGGGGAGTTCTGGTTTGCACTACCCTCTGGCAAAGTGCTTCCTGACTTCACTCCTGCATGGCCTAGCTCTAATTTTAAGATTGTGTTCCCTTGCTCTGGATTCCTCCATCAGAGGAAATAGTTTTTCCATGGACCCTGACAACATTCCAGCAACAGGACTAAAGATTTGTGCTCCAGAACTGGCCAAACTGTTCCAGTACAGCTACAACACTGGCATCTACCCGAAGTATGGAAAATTGCCCAGGTCTGTCCTGTGCACAAAAAGCAGAACCAATCCAACCCAGCCAATTACCGCCCCATCAGTCTACTCTCTATCATCAGCAAAGTGATGGACTGTGTCGTCAACAGTGCTATGAAGCAGCACTTGCTCAGCAATAACCTGCTTAGTGATGTTCCGTTTGGGTTTCATTAGGGTCACTTAGCTCCTGACCTCATTACAGCCTTGGTCCAAACATGGACAAAAGAGCTGAACTTCAGAGGTGAGGTGAGAGTGACTGCCCTTGACATCAAGGCAGCATTTGACTGAGTATGGCATCAAGGAGCCCGAGCAAAACTGTAGTTAATGGGAAAACTGGTTGGAGTCATACCTGGCACCAAAGGAAGATGATTGTGGTAGTTGGAGGTCAATCATCTCAGTCCCAGGACATCACTGCAGGAGTTCCTCAGGGTAGTGTCCTAGGCCCAACCATCTTCAGCTGCTTCATTAATGACCTTCCCTCCATCATAAGGTCAGAGTGGGAATGTTTGCTGATAACTACACAACGTTCTGCACCATTCGCAACTCCTCAGATACTGAAGCAGACCATGCTTGCATGCAGCAAGACCTGGACAACATTCAGGCTTGGGCTGGGCTGATAAGTGGTAAGTTACACTTGTGCCACACAAGTGGCAGGCAATGGCAATCTTCTACAAGAGAGAATCCAACCATCTCCCCTTGGCATTCAATGGCATTACCATTGCTGAATCCCCCACTATCAACATCCTGGTGGTTACTAGTGACCAGAAACTGAACTGGACCAGCCACATAAATACTGTGGCTACAATCGCAGGTCAGAGACTGGGAATTCTGCAGTGAGTAACTCACCACCTGATTCCCCAAACCCTATTCACCATCTACAAGGCACAAATCAGGAGTGTGATGGAATACCTTCCACTTGCCTGGATGGGTGCAGCTCCAACAACACTCAAGAAGCTCGACCCCATCCAGAACAAAGCAGCCCACTTAATTGGCACCCATCCACCACCTTCTACATTCACTCCATGCACCACCGACGCACAGCGGCAGCAGTGTGTACCATCTACAAGATGCACTGCAGTAACTCACCTAGGTTCCTTTGACAGCACCTTCCAAACCCGCGACCTCTATCATCTAGAAGGACGAGGGCAGCAGATGCATGGGAACACCTGCAATTTCCCTCCAAGCCGCACACCATCCTCATTTGGAACTATATCACCATTCCTTCACTATTGCTGGGCCAAAATCCTGGAACTCCCTCCCTAACAGCACTGTGGGTGTACTACACCACATGGACTACAGCGGTTCAAGAAGATGGCTTACCACCACCATCTCGAGGGCAATTGGGGATGGGCAATGTGCTGTCCTAGCCAGTGTTGCCCACATCCCATATAAGAATTTTTAAAAACTCAGTGAATCTTTTGGTTTTTTTAAACGCCTTCATTAGATCACTCCTCAACCTTCTAAGCCTGAGTGAGGAAACTAGGTTTAAGAAACCTGTCTTCATTATTTAATTCTTTAAGCCGTGGTATCATTCTTGTGAATATTTGCTGTATCCCTTCAAGGCCATTATATCCTTCCTGAGGTGCAGTGCCTGGAACTGAATGCAAGTGCAATCTGAACAAGGCTCTGTACAATTGGAACATAACTTCCACCCCCTTGTATTCCAGTCTTTCTTGAGATAAAGGCTAAAACTCCATTAGCCTTTTTGATTTTTTTTTCTACCTGTGCACTACCTTTTAGTGAATTGTATACATAGATACCCAAATATCTTCAGTACTCCATAGTTACTAGTTTTTCGCCATTAAGCAGAGGCAGCTGAATGGATCCTCTTAACCTTGACAAAGAAATTCATGAGCTTCTTGGATTTATTGGAGGTGGAATGGGCAGGAAGGGGAGAACGGTTTAACAAGGTAGTTGGTAGTGGAGAAGAAACGCCGAATATTGCCTGTGCATTCCAGGATGATACTGAAGTAGTGAGAAGTTTCAGCAGAGGAGAGTAGGATCCCATCGTGCTTTATATGGTTGAGCCAGATCTGGAGTTGAATGGCTAAATTTGTCTGCCATAAACAGAAGATGGCAGTGAAGTCCAGGAGTTGGGAAGCCAAATTTGCGCATAGTTCTGGCATCAAAGGGACTCAATGAAACGAAGAACAAATAGAGTTATGGGGGGGTGGGGGAGGGGGTTGGGGGGCTGCTGTGGGCAGTAAGCTCTGCCCATGTAACTTTAAACTTACAACTTGAACTTTTAATTTGGGCTAAAATGCACCCACTATTAGAGACAGGGGAACTTGAACAGTAAAAGAGATTTGGGGAGGATGATAACTGATAGCCAAGGGTGGAGTCCCAGATCAAAGAACTGCAAGCCTGGGAGCTATCTGAAAATCATTTGCAGTGTACCGAGAAACTGCCCAAGCGAGAGAAAACACATTATTCACACAGGTGTCGGAATGTCTGTGGCCTCTGACTGATCTTACACTCTTTGTACTTCAACAAAGTAGGTATTTCATCCTGGGTTATCACTGACTTCAAAATAACAGCAATAGGCAAATCTAGATGGTGGGAAACCTCCAATCAGAAATTACACTCACCAAATTGCAATAAATTTAATTAATCCCGCATCTCCTTAACTATTGATATGAAGGATTGAAAAATAAACGGAGGTAGGACTGTGAATTAGAATGGGTGAAGTCAATGTCAATCCAGTACAGGAAGAGAAATAAAGTGAAGGAAAGAAATATTGAATTGGAGAAATAATGACAGAAAAGTAAAAGTATTAAATTTTACATTTTTAAAATCTCCAACAATTCATTACCTGAAGGAATGAGATTGCATACTTTTAATTGTTTATCATCAGGGCCAGAGGTTGACTGGCAGTCATTAACAAATATCATTAAAAGGATGCTAACATTATTAATTACTGACCACTTTCTGTAGCAAGTTTAATGGACAATTAATGTGCACATTCAGCAACTTTATGAAACTCATGGTGAAGTTAAGGGCAGGATGTTCGTGAAAATGACGTTAATTCTGTTTCTCTCTCCACAGATGTTGCCTGTCCTGCTGAATATTTCCAGCATTTTCTGTTTTTATTTCAGATTTCCAGCATCTGCAGTATTTTGCTTTTGTTTTTAATTAATCCCTCTCTGTGTTTACTTCACAGTCAGTTTATGTGGCATTGGAGGGACAGTTCAGCAGAATAATTTGTAGTGTGGCGGGATACCATCCGACTTACTATGAGCAATACTTTGGGAGATGCCTTGCATTGAGTACATAAGTCTGTGTTATACATGCAATCAATTGACTCTATCATATTCAAAAACAAATCACAGTTGAATAATCTTTCAAAGAGTAATATTAAGACAAGACTTGTCTTGAGCCTGACTCCTGTCCTTTTCCCAAAAGGAGGAGGTGAGGGTTTCTCCGCAGCTACTAATTTAAAGGCAAGCTACAAGAGCATTTTAATCAACCTCAGACTTGCCTATTTGCACTCTCTTGGGGGGGGAAAGGTCAGGCCTTTTCGCAGTAAAAGGGATCTAATGATCCCTCTGTCCCTCCGAATTATTATGTGCTTGCTTGCCCTACTCGAGGGGTATGGGGTTACTTTCCCTTCAGACACAAAGCCCTGATAACCTTCAGGAATCATACTAACGTTTCCTGCACTTGCACTAGTAAGCTTCCTGGGTCTCACTGCAGTTAAAGCCACAGCTTATTCTGCTGTGCTTTCCATCAGGTTCCTGACTTCACTGAGTGGGTGTGCCCTGATTAACTCTTTAGTTTCCATCAGTCAGCTTTTAAATGCCCTGCGTTATTACAATGGAAGCACACAGGTCTCCGGTCTCACCCTTGATCACAGCACCTTCCTTTTTGACTAGAGGAGGACCTCCTTTGTCTCCTGCTTTTCTTTCCCTCCCAGGACTGCTTGGGCTCCTATCACCTTCCCACCCTTTGTGGGAGTGACTAGGAAAGGTTCTCCCCTGGGAAACTGACTTATATAAACTAAAGCAAACTCATCAGCTAGAATGGCCACTTTCCGGGCTCTCTCAACCCGCTGCTGCTCGACATGGGTCTTTAGAGTGGGAGAGAGTTCTAAATTCCTGTAACAGAACTACTTCCCTGAGATTCTCATAGCTGAGCTGTACTTTAAGAGCCCTCAGCCACTGGTCAAAAGCCAGCTGCTTGCTTGCTTTCAAACTCCAGATAATTTGATTAGCTTGCTTCTTGAGGGTTCTAAACTTTTGGCGATAGGCTTCAGGTACTAATTCATATGCACCGGGGATAGCATTTTTGGTCAGTTCATAATTTGATGAACTCTCATCTGGCATCAGGGAATAAACCTTATGGGCTTTTCCAGTTAGCTTGCTTTGTAGTAAAAGACCAGGTCTCAGCTGGCCATTTTAACTGCCTTGCCAGTTTCTGAAAGGACACAGAAAAATCTTCTACATCTTCCTCATTGAATTTTGGAATTAGTGGAGCTAGTTTTAACAATTTTGTACCCAGCCCTGAATTATGCTCCTCCATATTGGCCATGCTTTCACTGGGGTTACACTGTCGCCCCCTAGTTAACTCAAGCCATTTCAACTCTCTTTGCATTCCTTCCGGAATATTCTTTCTCTCTCCCTCTCCTCAAATTCAAGTTTCCTCTGTTCCAATTGTATCTTTGCTAGCAGTACCCTATCTGAGTCTGCTTCTAACCCTGTTTCTGCTCCATCTGATTCAAGGGAAAAATAGTTGGCCACTAGCTTTGCGAGTTCAGGCTTCCTTGCCTTGCCACGTACAGTGATCCCACACTGCTCAGCCATTTTCGGTAACTCCTCCATAGACAGTGCTTTTAACTTATCCAAAGTTACTTCACCCTGGCTTGGGGAGCTACTAGCTTCAGTTGTAGACATAGAACATAGAACAGTACAGCACAGTACAGGCCCTTCGGCCCACGATGTTGTGCCGACCCTTTAACCTACTCTAAGATCAAACTACCTTCATACCCTTCATTCTACTATCATCCATGTACCTATCCAAGAGTCGCTTAAATGTCCCTAATGTATCTGCTTCTACTACCACCGCTGGCAGTGCATTCCACGCACCCACCACTCTCTGTGTAAAGAACCTACCTCTGACATCTCCCCTAAACCTTCCTCCAATCACCTTAAAATTATGCCCCCTGGTGATGGCCCTTTCCGCCCTGGGAAAAGTCTCTGGCTATCCACTCTATCTATGCCTCTCATCATCTTGTACCCATCTATCAAGTCACCTCTCATCCTTCTTCGCTGCAATGAGAAAAGCCCTAGCTCCCTCAATCTTTCTTCATAAGACATGCCCTCCAGTCCAGGCAGCATCCTGGTAACTCTCCTCTGCACCCTCTCTAAAGCTTCCACATCCTTCCTATAATGAGGCGACCAGGACTGAACACAATATTCCAAGTGTGGTCGAACCAGGGCCTTATAGAGCTGCAGCATAACCTCGCGGCTCTTAAACTCGATCCCCCTGTTAATGAAAGCCAACACCCCATACGCTGCCTTAACAACCCTATCAACTTGGGTGGCAACTTTGAGGGATCTATGGACGTGGACCCCAAGATCCCTCTGTTCCTCCACACTGCCAAGAATCCTGTCTTCAAGCCTGTAGTCTGCATTCAAATTCGACCTTCCAAAATGAATCACTTCACACTTTTCCAGGTTGAAATCCATCTGCCACTTCTCAGCCCAGCTCTGCATCCTGTCAATGTCCCATTGCAACCTACAACAGCCCTCCACACTATCCACAACTCCAGCAACCTTTGTGTCATTGGCAAACTTGCTAACCCAGCCTTCCACTTCCTCATCCAAGTCATTTATAAAAATCACAAAGAGCAGAGGTCCAAGAACAGATCCTTGTGGAACACCACTGGTCACCAAGCTCCATGCTGAATACTTTCCATCTACTACCACCCTCTGACTTCTATGGGCCAGCCAATTCTGTATCCAGACAGCCAAATTTCCCTGTTTCCCATGCCTCCTTACTTTCTGAATGAGCCTACCATGGGGAACCTTATCAAACGCCTTGCTAAAATCCATATACACCACATCCACTGCTCTTCCTTCATCAATGTGTTTTGTCACATCCTCAAAGAATTCAATAAGGCTTATGAGGCAAGACCTGCCTGTCACAAAGCCATGCTGACTGTCTCTAATCAAACTATGCTTTTCCAAATAATCATAAATCCTGTCTCTCGGAATCCTCTCCAATAATTTGCCCACCCCCGACGTAAGACTGACTGGTCTGTAATTTCCAGGGTTATCCCTATTCCCTTTCTTGAACAAGGGAATAACATTTGCCACCCTCCAATCATCTGGTACTACTCCAGTGGACAGTGAGGACGCAAAGATCATCGCCAAAGGCGCGGCAATCTTTTCCCTCGCTTCCCGTAATAACCTTGGGTATATCCCCTCTGGCCCTGGGGACTTATCTATCCTCATGTCTTTCAAAATTTCCAGCACATCCTCCTTCTTAACATCAACCTGTTCGAGCATATCAGCCTGTTTCACGCTGTCCTCACAAACGGCCAGGTCCCTTTCACTAGTGAATACAGAAGCAAAGTATTCATTAAGGACCTCCCCTACCTCCTCTGACTCCAGGCACAAGTTCCTTCCACTATCCCTGATCGGCCCTACCCTCACTCTGGCCATCCTCTTGTTCCTCACATGTTAGTATTCAAGCACACACAACCACAAGAAAACCCATATTAATCTTGCTCTTTTTTGATTGGGAACAATTTGGCTTCCCACTTCCAATGTCTCTCGTTTGTCTGTGGGGAATATTCCAAACGCTGGCACCCAAATTTCTGTTACAACCAGGTGAGAAAGGTGTCTAGGGTTCCCTTTCAGCTTTCACTTGGTCTTACTGTAACAGGTGAATCCTTGTTCACCGCTTTCCAATTATAAGGCAAAAAGACCAGTGCAAACAGACTTTCTTAGGTTTAACGAAGAAAAGTTGAAATTTATTAAACTTGAACTCTAATTCAATTAACGCCTACGGATACACACCACGCCCCACGCTCGCATGCATACGCGATACACACATGCAAATAGAGACAGAAAAGAACAGAAGAAAAATAAAGTGGAAAGGTTTGAGGCAATATCTGAAGAGTTGTTATGGTTCTTCAAGCTCACTGTAGAGTCTTCGATTGTAGGTAGATCTTGCTTTTCGCTGGGGCCCAGTATTATTCTTAAATCTTGTTCGCTGTAGGAGACTTTTCTCTCTTGGGGTTCATGTGTCTTCACTGGATTCAGAGGTTTGTGAGAAAGAGATGGAAGCAGACAGGAGAGAGATCTTATCAGTCCAGGAGCAAACCACTTTCTGCCCAAATTGTTCGTACAAATTCAAAAAAATTCAGTTTGCCTAGCAGGTTAGTTATGTGACTAGCTGGTTTGACCATGTCAGTTTGAGTATTCGGCCATCTTGGCAGTCAACCTGGAAAGCGAGCTCCCCCACCTTCAACGCCTGGTGATCAAAATTGTGGGTTGAATGTCGGAATGGCTGCTTTCTCCTTCCACACGCTGTCTGTTAGTATGCAAATGTCTTTTCCAGCCACGGCTGATGTTTGACAAGTCCTTTCTTCATTCCAGTAACAGTTTAAAATCAATGTTCATGACAAAATTAATGTACCTCATTCTTGGTAGGTGGGGCCTAGCATGACATAATTAATAACGTAAGCATCCTTTTAATGGCATGATAATTGTTAATGACTGCCAGTTAGCCTCTGGCTCTGATGATAAACAATTAAAAGTGTGCAGTCTCATTCCTTCAGGTAATGAATTGTTGGAGATTTTAAAAATGCCATTTTTATTTTTTTTACTTTTGTCATTTCTATCCAATTCAATATTTCTTTCACTTTATTTCTCTTCCCGTACATGATTTGACATTGAATTCACCCATTCTAATTCACAGTCCTAACTCTACTTATTTCTTAATCCTTTAATTTCATTAGTTAAGGTGATAGATTGTTTGTCTAATTATTCACCATGGTTCCAGATGCCTTGTTACCCTTGCCCCATCATCATCAGCTTGGCACTTCCATCAACTTAAAGGACAAAAATGTTTCGAGCTGAAGGCTGCAGAAAAACTAACTGGGCACATCATGAGATGCCCTGCTTCAGCAGATTCTGTCCCATTATGTTCTACGTTGTAATGCTACTATCATAAGATTGAGTAGCCTCTGACTTAATATGAGCAAAATCACAGGAGATCTACTGTGTTCCAGAAGATGTTTATTGCTATTGTAAACTAAAGATGAGTTACTTTTTTTTACTTTATCATTTTGGTTACAGGAAGAAATACGTAAATCATTTATTGAACTGTTTCAAGTGGCTACAGCTAAACCTGCCCCCCTTGGTATCTGCAATTGTCCATCATCCCGAGCAATATATGCCATTGACCTCATGTTGAAATGGGATACAGACACTGATGGTAAGTAGGTTTTATTCCTTGGATTTTTGTAGTTGGTACAGGACCTATACAACCATCAAGCCAACTGTAAAACCAGGATGTGGCCAAAGACTTTTTTATTCTTCGGGTATCTTGACAGGAGCTGAATATACTTAAAAAGGTATCAAGTCTCCAGACCAAACTACTGAGAAATCCATGCAAGTAAAACTTCTCTTTCCTCACCACTCCCCCTCCCCTGCTAAAATGAAGTGCAAGACTTTTCACCTAATTATCCAAACCTAGGGAGATTTGAAATAAAAACAGAAAATGCTGGAAATGCTCAGCAGGTCTGGCAGCATATGTGGAGAGAGAAACAGTTACTATTTCAGGTCTGTGACCTTTCATCAGAACTGGTAAAAGTTAGAAATGTAATAGGTTTTGAGCAAGTGAAAGAGGAAAGGGGAATAAGATCAAAAGGGAAGGTCTGATAGGGCGAGGACAGGAGGGATAAAATAATAAAAGGTTTCATGGTGCAAGGCCAGAGGGAGCAGTACTAGAGGACTAGTAGAGAAACAAAAGATGTCACTAGAGGAGGTGTGAATTGCAGGATCCTGAATAGTTGCCATCTGAAAGCCAAGTCAAGGAAATGAGAGAAAAAAGAACAAACCAGCAAAGGAAAATAAAATGGGGGCAAAGTTACAATCAATGTTGAGTCCAAAAGGCTGGAAAGTGCCCAGTCGAAAGATGAGGTGCTGTTCTCGATTTTGCATTGAGCTTCATTGGAGCATTGCAGCAGCACGAACAGAAAGGTCAGAGTGGGAGCAAGATGGAGAATTAAAAGGTCAGCTGACCGGAAGCTCGGGATCTCACTGACTGAACAGAGGTATTCCGCAAAGCGGTCACCCCAATGTAGAGGAGACCCCATCATGAGCAGCGAATACTGTATACTAAATTGAAAGAAGTACAAGTAAATCTTGGAAGGGGTGTTTGGGGCCTTGGAGAGTGCGTAGGAAGAAGGTAAAAGGGGCAGGTGTTGCAGCTCCTGCATTTGCATGGAAAGGTGCCATAGGAAAGGGAGGGAGTGTTGGGGTGACTGAGGACTAAACCAGGGTGTCAGAGGGAACGGTCCCTTTTGGAATGTTGAAAGGGGAGTGCAGGATGTGTTTGGTGGTGGCATCATGCTGGAGGTGGCAGCTATGATGTAGAATGATCTTTTAAATATGGAGGCTGGTGGGATGGAAGGTGAGGACAAGGGCAACCCTATCATGGTTCCGGGAGGGAGGGGAACAGGTGACAGCAGAAGTGCGAGAAATAGATTGGACACAGTCGAGGACCCCGTTTAGCCTGGTGGGGGACAGTCCACAGCTGAGAAAAAGGAAGACCTATCAGAAGCACAACAATGGAAGGTTGCATCATCCAAACAAATGCGATGGCGACGGAGAAATTGAGAGAATGGAATAGAGTCCTTACAAGAAGTGGGTTGTGAGGAAGTGTAGTCAAGATAGCTATGTAAGTCAGTCACTTATAGTGAATATTGGCTGACGGCCTATCCCCAGAAATTAAGACAGACACGTCGAGGACTGGAAGTGTCAGAGATGGATCATGTGAAGGCAAAAGATGGGTGGAAATGGGAAGCAAAGTCAGTGAAATTTTCCAGTTCAGAGTGAGAGCAGGAAACAGCACCTATACAGTGATCAATGTACCAGACAAAGAGGTGAGAGAGGGGGCCTGAGTAGGACTGGAACAAAGGATGTTCCACATATCCCACAAAAAAGCAGGCATATCTAGGAACCATGCGGGTACTCATAGAAATGCCTTTTATTTGGAGGAGTTGAGTGGAGTAGAAGGAGAAGTTGTTCAATATGAGAACAAGTTCAGCCGGGCGGAGGAGGGTGGTGGTGGATGGAGACTGCTTGGGCCTCCATTCAAGGATGAGGCAGAGAGCCCTCAGACTGTCCAGGTGGGAGATGGAGGTATAGAGAGATTGGACGCCTGTGGTGAAACGAAGATAATTATGGCTAGGAAATTGGAAACTGTTAGTGACAGAGGGTCTCAGAAGCATCATGGATGTCCATGGAAAGAGACTGGACAAGGGGAGACAAAACAGCATCAAGATAGGAAAAGAATCAGTTCAGTGGGGCAGAAACAGGCTGAAACAATGTCAACCAAGGCAGTCCTGTTTGTGGATTTTGGGAAGGAGATGGAAGTGGGCTGTATGGGGTTGGGGAATTATGAGGTTGGAGGCCATGGAGGGAAGATCTCCAGAGGTGAGGTCAGTGATAGTCCTGGAAACAATAGCTTGATGTTCAGTGGTGGAGCCATGGTCCAGGGGAGGTAGGAGGAATTGTCAGAGAGTTGGTATTCGGCCTTTGCCATGTCGAGGATGGGACAACGGTGACACCATCCTTGTTTGCAGGTTTGATGACAATGTTAGGGTTGAACCTGAGAGAAAGGAGTGATGCAAGTTCAGAGGTAGATAGGTTAGAGTGAGTGAAGGGAGCAGAGAAATTGAGACGGCCGATGTCATGTCAACAGTTTTCAATGAAAAGGTCTAGAGAGGGAAAGAGGCCAGAGGGAGGGGTCCAGGTGGAGGGAGAATACTGCAGACGAGTGAAAGGGTCTGCTGAGCGGGGGATGGCTCCTGGCCAAATAAGTGGGTGGGGAGGCGATGAAAGAAAAGCTCAATGTCGTGCCAAGCTTGAAATTCATGGAGGTGGGGGTGTCAGAGGATGAAGCTGAGGCCTTTACTGAGGACAGATCATTTAGAGTCAGGAAGGGGAAGGACAGAGGGCATCGTAAATACCTGGTAAGGGGTGAGATGGGGTCAGAGGGAAGGGGAAGAAGTATCCAGAAGGGTGTTGATACCCATGAGTTGTGTTAAAGCTTGCAATCCTTCATACCTGAAAGGAAGATAAAATGTTTTTTGTTAGAGCACCAGATGAGGCAAAGGATGAAATGAAACAGTGGAATAGGACAGCTTTGAAATAGTGAGCCAGTACTGCTCGAGAGAGAGGTCAAGAGTGTGCATCTGGCAGCACAAGGCTTTGAGAGTGGATTTTAAGATGCAGCAGGAGCAACGGTTGGCGGAATGCTGAATGTCTAGGAGATATCTGTAATTGTGGGTGATCCAAAATACGAAGGGTGAAATTTCGGTTGGAATCCAGGTGGAATATGCCAGAGCTGGAGACAGTTGCTCCGGAAGGAGATGTGGCTGTGAAAGTGAGTTTTTGTAGCTACCTGATCAAAGCCGAGAAAGGAAATAGAAAGAGATTTGATGCAGTTTGGCAAGAGGGAAATGCTTAGGAACCCCTAAGTTTGGATAGGATTATTGTTGTAGTGTAACCACCTGAAATAATGCAGTGTACCAACATAGAACATAGGTTAGTTCCCTACTGTTTGTCCAGCAAGACCCACCTACTGACTTACAGGTTTGCCTTGAGCTGGGTGAAAACTGTCCCAGATCTCAATAATGAGCTAGTTAGTTCATCAATTATCAGCAGTGCCATGGAGTACTGTGGACCTACATGCTCAGATATTGTATTAACCAGTTTGCTTCTAGTCTTCTATTAGCATTCTATAAGAGAAGGACTTTAATTTGATATAGCACCTTTTGCAATCTCAGGACATCCAAAATGAAGTACTTTTCAAAGTCCCAGAAACAGCTATGGTATGCATTACCAGATGATCTGTTTTGTAGTGATTTGTTGGATGAGGGATATATAATGGCTAGGAAGCTGGGAGAACTCCCCTGCTTTTCTTGGAATAGCACCATGGGATTTTTTATATCCACCTGCGTCAAATGTGGTCTCAATTTAACATCTCATCTGAAAGTCAGCACCTCCGGCTTTGCAGCATTCCCTCATTCCATTATTCCCTCAGTACTGCACTGAACTGTTATGCTGGATTATGTGCTGAAGTCTCAGGAGTGACCTGACTGCATCAAAGATGCGACTAACACTGAGCCAAGGCTGGTACCTAAGAGATTACACTTAAATTATATACAGTGCAGCACTCCCTCAGTACCACACTTGCATGTTCCAGCTCTGGAATGAGATTACCCATGGCTATAGCTGATGCTGCTGCTGCCCAGTACTGGTCGTGGTACTGGACCAGTATCCAGAGGTTGAAAGTTCAAACCTCACTATGGCAGTTTGTGAAATTGAATTTAATAAAGCTGGTAATTTGTGAGCAGGCACTGTGGGTAGGAAGTGGGGGTTGGGGGTGGGAAGGATGGCCATACAAGGTGCCAGATCGTTGTAAAGTCACAACTAGTTCATTAATGACTTTCAAAATGTTACCAAAGATGAGTGGTTACTGTGGTAACGAGAGGCTTGAGAGATGGGGGGTTTTCAGTGCAGCAGAGAATGTTGAGGGCTGACCTGATGGAGGTCTTAAAAGATTAGTGGCAGTTGTGACGAAGTGTTCCTGTAAGGCAAATTGAGGCCTGGAATTTACACGGGCGACGGGAGTCTCGACAACCGACAAAAGCGCCGGTGAGAGCCCTGCATTGCCTCCTCTGAGGAAGGCCCACTGGGTTACGTGCCAATTAGGCACTTAAGTGGAAAGCAGCGCACCTTCCCCAGGATCAAAGACCCCAGTGGTGGAAGTCCTGCCTGCTGAGAGCTGCCAGCCAATCAGAGGCCAGCGGCTCTTTAATTGAGCAGAGCCACCGCGGAGGTGGGGGTGGTGGCGGCTGCTGCCAGTCCTGGACTCACCCAAGGCCCAGGATCCAGGCTACAGGTAAGTCGGGGCAAGAGGGGTTTTGTAGGGTGGGGGTCGAGGGAAGGGGAAGGTCGAGGCAAGGGCAGGGAGGTGGCTTTCAGTGGACCCCTCCTTCCCAAGGCTGGGTCCTTCATTCAGGCACTAAGTGCCTTTAATGAGGGACCCCTCCCGGAGCAGAACCAGCAAGCAACCCGCACTGGTTTGCTTAGTGAGCTCCCCGTGCAGCGACAGGCCCATCCGCCGCCGGCCTAATTCCAGTGGTGGTAGGAAGAGGACCTTGGGCATTACTTGCCCACTTAGGGCCTCAATTTGCGGTGGCACAGCAAGGCCATTCACAGGCCTTCCCGCCTGAGACTTAATCTGGGTGGAGGCGGAAGGTTGCAGGGTCCAGTCGCGCCCCCCCAGCCACCATCCTGCCTGAATATATGCTCTCCCTGCCTCCAAACCCAATGTGGGGTAGGGTATAAAATTCCCCGAGTGGGGAGAAAACTGGTGCAATTTTGATGGACTTAAACATCCTGTTTTCGTGTTGCAATGTTGCATGGTTGTACTTTTACATTCTCCCTTTCTCCTGTAAAGCACTCCAAAAATGTTCTATATGAGGGATGTTTTATAAATGCAAGTTGTTTAACAGAGATAGCACACATGGGCATGTGGGAAGAACTGAGCACTGGATCCTGGAAATGGAAGCCATACTGGAGGTCATGTTCCAACAATTTTTTTTTAAAAAAAGAAGGAAGGTCTGGGCAATACCTGGTGCAACCCCATTTCATCCCAAGCAATCTGCAAAAACATGTGCTTAATACATCCCATCATTTCATCCTCGAGTTGCTTCAGGGATGCAAGATTATGGTGGAGACCCGGAGCAAGTGATTCAATTTGTGATCAAGGCAGGCACCATAACTCTGATCTGTCCACTCACCCTGATGCCAGCAATAGAACCTAACAAGGTTATACCTGAAGAAGGGCTACTTGGGCAAGGTAGCTGAGACTGTGCCACAGTATAAGTCAGTATTTTTGGGGGGGGGGGGGCAGGGGAATGGGGGGAGGGCAACAAATTGGAACAAATTATAAATTTCATAGATACGACTATAATTTGAATATATTATCTCATTAAAGGATCAAATTTCAAGTTGCATCTCTGCACAAATAATTAAAATACTTTATTGGTATTTGTTTTACAGGAAAACCAATCATGCAGCCTCAAATTTTGGAGGTGAACTTTAACCCAGACTGTGCCAGAGCTTGCAAATATCACCCCAGCTTCTTTAACGACATTTTCAGTGTTCTTTTCTTGGACGAAGTGGCTGGTCGCCCTGTCACTCGTTTGAGCTAATACTAAGGAATCTCATCAGTAATTGTTTGGATTATTTGCAAAAATTGTTGTAAATTTGCCAGGTGGAGAAAAATGGTTAAATCTGTTTGCAAGTGTTGAATGATTTCAGACATTAATTTCTCACTTCATTATGTTCTCAAAAACAAATTCTGAATATTACAATCATTCTGTGGCTTATTCATTGAGTATTCTTGAAAGGAAGTTTTTAATGCTTTTTTTGTAAACTTGCCCTACGGTGATTGGCTTTTCATTTGAGGTTGACCTTGTTTCCTTTTTGAAGCACAGCGTTGGAACATGGCCTGCTTTCAGTCAGCCTTGGGTCAGCACATCCCCTGAATGTGATGAGCAGCCAGCATCTTCATGCAGAGCCACTCAAGAAATATTATGTTTCAGGACCATAAGCAGCTGCACAGCATGAGAAGCAACTCTGAGATGGCCCAAAACTGGACATGAGCCATCTAAGGCCAAATACTGAAACGAGGGCAGGGGTCAGTTTTTCTTATGAATGTGTTCCTTTTGAGGAAGTCTAATGTATTAGAAATGGAGTAGTGTCGTGTATTTGCACACTAGCCTTTCACAGCTAGGACCTGGGTTCCAATACAAGCAATATGTATGGGGTTTACTCTATTAATTTAATGGACTTTTGTGAAAAGAGCCCCTTATGGGCCTAGGGTCAGAGCATGCAGGTGATTTGGCACTAATTCACATTACATTAGCAATCTCACTTTTACGAGTGGTTATTTCTTTATAGGATGATTGCTGTTGGAAATAGGAAACTGTCACACCTGTAATAGGGCAGGAGTGCTCATTAACTATTCACAAAGTGTCATGATCCTGAGTGGTGACTTATTTAGGGCTGCCTACCACAAAGGAAATTCATGTAATTAATTTGAAATATGTTTTTGTTGTTTCAATCTTTAAAAAGGTGAAGTAGACCCAGTAGTCAATTCGATATGCTTACCAGAGCTTAATGGTTAAAACAGGTGAGATTTATTTACCCATAGAAGTTTGATTACTGCACTTCAAAATCCATCAAATCATAACAGGAATTACTTTGCAGCATAGCTCTTCTCATGCTCAGTTTCTTCCTCTCCAAACTTCTCTCCTCAATTGAACTATTTCCCTCCTTTTCACTCTTTATAGGCTGGGAGTCATTCCTAATTAAAGGCAGTTAAAGTCAGCGATTTCTTTAAGCTTTACTGCCTTGTCTTGGTCAGTCTGACCTTGCATATAACTTCCATCCCGGATACAGAGCTCTCAAAAGCGTATGGCTCATATATTTCCACGCTCTCACTCTGTTACAAATCTTATTCCCTCCCTTGAATTCTAGCTCTATTTCCTAGAGTTATAGCACTGCATCTTTGGACCTTAATAGACATCTTAAGACACTCCGAGGAGAAGATAAGACTGCAAACAAAACCTGGACTCTTATGAGCAGCACAGCTTTACTGAGGTTGTGGCTGAGGCCAAGAGGGGAGAGGCAACTTTGCTCTGCATTTGCTATATCAGATCTCGAATGCTGAAATGCTGCCGAAAGTTGGAAAGTGTTCTGTCTCTGAGTGGCAATCTCTCATCTTGATAAGCACGTCTTATCTCGGAGTATAATACAATGGCCGAAATGTTTCCAAAATAGTGTACAGTTTCACATTGCCCCAAAATCGTTAAAGCAGTATTGCCTTAAATATTAATATTGCTGGGTAATTAAAGTACACTTGCATTCTATATTGTGTTTTTCTTCAATCTGCAGTGAGTTTGCAAACAAGTAACTTCAGGAAAATAAACATTGGAGAAGACATTAAAAATTGAAATTGTGTAAAATTATGCAACAGGAAATAATAAATATTTTATCTTTGATCCTCAACTATCCAATGAATTCAGTGTTGAGCATCATTTAAGATGCATTGTGTATAAGTTCATATGTTGAGTGGGGAAAGCAGAAATACCATACATAGGTGTGTCATGCCCAGTCAAGACCCATCATATTCCTACTTTTAAGATATGAACTTAATTCAATATGGACGCTTTGAGGTTGACTTATCCCCCTTTGCCCACTTTTTTAATGTGCTGCCAAAGGTCCCCGGCCTATATAGTCAAACTGTTTCATTGTCTTGAAAGGAAAAGAGGATGCATTCCCGACTGAGAGGTGTTGCCTACACCCATCTTGAAACCAGCAAGAGACATTCCTGAATTGAATGGATTTCTTCTGAGACAATGGTGGTGTGAGGTAGATACATTAGAACAGAAAGATACTCATCCGGTATGGATGGCCATGGATTCCATATCCTGGTCCATTGTGTGGTCACACCAGCAGAGATAAACATGTGTCAGGTACCAGAAATGCTAATATGATGAATTGTGACCTTAAATCGTAACCCTCTGGAGAAAGAGAGATCACAGCAACATCTCAGAGAAGGCATTTGAACCAGGAGCTATGCAAAGATCCAGCCAAAACCAAGAAGAATCCCTGCTGCTAAGTCTACACTTCAACTTGGTGCAGCAGAGAAATGAAAGTGACCGCCACCTCCAGTCTGAAATCTTAACGAGAGATTTACAGCACTTCAACAAGTTCAAGAGTACAGATACCCAGGCCTGCATCTTTAAAAAAGACTGTCTTATTTTGAAGATTCAACATGTTTACCATAAGCAATGAACATTTACCATACCTTGAACTCTTACCTTTTACCTTCTATCTATCTTCCCTTGAAAGTGCATGTGAGAATGAATGCATGCGAGGGTGGTGTTTTGTGGGAATGAATATTGTTCAATAAGTAGTTAATCTTCTGTTTTAAGCCTACAAGAAAACCTGTCACTGTTTTGTTTTGCAAATAAAATACTCGGGCTAACTCATCATTAAAGCACAATTGCAGTCAGTTGGGAGGTGAACACACCAGGGGAGAAGACCATGTGTCAGGTACCAGAAATACTAATATGATGAATTGTGACCTTAAAAGATAACCCTCTGGAGAAAGAGAGATCACACCAACATCACAGAAAAGGCAGTCGAGCCAGGGGCTGTGGAAAGAAGAAGACCTGTTGCTAATTCTATACTTCAATTTGGTGCAGCAGAGAACTGAAAGTGACCGCCACCTCCAGTCTGAAATCCTAAGCAGAAATCTGTAACGCCTCAGCAAGTTCAAGACTAAAAACGCCCATGCCTGCATCTTTAAAAAAGACTGTCCTATTTTGAAGATTCAACATGTTTACCATAAGCCATGAACATTTACCATACCTTGAACTTTCTATCGTCTCTTGTGAGTGCATGAGAGAATGAATGCGTACATGAGTAGTGTTGCGAACATTTCGGGGGAATGAATATTGTTCTGTTTTAAACCTACAAGTGAACCTGTCACTGTCTGTTATTTGGCAAGTAAAACACTCCGGGTAAATCATCATGAAGCAAAATGTGATTGTGGTAAGTTGGGAGGTGAACAGTGGGAAACACCCACACACTTTAACATCTGTCCGTAACATAAAATGCAAGTATTTTTAAGTGTAATAAGAAAAGGACTAGAGCAACTTTTCAGCAGAGCTCGTGACTGAAGTTGCGTAATTGTGGGCAGATAGAAATCTTCAGCTTAGTATAATTTGTTCACTTTTTCTTGATGCTATAGTGTAAGAGTAAACCTAATACCTTTACTACATAAGGGAATAATGTGCTGTTCAATGATCCAAGCATTATACTCTACAATCATACTAATAGCCAATTCCTCGGGACAGCCATTACAAACCTTTTCAAATATGAAGTCTATTTGAAAGGTAAATGAAAAAGATAGCAAATATACCATAAAGCCCACTCTTAATGAACTTTAGCAAGTTTTGCTTGCAAATCCCATTTTCTGTCCTGAAGGCAGACTAATGTTGGAGTACGATGGGTGCCTTCTGTGATCTCACCTAAGTGGTTATCCTTCTCTATATGAGAGAGGGAAGAGAGTTTGGAAAGCGACTCTGCAGGTTATTCAACCATGGAGTGGAAACCAAATCCTTCCTTTAATTGTGTATGAATTCTCAAAGGTTCAGGTTTCAAATCATGGGTCACTGCACCATTGACTGCATTGATGAGTATTGAATGGGGTCTTCAAAGAGGTTTTGTTGCCATGGTGAAGTTGTTTCTAGAAACTATACCATATAGAGGATGGTATAAGCCATAATTGTTAAAGCAAATGCATTACTGAATTGTATTTCAGTTATCACATTAGAAAAGAAGTTTCTAGAAAAGAAGAGTTGAAATACAGCAGCATAGGAAGAGGAATTGTGAATGCCAGAACATAGCTGTAAAAGCAACACCAATTAGGGCAGAGTTAGGAAATGTCAAGTCAATTTAACGAAAGCAGGTTTGTACAGAGCTAAAGTATGCTGGGAGATAAAAGAGAATAAGCCTCTAAACCACAAAGAATAAATATTCACAGTGGCCATCTTCAAAGTACTACCCAAGCCTCTGAAAGTGAATACAATTGCTCTCAGGCTAATTGGCTGTGGTAAGAGAATGTGAACTTACTGTGACCTCCAGCTAAGTCAGCAGATTCGACTAATACCTGGCGGATGTGGAGACAAAAGATTTGACAAATAACTGAATTTACAACAACGGGTCAAGATGTATGGATAGGCTTCCTTCATTAGATTATGACAGGAATGCAGGGTATAAAAGAAACAAACTGTTGTCACATATGGTTCTGAAGAAATTACAAAATGTCAAAATTTTCAGTCAGAAGGCTTGCTCAGCAAAATATTTTGTGTGTTTGTTATTTGTGAACCTTATAATCCTCGCACACTCTCCATTCCTCCCATCCTAATTTCATCAATCTAGGAAGTACTCGAGTACTCCCCCCACCCCCCCAGTCGAAGCACAGAAGCTTCATTTAACCATCACCCTAATAATTCAACAAGAACAGGGACGTGCTGGTAAATCAGGGGTTCAATTCCAAAATAGTTTTCCTTTGCTCTTCATCTGGTTTCCTGAAAGAAGTGACCCATTCTAGGGGGCAGTTTTGCCAGTGCTCTCCTTGTCTTTATTAAAAAATCTTAGATGTGTGCATCATGTCCTAATTATTCTCTTGCTCTGTAATTCTATATCAGGTGTAAGAAATAAGTGGCATTTATATATTTCAGCTCAATGTCTCAAAAGCTTCAAATCCAATTAAATATTTTTGAAGCATAGTGACTATTGTAATGTAGGTAGGCGTGTCAACGAAGCTCCCTGAAATATAAATAACCAGATAATCTGCTTTAATGGTATTTCAATGACAAATAAATGCCAAGATGAGCTTTCAATCAAATATCTGTGCCACCAATAAGACCCTATATTTCCATTTCCACCTCTGTAGCATCGCCTCAGTTTATCTGCCGCTGAAACCCTCATCCATGCCCTTGTAACCTCTAGACTTGACAATTCCAATGCACTCATGGTCGGCCCCCCATCTTCCATCTTCCATAAACTTAAAATCTGAAACTCTGATGTACCTATCCTAATTCATACCAAGTTCTGTTTACCTATCACCCCTATATTCACTGACCAATTGTCTCCCAATTAAGCAACATCTCAATTTTAAAATTCTCATCCTTGTTTTGAAATCCCTCCATAGCCTCATCTTTCCCCATCTGTTTAATGTCTTCCAGTTCTACAACCCTCTAAGATATCTGCGCTCCTCTAATTCTGGTCTCTTGTGCAACACTAATTAAATTGCTTGACCAATTGCTGCTGGTGTCTTCAGCTCTGGAACTCCCTTCCTAAACCCCTCTAACTCTCTACCCTCTAAGACACTCATTAAAACTTAGCTCTTTGATCAAACTTTTGGTCATCTGTGTCAATTTTTTTCTGATAACACTCCTGTGAAGCAGTTTGGAATGTTTTATTACGTTAAGGTGCTATATAAATGCAAGTTGTTATTGTTAAATGTCCATGCTGGTCATCAAATAGTGTGGTGGAATCTTATTCACCTGAGTAAGCAAACAGGGCCTTGATTTAACATCTCATCTGAAAGACATCTCTGACAATGCATCACTCCCTCAATGTTATACTAACATTTTAACCGAGATTATATGTCTATTTCTAGAGTGGGGCTTGAAATAAAGTTGATCAAGTCCTTGTATGCAAATTCATGGGAGTTACACCAGTATCCTGTTAAACAATTTGTCTGCATGCATTTCCTGTCCACAAAAATGTACTTCCTTCCCTTGAATGGTTTGGCATCTTTCCATCGCAAATTCCTATATTTATAAGGGAAAACCCTATGCAAACCGGAGACTGTCATTTTGTAATGACAAGCTCTGGCCACTAAGTGATATTGTGTTCACCCCACACCTTTTGACTGGAATTTTACACCACCCCAACAAGCTGGATGGTGGTGGGGGAGGTGGCGTAAAATGGAGTGGGAGGCTCTGGGAGGCCTTCCCGACCCGTTCCCGCCTCTGCCCTGCTTTACGTATGGTGGGGGTTGCGGTGAAAAATGGGCCGCCCTTAAATTGCCAATTAACGGCTACTTAAGGGTCTTTGCCTGCCTCTACACAGATTTTACGTGTGGCAAGCAGGCGTCCTGGAGCCAGGAAAGGCTGCCCAGGAAAAGCTGTTGGCTTCTCTATGACCCGGTGGTGAGCCTTGACAATTGAGCACAGGGTGCCCTATTGAGGGCCACCCCGACTTCCCCAACCACCCCCAGGACCCAAGACACCCCCCTTCCCCCCCCCCCCCCCCCCCAAAACGACCACCTTTGCCTCACCGGGACCTGACCGATGACCCCCGCCAAGGCAACCCAAACTTACCTGGACTCCTGGCTCCGTGGCCGGCAGCTCAGTGAGGCGGGACTTATTCCCTCAAGCGTGTGGAAGTCCTGCCTCAGAGCAATTAAAGTCTGGGGACTTGTAAAATGCGGGACAGATCCCCAGGCTAGACAGAAACGGATTTGCCACCGCCATTTACGTTGGTGGCCAGCTCCCGTCCGCCCAATGTAAAATCCGGACCTTTAATTCTCAAATGAGTTCTGAATATTTTTCCACACCATTCTGCTCAGTAACAGAAATTTCTAATATCCAAAATAACAAAATTCAAAATACTAATTTCACAATCATTTACATTATTTTTTTATATCTTTATGGAGTTCGGTTGCAGTTCAGCCATGATTTCAATGAATAGTGGAACAGTTTCAAGGGGCTAAATAGCCTAGACTTGTTCATATGTTTATTTGAACTTTTACTTGATGCACACAGTCTCATCTTCCAAATATGGTTAGCTGAAATAGATTGTGTAGGGCATCTAATTTCTTAGAATGCATCAGTACAATTCAGTCAGCTGTACTGGTGGATTTTTTTTAGCTTCAACTAAATTGTTGCATCAAAATTATTTGAACAAAAACTGGAGGACCTGAGCACAGCTTTTATATTTTTATTTGACAGATTATCCATATGAGAGCCAGGGAAAACAATCCGTGTACTGATTAAACACCTGTGGTAATTTGAGTTGTATTATTCTTGCCAAAGTTTAAACAATAAGCTGAGAGAGAGTCAGTAATTTAGCTCAGTTTTCTGCTTATGCAAGTGTCCCCTTTGTACATCCATATGTTAATTCGCTATTCCTTGTCTTTTTTAAGATGCAGACATTACCTCATGCATGATCAGCTTGTGGTCAGGTCATGTATATTTCCACTTTATATCCCAAATGCTAATTTTCTAGCATGGTTGATGCCCAACAATTTTAAGATACAAACTTTATTCAATGTGGATTCTTTGGAATTGACTTTTCCTTAAAAAAAAATGTATAATGTGCTGCAAAGTTGGTTACTGAAGGTCAGATGACCTGGCCTGTGTATTCAAAAACTGCCTCACTGTTTTGAAAGGACAAAAGGATACATTCCAGATTAAGATGTGCTAACTACACCCAAAATAAAACAAAGTGCTGGAAATACACAGCAAGTCTGGCAGCAGCTGTGGAGAGTAAAACAGAGTTAACTGTTCATCTATACCCATCCTGAAACCAGCAAGAGACATTCCTGAATTGAATGGGTTCTTCTGAGGCAAAGAAAGTAGCCACATCATAACAGAATGGTACCCATTCACACATCAATAGATAACCATGGGTTCTACATCCTGGTCCATTGTGTGGTCATGAACACACACCTGACTTTAAAACACTTACCCTTTTCCTGTCTATCCTTTTGTATGCAGGTGTGAGTGAATGTGTGCGTGAGTGAGGTTGTAACCATTTTGGGAATCTTTAAAAATTGTGCAGTTATTTTTTAACCTACAAGAAAACCTGTCATTTGTCTGTTTATTTGACCCAAAAGACACTCGGGGGCTAACGCAACATTTTAAACAAAGCATGATTGCGGTCATTTGGGAGGTGAACAGTGGGAACCACCTACCCCTTACCACCTGTCCATGACAATGATACATTATTTCATATTTTAGTTGCAACAACATCTGCAAAAATTAAGTATTCAATTTCGTCAATAATTAAAATACAACGGTATTACAACTGGACCGATCTGGCATGGTGCACATTCTGTCCAGCTGAAGAGGAGCTCAAATGTGAATATGTATTTACTTATTTATGTGGGTCCAGAAGGAGTAGGTGTGTTCCTCCAGTTTACACAATATAAACCTGGGCCCTTGCTGCATCCCAGTATAGAACAGCTGTTTAATAGAGGTGCCAAACTAGGGATTTCCAACAATTGATTTCCAATTAGTTTGAACCCAAGAACAGAGGGAGTCACAGTTCCACTGGCTTTGCTTATTAGCAGTCCATTGTTTGAGTTAATTGCATGCTGAGTACAGATGTCTGTCTACCTACAACCTTCTTCACATACCTTTGTCATCCTTCTGTATTCTTCAGAAATTTGCTTTATCAGCACAACCTTTTACACCCATACTCTGTACATGTCTTCACAGAAGCAACAATTCACTCTCCACATATCAGAATTTTGAACATTGTCTGTTGTGTCATGAACGTGTGCTATGCTGAATGTTTTTTTTAATCCATCAGTTGGAAACCTGAATTAAGCTTTTAAAAAGAAAGCAGGAGATAGACAACTGATAAAAGATCACTGCAAGCAGCTAATATGACCACCTCAATTTGCATCTAAATGCCCTAATACCAATGTATTGAGGTGGAGACATAGGTCTGGTAAAATTTCCAACCAGAACAATGGCTTGAGCATTTTGAATGAGCTACCTGCCTTGTCTTCATTAACAAGACATTCAAAGGCAGCCTTGGAACATTAGCACTGGTGGAGACGAACCACTCAAAGGGTAATCCTGGAACAATGGGACCCTGAGAGATTGGGAATTCTTAAACCTGATCTAATTGAATTGCAAAAGAGGGAATACACTGGACAATCATGTGACAGTCTCTCCATCTGTGTGAAAACTTGCAGTCCTCTCACTCCAGCAGACAAGCACCTGAGTTTGACCAGTGAAGGACTTAAGTGGGGTCTCGCTCTCGCTCTCTCTTTTTCTCGCTCTCTCTTTTTCTCTCGCTCTCGCTCTCTCCAGGTGACCTTGTAAGTTCGAATGCTGCCTGCTGGCTGCAAAACATCCAAGTCTATCATTGCAGCAGACAGAGACGCTGGGAAGAAAACCATCTGCATCACTGTCTCCAAGATAACACTGAACCATTTGACCACCTCTACCAGCCAGAAACTTCAGGACCACAGGTTCAGCTGGATGACCACTGAATTACCAGACTCCACAGAATGTATATATTTCTTTAATGTCCTGGACTCTAATTCAACTAATCTATTCTTCACTCTGTAACCTACTTGTGTGTGTGTTATTCTTGTGTGTATGTGTGTGCGTGTGTGTGAGTGAGTGAAAGTTGGAGCTTAGTTTGTTATGTTTCTCAGATCAGGTTTTGGTTTTACGTACAATAAACTAATCTCTTTCTTGTTTAAATTCAAGGAAACCTGTCTGATTGGTTATTTTATGATCATAGCACATAAAGGGTTAAACACTCACTGAATTGGTAAGCAGATCCACTGTTTAAAAGAAATAAATCCTGTTGCAGTCAAACAAGGAGAGGGACAAGAGGAGAGAATTCCAATCCCTCCTCACCTGATCGTAACAACTGTCAGCACTTGCTTTGTTACAACTCCACCCAGATCCTCCTTTTGCAGGCATTTACATTTACCTTAATGTGCGAATTAGACCTTTTCACATATAAACTCAATTTTAGTGAGCTTAAGCAATAATTCATAACATAAAGATCCCTAGACACAACAGAGACAGGAATTAAAGTTAAACCTATAGGAGCAAGAAGATTTTTTAAAAATAATATGGCCTTGAAGCACTTAGACCAAATTCCACCCTTAGTTTGTGAACCAACTTATCTCAGCCAGGTGCTTAATAGAGGTGCTACAAATGCCTATGCCATCCTTTGCAGAAAGATGGGAAATTTATCTCCACTCAGGCTGAATTTTTGCCACAGCAGCAGGAAACAGACGCCGGGGTTTTTTTTGGAGTCAGAAACCCACCTCCAGTTGGATACTGATTAAAGTTAAGATAAGCAAATGGGTAAGCCATGAAGTGGTATGGAGTTGGGGTTCCTGTCCAATAGAGCCAGTGGAGATGGGAAGATCTGTTGGTCAAATGAAGTGTGAGACTCATTTAGACACCCCACAGCAGCCATCACTGAGGCTGCCGGTTGTTCTAAGTCTGCTCATTGTGCCCAAGCCTCCACTCCATCAGAGGGAAGCGAGAAGTCACAAGAGAGCTGAAGGCCTGGCACCCAGGAGAGGGCAGACCTGGATTTGATGTTGGAGGCCATGAGGGAGAGCAGGGAACCCGGAGGGTTGCAGTAGGAGGCTGCCTTGTCATGCAGCATAATTTCCCTCCATCTCCTCTTCTTCCTCCTCTCTTACTTCCTGCTCCTCCCCTGATGAGCTATCTCCTTCCAGGACCTCACAATCCTCAAGGTCCACATCTCTCTGGAGAGCCATGTTATGAAGAGTGCAGTAGACCACCACAATGACCAATACCCTTGCAGGAGGATATTGGAGAGCACCACCTGACTGGCCCAGGCACCAGAATTGCATCTTCAATACCCTGATGGCCTGCTCAATTCGTTGTATTGCATTGGTTGCCTTTGTCTGGGGCTCTCACAGAGGGGTGAGTAGCCATCTCTTCACCGGATATCCCTTCTCATCTAGAATCTATCCATGCACCTTAGGGGGTTGGAGTGAAGATCTGAGGCAGCTTGGACTGTTGTAGGATGAAGGAGTCATGGCAGTTGACAGGTAAGTGAGAGTACAAGTGGAAGAAGCTCTTGTTGTGGTCAGAGACCAATTGGATGTTGAGGGAATGGAAGCCCTTGTTGATAAATCTGACTGGCTGGTCACTGGGTACTTTGATGACCACATAGGTGCAATCAATGGTGCCCTGCACCTGGGAGGAATCCAGTGATGGCGACAAAACCCAATGCCCTCTGTATATATGAGGCCACATCTATTTGTGAGATGAATTTACTGTCAAGCTCTTGCAAAGAGGGCATGTGTGCCCTGCGAGATGCAGTGGTGTGCTGCCATTTGTGAGGTGTCACTAAGGTCCACTAAGATTGTTGGAAGGAGCCAGAAGCAAACAAGTTCAAGACCACTGTAACTTTGATGACTACTGGCAGGACATGGAGCTGTGAGGTCTTTTGCAACAAGGTCACAGATTTCTGTGACCATCTGTCTGGGGCGTCACAGTCTTCTGCGCCACCGGGTCTCGGTTGTCTCCAGGTAGCTCTGTCTTCAGCGGTAGATCCTGTGTTGAGGATATGCTTCCATTGCCTTCCTGCAACTCTTTCCTCTCCCGTGCTCTCCTGCTACTTGAGGCTCCACCTTTCCTGTGGAGGGTGTTGCCTCTTGTTGTGAAAACAATTTAACCACCCTCAAGTCCACAAGATTAAAACAAGCAAAGACCTTTATTCAAGCATATATATGCAAGGGAGAAGACATCAGTTACCACCTCCACCCCCAACCCCCACCCCACGAAAGCCTTCTCAATGATACAGTTTACAGCACACGTTTTTAGGATACAATGGTCATTACTCATTGATCATATCACCCCTGACGCATAGCAGGTTTACGACTTGATCAATAAACTGGATTGTATGGCCCCACAAATTGTTTCCTGTTATCTCAACCTTGACACGGCTAGTTTCCATGGTTTATTGTTGCCTGTCAAGTCTCTAATTTCCCCTTATCTCTTTTCTTAGTGAAGCAAGGACAGCATGTTTATACAGCTGTTTGAGGCAATTAAGTACTGAGTTGTACAATCCCAGAATAGTGACCAAGTATCCCAGCAGGCCAAAGGGACCCTCACAACTATAGTGTTTCTTCTAAGTTAATTAATGCATTCTGATGCTAAATCCACTAATGTTGACCCTTTGGCCCCACTTCACCCCTCATTATCACTGGGTTCAAAATCTGACAGTCATGCTCCCATTTCCAGCTGTAGCCTACCTTTTGGACAGGTGGCTGCCCAATTGTCCTTCACAATCTTGCCCTTCTACCCCCACAAAGCCTGGGGGGTGCCGACGTCGCTCGCTGCCCGAGCGCTGAGTGCCCACTCTCCTTGCCATCTACGCAGTGCCAAGGGCACCTCCTTACCAAATTCCAAGCCCACCTGTGCCCCGCTGACCCTCCTATGGGGTTGGGGTGATGCCCTGGGGCAGCCTTGACTAGCTCCCCACTTTTTACCTGCCTAACTTCAGCTGATCAGAAACTGACAGTTCCTGAAACCCATGCGCTCAATAAATATTCTACATTTCCCTTCTAACAAACCCTTGAAGAGTTTTTTAACCAATTGACCTCAATAGAAAAGAGAGCGGGATCCCTGTCCCGCCCTCCTCCCCTGCCACACCCTCCCAACGCCCCGCCCAGGAGGTCTTGTAAATCCAGCCCCTCATGTCAAACCTCACACATGAATAATGGTTACTTGATACCACAGTAGGCTCTCACTGTGACCTGCTGTAATTAAAAACCCAAAACATACTTTTCTCAACTAACCCTTGACTTTTCAAAAATAAAACAATACAAATTTCACATTTAATGAGAAGCCCAGATAATTGATCATTACTGTCAAACAGTAATGTTGCCAGGTTTGACTATAGTTTGAGAGGAAGCATTACTGGTTGAACTATACCTCAGTAGGACAATCACAGTATATTCAGGAGTTGAGAAAATATTAAGAATTACCAAAACAATGTAACAAAAGAGATTTATGTCACATCATATCAAAAACTTCCCAAAGCACATCGCACAAGATGATGTGTATTTGAAACTGCAGTGAAGGTTAAGTGAGCAATCATTGTGGCACAAAGTGAGATCTCTTAAATAGCAATAAGATGAATGATTGCTTAATCTGTTTTTATTGAGGAAGGAATCTTGGCCAGGATACTAAGAAAACTCGCAGCTCTTTAAATCATATTCATATAGATGGGACTTCAGTTTAACATTTCATCCAAAGCAGTTCCACAGTGTTGAATATGAGCACAACCTGCTGAAGCCACAACTATCTAACTGAGGCATGAGTACTACTAACTGAACCCAACCTGGCAAATGGACAAAAGACCATTTTAGAGAAACGCAGATCATAACACATGGGGAATTGGAATTGTTAAGCCACTAAAATCAATCACAAGCTTCTTGGAAGAGAAGAAGCTGTCAATAAATAAATGAACAACCTCAGTCAATAAAGGAATCCCATAATGGTCCCACTGCTGGTGAGTTAGGACTTGGAAGAGGAAATAACCCACTCCTAATTCAGTGACTGTTGGAAGTGGTCACATGTGGCTGTCAGGTAACTGTGATGGGTCTCACAGTTGAACAGCCTGCTTATATTCACTTTCCTAAGTTCAAATGTGAGGAATGGCCACTTGAACGAGGTATGAGATTGGCCACTAACGTCCCTTGAGCCATGCTCCAGGATTTCTCATCCACCTTGAGAGGAGGAGCAGGAAGAAGAAAATCCTGACAAGATGCAGACAGGAATAATATGACAATTTGGAACATCCTTCAACAACAAAAGAATACTCACCCGAACTCTTGTGTGTATAATCTGGAATTTTCTGTTTACATTGTGCCATTGAAGTGGATTTATTTTTCAGGATTCTATCAATTTAGCTTATCAACTGACATCTTGAGTTGAAAATCTTTTTTCTTTTTCAAATCTAGCTGTGAGTTAGTTAGGATGCCTGCCTACTTGTTAGTTGCCTTCCTTAGAGTTTTGAATTAAATCTTGACTGGCAGGTCAGGGTGTTTGAATCCTTTTGTCATACGTTTTTTTGAACTACTTTGTAATTGGACATTTTGGAGTTGTACAGGTCTTATTCTTAAACCCGGCTAACTTTGATGCTGCAATTCTCAGTCAGGCACGAGATAATGTTGGTTACAATAACAAAGCAATCTTTAATCAAACTGCCCTTGAAGTAGATCAAACACCTCTGCCTCTTGAATGACTATAATCTCAGCAACACAGTTCAGAAGTTTTGATCCTAAATTTGGAAGTGGTGGTGGGGAGGGGGGGTGGGGTGGTGGGGGTGCAGGGGTGCAGGGGTGCTGGTGGGGGAGGGCTGTAGTGAGTGGGTGGGGAGGGGTTGTGATGGGGAAGAAAGTGCAGCTGAGTCTTGCACTTTGGAATGAATCCAATGTGTTTGCTTTGAAAACCATGTTATGAACCATAAAACCTTGAGGAGTGTAAATTAAAACATTCCAAACTCAACAACATCAAGGTAAAATCTTCTAACTGTAACCATGAGGCCAAGAGAATGCCAGTGCCTTTTTTTTTCTAGTATGAAATAATTATTTCAATGGGAAAATCAGACCAACAATGTAAACTGAGATCTTCTTTGTCATGTACACTGATTGCTGGCACTTGTTTAGTTAGTGATGTCCATGTGCTGGCTCCCCCAATTATATTGCTGAAACTGTCTTTATTGTCATTATCCATGAGTAATTGGGTTTACAATTCTACTGCTCGGGTAACCAATACAGATTTGGCAGTGCTCTCATGCTGAACTACTAGATGTGCCTACAATTATGAAAAGGTTGTGCTCATTATATTTTCAGTTGTTTCTTGGGGTCCTGGACTAAAGTGTGTTGATCTGCTTGTCTCTTGGCCTGTGATTCATTCTTCCACTGGATTCTGGGCTAGACTGTACTCCTGGGTTCCTGAGCTTCACTCTGCTCTTGGACTGGTTTTGTGCACTCTTCTGACAGCTCTGGGATTATTCCCCATCCGTTTGATGATTCCTGGATCCTTCTCCATTCTGCCAACGGTTCCTGCTTACTTCCTCACTCCTCCAGTTGCTTCTCCTCCATGTCTCTAATAGCTCCCTGGGTCCTTCCCTATTCTGCTAAGGGCTCCTGGATCCTTCCCCACTATTCTGATGGATACTGAATCAAACATGTAGGACTCCATAGGCTCCTGAAATGGACTACAGTCTACAGACTACAGTGGCTTCTGAAATAAAAACAAGAAATGCTGGAACCACTCAGCAGGTCTGGCAGCATCTGTGAAAAGAGAAGCAGAGTTAACGTTTCGGGTCAGTGACCCTTCTTCGGAACTGACAAATATTAGAAAAGTCACAGGTTATAAGCAAGTGAGGTGGGGGTGGGGCAAGAGATAACAAAGGAGGTCTAGATTGGACCAGGCCACATAGCTGACCAAAAGGTCACGGAGCAAAGGCAAACAATATGTTAATGATGTGTTGAAAGACAAAGCATTAGTACAGATTAGGTGTTAATACACTGAATATTGAACAGCAGCAAGTGCAAACCTGAAAAAAAAACAGTGGGTAAGCAAACTGAACAAACTAAGATGAAATGATATAAATGCAAAAAAAAGATTGTAAAAAATGTAAAAAAGAATGTGAAAAAAGGAAGAAAAAATAACTAAAAATGAAAGTAAAATGGGCTTCTGACCTGGTTTCTGTGTAGCCAACTCTGAGCTTCACCATTGCGTCTCTGCTGAGAGGCTATTCCCTCAAGAAATTCTCTCCAATATTCTACTAGCTACCTTCTCATATCAGCCCCAACTCTAAGAATCTTACTTACTATGATATTTGCCTCTTGTTAGACTGGTCTTTAAGTTGGATGCTTATAATTGTAGTTTGGAACTCTCAGCAAAGAATCTATACAGCATAATCCCTTTTAACAGATTTTATTGTAAGTCACAGATTTAACATGGAAACAAACTGTGAAGTCCTGAAAACAGTTGACTAAAGGAAGAGATCATACATTACCAATCTGGAGGCACAAATGTCTGCTTACCTAGGACAATTTTATGTTGCCTGCAGGATCTCAGGCATGTACTTACAGAGCTGTTCAAAATCCCTCCTTTTAAACTGTCAGATGACCATTGCCACATCTACATGTTACACAATTAAGCAAAAAAAAAGAGTTAAACAGAAGTTGATATAAGGTACAAGAACTAAGCATATTGTTACAACCAGGTGAGAAGGGGTCTAGGGGTTCCCTCTCAGCCTTTGCCTGGTTTAACCATAACAGGGTTTAATTTTACAACACCGTGCTTTTAGCTCCCCCTTAAATGAATCTTTGTTCACTACTCCAATTGTAAGGCAAATAAATCAAACAGGTTTCCTTAGATTTAAACAAGAAAGATAGAAGTTTATTAATCTTAAACTCTAATCCGGTTAACGACTATGAATATGCCATGTGACCATGCTCGCATGCATACGCGATAAACACACACTCAGATAGAGACAGAAAAAGTAGAAGGAATAAAGGGGAAAAATTTGAGGCAATATCTGGTAGTTAAAGTCCTTTAAATTCAATGTGGAGTCTTTGGTTGCCGATAAATCTTGCAATTCATTGGGGCTCAGTTCACGCTTCAACTTGTTCTGATGTAGGAGTCTTTTCTCTTTTGAGGTTTACGTGTCTTTCATGTGTCCAGTGGCTTGGGAGAAAGCGGGAGAGAAAGAGAAAGGTTTTCTTGTTCCAGCTTCAGTTGCACACCGCCTTCTGGATTCAAACTGTCCTGTGGCTAGTTCAAAATACCTGGATCAGCCAGTTAGTCATGTGACCAGCTGGTTTAACCAGTTCTGGCTCTGTGGATTGTATCATCTTAGCAGGGCATGGAGTGTGCTTCCTTACACCTTCAATGTTTGGTGATCAAAATCCATTTGGGTTAATTGGAACAGGGAATAGCCCTTTGTCTTCGCAAGCAGCGTCTCTTAGTATGCAAATGTCCTTGCAGCCCAGTGTCTGGTGATCTTCAAACAAATCATTTCTTCACTCCAGCAACAGTTTAAAATCAATGTTCATATGACAAAATTAATATGCCTCATTCTTGGCAGGTGGGAGTCTGCATGACACATATATACATCTTATCAATAGCTCAGTTAATGAGGATAACTACTGTTCTTTGTGCCGGCACATACCAGAAACCTTATCACACTGCACATTCTTTCTGCATTTGATTACTGTCCATCCTTGGAAACCTGTCTGCTTTTAATCCTGTCTCTCCAGTATCTCAATCTCACATTCCAATATTGACCATTTACCTTCCTGGTATATCAATTTTTCTGTGTTTTTCCATATTCTAGTCTATGAACCCAATGTTCCATTAATGCTTACATTAATGTACCAGTTTAAAGAATATTTAAGATCTCCATCTGTCTCATTCGTATGTCAACATCTTCTGCTTTCTAGATTTGTGTTCCCTAAATTCACTTTCCATTTTTGGGCTTGCTCTGTTCCTATCTTATCTAGCCATACCCCCTTGCACCTCCCACTTCTCCAGAACAATGCTTCTCCTGATACCTCTTCTTAGTTGACGATATAACTGAGCGTACCTTCTCTCTTGCTATCATCTTGGGCTCAAGTCCCTCTTGAATGAGCTCACATTCTTGTGTTGTTGTTTTCTGTGCCTCCCTGTGGCAATTATCATTGACTCTCTGGGAAGTAACCCAAACTTCTGGCCAAGTACCACATTGGCCGCTTCCCCCAACTATTCCTCTGGCACCTTCTCCTTTTGAGGTGTTCCACTCCACTCTGCTCTTACTTATCATATCTGCCCTCAAAAGTTCCTTGCTGGCATTCACACTAATATCTCCTCCCTTTTTTGCTTCCTCCACTTCTATACCAAGTGATTCCATCATCTTTGGTAATTCCCTTCTACACCTAACCTGTGCTGGCTCCTTCTCTTCCAACTTCTTCCCTCACTCAATCTCAACATTCACATAAACTCTCCCTCCCACATCCAAACAACTCCCTCAACCTCATCTACTGCTGCAACCTCTATTTCCCCGATCTTGATTACGTAATTTTGGCTACTTTCTTGCCTCCTTTAACCTCCTCATCTTTCTTACCCCAGTTCCCTCTGAGATTCACCCATAAATTCCCTCTCCTCTCACCCGCTATCTGCCAGGACACCTCTGCTACTGTTCATCTGCTCATTTGTTGCATAGCCTCTTTGTTCCATGCCTTTTGTACACATCAGCTCACCCACTGCCTCCTACTAGTGCAGTTCTCCGAGTAGAGTCTCTGCCTTTCCCATAAATCTGATGCACCAAACTCGAGTGCACCTGACGAACAACTACCTTTGTCACTAAGGACATCTAGCTCTATCATGTTTCACTCTCCTCAGTCAAATTTTCCCACTATTTCATAGGGTCCCTTTCTCCATGTTGAATCATGTCCTCAAACCCCCTTTCCCTACTCCATCCACCCTCACATCAATACCGTGCACTCATGGATTTCCTTGTCTGTTACATAGCCTACACTGAATTCTTTAGATGCCACCAAACCTGAAGGTCCTAAGTCAGTCCAGTTTCTTGTCTTAATTCAAGATATTAGGCAAGCATGCTTATCGAGAAAAGTGCATCTATTTAATCCCAGTACCTACAAACTAAATATAGCTCAGCCTGGGAAATGAATAGATTGTAGCGATGAGCTGTTGTTGCCTAGGTGGAATCCAAGTTTATTTTTTATCTATCGCTACTGTGACAGTTCCACATTTGCTCTCACCCCCCAATTTCACTTTGTTCTGAAGGCTTCACATGACCTATATTGCATTTTTTAAAAACTGTCTAATACAAAGTCAATCCGTGTGTTCTGTCTAGGTTTCAAGATCATCCTCCAATTGGATATACAGTGCCTGAATTTCCTTCTGGGGTCAGAAAACAGATGTCAGGAGTGATCCTAGGCCCCAATCCCACCCTGCTGGTGTGGGTGGGGGTTGCGGGGTTGGGGTGGGGTGGGGCGCGGTCACGGAGAAAGCAAGCACAGGCCACGATTTTTATAGGGGTAGCCTGTTAATTGGTTGGAAGGCGTGTTGGGTGGCTAATTAGTGACTGCAGGGCGGGAATGGAGGTGGGGCTAAGCGAACATGGGCCCGATTTAAACAGACCATGGCAGCCATTACTGTGGCTGTTGTTTTATTGATTGAACTGCAGCAGCAGACATGGAACAGGAAAGGCAAAGGGTTCAATGACCTTTCACTCTGGCAAGGTGAGTGCAATGCCAGACCCTCATGGCAAGCCTCTAGGTATTCAACCTCTAGCAGACAAATCAGCTGAAGAGACTGAGGGTGCATGCTGCTCCTGACCATGGGAAGAAGGTGTACGCAGGGTACCTGCAGAACCCACAGCAAAACTCAGAGCCCTAGCACCATTGAGAACCTACCAGCACTGATACATGCAGTTTCTTATCCTCAATGAGTCAATAGCATTGGCCGTAGAGGCCAGCAGTGCCTTATCTCTCTCTCTTTTGTCCTAGCAGGAGAAAAGAGCTCATAACACCCAAGAAAGGACTCTGACAGGAGGAGGAGTGCCCCATCTGCACATCATTGACAGCCATGGAGGAGGGAGCTATGGAGATCATCAGGGTAGTCCCCTAGGAGCAAATAGGGAAAGGCTAGATGGCCATTCCCAGTGAAGCGGGTGAAGAGATATTGCAATCTGTAGATGAAGGGGTGGAGTGCACTCCTGCCTGTCTGACAGCAAGCCAAAGACTCAGCTGCAATGGGAAGCCTCAGAGGCTTCTCATGCTCTCTTCTTGTGTCTCCCACAAGTTCTGATGGTGAGGAGGAAGGACAGGTTCCTGTGTCTGCACTGGGGCAAATGCTGGCATCAGAGACATCAGAGCAAGCACCATCACATCTTGAAAGCGCACTCTCTACCAGCTCAGATATAGTCGCCTTGGTGGGTCCTTGCGCGCGATTAGATAGGGTGCCACTGGCTAATGAGCATATCATAGGTGAGCAGGAGGAGGTGAGAGATGCTGAGGCAGCTGTGGGCAGTCCCCCTTAGAGGATGGAAGATAGACACAGCCATGCTCAGCTGGTCACAGATGCAGGGCCTCGGGAATCACAAGAAAGGAGGCTCCACTTAGACCAACAGCAGCAGATGTGTACGCTCATGTCAGAGTTTCCTGAGCCAGTGTATGGTTCGTGGGCTCAGAATGGAGGAGTTTAGTCAGCTCATGTGTGCAACCCTGGCTCAGAGCTTTGAACGCATGAGCTCCTCCACTGAGAGAGTGGCCAACCTTATGGACAGCCAAATGTGGCCGCACTCTGAGTAGATGCAGGAGCAGCCCACTGACATTCACAGAATGTATGCCACACTCTGTAGCATTGACCAGTCAGTGGCACTGATGGTGCAGGGATGCTTGGAATGGTTGCAGTTGCTCCCCAGCTGGTGCTCCCACCAGCTATCCGGAGTGCCAGTGAAGAATTGAGGGACTTACTGAAGAGGATGAGGGTGCCATCCCTCACAGGGCATCATCATCATCATTGGCCTCCTTTGCCCCTCTGACTGAGGGACTATCTGTGTAACAGGTCCCAGTTATGGAGGCTGCCCCTGTATTGTTGCCGGTGCAGCAGCCTCAGGAGGTGCCCCCACTGGCACCTCCACAATGAGAATGACCACCACATGCATCTCAGCCATAAGCTTAGACAAGCGAGCAGGCTTCCTCCACCTTCTCTGCGGCCACAAAGGGAGTACCACATAGAAGTGGCCGAAAGCAGAGGCCATTGCATTGGGAAAAGCACTGAGTGGTTCACAGAGTGCCTCATCTGTAAATGTGCACTCCTGCTGTCTTTCATCACTATGTAAACATGACGCCAGACATGTGAGCTTCCATTCTTTAATGGCAAGACAGGAAAAGAGGAAAGAGGTGGTGAAAGGAAGCAAGGGTTCTTGAAGGGGAGCTGTAAGACCTCTGGACACATGTGCATCATTCATTGGCAGTAAGTGGATCAATTCCAGGCTGTGTTGTTATGACCGAGATGGGAGGAGTGCACTGTTTATTCTAGTTCCACTTCTCCACAGGTCACAACATATATTTAAATTTTCCCACATACCGATACAGTTAATCCTATACTCTATTTTTCCCAGAATAAAACACACAAACCAGATTTCTTTAAAAAACAACAATATTATCAGTTTATTATAAAACAAGTCTTAACCAGTAATGAAGCAAAGCAAAACACACAGATTGAAATATAAAAGTTCCCTTTTCACCTTAGCCCGTCACACATACACACATGCCGGTTAACTGGAAAAGTAAAGGGATTTGTATTTTAGAGCTCTATTACAAAAAAAGCAGACAAAAAAAATACACGTGGGTTAAACACTTGCCAATTTTGAAGAAGAAAGAGAAGATATGGAAAGATGTTCTTTGTTTTGGTTTGGCTCCCAAATGCATGTAGACAGCTGTCACCGGGATCTTGCTAGAACAGTTCTTTTCAGGTGACATTGTAGATCAATTTGGGTAGGCTTTCCAGGAAATGCAACAACAGAGGTTTCAGACAGGCCTTACAGCAGAAATGTGGAAACAGTTCCAGTCTGCTTCTTACACTTGCTTCTCAGCTTCTCGAGAGATACTGCTGGAACAGACTAAGTTGGGGTGGTTTGTTCTTCTTGGCAAGTTTTCCCCAACTGTCTTTTCAAACCATTGTCCATATCCCAACTCACTGTCCAAAGTGAAACCATAAATAATATCACGACAGACAAACCTCCTGAACCCTATAAATCTTGATCTGTCACTTCTCTGTATACATCTTCCCCAAATCAAAAACAACCCCTGCTGGGCAATTATTTGAAAACAGGTACCTTCCAGTAACTGTTTGTTTTCAAAGCTCAACCTCTCACTGACCCTGATAAAAACCCATCCATGGCGTCTTTTCAGTTTTCCCAAAATAAACCAATGTCCAGCTCTAAAATACATGAATCCTCAAAAAAAATACTTAAAAATATAGAAGCACACTTCAATGGTAGTGTTCTTACAGGCAGCTCAAAGTGAGTTCCAGACTATCCTATCCTGCTGGGTTAGAAGGGCTCAACTGAAACATGCCTGGATCAGATGATCCCTAACATTGACAGCATCCTGACGACACCCCGAGTCCTGTGTCGGGCCTGGCTACCTCTCTCTGCAGCGGGGGCAGCTCTGTATTATGCATCTTCCTCCTCCTCTTCCACATTAATGAGAGGCGGTGTCGTAGTGATAATGTAAGTTTCAGGTAGATGTTACCTGAATAGAGATGAAGCAGAGGATACCCAACCTGTCTTACCTTGGGATTCTTGACCAAGATAGACCTACAAGGTACAGACTCAAGTTCTGTGAGCAGGTCAGAGAGTTTATTAGGCTTAACTAAGATACACAAAGTTAATATTTAACAACAGTAATAGGCATACAGCTACACTCAGTACCGGTTCTTGCTTCTGAGCTTGCTGGGAAATGGACTTCTCTCCTTCTCTTGCTGTGTTCTGTTGATCTGAAGTGATTTATGACTTTAACCCCTTATAGGGACTAAACCAAATCAGGAGTACATCTCCATGAATCTCCCTTAATTAAGTTCAAACCAGACAACCTCTTATAGACACTTATTTTGGGCCCAAAGAATTGAGCTAGTTTTCCCTCAAAGAAAGAAAACTCAGAGAGAATATTACCATCTTTCAGATAGTCTATTTTGATAATAATTATGGCTAAGTGATAAATATCCCAGATATTATAAGGGTCTGGGAGACTCTCTTCAATATGTATCTCACCACTTAAAGAGACACAGAAAGGGGGTTCTTGTAGTTATATACAGAATGCTACATGAGATGATTTATTAACTTTTATATACTTATTAAAGAATTTAACATGCAATACACTTTTAAATGGATAGGTATACTACAATATCAAAGATTACTAAGAGATGTAAAACATAATCTTATTTCTAAAATAGAATCCAAAAGTTCAACCTTGACAATGTTACAGCAAAATATCTTAGAATATCCATCAAAATGCGAAGTAAACTGTTACCTTAAATTCCCCGAGTAAACCTCCTGCCTAAGAAGACAAAACACCCTTGGTTAAGAGCAGAATTCTCTTGTCATGCAGTCAGCCGTTCTTACCATAGGTTGAGTAGCATTGATGAGGAATTTCAATACCACCGATTTCTCGATTCAAAACTTTCATGTTTATAATGTTTCCAATCTGTTAACTCATCTTTTAGAATGCAGGTATTACCTTTTTGTGCCTGTTTTTCCCACTTTTGTTATCCATATATGGTAATATCATTATTTACTCCCAATGATGGTAATATCATTAGCTACTTATTCCCAATTAATTATCTGCTGAGAATTCCCTTCTCACGAAGTTGTGAGCTTTTATCTGGTCAAAATGTTTGTAGTGTTTTATAGTAATACTAAGACTTAATTTTATAAATGTGTTTTATACTTAAAAGATTTTAATTAAATTTGTGTAGCAACTGTTTTTGCCTTTTTGGGTTAAATTGGGTTTATGTGGCATCTGTGTTTTGTAGGTAACATTCCATTTTGTGATTGATCATCCGTGATGGTTCTTTGATGGTACCTCGTACCACCTCTTTAAGTCAGTCTGTCTATTTCATTAATATTATCAACTAATTAGGATTATAGTTATCAGTAGGGAACATGTATAGCCTCTCTCATTTACCTTAAAAGGCGTTTCTGGTACACATTCCATTGTAATCAGGATGTTCATGGATTTTTAACTATGCCCTTAAAGGGAATTTCAGTGAGCCTTGAAAACTGATCATTTATTCAATCTTTAATTCTAAAACGTATAATGTATATCTAAATTCTACCTAATTAAACCTATTATACCTATATTTCGTCACAAACCGTAGTCTATCTTCTCCTTCTAAGTGTGCCAATGATGTTCTGTCGAATCCTCTCTAAGTGTGCCGACGATGCCCCTTTTCTTTTATCCTTTTTGGGGTGCTAGGATCTTACCATATTAGGTTATGAATTGTTCCAAGTATCTTAATTGACCCAGGTTAACATCATTGTTAGACCCTAGTTAGTTATGGTTCAATGTACAAACTTTACAGATGTTTCCTGTTTCTTTCCATTTTAGTAAGGATCCTAAAGTTCACATTCTTGCTGATGCCAGCCATTTTTGCTATTCTGCAGTTTCACAATTCTTTCATCTCACCCCTGCAAGGTATGCTGAGTCTTCAACCCATCTCTCCCATTGTTCTTACACAAAGGTTTAACAGAGTATAGCCTTGAAAAAACATTTCATAGTAAGCAAGCATTAGTTCAAACAGACTTCAATAAATTAATGTACATTAGCATATAATTAGTCCTATTCGTTAAGCTGTCCTTATTTTTCTCAAATGTGAAGTAAGTCATAGTTCATAGCCCCCATAATGTGGGCCCCTCTCCAGCTGCATGACTTCCCCTTTCCATTTTAGGCTACAGGCAGTTCCACACACACATCTCTCAACATGACATTTTGACATATTTCAGTGAAGATGACCATCATGCTTTGCAATCCAGTCTTGACATTACATTTAGCCTTACAGAAAATGTATTATAAAGTTATTCATAAAGTAAGCCATGAAAATGCTCTAAACCTTACAGCAATGTCACTGGACTAGCAATCCAGAGGGCCTGGCTCATGCCCTGGGGACACGGGATCAAATCCCACTGTGGTAGCTGGTGGAATTTAAGTTCAATTAATAAATCTGGAATTAAAAATGCTAGTCTCAGTAATGGTGCCATAAAACCCCATCTGGTTCACTAATTCTGTCCTGACCTGGCCTGACCTACATGTGATTCCTCACCCACAGTAATGTGATTGTCTCTTAAATGCCTTCTGAGATGGCTGAGCAAGCCACTCAATTGTACCAAAACGCTCGAGAAAAGTCTAGATGGAATGAAACCAGATGGACAGCATTGACCTAGGCACTGGAAACAATAACGCAAACCCAGCCCTGTTGACCCTGCAAAGTCCTCCTTACTAACATCTGGAGGCTTGTGCCAAAGTTGGGAGAACTGGCCCACAGACTAGTTAAGCAGCGGCCTGATATAGAAATACTCAAGGAATCGTAACTTACAATGTCCCAGACACCACCATCACCATCTTTGAGTATGTCCTGTCTCACCAAAAGGAGAGAGCCACCAGAGGTGGCAGCACAATGGTGTACAGTTGGGAGGGAGTTGCCCTGGGAGTCCTCAACATTGACTTTGGACCCCATGAAGTCTCATGGCATCAGGTCAAACATGGGCAAGGAAACCTCCTGCTGATTGCCACCTAATGCCTCCCCTCAGCTGATGAATCATTCTATGTTGAACGCCACTTGGAAGAAGCACTGAGAGTAGCAAGGGCACAGAATGTACCCTGGGTGGAGGACTTCAACGTCCATCACCAAGAGTGGCTCAGTAGCACCACTACTGACCGAGTTGGCCGAGTACTAAAGGACATAGCTGCTAGACTGGGTCTGCGGCAGGTGGTGGGGGAACCAACACGAGGGAAAAACATATTTGACCTTGTCCTCACCAATCTGCCTGCTGCAGATGCTTCTGTCCATGACTGTATTGGTAGGAGTGACCACCGGACAGTCCTTGTGGAGATGAAGTCCCGCCTTCACATTGAGGATCCCGTCCATTGTGTTGTGTGGCACTATCACCGTGCTAAATGGGATAGATTTCGAACAGATCTAGCAATGCAAAACTGGGCATCCATCACCATCATGGCCTGGCATATTCCCCCACTCTACCATTACCATCAAGCCGTGGGATCAACCCTTGTTCAATGAAGAGTGCAGGAGGGCATGCCAGGAGCAACACAAGGCATACCTAAAAATGAGATGTCAGCTTGGTGAAGCTACAACACAGCTCTACTTGCATATCATACAACGGGAACAGCGTGCGATAGAGCTAAGTGATCCCACAATCAACGAATCAGATCAAAGCTCTGAATCCTGCCGTATCCAGTCATGAATGGTGATGGACAATTAAACAACTAACAGGAGGAGGAGGATACACAATTATCCCCATCCTCAATGATGGGGGAGTCCAAACATGGTCTAAAGAGCTGAAAACAAGAGGTGAGGTTTGAATCACTGCCCTTGACATTGTTAGGGTACAATTTTAAGGCTAAAGCAGACACAGGTTGACATAGTTGAGAGCAAAGAGCACTGGGAAAACTTGACATAAATTGCTAAACCTGAGCTAGAGAGAACTTAATCTGGGATAGAACATTGTAACCTAGATACCAAACCACAATGTGCGTAAACAGGCGCATGCGACCTTTGTAATGCAGAAGTGAAACACCTTGTGGTTTTATGTGGAGGGATGTTGACCTTTTGTGATGCACAAAGGAAGATGGTTGTGGTTGTTGGAGGTCAATCATCTCAGCTCCAGGACATCACTGCAGGAGGTCCTCAGGGTAGTGTCCTAGGCCCAACCATCTTCAGCTGCTTCATCAATGACCTTCCCTCCATCATAAGGTCAGAAGTAGGGATGTTCACTGATGACTGCACAATTTGCAGCACCATTCGTGACTCCTCAGATACTGAAGCAGTCCGTATCCGCATGCAACAAGATCTGGATAACATCGAGGCTTGGGTTGATAAGTGGCAAGTAACATTCATGGCATACAAATGACCATCTCCAACAAGAGAGAATCCAACCACCTCCTCTTGCCATTCAATGGCGTTATCATTGCTGAATCCCCCCTTATCAACATCCTAGGGGTTACAATTAACCAGAAACTGAACTAGAGCAGCCATGTAAGTACTGTGGCTACAAGAGCAGGTCAGAGGTTAGGAATTCTGACTCCCAAAAGCCTATCCACCCAACAACAAGGCACAAGTAAGGAGTGTGATGGAATGTTCTCCGATTTCCTGGATGAGTGCCGCTCCAACATCACTCAAGAAGCTTGACACCATCCAGGACAAAGCAGCCCTTGATTGGCACCCCATCCACCACCTTCAACATTCACTCCCTCCACCACCGATGCACAGTTGCAGCAGTGTGTACCATCTACAAGATGCACTGCAGCAACTCAACAAGACTCCTTCGACAGCACCTTCCAAACCAGCAACCTCTGCCACCTAGAAGGACAAGGGCAGCAGATGCATGGGAAGACCATGCTTCCCTCCGAGTCACACACCATCCTGACTTGGAACTCTATTGCCATTCCTTCACTGTCGCTTGGTCAAAATCCTGGAACTCCCTTCCTTACAGCACTGTGGTTGTACCTATACCACATGGACTGTAGTGGTTCAAGAAGGTGGCTCACCTTCTTAAGGGCAATAAATGCTTGCCTCGCCTGCAATACCATAGCCCGTGAAAGAATTTTTAAAAATCCTGTTCCTCCTCTTCCTCTGATGTGCTGTGTGTTTCGAGGGCCTCACTGTCTCAAGTTCCACACCTCTCTGAAAGGCCATGTTATGGAGAGTGCAGCAGGCCACCACAATGTTTGAGACCCTTGCAGGTGTATATTGCTGGTGTTATGACGGAGGTGGGAGGAGTGCACTGTCTTTTCTAGTTCCACTTCTCCACAGGTCACAGCATATATTTAAATGTTTGCTGAGTTACCGATACAACCAATGATATACTCAATATTTATTCCAGAATACAATACACCAACCAGGTTTGTTTAATAAACAACAAAATTATCAGTTTATTATAAAACAAGATTTAACCAGTAACGAACTAAAGCATAGACACACAAATTGAAATATGAAAGTTCCCTTTTTAAATTCCCCCCACACACACACACACTGGAAAAAAATACAGAAATTCACTCTGCAGAGGTCTGTTACAAAAAAAGACTTAAAAAACTACTTTGGCCAAATACTTGCTAATGCTTGATGAAAAAAGAACAAAGATATGGAAGGAAGTTAGTTGTCCCTTTTTTGGTCTGGCATCCGGATATACGGAGACAGGTCACTGGAATCATGTCAGAAGCAGTCCGTTCTGGAGACATTGAGAATTATTCTAGTAGGCTTTCTAAGAGAAATGTGGCATCAAGGTTTTTCCACCAGCACACACTTGAATTGCAGGATTTGTACAGCTCCTTAAGGCCTATAAAGCACCAGGGATTTTTTCCCCACATTGGATCTTGGCAGGATTTCTTCAAAAAGGTAGAGAGGGAGGTGATCTGTATGGTTTCTTTTTCTTTGGCAGGAAAACACCAACTGTCTTCAAACAGTTCACACCCAATGAAAACTGCAAACAATGTCCAAACCCCAAACATCCCAAACAGAGAGTTGACCTCCTGACTGCCATAAACCTTGACATGTGACTTCTCTGTAATCATTTTCCCCCAAGTCACCCAGGGTTCTGTGGTTTACTGAGCCCAAACCACAGGTGGTTTCCAACATAGGTGATTTTTCAAACATCTTGGCCTGTCGATGAACTTGGTAAAAAAAAGCACATCCATGGAATTTTTTCAGTTTGAACACAGGTTCTTAAAAAAATATTTAAAAAAAGGAAGCATTCTCATAACTCTGGGTGCCTGCAGACCCGTCCAGGTACTGAAACTATCGTCAGAAGCTGAATGGCCTATGTAATGGTCGTTCTTGTGAGCAGATGGCTGTGGTTGTAGTGCCTCTGTGGCTAAATCTTGGAGTCATATAAATGGGTGAGTTCAAGGGTATCCCTTGTCCCTTAGAATCCATCCATGTAGTTTGGGGGATGGAATGAAGAGATGTGGCAGCCTGGACTGCCAGAGGATGAAGGAGTCATGGTAACTGCCAGGGAAGTGAGTGCACACATGGAAGAAGCTCTTGTTGTGATTACAAACCAGTTGAATTTTTCGGGAGGGGAAGCCCTTCCTGTTAATGAATTTCACTTTTTTGATCCTTTGTCCATTCTATTTCTGACCATTCAACTAACCTTCCTGGTCCCAATGCTAATGGTTCCCTTGAATCAGTGACCAACCCTTTTCTCTTGAAAACTACTATCCTAACCCATTGCTCAAAAACCCAGCTGTTCCCTCTAACTACCATAAGCATCTCTAAACTCCCTTTCCACTCAAAAATCTTTAAACAAGTCCTCATCTCTCAGCTATGTGCCCATCTCTCCCAAAACCTTCTACTTTAATCCTTCTGCCCTGCTCACTCTATTGACTGATTTTGCCAAGTCATGAATGACATGTTCTCTAACTGTGAACATTCTGCATTATAGAAAGAAGATAGAATGTACATTTATATCGTGCCTTTCACATCTTCCAGACAACCCACAGCATTTCACAACCAATTAAATACTGTCAGGGTGTAACACAGCAGCTGTTTTATGTACAGTGAGATCACACAAATAGCAGTGTGATAAATGACCAGATAATCTCTTTTGGTGTTATTGGTTGAGGGATAGATGTTGGCCAGGGAACGAGGAAAAGTCCCTTACTATTCTTCGAATGATTCTATGGAATCTTTTTCATATCCACTTGAGCAGGCAGAGCCTGTCTTCAACATCACATCAAAACGAAATTGCCTCTGACAGTGCAGCAGTCCCTCAGAATGCATTGAAATCCCTGCCTAGATTATGTGTTGAAATCTCTGAAGTGGGCCTTGAGTAAACCACCTTCTGAGTCAGAGGCAAGAGTGCTACAACTAAGCTAAAGGTGAGATGTTAGCCATCCTTGTCCTCTTCAATCTCCCTTTGATACAGTGGATCATACAATCCTCCATTACCTCTCTTCCATTGTGTACTTCATGGAACTGTCGTCATGTGGTTTGAGTCCTGTCTAACCCAGTACAGCCAATTTCTGGACCTTCAGCAATGAAATCTCTTCTGCCACTGAACACTTGCCTCCAGAATCCTCTAAGGATCTATTCTTGGCCCCTTCCTCTAATTCATCTACTATCCACCTTGTTACAGTCACATGGTGATGGTTCCCACTGTTCAGCTCCCACCTGACTCCAGTAAGTGTTTTTGTTATTAGGGTTTAACCCCCTTCTTTTTTATTTGTCAAATATATAGAGAACAACAGGTTTTCTTGTAGTTTTAAAACAGAAGATTAATTATTTATTGAGCAATGTCTTACCCTGAAATTGTTGCAACTGCATTCACTCACGTATTCACTTGTGTACACACACACACACGCAAGAAGAGACAGATAGAAGGGAAAGGGGTAAGTGGTTTTAAGTGAGGTAGATTTCAGGGATCATGGTAAACCTGTTGAATTCTCTCGGAAGTCAAGTTCTCATTGGTTGCAGATTTGAGGTGTTTATAGGTTTCTCTCTTGGTTGAAAGTTCCGTTGAAGACAGTGGATCACTTCTAATTTACAGCTGCATAAATAAAGATGTAGAATTCTATAGCAGAACGCTTGCTTCTTGCCTTGCTGGATTTCTCCCAGCCGTTTAGCTGGAAACAAGCTTCTTGGTGATGCTTCTTTCCGGGTGTCTCTCTATCTTTCTTCAGGGAGCTACCTTTAAGGTCAAAAATGGTTTCACACCTTTGTCTCTGTTGGGAGATGTGGATCTCCCTCCCTGTGGTGACCAACAAAGCCTAGGATGTGGCTACTTCACACCTTCTTTGTTTTAGAAGAATCCATTCAATTCAAAAGTGTCTCTTGATGAGTTCAGGATGAGAATTGTCTGGAGTTGTGATGTTTCCACTTTATACCTTCTTTGTTTCAGAAGAACCCATTCAATTCAGGAATGTTTCAGGATGGGTGTAATTGACCCCTTCCAGCTCAAAAGGTATCCCTTTGTCCCCGTCAGACAGTTTGAATATGTAAAGGCCAGGTCATTTACCTTCAGTGGCTATTTTTAGTAGCATTGTCCATTTTTTTAGACAAAAAAAGGTAAAAACAATTTTTATAACTCTTCAGTTTTCGTCTGTATTTTTCATCATTATCCTTCTTGTATGCATGACACTTCCCCCAAAAGGGGAAAAATGAAACTCTTCCGTTTTCTTTTTTTATTGTAAGAGGTACCCAAAAAATGCCTCGAGAGTCAGATGTCTTGTTCAAATGAGCGATCTTTATTAGGAGCGTGCAAGGAGAAAACCTACTCTCATGAATGATCATAGGGATTCTACTAGTACAATGTTTGAGCAGTCAATTTATACAGTTACAGGAGGTTTACTTGACACGCTGTTTCTTTAATTAATTAATTAATTAATCTTCCCATTTTAATCTCTTTCCCGATCTCATCTTTCCTTGATCATCCTTCCTTGATCATATTATTCACCTCATCAACTTCTTGATTAGATTATTCATGTGGTTCTCTGCGTCTCACAGATAAGCTTTTCTCAAGTTTCAGGGGCCTAAGTTTTACGCCAAGTATCCCATGGTGCTCATAGGCCAGTCTCCCCTTACATTATGTTGTTTGTTTTTTGGGTGTAGAAATAAAGAAAGGAAAAAAGTAAGAAGGTTTAGGGGTCACACTATTGCACACATGGCACCCATACTTCAAACTCACAACTGCATTGTCTGTAACAGCCATTTCTTGTTCAAGTTTAAATTTTTCATCATCCTTCCTTTGGATGAAGTACCATTAATAATTGCATTTCTTTTGGTTATGTGTTGTCAAAAGAGGTTAAAGTTTCTCCAGTATCAGTTTGTAGTACTTTGGGAACATTAATCTCAATACGCATGTGGTTGTTGGTAAGTTTGTAGTATGTAAATTTCCATTACTGCATTGTTCTGGGCTGTTGGCAAACTCCACTGCTTGTACAAGCTTTAGCCCTTGACTGCTGCTTCTACAACACATGTTGAACAATTCAGGTTCTGGCACATTGATAATTCTTATCTCTAGGGGGATAATGGGTGAGAAATTGTTTTTTAGCCCCTGTGAAGCATTTGGGATTTCTTCCTGCCCCTTGTTCTTGCTGAGTTCTGAATCTAAATTGTTGGGTTTGATTAGCTTTTGATTTGGAACCTGATTGTTTGATTCTTCAGTGGGTACACCCACACTGACCTTACTTTGAGTTCTTTTGTGATTTTCACAATTTCTGGTTACCTTAAGGCATTTTACCCTCCCTTTTCTTTTTACTTCAGGGATGGTTTTTTCCCTAATCTGCCATATGACCTCTGGGACACTACTGCTCACTGGTGGTTGTCCAGCCTCCACTACACTCCCCTATGGCACTTCAACTAGGTTGAAGATTCTAGGTTGAACATTTTTGACTTTCTTTTTTGGGAACGTTCCTCATCCCTTTTTGGATCTTTAAAGAAGGTTTTGTCTAACCGTATCTTTAGTACTTTTCTCTTAACCTTTGCTGCTTTTATCCCAGCTCCTTGAAATTCTTCTGGCTCTATCTTGGCCTTTTTAAATTCCACTGGCTCTATCTTGGCCCCTTTAAATTCCACTGGCTCTGTCTTGGTGCCTTTAAATTCCACTGGTTCGATCTTGGCCCCTTTAAATTCCACTGGTTCTATCTTGGCCTTTTTAAATTCCACTGGCTCTATCTTGGCCCCTTTAAATTCCACTGGTTCTATCTTGGCCTTTTGAAATTCCACTGGTTCTATCTTGGCCTTTTTAAATTCTTCTGGCTCTATCTTGGCCCCTTTAAATTCCACTGCCTCTATCTTGGCCCCTTTAAATTCCACTGGTTCTATCTTGGCCTTTTTAAATTCCACTGGCTCTATCTTGGCCCCTTTAAATTCCACTGGTTCTATCTTGGCCTTTTGAAATTCCACTGGTTCTATCTTGGCCTTTTTAAATTCTTCTGGTTCTATCTTGGCCCCTTTAAATTCCACTGCCTCTATCTTGGCCTTTTGAAATTCCACTGGTTCTATCTAGGCCTTTTTAAATTCCACTGGCTTTCCTTTAGCCTCTTTACTCTTTACTGGTCCTATCACCCCCTATAGGATTTTTGGGACTTTCTCAGCCCTCTGCAGCTGTACAGAGCTTTGTTTGTTCCCCTCAGTTTCTCTAGTCTCTGTGGATTGTCCTGGACCCTCTGGGTACAATACTGTACTTCCTGCCAAGTCATTGCCCAGTAATAGGTCTACCCGCTCTATTGGTAAGCTTGGAATGATCCTGACCGTCACTATACCAGTGACCAACTTACTCTATAGGTAAACTTAACTAAGGGAACCTTCAAACATTTGTGAGTAAGCCCTATTCAGAGATCAAAGGCCATGCTTTCAAATTCAATGTAAGTCTGTGCAGGTTTTTTCCTGGTGTGCCTGAATGTCTGTCTATAAGCTTCAGGAACTAGCTCATATACATTTAGAATTGCAGTTGTAGTTTGTTCATAATTTGAGGAACTTTCTTCTGATAACAGAGAAAAAAACTTCACGAGCCCTACCCACGAGCACACCTTCTAAGAGGAGAGTCCAAAATTTTTTCAGCCATTTTAGCCTCGTAGCTATTTTCTCAAATGAGATAAAATATGACTCAACCACCTCTTCATTAAATTTTGGCACTCGTCTTGAGTGTTTCAGTACGTCAAAGTTTTGCTCTGAATTGGGGATAAGGTTTGAGTGGCTGGTGGCATTTTCATTTTGGGTTTGCAGCCTTGCTAACTCAAGCTGTTTCATTTCTCTTTCCTCTTTCTCCCTCTGAAACTCCCTTTCTTCTCTTTCCCTTTGAAGCTGAAACTCCCTTTCTTCTCTTTCCCTTTGAAGCTGAAACTCCCTTTCTTCCTTTTACTTTTGAAACTGAATCTCTCTCTTTTCAATTGCAACTAGATTTCTTCCCTTTACATCTGCAGCTGAATTCTAGCTAGAACTATTTTTTCAGACTCTGTTTCCATGCTTTCTTCTTCTGGTTCAGGGTAAGTTTAAAATGGTTAGCTAGACTCTTCACCAGGTCAGGTTTCTTTGCTTTTTGGTTAAGAGTGATTCCTGCCTCTGTAGCTAAGCTTTTTAAATCTGCAATACATAATTTATTTAACTTATCATGGGATATTTCTCCCTGCTCTACAACGTCCGTAGAATTAAATGTGACCAGCTCTTTTATTTCAACCACAGTAGAGAAAAACAGAATACAAGAAAACCTGTTTGTTTACTTTTCCACAATTTTAGAGGTCAATTTTCCTCCTGTTTTCCATATCTCTCACTTGTCTGGCAGTTCAGATTCTGGCTTTGAGCTCCCACTTTTTTATGGACACATGGTGAGGGCTGTGGGTGGTTCCCACTGTTCAACTCCCACCTGATCGCAGCAAGTGTTTTTTGTTATTAGGGTTTAACCCCCTTCTTTTTTATTTGTCAAATAAATAGACAGCAACAGGTTTTCTTGTAGATTTGAAACAGAAGATTAAATATTTATTGAGCAAGATGCCTTATCCCAAAATTGCCACAACCATATCCACTCATGCATTCACTTGTACACACACACACAAGAGGAGACAGATAGAGGGGAAAAGGGATATGTAGTTTTAAGTGGGGTAGGTTTCAGGGGTCACAGTAAACCTGTTGAATTCTCTTGAAAGTCAAGTTCTCATTGGTTGAAGGCCTGAGGCAGTTGTAAGTTTCTCTCCTGGTTGAAAGTTCAGTTGAAGGCAGTGCATCACTTCTAATTCACTACTGCATTAGTAAAGATATAGAATTTTACAGCAGGGCACTTCCCTTCTGGCTTACTGGATTTATCACAGCTGCTTAGCTGGAAACAAACTTCTTTGTGATGCTTCTTTCTGGGTGCCTCTCTCTCTCTCTCTCTCTCTTCAGGGAGCTACCTTTAAGGCCAAAAATGGTTTCACACCTTTGCCTCTGTTGGGAGATGTAGATCTCCCTCCCTGCGGTAACCAACAATAGCCTCGGGTGTGGCTACTTCACACCTTCTTTCTTTCAGAAGAACTCATTCAATTCAAAAGTGTCTTTTGATGGGTTTAGGATGAGAATAATCTGGTTATGATGTTTCCACTTTTTTCAGAAGAACCCATTCAATTCAGGAATGTTTCAGGATGGGTGTGATTGAGACCCGACCACTCAAAAGGTATTCCTTTGTCTCTGTCAGACAGTTTGAATATACAAAGGCTAGGTCGGTTACCTTCAGTGGCCATTTTTAGCAACATTGTCCATTTTTCGAAAAAAGGTAAAGTCAATCTTTATAACTCTTCATTTTTAGTCTGTATTTTTCATCATTGCACTTCTGGTATGCATGCAACATGCTTGCCAAAGGTAGGCTGACAACACCCTGAATTGCAGGGCATTGTAAATGACTTTCCGGGCTCCTCATCTCAAACTCATGCCATGCATGAACCAATTGTTGTACCAATGTGCAGGCGATGTCAAACTATCAACTTGCAAGTTAATGCCTGATTTCTGAGTCGCACTCATGATGCCTTCTTTTTATGGCAGTCCGCGGTGCCTAGATTTTCTAAAAGCTCATTATGAGACTGAAGACAGGTACTTGGAGACCAGGTTTAACCTCTCCAGTCCTGGTTGATACCCTGCTGAGTATACCCAAATATCAGCATGGAAATACATTGAAGCACATGCCGCATCTAAAATAACTGTTGAGCACATCACAGAAGCTTACAGCACAGAACAAGGCATTAGGCCCATTTCAGATGTTTTGCCCTTTTGCTAGCACAATGCAAAACTAATCCCAGCGCTCTGTGATCTAACTATATTAAATCTCCATGTAGTTTTCTGTGCTCCAGTTGGAACAGTCAGCCATGATCATAATAAATGGCGGAGCAGGCTTGAAGGGCCAAATGGCCTACTCCTGCTCCTATTTTCTATATTTCTATCTCGCCTCTTCTCATAGTTTCAAATCCCTGATATCACCCCAGTAAACCTACACTGTACTCTCTATGAATTTAATGTCCTTTTTGTAAATGGATGCCCCATTTATATTATAGTCTAACTGCTGTCGAGTTTATGTTTTTGATAAATTTATCAGTCATAAAAACAGGAATAGGGTATTTAGCCCATCGAACCTGCTCCACCATTCAATGAAATCATGGCTGATCTGTGACCTAACTCCATATAGCCAGCTTTGCCCCATATCCCTTTCCTTAGCAAAAATCCATCTTGGATTTAAAATTAACAATTGATCTAACATCAACTGCCATTTGCAGAAGAGAGTTCCAAACTTCTACCATCCATTGTGTGTAGAAATGTTTCCTAATATCACTTCTCAAAGGCCTGGCTACAATTTTTAGACTATACACCCGAGTTCTAAACTCTCCAACCAGCAAAAATAGTTTTTCTCTATCTGCTCTATCCATACCACTTTAATCTCTTGAAAATGACCCCGAACCTTCTAAATTCCAGGGAGTACAACCCTCGTAATTTAACACTTGGAGTCCAGTTCTGGTAAATCTACACTGCACTCCCTCCAATACTAATATATTCTTCCGAAGGTGTGGTGTGCAGAACTGCTGACAGTACTCTAGGTGTGGTCTAACCAAGGCTTTGTATAGTTGAAGCATGATTTCTATCCACTTGTATTTGTAAGATTAATGTTGTGCAAGGAATTCAGACTTGACAGAAAAAAGTTGTAGCAATTCCCCTTTATTGTCACACAGCAGAGAGCAACACATTATAGTGTTTAGGTAGCAATTCAGCGTTCCAGACAGATCTTTTAATACCTGTAAGGATATAATAAGTATTTATTTTTATTTATTAAATAGTGCTAGAAATGTCAGTCAGAGGGGTGAAGTGCTTCACCTATGAGATGTGGGTGGTCCGTGACGCTTCCAGCATTCCAGACGACTACATCTGGAGGAAGTGTACCCAGTTGCAGCTCCTCACAGACTGCATGGATCGGTTGGAATAGCAACTGGATGCACTTAGGAGCATGCAGGTGGCAGAAAGCATCATAGACAGGAGTTTTAGAGAAGTGGTTACACCCAAGGTGCAGGCAGATAGATGGGTGACTGCTAGAAGAGGCAGGCAGTCAGTGCAGGAATCCCCTGTGGCTATCCCCCTCTCGAACAAGTATACCGTTTTGGATACTGTTGTGGGGGATGGCCTATCAGGGGAAAACAGCAGCAGCCAGAGCAGTGGCACCACGGCTGGCACTGTTGTTCAGCAGGGAGGGACAAAGCGCAGAAGAGCAATAGTTATAGGGGACTCTATAGTCAAGGGCACAGATAGGCGCTCTGTGGACGTGAAAGAGACTCCAGGATGGTATGTTGCCTCCCTGGTGCCAGGGTCAAGGATGTCTCTGAACGGACAGGGGGCATTCTGAAGGGGGAGGGTGAACAACCAGAGGTTGTGGTACACATCGGTACCAACGACATAGGCAGGAAGAGTGATGAGTCCTGCAGGGGGAGTTTAGGGAGTTAGGTAGAAAGTTAAGAGACAGGACCTCCAGGGTTGTAATCTCGGGATTACTCCCTGTGCCACGTGCCAGTGAGGCTAGAAATAGGAAGATAGTGCAGCTAAACACGTGGCTGAACAGCTGGTGTAGAAGGGAGGGTTTCAGATATCTGGACTATTGGGATCTCTTCGGGGACAGATGGGACCTGTACAAGAAGGACGGGTTGCATCTAAACTGGAGAGGCACAAATATCCTGGCTGCGAGGTTTGCGAGCGTCACTCGGGAGGGTTTAAACTAATGTGGCAGGGGGTGGGAACCAGAGCAGTAGGACAGCAAGTGAAATGTATGAGGGGGAACTAGTAAATAAGGCCAGTAAGACTAAGAGGAAGAGCAGGCAGGGAGATCGAGCGGAGCACAGCGGGACTGGTGGTCTGAAGTGCATTTGTTTCAATGTGAGAAGTATAACAGGTAAGGCAGATGAACTTAGAGCTTGGATTAGTACTTGGAACTATGATGTTGTTGCTATTACAGAGACTTGGTTGAGGGAAGGACAGGATTGGCAGCTAAATGTTCCAGGATTTAGAAGCTTCAGGCTGGATAGAGGGGGATGTAAAAGGGGTGGGGGAGTTGCATTACTGGTTAAGGAGAATATCACAGCTGGACTGCGGGAGGACACCTCGGAGGGGTCATACAGCGAGGCAATATGGGTGGAGCTCAGGAATAGGAAGGGTGCAGTCACGATGTTGGGGGTTTATTACAGGCCTCCCAACAGCCAGTGGGAGGTAGAGGAGCAGATATGTAGACAGATTTTGGAAAGATGTAAAGGTAACAGGGTTGTAGCGGTGGGTGATTTTAACTTCCCCTATATTGACTGGGACTCACTTTGTGCTAGGGGCTTGGATGGGGCAGAATTTGTAAGGAGCATCGAGGGCTTCTTGAAACAGATAGTCCAACTAGGGATGGGGCCGTACTGGACCTGGTATTGGGGAATGAGCCCGGCCAGGTGGTCGAAGTTTCAGTAGGGGAGCATTTCGGGAACAGTGACCATAATTACATAAGTTTTAAGGTACTTGTGGATAAGAATAAGAGTAGTCCTCGGGTGAAGGTGCTAAATTGGGGGAAAGCTACTTCTAACAATATTAGGCAGGAACTGAAGAATTTAGATTGGGGGCGGCTATTTGAGGGTAAATCAACATCTGACATGTGGGAGTCTTTCAAACGTCAGTTGATTAGAATCCAGGACCAGCATGTTCCTGTGAGGAAGTATGATAAGTTTGGCAAGTTTCGGGAACCTTGGACAACGCGGGATATTGTGAGCCTCGTCAAAAAGAAAAAGGAAGCATTCGTAAGGGCTGGAAGGCTAGGAACAGACGAATCCCTTGAGGAATATAAAGACAGTAGGAAGGAACTTAAGCAAGGAGTCAGGAGGGCTAAAAGGGGTTATGAAAAGTCATTGGCAAACAGGATTAAGGAAAATCCCAAGTATTTTTATACGTATATAAAGAGCAAGAGGGTAACCAGGGAAAGGGTTGGCCCACTCAAGGACTGAGAAGGGAATCTATGTGTGGAGCCAGAGGAAATGGGCGAGGTACTAAATGAGTACTTTGCATCAGTATTCACCAAGGAGAAGGACTTGGTGGATGATGAGCCTAGGGAAGGGAGTGTAGATAGTCTCAGTCATCTCATTATCAAAAAGGAGGAGGTATTGGGTGTCTTGCAAAGCATTAAGGTAGATAAGTCCCCAGGGCCTGATGGGATCTACCCCAGAATACAGAGGGAGGCAAGGGAAGAAATTGCTGGGGCCTTGACAGAAATCTTTGCATCCTCATTGGCTACAGGTGAGGTCCCAGAGGACTGGAAAATAGCCAATGTTGTTCCTTTGTTTAAGAAGGGTAGCAAGGATAATCCAGGAAATTATAGGCCGGTGAGCCTTACGTCAGTGGTAGGGAAATTATTAGAGAGGATTCTTCGTGACAGGATTTACTCCCATTTGGAAACAAATTGACTTATTAGCAAGAGGCAGCATGGTTTTGTGAAGGGGAGGTCGTGTCTCATTTGATTGAGTTTTTTAAGGAAGTGACTAAGATGATTGATGAAGGAAGGGCAGTGGATGTTATCTATATGGACTTCAGTAAAGCCTTTGACAAGGTCCCTCATGGCAGACTGGTACAAAAGGTGAAGTCACACGGGATCAGAGGGGAGCTGGCAAGATGGATACAGAACTGGCTCTGTCATAGAAGACAGAGGGTAGCAGTGGAAGGGTGCTTTTCTGAATGGAGGGATGTGACTAGTGGTGTTCCACAGGGATCAGTGCTGGGACCTTTGCTCTTTGTGGTATATATAAATGATTTGGAGGAAAATGTAGCTGGTCTGATTAGTAAGTTTGCAGATGACACAAAGGTTGGTGGAGTTGCAGACAGTGATGAGGATTGTCAGAGGATGCAGCAGGATATAGATCGGTTGGAGACTTGGGCGGAGAAATGGCAGATGGAGTTTAATCCGGACAAATGTGAGGTAATGCATTTTGGAAGGTCTAATGCAGGTGGGAAGTATACAGTAAATGGCAGAACCCTTCGGAGTATTGGCAGGCAGAGAGATCTGGGCGTACAGGTCCACAGGTCACTGAAAGTGGCAACGCAGATGGATAAGGTAGTCAAGAAGGCATACGGCATACTTGCCTTCATCGGTCGGGGCATAGAGTATAAAAATTGGCAAGTCATACTGCAGCTGTATAGAACTTTAGTTATGCCACACTTAGAATATTGTGTGTAATTCTGGTCACCACACTACCAGAAGGACGTGGAGGCTTTGGAGAGGGTACAGAAGAGGTTTACCAGGATGTTGCCTGGTCTGGAGGGCATTAGCTATGAGGAGAGGTTGGATAAACTTGGATTGTTTTCATTTGAACGACAGAGGTGGAGAGGCGACATGATGGAGGTTTACAAAGTTATAAGCGGCATGGACAGAGTGGATAGTCAGAAGCTTTTTCCCAGGGTGGAAGAGTCAGTTACTAGGGGACATAGGTTTAAGGTGAGAGGGGCAAAGTTTAGAGGGGATGTGCGAGGCAAGTTCTTTACACAGAGGGTGGTGAGTGCCTGGAACTTGTTGCCGGGGGAGGTGGTGGAAGCAGGTACCATAGAGACGTTTAAGAGGCATCTTGACAAATACATGAATAGGATGGGCATAGAGGGATATGGACCCCGGAAATGCAGAAGGTTTTAGTTTAGGCAGGCATCAAGATCGGCGCAGGCTTGGAGGGCTGAATGGCCTGTTCCTGTGCTGTACTGTTCTTTGTTCTTTGTTCTTTGTTTGTTGATACTGGACCAAGTAGCGCGCATTGTCCTCTCTTGTTCACTTCTCTTCTACCCTCTGTCCTTATTTCAATGTTAGGAAGGCAAGCATTAGGCTTCAGCCGGCATTTGCTCAGGCTAAGGTACTTGTTCCGTTATTTTCTATCTCCGCACCTTTTGTTGGAAATCCACTTTCTCTCATATCCCCGTTTCTTTACCACCTGACCTGATAGATCCAATCATTCTTTTCTCTTGCTCTGTTGTGCCCCTCTACATGTATGCTTTTTACATCTCCTTTATCTCTCTGATGCATCTTGAACATGGGCATCCTGTTTTCCTAAACTTTTGAGCTTTGTGGTTTTCTAGCCTGAAGCTTCATTTCACAGCTTGTCACAAACAACAACAGTTACTTGTGCAGCTCAACGATCTGTGTCAATCATCAATCATGTGTACTTCTTTAAAAAAATCCCCACTCATCGAGAAAATGCACTTTTAATTCCCTGCCCAGGCAAGCAGTTTACACTCTGAAGGTCACTCAAGCAACGGCATTTCTAAAATTAGGTAGGTTATCATATTAGTACAGGCGATAAGACAAATATTAGTTAAATGAATAAAAGATTATTTGTAAGCAAATCATTCCATGATAATCTTACATATTCTAATCCTCGAGATACAAGGGTCAGCATTCCATTAGCCTGTTAGATTATTTTTTGGAACTGTTCATGACACTTTAAGACCTCCAAATCTCTTTGTACCCCCACTGTTGTTAGCTTTTCGCTATTTAGAAAATACCCTGTTCTATCCTTTTAATGTCCAAAATGGATGACCTTGTAATGTGTTCTTTATGTTGTCTGATGCAGCATAAATGAGATGCATGGAATCCAGTTTGCGAAAGAACTCGAACAGGTTTATTAACAGCTAAAATATTATATACAGTACAGAGAAAACTATTTACAGAACCTTCCTCTAGGTATTACAGTTGCAGAGTGTCTATGGTTTGTAGTACATCCTGGTACTTAGTGCATTAGCATACTGAGATCTTAAAGGGACATCACTTTTAAGGCGATCACACAACATCCCCTTTCTTTCCAAAGATAAGTTTCATACTCGACAAGTAAAAACACATAAAATTAGATAACATCAAATTAGTTATATGGGATATAGATTATAAAATTTACTGGTATAAAGATAAGGATTGTGAAATTTACAAGTGCAAAGGCTTAAAAGTCCATATATCATTTTGGTGGTTTGACAACTGTTGCTCAAGGAATTTGCATCTCTCTGTTGCTGTTCTTTCTGAAGTTTCTCCCTTTCTGCATTCAGTTTCTGTTGCTCTGCCTTCAGCCTGCTATGTACTCTGTTGCTTTTCTCAAGGTGACCGTTATTCTTGGAAAGTTCTAGCACCTCATCTCGAAGAGCCAACAGACAATGCTTCAACTCATTCCTCCTCTGTCTCTTCAGGACATTGCGTGTCCTTCACCTCTTCTCAGCCTCCGCATCTGAAGGCCTGGTGCTCACTACCTATGAAAGAAAGACTTGCATTTATATAGCATTTTGCCTGTGAAGCACTTATGGATGTCTGGTGGTTATGAATTTTAAAAAAGTTCAATTGCTTTTTTTGCAAGAGTTTGTTTATGTACTTCGCACTCAAGTTGTTTAATGTTTTCTTTGCTGTGGCTGTGTAAATGGAGATTATTCTTCGCGCTCAAGTGATTTAATGATTTTTTAAAACTTTGGCTGCATGAATGGAGACGCTGCAGTGTTCGGGGTTTTCTCGCGCTTTTTGCTATCGGACGCCTCCTTTAATGGTGCTGCCCTGATCAGCCCGAGAGAGGAATTGGGTCTTGCCTGTTTCTTTTTAACAGAGCCTTTGGAAAAAAAATCAACTTTTTAAGAACTTCAAAGTTTTTTTTAATGGGGATTCCTCGACCGTCGGTGCAATTACTCACCCGATCGCAGGAATTTATTTTCAGCCTGTCGCTCTGAGCTCTTTCTTCTACAGATGGAGGTAAGATCTTTGTTCTTTCCACTGTTTGGGCCAGTATTTATTTTGAATTTTCTCCCTAGTGGCTGTAGGAATAGTCATTTTCACAGCTGTTTTACCCATGGTCTTCAAACTTTGTCGTTTCACCACAGCTGCACCATGTAGTGTGTTCTTCATGTTGTCTGATGCAACATAAACAGCATGGAGTCCAGTTTGCTGAAGATCTCTAACAGGTTTATTAACAGCTGAACTATTATATTCAGTACAGAGCAAACTATTTACAGAACCTTCTTCTAGATGTTAGAGTTGCAAAGTGACTATGGCTTGTAGTCACATGACTACATCCTGGTACTTAGCTCATTCGCATACAGAGATGTTAAAGGGATATAATTTTTAAGGCAATCACACAACATTTGCCTACATTGAAATCCATTTGCCACAGTTTTGTCCATTCACTTAGTTTATTAATATCTCTTTGTAATTTTATGCTTCCATCTACAATGCTTACAATGTCAGCTGTGGTTCAGTTCGTAGCACTTATTTCTGAGTCAGAAGGTTGCAGGGTCAAGACCCTTCCACAACTTGAACACAAAAACCAAGTCTGACACTCCAGTGCAGTACTGAAGGAGTGCTGTCTTTCAGTTGAGATGTCAACCAAGGTCCTGTTTGCCCTCTCAGGTGGATGTAAAAGATCCCATGGCACTATTTTGAAGAAGAGCAGGGGAGTTATCCTCCGTATCCCGGCCAATTTTTATCCCTCAACCAACATCACAAAAACAGATTATTCGGTCAATATCATATTGCTGTTTGTGGGAGCTTGTTGTGTGCAAACTAGTTGCCGCATTTCCTACATTACAACAGTGACTACACTTCAAAAAGTATTTTGTTGGCTGTAAAGCGCTATGGATGTCTGGTGGTCATGAAAAGCACTATATAAATGCAAGTCTATCTTTCTTTACAATGCCAATCAGAGGTCCGGCAGCTCTGCAGCCCCAGCAGCACCACCGGGAGCAGTGGCCACTGCTGGGACTGCACCCAGGTGGAAGAGGACCATGGAAGCTGGCTTCGGAGCAGGTAAGTGGGGATGGGGCCTCGCAGGGGTCAATCGGCTGGGCCCCAGTGAGAGGGATGGGGTCGGACTGTGGGGTAGGGGGAGTAATTTTGGCAGGGGCAGCCTGTGCTGCTGAGAGGGCCTTCCATGGGGCACCGGATGCCCGATCAGGAGGGCACACCCTTAGGCCGCAAGGAGGCCGCCAGGTGTTATTGGGCTGCCCCCTCAGGTGCTGAAGTACCTGTCTGCCGCTGGTAAGATAAGAGTGGCGGCAGGAGGAGGCCCTTAAGTGGCTCCATAAGGGACTCAATTGGCCTTGGGCAGGCAGGCCATTTACCACCTCCCCCTCCACTGGTAAAATAGCAGCGAGGTACTATTAATGAAATTCGTTAGTTCAGGCTGAGAACAATAAGTAGCACTGACACATGTATCCATATAATGGAAAAAAACTCAGGGAAGAGACCTCTATAGAACTGGAACAAAGCGTATTTAGCATTTCCTACAAAAATACAGGCATAGTTAGAACCTATGTCAGTTCCCATAGCAACATTTTAAATTAGAGGAACTGAGTAGAATTAAAGGAAAAGTTGTTCAAATGAGAACAAGTTCAATCAGGCAGAGGAGATTGATGCTGAATGGCGTATGGTTACACTGTTGTTCAAGGATGAAGCAGAGGGCTTGTTCTCTTCTGAAATTATTGATTCTTTGCTGGATTGAGTATAGTTCTCCCAGTGGCAGTGATACAGGAGTACAGTCTGTAGGTGACGGGAACGACACCCTGCCTCCCACTTGATTTTATGACCCCCACCGCCTCCCAGCCCGCACCTGGGGGTGGGGGTGGGGCGTAAAATTCCAGCCTATGTCATCTAAAGTGGGAACCACAACAGCAAGTGAGTAAGTGTCATCACACATCGCAAGGTACCTCACAAGTGGTGGCAGACACAAAACAAGAGTTTAGAGAAAAGTTAACAAAATGCATGATAGAAGAAGTAGGCTTTGAGTAAGGTTTGAAGATGCAGGAATATGGATGAGTATGCAGGTACAGCAAGTAATTAGGAAAGCTAATTAGAATTTTTATCATTTATTGTGAGGGGAATTGAAATCAAACGTAGGGAGATTACGCTTCAGTTATACAGGGCATTGGTGAGACCACATCTGGAGTACTGTGTACAGTACTGGTCTCCTTATTTAAGGAAGGATGTAAAAGCATTGGAAGTAGTTCAGAGAAAGCTGATACCTGGAATGGGCAGGTTGTCTTATGAGGAAAGGTTGGACAGGCTAGGCTTGTATCCGCTGGCATTTAGAAAAATAAGAGGCGACTTCATCAAAACATATAAGATACTGAGGGATCTTGACAGGGTGAATGTGGAAAGGATGTTTCCTCTTGTGGGAGAATCTAGAACTAGGGGTCACTGTTTAAAAATAAGTGGTCGCCCATTTAAGACAGAGATGAGGAGAATTTTTTTCTCTCAGAGGGTCATGAGTCTTTGAAATTCTCTTCCCCAAAAGGTGGTGGAAGCAGAGTCTTTGAATATTTTAGATAGATTCTTGATAAACAAGAGGGTGAAAGGTTATCGAGGGTAGGCGGGAATGTGGAGTTGAGGGTACAATCAGATCAGCCATGATCTTGTTGAATAACAGAGTTCCCAATTCGTATGTTAAGAAGATAATTTCTGAGTCTGGGTGCATGACATTATGAAGCTTTCCCACCAATAGTGCATCAGAGGGAAGGAGGGGCCATGTCTGGCCAGAGTCTATAAAAGGAACTGTGTCATTGCAGACTGTACTCCTGTATCACTGCCACTGGGAGAACTATACTCAATCCAGCAAAGAATCAATAATTTCAGAAGAGAACAAGCCCTCTGCTTCATCCTTGAACAACAGTGTAACCATACGCCATTCAGCATTAATCTCCTCTGCCTGATTGAACTTGTTCTCATTTGAACAACTTTTCCTTTAACTATACTCACTTCATTTAATTTAAAATGTTGCTATGGGAACTGACATAGGTCCTAATTATGCCTGTATTTTTGCAGGAAATGCTAAATACTCTTTATTCCAGTTCTATAGAGGTCTCTTCCCTGAGTATTTTTCCATTATATGGATACATGTGTCAGTGTTACTTATTGTGCTCACCCTGATCTAATGAATTTAATTAATTTGTGCTTCAAATTATAAATATAAGATTGTCATTAAATTTAAGTTAGAGTGAGATGAGGTAAGGTGGGAGGAGGCTCATAGAACCATAGAAACTTACCACACAGAAGAAGGCCATTTGCTGGTTCTTTGAAAGAGCAGTTGTGCTTAATCCCACATTTCTTCTTTTTGTCTATAACCCTATAAGTTCCATATCCTCAAGTACCTGTCAAGTACCTTTTAATATTACTTATGGAATCAGCTTCCACCACTTTTTCAGGTAGAGAACTTTCAGTGCCAAAATCATTCATTTTAAAACAGTTGGTCTTAGAATATTTTAGTGGTATAAATGTCAAATATTCTAGATGGCTTTGCATTAATAATTTAGCCAGAAAAACAATGGATTGAATTTTCGCCACGGAGGTGGGAAACAGAAGCAAGGTTTGGTTTTGGGTCAGAAACCCGCCTCCAGTGGGAAACTGATTAAAGTTAAGATTTTCACGGAGATGAGTTCTTAATTAATATGGAGACAGGTTTCCTGTCCAATTAGAGCCAGTGGGGTCAAGAACAGAGGTGGATCAGATGGTGTAGACTGATTTAGACGCCCCGTGTCTGCCATTACTGAGGCTGCTAGTTGTCCTAAGGGAGAGATCGAGAGATCTGCTGATTGTGCCAAAGTCTTCAACAGCACCAGAGGGAAGCGAGATGTCACAGGAGAGCAGGGCTGCACCTTGCTTCATCGATGCCGACCTGGGTCTAATGTTGGAGGCTGTGAGGGAGAGAAGGGAGGTCCTCTTCCCAGATGGTGGCAGGAAGAGGCCACCTTGTTGTGCAGCAGGGGTGCCTCTCTGTTCAGCATCATCTCACTCTGCCTCTTCTTCTTCAACCCCTCTCACCTCCTGCTCCTGCTCCTGCCCCAATGAGCTGTCACCTTCCAGGGTCTCACTGTCCTCAAGGTCCACACCTCTCTGGAGGGCCATGTTATGGAGGGCATAGCAAACCAGCGCATTAACTGACACCCTTGCAGGAGGGTATTGGAGGGCGACACGACCAGTCCAGGCACAGAAATCGTATCTTCAGAAACCTGATGGTCTGCTCTATGGTTGTCCTACTGAGTAGGTGGCATTAGTTGTATCACCTTTGTGCCTCTGTCTGGGGCTCCTGTGGAGGGTCAGTGGTCATGTCTTCAAGGGATATCCCTTGTCCCCTAGGGTCCATCCAGGTACATTGGGGGTTAGAGTAAAGATCTGAGGCAGCCTGGATGGCCAGAAGATGAAGGAGTCATGGCAGCTACCAGGAAAGCGAGTGCTCACATGGAGGAAGCTCTTGTTGTGGTCACAGACCAGCTAAAGTTGAGGGAGTGGGAACCCTTCCTGTTGATGAAACTAACTGGTCGGTTGATGGATGGCTTGATGGTCACATGAATGCAATCGATGATGCTCTGCACCTGGGGGAATTCAGTGATGGTGACAAAACCCAATGCCCTCTGTCCCTGCAAGTCCACATCTGTCGTGAAATGAGTGTACTGTCCAGCTCTGTCAAAGAGGGCAGCTGTGACCTGCAAGATGCGGTGGTGTGCTGCCATTTGCGAGATGCCACTAAGGTCCGCAGCTGAACTTTGGAAGGAGCCAGAGCGAAGAAGTTCAAGGCCACAGTGACTTTGATGAATAGTGGCAGTGCATAACAACAGTGCTGTGAGGTGTGAGGTCTTCAGTGATGAGGGCAGATATGTCTGTGACCATCTGTCTGGAGAGTTACAGTCACTTGTGGCACTACGTGTTAGTCATCTCTAGGTAGCTCCGTCTTCAGTGGTAGATCTGTGGTAAAGGTATTACCTCCGTTGCCTTCCTGCCCCTCTTTCTGCTCACTTGCCCTTCTGCTGCTTGGGGTTCCTCGTTGCCAGCAGAGGGTGATGCCTATCATTTCCACTGGGCTCAAAATCTGAGAGATATGCCCCCATTGCCAGCTGCAGCCATCCTTTTGGACAGATGGCTGCCCAGTTGTCCTAACATCCTTGCCCTCTGTTCATTTGCCAGGGGATTGACAACCTCATTCAATGTCTGAGCACTGGGTGCCCACTCTCCCCAACACCTGCATAGCGCTAAAGGCATCTCCTTTCCAAGTTCTGAGTTCCCCTTTGTCCTGCTGACCCTTTTATGGGACCAGAGTGATGCCCTGGAGCAGTCACGACTGGCTCCCTACTCTGTACCTGCCTCCCTTCAGCAGATCTGCAACAGACCTCTTGAATCTTCACCATGTTGAAAAGCAATTCGAAGAAACACTGAGGGTAGCAAGGGCACAGAATGTACTCTGGGTGGGAGACTTCAGTGTCTATCACCAAGAGTGGCTCGGAAGCAACACTACTGAATGAGCTGGCTGATTCCTAGAGGACATAGCTGCTAGATTGGGTCTGCGGCAGGTGTTGAGAGAACCAACAAGAGGGAAAAACCTACTTGACCTCGCCCTCAACAATCTATATCTCGAAGATGCATCTGTCCATGACTGTATTGGTAGGAGTGACGACCGCACAGTCCTTGTGGAGAAGAAGTCCCATCTTCACATTGAGGATACCGCCATCGTGTTGTGTGGCACTACCACCGTGCGAAATGGGATTAATTTCAAACAGGTCTAGCAACTCAAAACTGGGCATCCATGAGCAACAGAAGAATTGTATTCAACTACAACCTGTACCCTCATGGCCTAGCATATCTTCCACTCTACCATTACCATAAAGCTGGGGGACCAACCCTGGTTCAATGAAGAGTGCAGTAGGGCATGCCAGGAGCAACACCAGACATCCTAAAAATGAGGTGGCAACCTGGTGAAGCTACAACACAGGATTACTTGGATATCAAACAGCGGAAGCAGCATGCGATAGACAGGTCTAAGTGATCCCACAACCAACGGATCAGTTCTAAGCTCTGCAGTCCTGCCACATCCAATCATGAATGGTGGTGGACAATTAAACAACGAACAGGAAGAGGAGGCTTCACAAATATCCCCATCTTCAATGATGGGGGAGCCCAGCACATCAATGCAAAAGATAAGACAGAAGCATTTGTATCATCTTCAGCCAGAAATACCAAGTGGATGATCCATCTCGGCCTACTCCTGAGGTCCCCATCATCACAGATGCCAGTCTTCAGCCAATCCGATTCACTCCATGTGATATCAAGGAACGGCTGAAAACACTGGATACTGCAAAGGCTATGGGCCTTGACAACATTCCAGCAATAGTACTGAAGACTTGTGCTCCAGAACTAGCTGTACCCCTAGCCAAGCTGTTCCAGTACAGCTACAACACTGGCATCTACCTGGCAATGTGGAAAATTGCCCAGGTATGTCCTGTCCACAAAAAGGAGGACAAATCAAACGTGGTCAATTACTGCCCTATCAGTCTACTCTTGATCATCAGCAAAGTGATGGAAGGGGTCGTTGACAATGCTATCAAGCGACACTTGCTCAACAATAACCTGCTCAGTGACGTTCAGTTTGAGTTCCATCAGGGCCACTCGGCTCCTGACCTCATTACAGCCTTGGACCAAACATGGACAAAAGAGCTGAACTACAGAGGTGAGATGAGGTGAGAGTGACTGCCCTTGACATCAAGGCAGCATTTGACTGAGTGTGACATCAAGGAGCCCTAGCAAAACTGGAATCAATGGAAATCAGAGGGAAAACTTTCTGCTGGTTGGAATCATACGTAGCACAAAGGAAGTTGGTTGTGGTTGTGGGAGGCCAAACATCTCAGTCCCAGGACATCATTGCAGGAGATCCTCAGGGTAGTGGCCTAGGCCCAACCATCTTCAGCTGCTTCATCAATGACCTTCTCTCCATCATAAGGTCAGAAGTGGGGATGTTCGCTGGTGATTGCACATGTCCAGCGCCATTCACAACTCCTCAGAAATTGAAGCATTCCGTGTAGAAATGCAGAAAGACCCGGACAACATCCAGGCTTGGGCTGATAAGGGCAAGTAACATTCACGCCACACAAGTGGCAGGCAATGACCCTCTCAAACAAGAGAGAATCTTACCATCTCCTCTTGATGTTCAATGATATTACGATTGCTGAATCCCTCACTATCAATACCCATGGGGTTACCATTGACCAGAAACTGAACTGGACCAGTCACATAAATACTGTGGCTACAAGAGCAGGTCAGAGGCTGGGAATTCTGCAGTGAGTAACTCACCTCCTGACTCCCCAAAGCCTGTCCACCATCTACAAGGCAAAAGTCAGGAGTGTGATGGAATACTCTCCACTTGCCTGGATGAGTGCAGCTCCAACAGCACTCAAGAAGCTCAACACCATCCAGGACAAAGCAGTCTGCTTGACTGGCACTCCATCCACCATCTGCAACATTCACTAACTTCACCACCAACGCACAGTGGCAGCAGTGTGTACCGCCTACAAGATGCACTGCAGCAACTCACCAAGGCTCCTTCAACAGCACCTTCCAAACCCGGGACCTCTACCACCTCGAAGGACAAGGGCAGCAGATTCATGGGAACAACGCCACCTGCAAGTTCCCCTCCAAACCACACACCATCTTGACTTGGAACTATATCGCCGTTCCTTCACTGTCTATTGGTCAATATCCTGGAACCCCCTTCCTAACAACACTGTTGGTGTTCCTACACCCCAAGGACTGCAATGTGAAGGCAGCTCATCACCACCTTCTCAAGGGCAATTAGGGATGGGCAGTAAATGTTGGCCTAGCCAGCGATGCCCGCATCCCATGAACGAATAAAATAAAAACCTGTGCTCCCCTTTCAAAATTCCACCCTCCTCTGCCAACAAGCTCTTAACGAGCTTTTTAAATACTTTAATTGGCCTCATGGAGATGAGAGTGGGCTCCCTGTCCCACCCGTGTTAACATTGTTGGTGCCTGGAACGTCGTCTTGAAACTGACACAACCCCCACCCCCAACACCCACCCCCCCTCCCCACACCCAACCCCCACTGCCTCTGTTCCTGATCTTAGTGGGGCCAGAAAATTCAGCTCAATGTGAAGGAAAGGGGTGGGGATTGAATCTTGACCCTGCTTCTGCAGTAAACAAAGGAAGATTAGAGGCAAAGTGTGCTGAAGTTCCCTTTAGCTGTTGACTCTCAGGTCAAGAGGTGACCCACACATAGATAAGAAAGCTGGTTGGTCAGAGCCTCACATTCCCAACATCAGAAACTGCTCTTGCTTGTAGGATTTAACAGCCATAAGATAACTGGTGTTTTGACAACATAGTTTTACACATTCCTGAGAGGTACATGCTGTGTCTTCAGCCAAGCTAAGAGTTAGAGCCATAACATTAGTAGATAGCTAGAGAATCAGAATGATAGGATAATTTACAATTAGGAGGTAAGAACAGGGATGTGTACAGGCAGACTAAGGTAACTGAATAGTATAAATGATAAAGCCTATTCCCTCCCAAAATGTTAGTGCTCTCAGGACAGGTTGGCAGACCACAGACAAATAGGCAGCCTGGAGGGTCAAAACTGATCAAGCCACAGCTGCAAAACCAGGTTACATTGCTTTCATTTCAATTTTTTTCTTGTCATTTAATATAATACTGTAGTTCAGTTATATAAGAGTAATACTGTTATTTGTTACGACTGAGGCAGGAAGAGTGCACTGTTATTCTCGTTCCACTTCTTCACAGGTCACAACATATGTTTAATTTTTTTCCCACTTACCGTTACAGTGAATCATAGACTCTATTTTTATCCCAGAATAAAACACACTAACCAGGTTTCTTTAGTAAACAACAAAATTATCAGTTTTTTATAAAACAAGTCTTAACCAGTAATGAAGTAAAGCAAAAACACTCAGAATAAAATATTAAAGTTCCCTTTTTACCTTAGCTACACACACACACACACACACACACACACACACACAGGTTAACTGGAAAAAAAGGGGGGGGGGTTGTTTTTAGAGCTCTATTACAGACAAAAAAACCCACTTGGGCTGAATACTTGCTCATTCTTGAAGAAACAGCAGATGAGATATATTGTGTTCTAAAACTGGCATACTACCTGGCCTCCGGGTACACGTAGACAGGTCACTGGGACCTTTTAGAACAGTTCTTTTCAGGCGGCATTGAGAATTAATTTAGCAGGCTTTTCTTCAAAGACAGATGAGATAAGTTGACATAGTGGATTTAACAGGGTCTTTTAGAGAGGTGCTGGAAAGCTGAGCTGGGTTGCGGTCTTCTCTCCTTCCTTGGGAATTCTCTTCTCTCCTTGGAAGTTCTCTTCTCTTCTTGGAATTTCTCTTTTCTCCTTGGAGGCTCTCTCCCTTTTTAAGGAGATGGAAGAGGCTGGGCTGAACTGGGGTTCTGTCCTTCAGTTTTATTTTTTAAAACTCCAAACCCTTTTAAACAGTTCATTCTCAACTCCAAACAATTCAAAAGCAAAAACGACAACAGGAAAGTTCAACTTCTGACCTGTCACTTCCCTGCACACATGTTCCCCAGTTACCAGGGTTTCTGTTCTATTTTTAACTTGAGTCATGTGACAACCAGTGAATGTAGTTGTCAAACAAGATCTTTCAATGTTCTCTTGATGACCCTCTTGAAAAAAAACTGTTCCAACATTTCTTCAGTTTGACTGTGAATCCTTAAAAAATATTTTTAGCAAATGCAGAAGCACTATCGTAACATATTAGGACATATATATTAAAGCTTGTTCTTTGAAACCACTTGAGCCAGGGTCACGTGGAAGTTACTGTTACAGGAGTAACAACCCTTTGTTGCACAGTAACCATGGTAACAAAAATCTGCTTTCAGTAGGAATCTCAGTGCAGAAAAAATGTATTACTGTTGAAGGTTATGTGGGAACACATTTGCTGAAACTATTCTTCACCCTCCTAATGTGAAATGTATTTAGGAATGCCAGTCTGATATATTCAAGCCAAGTGTGGTAAAGCAAATCCCTGATATTCAGTCTTTGAAAATCTTCATTTAAAATATCCACTGTAACTAATGAATTAGGAAACCAAGTGTGGAAAATGTGCCTTGATGTGAAAAGTTGTATTCGGATATCTAGGTCAGGATTATCCTTTTTGGCTCCAGTTCAAGTCACGCTTGACTGGTTTTGCTGGGCTCATTCACATTGAGTATGTGTGATGGTCTTACAATGAGATTCCTAGTACCGAAAGGGAGCCTATCATCAGCCCTGAGAGGAACAACAGTGGTGCTGCCGTATTTGAAGACGTGGAAATAAACTCAAAATGGCAGAAGCACTCTGAAAATGACAAGAGCTTCAAAGAGCCAGAGGCTTAAGCCTGCATAAGTAAATTATTGTCAGCCAGATTAAAGGATGAGCATGCCACTACAAGACCCTCTCCCTCTTTCCACAGGTGTCATGGAGGAAAATTCTGGCAGTTAAAATTGCAATTGGGGCTGATGATGTTATGGCACCCCCATCGGTATATTTAAAGGTGAACCCCATTAGCTTCAGGTGACTATCCTTCCCAAATTGAAGACTGGGATATCAGCAGGTAAGTCACCCAGCCAATTTTAACTTCCTGGGGTTAAAATCAGCCCTGTAATGTGGCTGAGAAGGAAGAGAAGTGAAATTATCTTGGCAAATCTGTAATTGGCACATACCTCCCAGCTTCCCTGTCTCCAGCTGCTTCTGTTGACCACCTCCCGAGCAGCTCATCATTACTTTCTCCATAGGGGCTGAGCAGTCAGAAGGATCACACAAGCTGTGGCCAATTAGTGTTGAGGGCTGTCTTATCACAACTAACTCAGTATGGAATCAGGATCTGAAATAAGGCCTATTTGAAGCTCAGCTCTTTTACTGCACAGCACATTAGCAGGTACAGCATGGAAGGAATTCAACAATGGTGAATTTACACTGAAGGGGATTATAATCCTAGCCCCTTTTTGGGACCATCCCATATCAGGTGTACTCCCCAGATGATCACTCTCACTTAAGGTTAAGACAGATCTTACAAACACTTGAATGGGTCTAAAGAACTGATCTAACTCTCCCTGAAGGAAAGGAACCAGTAGAGGATATTAACGTCCTCCAGGTAGCCTTTGTTACACGTTTTAACCATATTATAACAACCCGGATATTATAAGGGTCCGGGTATCTCTCCTCAATAATGTGCTTCTCCACTAAAGAGAGTACTGTGATGGGTTCTTGAGTGGAGATACAGAAGACTATATGAGACAATATATTTTCTAAATTATATAAAAGTTATTAAAGAACCAAGCATGCAATTCACACTTTGTTAGGTAATACAATCGCAACAGTAATAGTACTAGAAAAAGAAAGTATAATCTTATTCCTCGTAGAGAATCCAAATTTTAAATCTGAATAATGTTACAGGAATGCTTATGAAACCTTTTTTTAACCTTCCAGGCAAATCAATCCTGCTTTTAGTTTTTTAATGCCTAATTCATAGGAAAATAACTCTTTTAATCTTCTAACCCCCTATTATGGCTGGATTCCTTCACAATACACATTACCCATGAGATGTACATTTAAATAATTCAGCATAACAAGGGGTTCCAGCTCCTATAGCTCCTGATGTAATTCCTTGATGCTGATGACGAGGATGGCATAGATTAGAATTGATTAAAAATCAAATTGGATCATTATTTGAAAAGGGATAATCTAAAAGAAGAATTAGTACCAGTTGTGGGTGGCACAGTGGTGCAGTGGTTAGCACCGCAGCCTCACAGCTCCAGGGACCCGGGTTCAATTCCGGGTACTGCCTGTGCGGAGTTTGCAAGTTCTCCCTGTGTCTGCGTGGGTTTTCTCCGGGTGCTCCAGTTTCCTCCCACAAGCCAAAAGACTTGCAGGTTGATAGGTAAATTGGCCATTATAAATTGTCACTAGTATAGGTAGGTGGTAGGGAAATATAGGGATAGGTGGGGATGTTTGGTAGGAATAAGGGATTAGTGTAGGATTAGTATAAATGGGTGGTTGATGTTCGGCACAGACTCGGTGGGCCGAAGGGCCTGTTTCAGTGCTGTATCTCTAATCTAAAAAATCTAATCTAATCTTACCTATCAGCCTGCAAGTCTTTGGCATGTGGGAGGCAACCGGAGCACCCGGAGTTTGTCCCTCCTCATCTCCCCTCTACCCTCCCCCTCCCATCTCCTCCCCTCCTTCTCTTTCCTCCCCTCCCCCTTCCCTCCCCTTCAATGAGATGCACAACATCCCCCTTCTTCCTCCTGCCCTCCTCTCAGCTCCCTCTCTATCCCCCTCTTCCTCCACTCCTCCCCATTCCCTGCCCTTCCCGTTCTACCTGCCCTTGCTTCTCCCCGCTCCAACCTTCCCCCATCCCCATTATCCCTTCTTGCCCCTCCCCTCCACCCCTCTTCTCTGCCCTACTCTCCCCCTTCCCACCCTACCCCCACACCATCCCTCCCGCATCCCTCCCTATCCCTCTCCCCTCCCCACCACCTCCAGTCATAAATATTTGAACATGGACATTTTCAGTAATATATTTTCTAGAACAAGAATCATTTGTATCCAGGTCACCAATGATTCATTAGGGAACTCAGTGCTGAACTAATATCCTGTTGCTGGAAAGTAAACCAAACAGAAGAAAGCCTGTTAGTATAACTAGAAACTGAAAGCCACCTGTGTCTCTCATGATAAAATCACCAATTGCAAATTACATAAAGAAATTCAGGACAAACCAAAACAGATAAAATGCAAATGTGAATGTTCAAGGATAAAAGTCTGGTATAGAAGATTGTAACTTTCTAATCCTCAATCCATTAATAACTGGTTTCCTTTGGTACAACAACAGGCCAATTTTGTGATTGTGGACTGACTGAGTGTATCCTTGTATTTTAAAAATGCTGTTTCATGACTCAGTAGACTAGGCCCTAGTGCCTGATACACAGGGTACTGACTCCCCCCTCCTCCCTCCACTCTGCCTCCTCTCTCCTCCTCCCTGTCCCCTTCCCCATCTGTTCCTCTTCCCTCTCCCCCCTCCTACACCTCTTCACCCCTCATCCTCACCTGTCCCCTCCCCCATCTCTTCCCCTTCCCTCTCCCCCCCTTACTCCTCCTCCTCCCCTGTCATCCTCACCTGTCCCTCCCCCATCTCTTCCTCTTCCCTATCCTCCCCTCCTCCTCTCCCCCTGATCAAATCTGAATATCATGGAAGTCAGCACCCTATTTGTTGAATGTTCAAAACCTCTCACTGCGAGAGATTCATTGCAGCTCTCCAAATTAATGCTAAGTTCCATGGTGGAATCAGTGATATTTCTCACCTTATCACTTTCTGTACCATTTACCTTTTTACAATCAGTGCTGCTGGGGTTTGTGGCTGGCCCAGGGAAGGTGAATTCTTAAGCCAGTGATTGACAGTTTCTAAAAGTATTTCAACCTTTTGTCCTTTTTGGCAGAATGGGGCTTTGCACTTCAGCATTATATTTCTTCCATAACTTGCTGCTCATACTTACATCTGTAATTTTGCATTTTCAAGCTCCTTTAACACACACCTTTTCTCACAGTATTACTTCCAGCAGCTGCATCATTAGCAATAACCCCAGAGAGCTAAGCATGGAAATTCTTTGGGGCATTCCAATGCCTCTGCTGGATTTGGAGGAGGAAAAGGATTTCATGCAGAAGGAACAATAGAGTGTGATTGTATCCCTGATGTTTACACAATTTTGCTATCCAGTGAGGAGAGGGCACCATGCAGGAAGAAGATATGGAATAACAGGTGGTATCCTTGGCAGATGAAGGAGAAAATGATTTAGCAAAGGAGATTGCTATGTCATTGATTTTTACTTAATTCTGAAAATGTTCCTCTGCAAAATAGTTTTATTAAATGTTGGAAAAACCAAAGCCATTGTCTTCTGTCACCACCACAAACTCTGTTCCCTGGTCACTGACTCCATCCTCTCCCAGGCCACTGTCAGACTGTTTGCAACCTCAGTGACCTATTTGACCCTGAGTTGAACTTCTGACCTCATATCCTCTCCACCACCAAGACCACCTACTTCCACCTCTGAAACATTGCTTGTCTCTGCCACTGCCTCAACCCATCTGCTGCTGAAACCCTTATCCATGCATTTGTTACCTCTGGACTTGACTATTCCAATGCTCTACCACCTACCACCATCTGTAAACTTGAACTTATCCACATCACTGCTGCCTGCATCATAACTCGCACCAAGTCCCATTCACCCATCATCCCTGTGCTCGCTAACCTGCATTGGCTCCCAGTCTGGCAATGCCTTGATTTTAAAATTCTCATTCTTGTTTTTAAATACCTCTGTGGTTATGTAGCCTCCTGAAGCCCTACAATCCTCAAATATCTGTGTTCTTTCAATTCTGGCATCTTGTGCATCTCCAATTTTCTTCATTCCACCATTGGTGGCCACACCTTCAGCTGCCTAGACTCTAAACTCTGGAATTCCCTCCCTACCTCTCTCTCTTAAGTTGCTGCTTAAAACCTACCTCTGCTCAAGCTTTTGTTCACTTGTCCTAATATCTATTTATGTGGCTCGGTATCAAATTTTGTCTGATAACACTCCTGTGAAACACCTTGCGACATTTTACTACATTAAATCACAATATAAATACAAGTTGTAAATTGTCTCCACTGTATGGTTGTCCCATGAGCAGTATATTCTGCTCTACTGCCAGTCACACACATGGAAAATGCAGTGATGGAAATACAAAAACTAAACTGGAGAGGTACAAAAAAACATTTAAAAGAACGGTAACTTGCCTTCAGCAAGATGGAGGACAGAGTCACATAACATCCACCTTGCTTTGTACTGAAATACACATTCATGTCTGCTAGAACTAAAACTCATTAACCCTGTCTGCATTGAAATTGTAAACAGCTCATCACACATGGATGTGAACTATCCACAAAAATGAGCCAAAACAAAGGCACTCGCAGATGCCCCAACTCCAGCCATAATCACTACAATAAAGTGTGAAAACACCTCATTTTTATCAAAATAATTTCCATCAGAAGCTATTGGATATCCCTTCAGGAACTGAAAGCTAAAGTCACATAGGTGGGACCAACATTTAATGAGATTACCTTTACAGCTAACCTTTTTTGGAGAACAAAACAAAAACATTTGAACATGAGGCCATCAGCTAGAAATCTCCTGCCACAGAGAGAACATCAAAAGTTATCTTCAATTCCAGCACAAGGCTGAGTGAGAGAGAGAGAGATCAATTCCAGCTGAAACAGTTGAACTCTGCTGAGACAAGTTTGCAATCAACTGCAACAGCGAAATTAAGAGAGTGATTTTTAAACAACTTCTCTGCCTGTGAAAATTGAAATAAGAAATACCAGCACCATCTTCAAACTGACGTGCTGAATGCCAGAAGACTTCAAATATCCCAGCAAATGCAAGACAACCAACAAACAGGCCTGCAACTTTAAAAACTTACCTTCCAAGAGGATCCCACAGGGTTTTTCCTGAAAACAACAGACTTTTACACCATTTAGGGCGGCACAGTGGCGCAGTGGTTAGCACCGCAGCCTCACAGCTCCAGGGACCTGGGTTCGATTCCGGGTACTGCCTGTGTGGAGTTTGCAAGTTCTCCCTGTGTCTGCGTGGGTTTTCTCCGGGTGCTCCGGTTTCCTCCCACAAGCCAAAAGACTTGCAGGTTGATAGGTAAATTGGCCATTATAAATTGTCACTAGTATAGGTAGGTGGTAGGGAAATATAGGAACAGGTGGGGATGTTTGGTAGGAATATGGGATTAGTGTAGGATTAGTATAAATGGGTGGTTGATGTTCGGCACAGACTCGGTGGGCCGAAGGGCCTGTTTCAGTGCTGTATCTTCTAAAAAAAAAATGAACTCTTAATGCCTCTTACCCTTTACCTTCTATCTATCTTTTTTTGAGTGTGCAGGTGAGAGTGAATGTGTGTGTAGGTGGTCTTACGATCATTTCGGATGATTGTTGTTCAATAAATATTTAATCTTCTGTTTCAAACCTATGAGTAAACCTGCCACTGTCTGTTTATTTGGCAAACAAAGCACAGGGGCTGAAAAACTAGTTTAACAAAAACACTGTTCACAGTCAGTTGAAAGGTAAGAAGTGGAAACCAGCTACCCCATTTCCCACCTGCCCATAATATACCATACATAGCTAACACCTCACCACTCTGCTATATTAATGCATCCCTCACAGAAATAAATCTTAACGCTACATTGCAAATAAGGTGCTGTATATTTATTTATCAACCAATATTGTGTGTATGGATAATTAGTGTTTGCTTCCCCGGAGCCCTCTCTTTGATGACAGTGTATTTTTTTTGTCTTCTACCTATTATACTACTTCTACCTGCAGCTTCAATGGGAGAAGCAGGCATGGCAGAAGTTTACTGTTCTACAATGGAGACCTTGGGACATGCCTGTGGCTTTTCATATTTCCCTGGAGCATGAGGTTACTTTGCAACTACTACCAGCAATTCAGCTAGCTGCTTCTATCGGCTATTTGCTACTTCTTCAGTCCTGTGAGAGTGTTGGGTGAGTTGGACAGATGAGGGATTGCCTTGAGTGGTAGACCCCTCTTCCAAGCCTCCTCCTGCCATGCTCCAACTGTTGCTGCTCTGTGAAGTTGACCAGGGATTCATGTGAGAAGTGTCAAATAGGAATAGTTCCAATCTTCACATATCGGTGATGCAGTTGCACCACAGTAGAGGTCCCCAAACTTGTTTGCTGACCCTCCCACCCTCTCTTTGGAGATTCATGCTCCAGGCACACAGCACCCCACATCTCCCCCTCCGTCTTACTAAGAAACAGTGGGCAGACTTTTCCAGACTTAGTGCCTACCGGAACAGCAGGACCATTAGCGGGTCAGGAATCTGTTTGACTAATTAGTGGGCTTTGCCAAGGCTCTTTAACTGGGTCACTGCATTAGCAGTCCATGAGATGGCATGTCCATTCTGTCACCAAATGGCATTCTGGATTATAACACCTGTTACCTTCTCCTCAGTGCAGAGGTACTGGACATCGCGATCCACCAGGAAGGAGCTGTGATCCCTAACACAGGATCGAAAGGCAGAGGATCAGCTCTCCAGACAGGTTTGAGCAACAGTGCCTCAAGAGGTTTAAGCTTTCATGGCAGATCGCTTGTGACATCTACAGGCTCCTGGACCAAGATCTCCTTCCCATTGGAGTAGGTGGTTACACATCTAATTAAAGGGACCACGATGTGGGTTACAATGGCTCACCAACACTTAGATTTTGGAGGCTGTGGTAACCACAGGAATGAAGAGGAGAGTTGGAAAGGCGGCTCTCTGGGTCTCTCACCTCTACCTGGATATCCTGATGTGGGATCTGACGGGCTGCATTGAGGTGATTTTCCCAAGGACAATCTCTCCAACCAGGCAGGTGTGGACAGAACTGGCCAAGGAAGTCAGCATCAGGGGTGTGGTCCCTCCAAACCAGGATCCAGGATCTCAGGAGGGAATGAGAGGTGAGTGGCATAACACTTTCAGGTGCCAAACCCCATATTCTGACTCTTCCAGCATTCTCCTGCACAGCACACCTCAAGGGAACACACCTTGCTGCTCCAATCATTCCTCTCTCTGCTGGCACCTCCTCTCATCCCCATCTGAACAGCCAACAGTCACACTCATCCTCAGCCTATTGCCCTCTCACACCCATGCCTCACAGTCACCCTCCAAAAATGTTATCCTTCCATGGTAGCCACAAAAGCTATTACGAACACTCACACCTCTCTGCTTTATCTCATTGCAGTGATAGGAACCTTACCAGGTACTGGCAATGTGTACCCACCTACTGCAATGGGAAGGAGATCTTGGCCCAGGAGCCTGTAGATGTCACAAGCGATCTTCCATGAAAGCCTGAGCCTCCTGAGGCACTGGTGCTCAAACCTGTCAGGAGAGTTGATCCTCTGCCTTTCGATCCTGTGTTAGGGATGGTGGCTCCTTCCTGGTGGATTGCGGTGTCCATTACCTCTGTACTGAGGAGAAGCAGCAGGTGCTATAATCCAGATTGCCATCTGGTGAAGAATAGAACTGGAGCCAATCTTTAAACACTTTCATAAGCATTTATTTAGAGTTACACTTTAGAAATATGCACCTCCTAAGCCAACAACCATAGCCTCTGTTATATGTTTAGTTCGGTATGCTGCCATTGTATTGCGTTTAGCCAGAGAAGTTCTTATACTGTAGTATTTAAACATTAATCTTTATCTCATTACAACAATATACACTCCACTCTAGCCTCTGTGGCTCCTTCAAAGGCCACGCTGTATCTGTTCTCGAGTCTCCCCCACATGATCTCTGCATCATCATGGTGGACAGCATTCTTTACACTCTCTCAGGATTAACCCATTTAGACCCTTATACTACATCACCCCCAAGTCTTTATTCAAACATATATATACATACATTCACTTTTTTAAAAATTTACTTACTACCCCATCTCCTCCAAGTCTCTGACTTCATAGATTCAATCTGTTAGGAGCCTTCACAACTCTCCCTGATCTTGTTGTTGTCAGATGTGGAAGATTGGCAGTCTTCCTCTGAGCTCTGAAACAGAAACAAGAAATGTTGGAAATACTCAGCAGATCTGGCAGCATCTGTGGAGAGAGAAGCAGAGTTAATGTTCTCTCTACACTTCCATCCCCCACCAGGACGGTTTGAGGGCTCTCTGCTTCTTCCTTGAACAGAGGCCCAACCAGTCCCCATCCACCACCACCCTCCTCCGCCTGGCTGAACTTGTTCTCACATTGAACAACTTCTCCTTCAACTCCATGCACTTCCTTCAAGTAAAAGTTGTTGCTATAGGTACCCGCATGGGTCCTAGTTGTGCCTGTCTTTTTGTGGGATATGTCGAACATTCCTTGTTCCAGTCCTACTCAGGCCCCCTCCCCCAACTCTTTTTCCAGTACATTGATGACTGTATCGGTGCCGTTTCCTGCTCCCACCCGGAACTAGAAAACTTTATCAACTTTGCTTCTAACTTCCACCCTTCTCTCACCTTTACCTGGTCCATCTCTGAAACTTCCCTTCCTTTCCTCAACTTCTCTATCTCCATCTCTGGGGATAGGTTGTCTACTAATATTCATTATAAGCCCACCAACTCCCACAGCTACCTCGACTACACTTCTTCACACCCTGCCTGCTGTAAGGACTCCATTCCATTCTCCCCGTTTATCCGTCTCTGACGCATCTGCTCTGATGATGCTATCTTCCACGACAGCGCTTCTGATATGTCTTCTTTTTTCCTCAGTCGAGGCTTCCCCCCCACTGTGGTTGACAGAGACCTCAACCATGTCCGCCCATTTCCCGCACCTCTACCCTCACCCCTTCCCCTCCCTCCCAGAACCATGACAAGGTTCCCCTCATCCTCACTTTCCACCCCACCAGCCTCCACATCCAAAGGATCATCCTCCGCCATTTCCACCACCTCCAGTGTGATGCCATGAACAAACGCATCTTCCCCTCCTTTCCCCTGTCAGCATTCCGAAGGGATCATTCCCTCTGTGACACCCTGGTCCACTCCTCCATTACCCCCACCACCTCGTCCCCTTCCCACAGCACCTTCCCCTGCAATCGCAGGAGGTGTAATACCTGCCCATTTACCTCCTCTCTCCTCACTATCCAAACACTCCTTTCAGGTGAAGCAACGATTTACTTGTACTTCTTTCAATTTAGTATACTGTATTTGCTGCTCACAATGTGGTCTCCTCTACACTGGTGAGACCAAACGCAGACTGGGTGACCGCTTTGCAGAACACCTCCGCTTAGTCCGAAAGCATGACCCTGAGCTTCCGGTTGCTGGCCATTTCAACACTCCCCCCTGCTCTCATGCTCACATCTCTGTCCTGGGATTGCTGCAGTGTTCCAGTAAACATCAACGCAAATTTGAGGAACAGCACTTCATTTACTGATTAGGCACGCTACAGCCTGCCTGACTGATTATTGAGTTCAATAATTTCAGAGCATGACGGGCCCCCCTTTTTATTTTTATTTTTAGTAATTTTTTTCTTTTTTCTTTTTTATGTGTTTATTTTATTTTAGTTTGTTTAGTTTGTTTCTACCGTGCCTACCCACTGTTATTTTCATGTTTATGCTTGGGGCCAGGCTGCTCAGTTTTCTATCCATTAACACCCTCTCTGTACTAATGCTTTGTCTTTCAGCACACCATTAACATACCGTTTGCCTTTGCTCCATGACCTTCTGGTCAGTTATTCTCTGTGACTTTGTCCTAGCAACACCTCTTTTGTTATCTCTTGCCCCATCCCTGCTTTACTTGCTTAAAACCTTTTACATTTCTAATATCTGCCAGTTCTGATGAAGGGTCACTGACCTGAAATGTTAACTCTGCTTCTCTCTCCACAGATGCTGCCAGACCTGCTGAGTATTTCCAGCATTTCTTGTTTGTGTTTCAGATTTCCAGCATCTGCAGTATTTTGCTTTTATTCCTCTGATCTCTTGTGGCTTCACTTGGACGGCCTTCATTAAGGTTTGTAGTATTCGGTGCATTCTGAATTTCCGGTTCAACATCTGATTCGTCTAATTGTATGACCGATTGACATCTTTGCTGTAAAGGAATAAGGTTCCTTCTATTTCACTGTATAATGCCTTCTTGAGTTCTTAGCAAATAAGATCGCTGTTGTTTAACTTCTTCTACTTTATTAGATGAAGGTCAGTACAAGCTCTTCTACTTAAAAGTGAGAGCTCCTGATTACTTAGGACAGACAATGTTTCTATTATCTGCTTTCCCTTGTACTGACGTGTTGCCTATAATTTCCCTTTTACTTCAAGTTCAGCCCTTATGGGCCCATGTAACTGAGTTTCAAATGGTTGCAGAAACTGTGGGGCAAATTTTACAGATCCCGTCAGGAGTCGTGGTGGGGGTGGGGAGGGGGGATGCTGGAAAATACTTCCAGCAAAGGCCCAGCATGGGCCTCGAAACCGGGAAGGCCCGGCCCCATGTCGCTGGTGGCGGCAAGGCCTCGTGGCGGCCCCCCCTTCCGCGAGCAGCGGGGTGAACATTTAAATATGTTAATGTATTAAAGATAAGGAGGCCCAAAAGAAAGAAAGAAAGAAAGATTAAAAGTACTGAATTAATTACTTACCCGCTCCCGCCGTTGGTCCCTGTGCTATACTCGTGCTGGTAGCCGGTATCCCATGCCTTCAGATCTCCATCCAGAGATCCAATGTGGGACACAGGTGGGGAGGGGGGAGCAGGTAAGTATTTCAGCGCAGCTGTGAGGGGAGCGGGTTCAAACGTGCCTGATTGGTCTAGGACATGGTGGGAAGAGGTGAAGGTTAAAGTTTTTGAATTTTGGGGGTGGGGGGGGAAGGTTGGGAGCACAAGTTAAGTTTTTTTGTGGGGGGGGAGAGGTCAAGTAATGATTCTGATGGCAATTGGGCGGTGGTGGGATGGGAGAGGTTCAGGATAACTTTATTTGATTTTTCAAAGTCTTTTTTCTTTAAAAATTTACATTGTAATGGAGGGCTGGAAGCTGTTTTAAAATGGTGTCAGCACCTGCACAGTGGTGCCTGACGCCATTGCCATGGATGGGACATCATCGGTGGGGGGGGGTGGGCAGTCCGCCCCAGCCATGTAAATGGTAAATGTGCCATCACTTTCAATATCATGGTGGCTCTACAGAGTCAAGCCCGTGCATGTGGGCACCATTTTCGACGGCCGCTGCAGCAACATAAAATTCAGCCCAGTGTGGAAAGCCACGGCTCTTTGTCTGATAAGACTCTTAGACTTGCTCCGGTGTTGAGTTTAAAATTATTGATATGCCCATTGACATATATGTCTGCAGACCAAAATACCTGATTTGGATCATTGATCACATCAAGAAAATGTTTCGATTGCTCTGCTGCAGGAGGTTGTTTAACTTCGTTAATAACTCTATTCTTAAATGCTTTTCCTTTAGAGCTTGAGGTAGTCGATATTTTATTTTGCCGCATTTGGCTGAAATGCCCTATGTTTCTGCAATCAAACCATTCTGCTCCAATGGCAGGACATTGTTTGCACCTATGGGTACTTTTAGTACCACATCGCAAGCAGGGTTTCATGGCGTCCTTTGCTCCCCCCAGTGTACCTTTTTTCCCGGTGCCTCTTTTTCAGGCCTCTGGTGAAGGAACTGAACAGTTGCAGGAGGTGCCCTGAACCAAATGAGCCAAGGTCTTTCTTCGCCTCGCAGGATTGGTCTGTTGTTCTTTCTGACCTCAGCTTGCCTCATTAGCTGAAGAGCTTTGTCCAGGGTGAGGTCTTCTTCAGACTGTAAAAGATCTGATAAGGTTTCATCAGCAACATCCACAATGATACAATTTCTTATCAATTCAGCTTTAACGTCTCCATACTCACATCCTTCTGCAAGCTGTAAAAGTCATTGATTAAATCATTGACTGTTTTGCCCAGTTTCTGGACCTTTTATTGAATCTTGCTCTTTCTAAAATCTTATTACTCCGCAAGTTGAAATAAGATTCAAAAGCTTTTAAAACTTTGCCTAATTTGGCAGATGTTTCATTAATACCTTGTCTTGTAATTATATCATCAGCTATAGTAACAATTGAAAATAATTAAGTGTTAATTTATTCTGCCTCAGACTTGCTGTCCAATTTAGAAGCTATTCTGTATCTGAGGAACCTTTTTCTCCATCGTACCCAGTTTTGAATCTGATTGGGTCCTTCTTGACCTTTGAAACTCTTTGGCATTTCCATTTTTTGATCCATGTTGCTTTTTTTTTATAGACTTTTTTTTAGAGCGTTCCACTTTAAGAAACTCTTTTTTTTAGGCTAGCTTGCTTTAATGGAGTGTATCAGGTGCCTTCGGGTGTCCCCTGCTGTTTTCAATAGGCTGTTTCAGGGTTTTCTCCTTTGCTTGAACACTTCACTTTATTTATTCCGTTTGCTCTAATGGAGTTGACACAGCTGTTTGAGAGTTCCCTGCTGCTTTAAGAGACTCTTCTACGGTATCCCCCTTTCTTTGACAACTGCAGTTTATTTGTTTTTCTTCTTCAGGCTTGGCTGACTTAATGCACAGTTTATTTACTTTTCTTTTATAAGCTTGGCTGTCTTAATGGAGTGTCCCTGTTGTGTTTGGGGGTTTCCCATGTTTTTCAGCAGTCGGTACACTTTTCGGGGGTTTCCCACTCTTAACCCTCGTGTTCAGCCTGACTGAAGGATTAGGTTTTCCCCTCTTTTTTCTAACCTGGTGCCTTCAGAAAAGTAGTATAAGCCATTCAAAGGCTTTTTTTTCTGGGATGCCTTGACGGTCGGCACTATAACCCGCCCGATCAATAGAATTGATTTGCAGGCAGCCACACTTCCGTTCTGATGAGCTTCTCTCAGCCTCTTCTCAAGGTCTGCAGGTTTTTTTTTGCTTTTCTCCAGGAAGTCACTTCAATTTTTTCCTTCTGGAGGATAGTAGTTGCTTCAATTTTTTTCTTCTGGGTGTAGGATCTCACTGCTGATCACCATATTATATGTTTGGTTCTATATGCTGCCACTGTATTGAGTTTAGCCAGATAGGTTCTTAGACTGTAGTATTTAAACATTAATTTTTATTTTATTACAACAGTGTACACTCCACACTAGCCAGTGTGGCTATTTCAAAGGCCACGCTGTATCTGTTCTCGAGTCTCTCCCACATGATCTCTTACATCATCATGGTGGGTGGTATTCTTTACATTTTCTCAAAATTAACCCTTTCAGGCCCTTATACTACCGCCTCAACTTGCACTTTTATGTTTGTCGGGACTACTACTGTGAGATCTCCCTGGCTCAATTGAAAGCTCTTTCTTTGGTCCATGACCATTTTCTGATGCAAGAGCCACTTCTGGGACCACTATTGGTACTTGCACTACACTTTCTTTCCACTTTTTCACCCCATTCTGCCAGTCCATGGAACCTCACTTCTTGACCATAATGTTGAACATTCAACTAAAATTTATACTTGCTGGTAGCTTTTCTTGCATGCCCCACAATTGTCACATTCTTGCATTCACAAGACTCCTCTGGAATATATGATACCCAAATACCCACTCCGAGCATTTATTCTTTGGATGTGATAGGTCTGTTATTTGTGTCATGATAACTTACATTACCACTATCCAACTTTTGATCAATTGCATTCTGTTTAAGAACTTCATCACAAAACACATGAGCATTTGAGGGACAAGGTTCCTTGTTTACTACTATCAGCTGCTCAGAGTCTAAGATTTTGTAATTCTTCTTTGGCCTCCTTGTCTCGAGAGACAATGGGTAAGCACCTGGTGGTGGTCAGTAGTTTGTGGAGCAGCGCCTGGAATGGTTATATAGGCCAATTCTAGAGTGACAAACTCTCCCACAGGCACTGCAAATGAAATTGGTTGTCGGGGCTGTTACACAGTTGACTCCCTCCTTGCACTTCTGTCTTTCTTCCTGCCAACTGCTAAGTCTCTTCGACTCACCACTCTTCAGCCATGCCTTTATGGCTGTCCGCCAGCTCTGGCGATCACTGGCAACTGACTCCCACAACTTGTGGTCAATATCACAGGACTTCATGTTGCATTTGCCGACGTCTTTAAAGCGAAGACACTGATACCAGTGACAAGCTCGCTGTACAATGCGTCCTTGGGGATACTGCTTTCTTCCATGCGGCTCACATGGCCAAGCCATCTGAAGCGCCTCTGGTTCAGTAGGGTGTATATGCTGGGGATGTTGGCCGCCTCGAGGACTTCTGCATTGGAGATACGGTTCTGTCACCTAATGCCAAAGATTCTCCGGAGGCAGCAAAGATGGAATGAATTGAGACATTGCTCTTGGCTGACATACTTTGTCCAGGCTTCGCTGCTATAGAGCAAGGTACTGAGGACACAGGCTTGATACACTCGGACTTCTGTGTTCCATGCAGTGCGCCATTTTCCCACACCCTCTTGGCCAGTCTGGACATAGCAGCGGACGCCTTTCCCATGTGCTTTTTGATTTCTGCATCGACAGACAGGTTACTGGTGATAGTTGAACCTAGGTAAGTGAACTCTTGAACCACTTCCAGAGCGTGGTTGCCAATATTGATGGACGGAGCATTTCTGACATCCTGTCCCATGATGTTCATTTTCTTGAGGCTGAGGGTTAGGCCAAATTCGTTGCAGGCAGCCGCAATCCTGTCGATGAGTCTCTGCAGACACTCTCCTGTGTGGGATGTTAATGCAGCATCGTCAGCAAAGAGGAGTTCCCTGATGAGAACCTTCCGTACTTTGGTCTTAGCTCTAAGACGGGCAAGGTTGAACAACTTGCCATCTGATCTTGTGTGAAGGAAAATTCCTTCTTCTGAAGACTTGAACGCATGTGAGAGCAGCAGGGAGAAGAAGATCCCAAACAGTGTAGGTGTGAGAACACAGCCCTGTTTCATGCCACTCAGGATAGGAAAGGGGTCTGATGAGGCACTGCTATGCTGAATTGTACCTTTCATATTGTCATGGAACGAGATGATGATACTTAGTAGCTTTGTTGGACATCCGATCTTTTCTAGTAGTCTGAAGAGACCACATCTGCTGAGGACGTCAAAGGCTTTGGTGAGATCTATGAAAGCAAAGTAGAGGGGCATCTGTTATTCACGGCATTTCTCCTGTAGCTGGCGAAAGGAGAACAGCATGTCAATGGTTGATCTCTATGCTTGAAAGCCACACTGTGCCTCAGGGTAGACATGCTCAGCCAGCTTCTGGAGTCTGTTTAAAACTGTTCAAGCGAAGGCTTTCCCCACTATGCTGAGCAGGGAGATTCCATGGTAGTTGTTGCAGTCACTGCGGTCTCCCTTATTCTTATAGAGGGTGATGACCTTTGTAATTCATGCTGATTAATCATGAGTAATGAACCTTAGCAGTTTGATTGCCATGGTTGAAAAGTACTGTCTACCATCATGCCTAATTGCCTTACTAGGGCCTTTCCATTCCCTATGAAACCACTCTTTTAGCATACAAAAAATCTCCTGAGAAAATACTATCACGGATGGTCTTATATGATGCCTCAGAGCTCTCCGAATTTTCTCAGAGATCTCTGCCTTGATGAAAGCCTGTCAACCTGCATGTAAAGCATTCAAATACGCAGAAAAAAGTGAACTAATTATAATATCTGCCAGAGCAGGAGAACTGTTGCACAGCACAGAACACCCATAGACTTACCAATAGGGACTACATCCTCCAATCAACTGGAGTGAATTTTTTGCATGAACCAACAATGCGACAGCCGTTGCTAACTTGCAGTCTGATTGATCTGTTAAAATTTTATGCAGCATTTCATCACTCATCGCATGATTCCTTTCATAGTGTCCATTGCTGAAAGGATTTTCAGCTGCAGTATCCGTGACCATGATGTTTATATATTCACACATCTCTGACTTTATCATCAGCAAATTCCCCTCTGTTATCAGTCAGAAATTTTGCTGGTGTCCCAAGTACGGTCCCTATCAATTTCTCCATGATTTTGTCTGTAATGGCCCTTTTGTCCTTACCAAATTTTTTTTGTATTCTTTTCATGGAATGTGGGCATCACTGGCAAAGCCAGCATTTATTGTCCATCCTTAATTGCCCTTGAACTGAGTGGATTGTTCGCCCAATTCAGGGGCAGTTAAAAGTCAACCACATTGCTGTGGGTCTGGAGTTACACGTAGTCCAGACCAGGTAATGATGGCAGATTTCCTTCCCTAAAGGACATTCGTGAACCAGATGGGTTTTTGCACCAATTGACGATAGTTTCAAAGCACCATTACTGAGACTAGCTTTCAATTCCAGATTAATTGAATTTATTAATTAATTGTTTAAATTCCACCAGCTGCTGTGGTGGGATTTGAACCCATGTCCCCAGGGCATTAGCCTGGCCTCTGGATTACTAGTCTATTACACCACCATCTTCCCCTATAATTGTAGAAAGACTAAGTCTGGTCACCAGGTCTACAAAATGTAGACTGAAAATATCTCTGTCTTTGTCCCATACCTTAGATCCATGACAACTACTTTGTTAAAGTCACATGCCAATGAAAAGTTTACGTTGGGACATGGCAGCATCCTCTGATATGTTTTACAGATTTCACACTTCTGACTAATCTCTTTTCTTAGCCCCGTATGCTCTTCATCAACCACACTTGCATCTTTTAGCAGGTTTTTTAACCTCTGACAAGCAGGGCAAGTAAATTGTCTATCTAATTTGAAGATCATTTGTTTTTCTCTCTCAATTCTCATCACCTGATGCCATTAATACTTGTCTATCACTCTGGCTAAGGCCTTGTTAAGGGGATACAATAATGTCCTGACTGAGTAAACAATTTCCTTATCATGTTCCATGCCAATTTTCATTTGTGCCTTTTTCATAGAAGGTTTATCCAACAGCACAGGTATCTCACTAGAGACTACATCAGTACTTATACAATGACTTACTACAGCTATTTTACATGGAATTACAACACTCTTTAGTGACCTCAGATGTTGTCATCACCAAACCTAAAGTAAGTAGTACTTTTATATTCCTTAACCTTGCATCAATCCTTCTATTTTAGTGAATCAGGATAATATTTTAGCCAATCTGTTCCACATACTGATGAAGTGCAAGGACTATCTAGTACTTCACAGTTAAAGGAGTCTGGAAGTAACACATTCATCACAGGACTAAAACTCCTTGTGACCACTATAATGTGCTCAGATTCATCATTATCTTCAACCTTTTCCTCAAAATTTTCTTCATCATGTGGCATTTTGAGGACTCAGCCTCTCTGCTTTGGGCAGTTCACCACTTACTGATACTTCGAGTCACATCTGAAGCACCTATTAACTGTTCCTCAGGCATTCATGGGATTCATTCACCTATTATCACTGTTCCCAATATTGTCTTGTGCTGTAATAGCCAAATCTGCTAAAGATGCTGTCATCCTCATACTGCCTTTCTTTAATCTTTCCATTGTATTGGCACCTGTGTCCAGTATCTGGACAGTTTCGAAATCTGGCAGTCATTGAGTCCTTTGTTCTTTATGTCAACATGGAATGTTCCATTTGTTCCACCAAGGCTGAAGGAAATGACTGTTTCCCCATGATTTTTTTCAAGACAGCAGACAGCTGATCCAATAGGGTCTCCCTCACTGAGAATTGAGTACCAGTTAGATTGAACAGCCTGTTCATATGAGACACCTTAACACAAGGCAGAAATTTAAATGCTGGTACTGATCCAGGGATTACCAAATTGAATTTCATCAATCTTTTATAAAATCTGTTAAAGTCCATAATATATCCTTCTGCTGAGTGACCATCTGTTTTCTGAAATCTATAAAAGTCTGGCCATGCCTCATAGTCATTTAGCAGATAATCGTTCTTGTAGATTTAATGCAATAACTCTAATAGAAGGTCCAAACCTTCATCACTATCCAACTGACGGGCATCCATCTCACAAAATACTTTACTTCTGATTTTACTTCTTGTGGGAAACAACAATGCCAAGGCCATATCTTGTTTCCTTTTTCATAGGGATCTAACGCATGTCCACATATCCACTTCATTCTTCTACTGGTCATATGGTTCAGACTCCAAGACATTGGAGGGTAATCATACCCCAACAATTTACACATTCTTTCTGCCATTTTCCACAATGGCCACTAGGATTTTAGTTTTCTGTCTGAGAAATTATTTTCTTAGTTTTCAATCTTCATATTTAGGCAATCATCTTCTGCTATCATATTATACTCCAGAAAGCCAATTGGTGAAGATAGAACTGGAGCCAATCTTTATACACTTTTATAAGTATTTATTTATAGATTTATACATTACAAGATCCACCTCCTAACCCAACAACCACAGCTTCAGTCTGTGTCTATTTATAGGGGCACAAGTGAATCCCCGGTTAATGCCTACCACCTGCATACAGAATCACAGGGCTGGATTTTAAGAGCTCACCGCTAATCTCGGCAGCCAAAGAGACATCGCAATATCCCATGTGGTGGCTCATTTAAATGGCTGGGGTTGCTTACCCCCACTCCCCCACTTCATGTGGAGGGGGTAGGTTGTCTGTCATTGGCAATGGCATCAGCTGACTGTGTGCAGGCGCTGGCACCATTTTTAAAGGGCAGCCAGACCTGCCGGCACATTAAAATTTTTAAAGACGTAACCCCCCAAAATTAAATAAATGAATTTATACTGCCCATTTCTCATTAACCCCCCCCATAACAATCACAGTAACTATTTGCCTTTTCCCACCCCAAAACACTTACCTTTTACAACCGACCTTGCCCCGCCAAACTGCACAAAGTTTGAATGTCAACCCTTCCTACCATCCTCAACATCCATTACGCTTATTTGACCCCATCGCCCTGCACTGAAAATCTTACCCCCTCCCCATCAGTGTGGCGCCGTGTTTCCCCGGACGGGGATTTGAAAGCGCGGGAGTGCCGACTGCCATGCCTAAGATCACGGTGAGCCCTCAAGATCACAGGTAAGTCTATTTAAATGTATTCATTTTATTGATTTGAATATTATAATTGAGATCCCATCGCCCAGCAACGGGGCATGGCGGAGGTGCCACAACAGAGCCTCGCCGCCGCCGGGAGGATTGGGCCAGGACCTCAAGGCGTCGAGGTCCGTGGCGGGCCTCATCCGAAGCCATCTTCAGCATCCCCCTGCCCCCCACCATGTAACCCGACACTTAAGGAGAACAAAATCCAGCCCACAGAATCATTACAGTGTAGAGGAGGGATTTGGCCCATTGTGTCCACACCAGCTCTTAGTTTAGTTTAGAGATACAGCACTGAAACAGGCCCTTTGGCCCACCGAGTCTGTGCCGACCATCAACCACCCATTTATACTAATCCTACACTAATCCCATATTCCTACCACATCCCCACCTGTCCATATAGTTCCCTACCACCTACCTATACTAGGGGCAATTTATAATGGCCAATTTACCTATCAATCTGCAAGTCTTTTTTGGCATGTGGGAGGAAACCGGAGCACCCGGAGGAAACCCACGCAGACACAGGGAGGACTTGCAAACTCCACACAGGCAGTACCCAGAATTGAACCCGGGTCGCTGGAGCTGTGAGGCTGCGGTGCTAACCACTGCGCCACTGTGCTCTCTAAAACAGCAGTTCCCTCAGTTCCATTCCCCCGCCTTCTCCCTGTAACCTGCACATTCTTCCTTTTCATATAACAGTCTAATTCCCTTTTGAATGCTTCAATTGAACCTGCCTCCACCACACTCTCAGGAAGTGTATTTCAGACCTTAGACACTTGCTGCATGAAAAAGATTTTCCTCATGTCACTTTTGCTTTTCTTACCAAATACTTTAAATCTGTGACCTCTCGTTCATGATCCTTTCACGAGTGGGAACAATTTCACTCATGATTTTGAATACCTCTATCAAATCACCTATCAGCCTTATCTTCTCCAAGGAAAACAGTGCTAATTTCTCCAATCTATCTTCACAACTGAAGTTCCTCATCCCTGGAACCAGTCTTGTGAACCATTTCTGTACTCTCTCCAATGCCCTCACATCTTTCCTGAAGTGCAGTGCCCAGAACTGGAAGCAATGCTACAGCTGAGGCCAAACTAGTGTCTTATACAAGTTCAGCATAACTTCCTTGCTCTTGTACCAAATGCATCTATTAATAAAGTCCAGGATACTGTATGCTCTATTAACTGCTCTCTCAACCTATCCGGACACCTTCAATGCACATATGCCCCCAGGTCCCTCGGCTCCTGCACCCCCTTTAGAATTGTACCCTTTATTTTATATTGTCTCATCGTGTTCTTCCAACCAAAATGAATCACTTCACATTTCTCTGCATTGACCTTCATCTGCCACCAGTCTGCCCTTTCCACCAACTTGTCTATGTCCTTTTGGAGTTCTACACTATCCTCCTCACAGTTCACAATGCTTCCAAGTTTCATATCATCTGTGAACTTTGAAACTGTGCCCTGTACACCAAGGTCTAGGTCATTAATATATATCAGGAAAAGCAAGGGTCCCAACACTGACACCTGGGGAACTCCACTACAAAACTTCCTCCAGCCTGAAAAAACATCCATTAACCACTACTCCTTGTTTCCTGTCACTCAGCCAATTCCGTATCCATGTTGCTACCGTCCCTTTTATTCCATGAGTTATAACCTTGCTCACAAGTCTGTTGTATAGCACTGTATCAAATGTCTATTGGAAGTCCATGTACACCACATCAACAGCATTGCCCTCATCAACCCTCTCTGTTATCTCCTCAAAAATCTCCACCAAGTTAGTTAAATGTGATTTTCCTTTAAGAAATCCATGCTGGTTTTCTTTAATTAACCCCCACTATATTAATTTTGTCCCGTATTATTCTTTCTGGAAGTTTCCCCACCACCAAAGTTAAACTGACTGGCCTGTAATTTGCTGGCTTATCTTTACACCCTTTTTTGAATAAGGGTGTAATGTTTGCAATTCTCCAGTCCTCTGGCACCACCCCCAAGTCGAAGGAAGACTGAAAAGTGCCTCCACAATTTCTGCCCTCACTTCCCTCAGTATCCTTGGATGCATCTCACCCGGTCCTGGTTCTTTATCCACTTTAAGTACAGACACAATTAAACACAACTAATATACAGTTAACAGCAGGTGCTGCTGCTGCTGTTACTCATGCTGCTGCTCGTGCCATTGGTGCTGGTGTTGCTTCTCCTCTTGTTCCTCATCAGGGGTGAAAGGTGGAGCTATATAAGCTGCTGTCATGCTGTAGTAAAGGCTGACAGCAGGGAAGTGCTGCTAAAGGTCAGTGAAGTGCCTTCCAAGAAATTGGAAATCAGCTGTCAAGCAGCGATAGCACTATGAGAGAAGAAATGTTTTGAACAACAACCTCTCAATGGCCGTGGCTGAACCACTTCAGTTTCACTGATCAAAGCCTTTTCAGCCCGACAGTTTCACTGAAGAAGCAGTCTCTGCTGTGCACTCACAACACTGGCTCTGGCAAGTTGCTGACAGGTCAGTAAACAAGTGCCCTGGCTGTGAAATCCAGAATTGAGGGTTAAAACAGGATGAAATTGCTTTTTAAGTATCTTAATTGGTTTCCTGATAGATTCAAGGTGGTTCCCCATGCAACTTCAATCCTGCCAGATGAAACCCAGAAGAAGGCAAAATGATATTGGGATCCCAATCCGGTGCCACTTTTAGGGGATTTAACTCCCTGCATGCCTTGAAGCCTGCCTCTCCTTGCCTGGGAAAATTCCTGCACTATTTTTGCAGAGCACGTGGATTTTCATTCTTCGCCTAACATAAGATATTTGTTATGAGAAAAATTAAAATAAATAGCACTATTATACTAAAAGGTCCTCCCTTGGCAGTATCTTAGGAACATAGGAATAGGAGTAGACCATTCAGCCCCTCATCCATGTTTCACCATTCAATTAGATTATACTGATCTGTATCCTGTTGTTTTTTTTTGATAAGGTACTGCCAAGCAATAATATAGGCAAGCATAAGAGAATCCAAATTCCAGATTATGCCTAAGTAATGCCTACTTAAAACATGCAAGTAGTAATAGGTTTTCTTTGTTGTGATAACTTTTTATAGGAATACACTTTTGCTAGGATTTATTGACCCAAGCAATAGACCCAAATAATATCATGCAACAAATTGGAAAACTAAACTATTGCTTTTTCATTTAAAAAAGCATACAACATGTTCCATTTGAAAGTTCTGTGTCAAGGCAGTTCCATGGTGCTTGCGGTCTTCTTTCTTGGACATTCTTCAAGATGTGTCTTCTGGCTTCCCCACCGACTGCAGTGCTGAGAGTCCGGATAAGGGTCTGCTTAAATCTTTCTGATGCAGGCAGGCACCAATTGATTGACATGTCTGGTTGCAAAGTCTTTTTGCAGCAATGGGAATAAGTCCACCTAGGTTCCAGGTAATGGATCTTTGATGGTATTTGGTATAATAGAGGTTTCCAAAAAATGCTGATCTGCAAAGAAATATTGACATATTTCTAATCATTTGCCAGATTGGCATACATTTACCAAATTATGTTGTATCAAAATCAATAAAACGTGAGAATACCTCAAGCTTGAAGATCACAAATGTAATAATTAGAAACCTCTTTGACCAAAGCATGCAAACAAAATATACTTGAAGAATTTGTTAATTATTTTCAGAGCGGATCAATGAAAGCATACATGTGGAGCCACCTTGAAAGGAAGTGATTTAGCAATGTAAGAAATCTTTTGATAAATATACGTTCTCTGAATGTATACCACTGTATCCTTCTTTCAGTACTCACTTGAAACATAAAGCACACTTAAGTGTAGTAAAATGTAATTGGTCTCAAACTTTTTCATACATTTTGCTTTCTTTGGATAAAAATAAACAAAAAAGTCACAGTTGAAAGTTAAAGACTTCTTGTGCAGTTTGAAGCTCATTGTTTTAATCAACATAGTTGTGGCTAACATTCAGACTTAGAGGAATAACGAAATAATGGACTCTTGCAGTGTAATTTGATCTCTGCTTCCCTCTGACAGACTTGAGCTGACGGCAGCATAAATCTAAACAGAATAAAATGCCAGGCTCTCTCTTGATGCAAATGTACGCCATTAATAATTTCCCTATTCCCTACCTTCATCGCCATCACAACGGGAATACAATGAAATAAAAGGTGCCATCTACCCTATTGTTTGTTATGTTAACTCCAATGCTGATAGTCTTAGGGCTCTAGAGCTCAAGATAATCAAGCTCACAGTAATAAATATACAACTTATGCTACAGTTGTATAAAGCTCTGGTTAGTGACATGACAGATAGAGTCGGGACCAGAGAAACTCTAAGTAGCTCCCTACTGACGGTAGACCAGACTGTGGTTCACTCGCTAGGAAGTGGAGAGTCATGCCTTGGCTTTAAATTAGTTTAAAGTATGAATTGTTTATCTTGCATCAAATCTCTTGACACAAGCAAATTTAATTTCAGGTGACTTAGTTCAGCAGCAACAGGTATGTAACAGAACAGTTTACTTACAACAGCAATATAGCCAAAAATATATCAGCTTACTTGTAATAAGTTACTGCTCGCAAAGAAGTTAATGATTCATTGGCTCGGGGTCATCAGCAGCTAAGGGTTGTTACTGAATAAGGGCCATTGGCCTTGATTGCCTCAGGCATTTGGTTCATATCTCATTCTAATTTGTAGTGATGTCCTATCATATCCTACAACATAATCTAATTTCTAAATTTGCAAGTAAGCTGAGGTTTGCTCGCTCATTGGTTTAGCCTTGCCTATTATAACTTTACTTCCTCTATTATCATTCACAGTCCACACTGTGGTTAACTAACTATCTACTTGTTTAATCTAATCAATCTAAGAATTGGAGGCTGCCTGTTTTGATCATTATCTGTACTTTTTTTTGTCAATGTAGTGTTACGACCATGTTGTGTGACATGGGTGGTTCCCACTGTTCAACTCCCCACCTGACTGAAGCAAGAGTATCTGTATTAGCTCTTTGGTATTTTATTTTTTAAATAAACAGACAGCGACAGGTTTTGTTGTAGGTTTTAAAAACAGAAAGTCAATTGTTTATTGACCAATACACCTCATCCCAAAATTGTTGCAACTATATCTACTCATGCATTCCCTCACGCGCACACACACACATACACACACACACACACACACACACAGCAGAGGAAGATAGAGAAGGGAAAAAGGAAGATGACTTTTAGTGGGGGAGAGGGTTACGATAAAACTGTTAACTTCTTTTGGAAATCAAGTTCTCACTGGATGCAGGCCTGAGATTAGTGTAGATTTCTCTCTTGATTGAAGGTTTAATTGAAGACAATTGGTTACTTCTAGCTCTCACTGCTGTATTTTATAGATGTTGGATTCTACAACACTGAATCTGCTTTTTCTGGCTTGGCCGGAACATAAGCTGGTTGGATGTTGCTTCTTGCTGTCTCTCTCTCTCTCTCTCTCTCTCTCTATCTGGCTGTCTTTTTTTTAAGGTAAAGCTCTTATCTCTCATCTCCTGTTCGGAGACGTTCTGATTTCCTCTCCATGGTGGTCGCACAATTGGCCAGGACGTGGCTACTTCACACCATCTTTGTTTCAGAAGAAGACATTCAATTCTGGAATGTTTTAGGATAGGTGTAGGATGAGTTCAATTGACAACTCTTAGCTTGAGATTTGCCCTTTGTCTTTGTCAGACCATTTGAATACACAGGCCAATCCTTCTTTTTTTGGAAGCCATTTTGGACCATTGTTCACGTTTTAAAATAAAGGTTCATTTTTTTAAAGACAAAGTACATTTTTCGTAACTCTTCAGAGTTAGTCTAATATTGTTGTATCATTGCACTTACAGTGTGCATGACAGTAGTTTTGTCAACTTGCATATTCTAACCAAGGAAGCCCTATTGTAGGCAAACAATTTGTCAACTTTAAGAGTAAATGGCCAGTAAAGAGTAAAAGAGGCTCCTTTTAGATAAATGTTTCATTTATCCATAACATTTGACTACATCTGAAATGCTGACTTCAGTTCTGGGCACCACACCTCGGGAAAAATATATTGGCCTTGGAGGGGATGCAGATTGTCCATAATGGAACTGGAACTAAAGAGCTAAGTTATGAGGACAGGTTGCATAGACTAGGCTTATATCCCTTGAGTATCGAAGATTAAGGGGTGATACTAATTGAGGTGTTTAATAATTGAAGGATTTCAGAAGGTAGATAGAGAGAAACTATAACCTCTGATGGAGACGTCCAGGACAAGGGGGCATATCCTTAGAATTACAGCTAGGCCATTTGTGGTGTCAGGATAAACTTACTCTAATTGAATACTGGAACATGCTCAAGGGGTTCAATGGTGTACACCTGTTCCCATGCCTTTCATGACTTTTCTTAACACTAAAACAAGGAGTAGCATTACAAAATACAAAATCAAACAAAAAAATGGTTTATTAGTCACCACTCTAGGAACAGATATAGTCTTCATTGTACAGATGTCTCTCAAGTCTATTTTAATGAACTGGTTGTTGGAGCAAAAAGGTGCAGTGATTTTACACATTAATATGGGAAAATTGCATTACATGGAGTGCTATAAGATGTAACCTTCTACCCCTTGACAGGTTACTCTACTGTTCGGATACGAGAATTACGAGAAAGAATGAAACAACACTCAAAACCCAAATTAAACACTAATGTCTTCACTAGGTTTGGTAGGCAGACCAGTTAGCAATACAGTACACCCGTTAGTCACAAATACATTACAAAGTGTGATACATATGATCACCCAGCGACCGGTCACCTCCCATTGATCATACTCTTCAGCAGCTGACCAAGTTGCTGAGCTTATGCACCACATCACTATTTGCAATGATTTTTATACCTTTCTTTTCAAGGTGGGCAGGATGTCTCATTGACAAGATTGTACTATTCTATCAAAATCTACCTGAAGCTACAATTGTCCAATGAGGCATCTAATTCTTTATTCAAACTACGATATTAGAGACTGATTTGACAGTTAGCATTTGTTTACATTTCCTTCAGTAAATCTTTATCAACACACACAATACCAGCTTCGTATCCTGGTCTCACACACATTTTAAAACCACAGGATAATTAAACAACACAAGTCCCTTAAATTACTGACTTCTTCCAAGCTGTTGCTTGGAGAATTTCTAGTTTCTCTGCATTTCAAAAGAAAGAAAACTCTGACATCATCAATCAACGTCAGTTTGTGTCACTCTCTAGCAGTTTTTCAAAACACTTTGGACCACTAAGGCCAGCTGAATTAGCATTTATAAAACATGTCAATCTCTTATCTTTGTGTTTCCAGGCACCATGACTCCATGTTTTTGTGTATATGAAGCTTCTCCAAAGTTCTAACCTAGCATCGAAGCAAAACATAGCTTTGAAGTATATCTGTTTATTGGTTTTGACTCGATTTTTTGATTTTTCTGCTTTTGAAAAAACATTCCATGCTCTTAAAGTGTTTTTCACCAGTGACTCTGCCTCTCTGTAAAGAAAATGGCTTGCAGCTGTTAACAGGTTACTTTAGCTTGAAAAGCCCTTTTGCCCTTTGCAATGAATGCTGGTAAGATTCAGTCAGTTTTCTATACACCTGTATACAGCATTGCTTCCTGTATTTCATTTAAACTATCAAAGCCTCATAAGTCTCAACCACAAATTTTCAATTAAAAATAATATTACCATCTCTTACAGTGCCCATGTGACCAGTAGTAACTTGAGTGCAATGGACTCGTCAGGTGTCATTAGCATGTAGTCTTGGCTATTCATGCTAGCCTAAGAAGGACAAGATTGAAGTCCTTGAGGGCTTCATGGTGTTGCTACGTTTTTCTAATGTGCCCTACCTAATATAGGAGCAAAAAAGGTATAAAGTGATTTTATACTTTCATTTGGGGAAATCCCTTTTTAAATGTCAGTTGTTGCTCAGTTGGTAGCACTCTTGCCTCTAAGTCAGAAGGTTCTGGTTCAAGTCCTACTCCAGGACTTGAGCACAAATATCAAAGCTGATACTCCAGTGCAGTACTGAGGCAGTTTGGATGAGACATTGAACCAAGGCCCCATTTGCCCTCTCAGGTAGATGTAAATGATCCCTTGGCAAAATTTCAAAGAAGAGCAAGGGGGTTATCCCAGTGTTCTGGCCAATATTTATCCCTCAATCAACATCACAAAAAAAATTAGCTGGTCATTTTCATATTGCTATTTGTAGCAATTTGCTGTTCTCAAATTGGCTGCCATGTTTCCTATATTACAACAGTGACTACACTTCAGAAGTACTTCATTGGCTGTAAAGTGCTTTGAGATGGCCGTGAAAGGTGCTGTATAAATGCAAGTCTTTTTTTATTCATCTCAAGGTTTAATTTTATGTTTAACTTAATGGGCTGTTTTTCCGCAAGAAACTTCAGGCACAAATCATGGGTTCATAAAGAAAATAATTATTTATTATTTATCAAAACAATTTATATTAGAATTTACAACATCTCGGGTTTATGCACAAATTACAATTGCTTTAACCAAAATAACCAAAACCATCTGAATTCCCTGAATACATAACCTTTTTGAATCATAGAATGGTTACAGCACAGAAGGAGATCATTCAGCCTGTTGTGTCTGTGCCAGCTCTCTGCAAGACAACTCACCGAGTCCCACTTCCCTGCCTTTTCCCCATAGCCCTGCATATTTTTTTCTTCAAATAATTATCCAATTCTCTTTTGAAGGGGTTGATTGAAGTACGGAAAGTCCTCATCAGGGAACTGCTCTTTGCTGACGATGCTGCTTTAACATCTCACACTGAAGAGTGTCTGCAGAGTCTCATCGACAGGTTTGCGGCTGCCTGCAATGAATTTGGCCTAACCATCAGCTTCAAGAAAACGAACATCATGGGACAGGACGTCCATCCATCAATTTCGGCGACCACGCTCTGGAAGTGGTTCAAGAGTTCACCTACCTAGGCTCAACTATCACCAGTAACCTGTCTCTCGATGCAGAAATCAACAAGCGCATGGGAAAGGCTTCCACTGCTATGTCCAGACTGGCCAAGAGAGTGTGGGAAAATGGCGCACTGACACGGAACACAAAAGTCCGAGTGTATCAAGCCTGTGTCCTCAGTACCTTGCTCTATGGCAGCGAGTCCTGGACAACGTATGTCAGCCAAGAGCGACGTCTCAATTCATTCCATCTTCGCTGCCTCCGGAGAATCCTTGGCATCAGGTGGCAGGACCGCATCTCCAACACAGAAGTCCTCAAGGCGGCCAACATCCCCAGCTTATACACACTACTGAGTCAGCGGCGCTTGAGATGGCTTGGCCATGTGAGCCGCATGGAAGATGGCAGGATCCCCAAAGACACATTGTACAGCGAGCTCGCCACTGGTATCAGACCCACCGGCTGTCCATGTCTCCGCTTTAAAGACGTCTGCAAACGCGACATGAAGTCCTGTGACATTGATCACAAGTTGTGGGAGTCAGTTGCCAGCGATCGCCAGAGCTGGCGGGCAGCCATAAAGGCGGGGCTAAAGTGTGGCCCCTACCCCCAGCAAGTAGGAACCTCACTCCATATATAGATTGTTATTTGCAACTCCCTTATTAGTATCTTGCTTTTCAAAGATTTCGAATTAGTCAGCTTGTTTAACATTACTCATCTAACCAAAAGACTCTTTGCAAGGTTGTTTTTCAAGGTGGCCAATTTGTCTGGCCACACTTGTCGAGCTATCTCTTTGTCCTGGTTTTATCACTTTCTTTAGATTACTGTCACGATTTTGCGGTCATTGCTCCTCTTTTATCCTATAACTGCTTTACCTCACAGTAAGGTTATCAAGAGTCAGTCATTACTCAAAGGTTAAAAGAGCATGATAGTTAGGAGCATGATGAAAATTATGCCAGTTTACCCATATTTCAAATATTCTTACGCTAGCAACTGTCCTTGCATGATCGTTGACGTGGAAAGATTTCATCATTGACACCTTTTAGCTTTTATGCCAAATATTCCCCTTTGTCAGCAAGCTTACAAAGAGCTACATCCTCTTTTCTATACAATAATGATCAAGAAGTACAAAATCACTTCCTATCATGCTGCACAACCAGATATTTGCTCAACCAGATATTTACTCAACATATAAACTATTTAAAAGTCTACATTGGGACTGTGCATAGTTATTTTTTATATTTTTAAGTCATGCAATCATAGATTGTCTAAGTTGGACATGTTGGCCCTGAGGGTTGTTACCATCCGATCTTATTAACCCAACAGAATAATTTTTTTATATTCATTCATGGGATCTGGGGGTCATTGAAAAAACAGAAGTTAATTGTCCTTGAAAAAGTGGTGATGAGCCACCTTCTTGACAAATGAGTGGCTTGATCGGCCATTTTAGAGGTCATTTTTTCTAAACTAGGGCAGTGATTTATGTTGTATGATCATTTTGAGAGTGATGTCCCTTTAAGAAATTCTTTTTTACAGGCTAGCTGCTTTGTTGGAGTGTAACAGGTGCTTGACAGTGTTCTCTGTTTCCTTCTCCTTCTGGGGTAGATGGAAACTGTACAGGCTGGACGGATTGCACCTTAACAGAGCTGGGACCAATGTTTGCTAGTGCAATTGGGGAGGGTTTAAACTAACTTGTTAGGGGGATAGGAACCAGGAGGTAACATTAGAGAGGAAAAATAAGGTGCTCAAAGAATTGGGAGTGACAGTTAGCACTAGAGTAAGAAATAGTCAGATATTAGATGGATTCAGAGTCAGACAGAATGCAATAAGATCTAAATTAGGTTTACTGTTCATATATGCGAATGCACAGAGTGTATAGACAAGATTGGTGAGCTTGTGCTGGAATCTGGCCATAATGAGGGGTTGTAAAGTTAAAAGAGTTATTTTCCTATGAATAAGCGATTAAAAATTAAAAAAGATTCATCTTCCTAAAAGGTAATCTCTATAATACTAAATGGACATGAGCTTCTGAATGAAAACCTTGCCTCAACTTGGAAGCATAAAGGCAGCTTCTGATAAGAAGGATTCGCTCCCAAAGTCATGAACAACACCAAACAGTAAAACATTGATAAATAGTTTTGCAAACTGTCACAAAGGCTACCACAGTACAATATTTGATTAGATGGTTTTATGCCGATAGCTCTAAGCCGCAGTCAACTGAATTTTTGACAAAGTTATCCAAACCCAAAAACTGGATTGTAATCTTGAAACACAGATGGTCAATTTTTCATTCGTCATCATGAAGCTTGCAGTTTCATTTTCTTAGAAATCAAAGAGGCCCATACCTTACCTAGAAATTAACAGTTATACAACCTTTCTTAGGAATCAAAGAGGATGGTCCTTACCTAGAAATTAACAGTTATACCGCCTTATTTGGGAAATAAAGGGGGACAAACTTACTTACAGTTCAGGTAACACCCCCATACAAAAGAAATTCATTATGCAGCTTGAGAAACTGTATAAATATTGGGAGCACAGATGAGATATTTAGACACATTGGACTCGTTCCAACGCCTCTCACGATAAAGGTATGACTATTGGAGTTAGGTAATGGTAATGTTACTTTAATAATTGATGGATATCCTACTTAAATATTTTAATTGTAATATTTAGATTTAAAAATTGGATTCTCTACTGGAAACAAGATTGTACTTTCTATCTTTTCCTAGAACTATTAACATTAAGATTGACTGTCTCACCAACTGTGAATTGGTTCTTTCATAAACTTTCATATAATTTAGAATTCGTATTGTCTCACATAGTCTTCTGTATTGCTAACTTGTGAACCCATCTTCGTACACTTGTCGGTGTGGAGGTACATTACTGAGGAGAGATTCCCAGACCCTCATAATATCTGGGTTGTTATAATCTGGCTGAAAGTTGTTTAAAAAAAGCTATCTGGAGGACGGTAATATTCTCAGCTGGTTTCTTTCCTTAGGGAAAGTTAGATCAGTCCTTCAGACCCATTCCAATGTCTTAAGTTGAGAGCAATCATCTGATAAGCACCCCTGATTCAGGATAGTCGCAAAAAGGGGCTAGAATTATAATCCACCATAATCTGAAGGTGCAGGTAGCCAGGTGGGGGTATGAAGTTGTGGTGATAATGGAGACCTGGCTCATAAAAGGGCAGGACTGTGTACTAAATATTCCTAAATACCAGATGTTCAGGAAAGATAGGGAGGGAAAGAAAGGAGAAGGGGTGGAAGTATTGATTAAGGATAATATTACAGTGCTGGGGAGAGAGGATGCCCTACAGGGGTCAAGGACAGAATCTATTTGGTTAGGGCTAAGAAACAATAGAGATATTATTACACTACTGGATGTATTCTATAGGCCACCAACTCATGAGAAATATATAGAGGAACAAATTTGCAAGGAAATGACAGAGAGGTGTAAAAACTATAGAATCGTTATAATGGGGCACTTTAAATTTCCTCAAAGAGACTGGAATTGTAATAGTGCAAAGGGCAGAGAGGGGCAAGAGTTTAGAGGAATTTTTTGATGAAGAATTTCTATATCAGTGTGTTTCCAGTCCAACAAGGAATGAACGTTTCTGGATATGGTTCTAGGGAATGAGGTGGCTCAAGTGCATCAAGTCTTGATAGGACAAACAAAGCCAGAACTGTTTGGATGATGAAAGAGATAGACAGTAAGATGAAGCAGAAAAAGTTTGCATATGACATGTCAAGTTGATAATACAATTGGGAGCCAGGCTAAATATAGAAATTTCAGAGGGGAAGTGAAAAATGAAAGAAGAGCTACAAAGAGAGAGTAAGAGAAGAGACTAGTAACCAACATAAAAGGAAATCCAGAAGTCTTCTATAGGCATATAAATAGTAAAAGGATGCTAAAAGGAGCAGGGCCAATTAGGGACAAAAAAGGGGATTTACGCATGAGGCAGAGAGCATGGCTGAGGTACTAAAGAGTACTTTGCATGTGTCTTTCCCAAGGAAGAAGATGCTGCCAAAGTCATAGTGAAAGAGGTAGTTGAGACACTGAATGGGCTAAAAATTGATAGGGAGGAGATATTAGAAAGGCTGTCAGTAATTAAAGTTGATAAGTCACCAGGATCAGATTAGATGCATCCGAGGAGACTGAATGAAGTAAGGGTGGAAATTAGAGTCATAGAGTCATAGAGTTATACAGCACAGAAACAAGCCCTTCGGCCCATTGTGCCTGTGTCAGCCAACAAGCACCTACCTATTCTAATCCCATTTTCCAGCACTTAGACCGTAGCCTTGTATGCTATGGCATTTCAAGTGCTCATCTAAATACTTCTTAAATTTTGTGAGGGTTTCTGCCTCTACCATCTCTTCAGGCAGTGCGCTCCAGATTCCAACCACCCTCTGGGTGAAGAAATGTTTCCTCAAATCCCTCTAAACCTCCTACACCTTACCTTAAATCTATGCCCCCTGGTTATTGACCCCTCCACCAAGGGAAAAATTTTCTTCCTACCTAACCTATCAATGCCCCTCATAATTTTGTATACCTCAATCATATTTCCCCTCAGCCTTCTCTACTCTAAGGAAAACAACCCTAGCCTTTTCAGTCTCTCTTCATAGCTGAAATGTTCCAGCCCAGGCAACATCCTGGTGAATCTCCTCTGCACCCTCACCAGTGCAATCACATCCTTCCTATAGTGTGCTGCCCAGAACTGTACACAGTACTCCAGCTGTGGCCTAACTAGCGTTTTATACAGCTCCATCATAAACTCCCTGCTCTTATATTCTATGCCTCGGCTAATAAAGGCAAGTATCCCATATGCTTTCCTAACCACCTTATCGACCTGTGCTGCTGCCTTCAGTGATCTATGGACAAGTACACCAAGGTCCCTCTGACTCTCTGTACTTCCTAAGGTCCTCCCATCCATTGTATATTCCCTTGCCTTGTTAGTCCTCCCAAAATGCATCACCTCACACTTCTCAGGATTAAATTCCATTTGCCACAGCTCCGCCCATCTTACCAGTCCCTCTATATCATCCTGTAATCTAAGGCTTTCCTCCTCACTTTTTACAACACCACCAATTTTCTTTTCATCTACGAACTTACTGATCATACCTCCTATATTCACATCTAAATCATTAATGTACACTACAAACAACAAGGGTCCCAGCACCGATCCCTGGTACACCACTGGTCACAGGCTTCCACTCGCAAAAACAACCCTCAACCATCACGCTCTGCCTCCTGCCACTAAGCCAATTTTGGGTCCAATTTGCCAAATTGCCCTGGATCTCATGGGCTCTTACCTTCTTAGCCAATCTCTCATGCGGAACCTTATCAAAAGCCTCACTGAAGTCCATATAAACTACATAAACTGCTTTACCCTCATTGACACATCTCGTCACTGCCTCAAAAAATTCAATCAAGTTAGTCAGACACGACCTCCTCCTGACAAATCCATGCTGACTACCCCTGATTAATCCCTGCCTCTCCAAGTGGAGATTAATCCCGTTGCTCAGAATTTTTTCCAATATTTTCCCTACCACTGATGTTAGACTCACCGGCCTATAATTACTTGGTTTATCCCTGCTCCCTTTCTTGAATAATGGTACCACATTTGCTGTCCTCCAGTCTTCTGGTACCTCTCCCATGGCCACAGAGGATTTGAAAATTAGTGTCAGAAGCCATGCGATCTCTTCCCTTGCCTCACATAACAGCCTGGGATACATCTCATCTGGGCCTGGAGATTTATCCACTTTTAAGCCTGCTAAAACAGCTAATATTTCCTCCCTTTCAATGCTAATATGCTCAGGTATATCACAAACCCCTCCCTGATCTCCACACCTACATCGTCCTTCTCCACAGTGAACACAGATGCAAAGTAATCATTTAAAACCTCACCTATGTCCTCTGCCTCCACACATAGATTGCCACTTTGGTCCCTAATGGGCCCTACTCTTTCCCTGGTTATCCTCTTGCCCTTAATATACCTATAAAACGCCTTAGGATTTTCCTTTATCTTGCCCACCAGTGTTTTTTCATGTCCCCTCTTCGCTCTCCTAATTATTTTTTTAAGTACCCCCTACACTTTCTATACTCCACTAGTGCCTCCACTGTTTTCAGCACTCTGAATCTGCCACAATCCTCCTCTTTTTACTGATCCAATCCTCTATATCCCTTGACATCCAGGGTTCCCTGGACTTGTTAGTCCTACCCTTTACCTTAATGGGTACATGTTGGCTCTGAACTCTCACTATTTCCTCTTTGAATGACTCCCACTGATCTGATGTCGACTTTCCTACAAGTAGCTGCTCCCAGTCCACTTTGGCCAGATCCTGTTTTATCATCTTAAAATCGGCCTTCCCGCAATTCAGTACCTTTATTTTCGGTCCATCTTTGTCCTTTTCCATAACTACCTTAAATCTTACAGAGTTATGGTCACTATCCCCGAAATGTTGCCCCACTGACACTTCTACCACTTGTCCGGCTTCATTCCCTAAGATTAGGTCCAGTACTGTCCCTTCTCTTGTAGGACTTTCTACGTACTGGCTCAAAAAAGCTCTGCTGTATGCATTTTAAGAATTCCGCCCCACTTTAAGCCTTTTGGGGGCTTAAATTTTGGAGGAACTGGTCATAATCTTTGAATCCTCCTTAGATACAGGTTTGGGTGTAGGCGTTTGGAAGGTGTGGTGGGAAGGTGGGGGGGGTGGGCAGTGGGGAGTCTGCATTGGTGACAGAGGACTGAAGAATTGCACATGTTACACCCTTATTCGAAAAAGGGTGTAAGGATAAACCCAGCAACTACATGCCAAGTTTAACCTCGGTAGTGGGAAAGCTTTTAGAAATGATAATCTGGGACAAAATTCATAGGCAGCATGGATTTGTTAAGGGAAAATCATGTTTAACTAATTTGATTGAGTTTTTTGATGAAATAACAGAGAGGGTTGATGATGTTAATGCAGTTGATTTGGTGTACATGAACTTCCCAAAGGTATTTGACAAAGTGCCACATAACAGGCTTTTCAGCAAAATTGAAGCTCATGGAATGAAAGGGACAGTGGCAACCTGGATGCAAAATTGGCTGAGTGACAGAAAACAGAAAGTAGTGGTCAACCATGTTTTGCAGACTGGAGGAAGGTATACAGGGGGTTCCCCAGGGGTCAGTGTTAGTACCACTGTTTTTCTTGATCTAGATTATTAATGACCTAGATTTGTGTGTGCAGAGCACAATTTCAAAATTTGCAGATGACACAAATCTTGTAAGTATTATGACTGTCATGCTAGGCCCCTACCTGCCAAGAATGAAGCACATTAATTTTGTCATGAACATTGATTTTAAACTGTTACTGGAATGAAGAAAGGACTTGTCAAACAGATCAGCCGTGGCTGGAAAAGACATTTGCATATTAACAGACGGTGTTTGGAAGGACAAAGGACCATTCCCTGACACATTCAACCCAAAATGGACCTTGATCACTGGGTATTGTGTGCAAGAGAAGCATTCCAGAAACTGCTAAGGTGATACAATCCAAGACGTGGTCAGACCAGTTAGTCACATGACTAACCTGCTTGGGTTTTCTGAATTGTACAAACAGTTTGAACTCAGAAAGTCTGTTTGCTCCTGAACTGAGAAGCTCTTTCCCATCTGCTCCCATCTCTTTCTCACAAGCCTTTGAATCCACTGAAGACACATGAACCCCAAGAGAGAAAAGTCTCCGACAGCTAACAAGGTGTAAGAAGAATACTGGGTCCCAGTGAAAAGCAAGATCTACCTACAATCAAGGACTCTACAGTGAGCTCAAAGAACCATGACAATAACTCTTCAGATATTGCCTCAAATGTTTCCATTTTATTTTTCTTCTGCTCTTCTGTCTGTTTGCATGCGTCTATCGTGTATGCATGCTAGCGTGGGCGTGTCGTGTATCCGGAGGCGTCAACCGAATTAGAGTTAAAGTTCAAGTTTAATAAATTTCAACTTTTCTTCTTTAAAGCTAAAAAAACCTGTTTGTGCTGGTTTCTTTGCCTTATAATTGGAAAGCAGTGAACAAGGATTCACCAAGGGGGAGCTAAAAGCATGCTGTTTTTAAAATTCAACGCTGTTACAGTAAGACCAGGTGAAGGCTGAGACGGGTAAGGATCAGGTACTGAAGGTAAGTATTTTGGTGGGGGGGAGGGGGAAGAGGGCAGGAATGACATGTAAGGCAACTTGGGGTGGGTGGAAGAGGGGCTGGAAAGATTTTTTAAATTAGTTTTAATAATTTTAAATTAACTGGCACCAAGCCTTTTTAAAAATGGCGCTGACGCAGTTGACAGGGACGGAGTGCCCGCCCCCTCAACATCATCTGGGAGGGGTGGAGGTCTGACCTGGCTATTTTGGAAGCTCGCTGCCGAGACGAACAGCGAGCTAGTAAAATGCAGCCCTAAAAGGCCTTAATGTTCTGAGAGGTCAGAATCGGGTTAAACAAACAAACAGTTTTCTACCAGAAGCATGTGATTGGAGCTTAGGTTTCAGTTTCACAAGACGATTTTAAAGAGTACTTGCAAAAAGTGACTGCAAAAAGCTGCAATGCTGGGTGTTGTTTTTAAAAGTTTCCCAGAGCTGCTGAACTGAACCTGTTTTCTAGGAGCTAAGCCTTGGAAAGTACAAGTTATGACCATTGTTTCCAGTGCCTTGAAGAGTTACACAAGGTGAGACCAGTGAAGCTACACCACTAGGACTGTTGTGCTGTTGTGAGCAAACCTGCGGAAGTTCCGGAAAGGTGAGCAGTTTTGGTGGGAAGCAGTATCGGTGGGGTTTGGAGTGCAGAGAAACTGCTATAGAGTGGAAACTGATGTTTGCAACTTGGGAGATGGGAATCTGGAGTTCTACTTGGAAAGTTCAAAGACCTGAAGCACTTTGTGAGAGTTTGGCATTACCCTGCCACTAGAACTACCAAAACGACTTGTGAGATACACCCTTGTAGCATCTGATAGTTAACGTGTAACCTTTAAAGATATACATACATTGATTGTGGTTAAATGTTCATGTTTAATTTATGTTGGTTTTGGTTTGAGTGTTAAAGTAAAATTTATCAAAGTTCAATCTTGTCTGTTTGGTTTTTGTTTCCTAAATTGGTGTCAGTTGGTGGATTTGATTTTCTTTGGTTTGTTGGTGGTCTCCATGGAGATCATAGCACATTGTTATGGTCAGGTGAGGAGGGATTGAAGGGCTTCCCTCTTTTCCCTCTCCTTGTTTGACCACAACAGATTTAATTCTTTTTTTAAATTGATGTACTGGCCAATTCAATAGGTGTTTGATTACTTCCTTGCTATGATCATAGGAAGAACCAATCAGACATGTTTACTTCAGTTTAACAAAGAAAGTTTATTGTACTTAAACCAAACTAATTAAAATAAAAACTAGGCACCAACTTTCACTCACACACACTAGAGGTTTACACACACAAAAATAGGTTGCAGAGTGGGAAGGGTAGATTGGTCGAGTTAGAATCCAGAGAAAAGTATACAGTTTGTGGAGTTTGGTGATTCAGCTAGCTGCCAGTTGAATTTGGTGGTCCTGAGGCTTTTAGTTAAAAAAGGTAGATGACTGATTTGGTGGGTCTCTTGGAGACAGTGATGCAGATGATTTCCTTCAAAGGGGTTTCTGATTGCAGCTGGAGTATGCAGAGGTGGTCAGTCAACAGGCAGGATTCGAAACTTGCAAGCTGAAAAGGAGAGAGAGAGAGAGACCCCCACTTGGGTCTGTACATGTCAGAGTCCAGATGCTTCTTCTTGCTGCTGCAGAAAAAACACCAGCTTAGGGGCGGCACAGTGGCGCAGTGGTTAGCACCCCAGCCTCACAGCTCCAGCGACCCGGGTTCAATTCTGGGTACTGCCTGTGTGGAGTTTGCAAGTTCTCCCTGTGTCTGCGTGGGTTTCCTCCAGGTGCTCCGGTTTCCTCCCACAAGCCAAAAGACTTGCAGGTTGGTAGGTAAATTGGCCATTATAAATTGCCCCTAGTATAGGTAGGTGGTGGGGAAATATAGAGACAGGTGGGGATGTGGTAGTAATATGGGATTAGTGTAAGATTAGTATATATGGGTGGTTGATGGTCGGGACAGACTCGGTGGGCCGAAGGGCCTGTTTCAGTGCTGTATTTCTAAACTAAACTAAACTAAAACCACAGAGGGGGGAGAGGGGCTTGTCACATGACTGTCACTCAATCATTCAAGCAGAGTAGTCAGCAGTATTTCTTCTTGCTAACAGTAAAAGAACAAGCAGTTCCCTTAAATTTTCTGGGCCTTGGTCCTTGCTGGGATGAGCAGACATTTTGGGCTGGATTTTATGTCGCACTCGGTGGCAAAAGGTGGAGGCCTGCACGCGCGCCTTTCATTCCGTGGAGTCGCTGCTATCTTATATGCGGTGCGTCATTAACATAGCCAGGGCGGTCCAGCCCCCGATGACGTGGAGTGGGTGAGCGAGCTGTCCCTGGCAACAGCGTCCGGTGCCACTGCGCAGGTGCTGGTGCCATTTTTAAAGGGCTTAGTGTCCTAAATTACAATTTCAATTTTTAAAGGAACAGTGAATTTAAAATAAACAATAATTACAAAAGTCTTTCCAGCCCCTCTACCCCCCCAATAGGATTACGTCATTCCTGTCCTTTCCCCCCCAAAATACTTACCTTGAATATATGACCTTGCCCCCCACCCCACAAAGTTCAGAACCTTTTCCCTTTACCCCTTTCCATCACCCCCTAGACCAATCAAGTAAGTTTGACCCCACTCCTCCCCCTCCCCACTTTGATAACCTTCCCTTCTCCCCCTTCCCCACAGGTCTTGCGCTTCGTTGCCCCGGATGGGGATTCGAAGGCGCGGTAGTACCGGCCGGCGGGATGAAGATTGCGACACTCATCAGGAGGTGACGAGAACTTCATTAATGCAGTAAATGGCAGAACCCTTAGGAGTTGACAGGCGGAGAGATCTGAGCGTACAGGTCCACAGGTCACTAAAAGTGGCAACGCAGGTGGATAATGTCGTCAAGAAGACATACGGCATACTTGCCTTCATCAGTCGGGGCATAGAGTATAAAAATTGGCAAGTCATGCTGCAGCTGTACAGAACTTTAGTTAGGCCACACTTAGAATATTGCGTGCAATTCTGGTTGCCACACTACCAGAAGGACGTGGAGGCTTTGGAGAGGGTACAGAAGAAGTTTCCCAGGATGTTGCCTGGTCTGGAGGGCATTAGCTATGAGGAGAGGTTGGATAAACTCGGATTGTTTTCATTTGAACGACGGAGGTGGAGGGGCGATAGAGGTTTACAAAGTTATGAGCGGCATGGACAGAGTGGATTGTCAGAAGCTTTTTCCCAGGGTGGAAGAGTCAGTTACTAAGGGACATAGGTTTAAGGTGAGAGGGGCAAAGTTTAGAGGGGATGTGCGAGGCAAGTTCTTTACACAGAGGGTGGTGAGTGTCTGGAACTTGCTGCCGGCGGAGGTGGTGGAAGCAGGTACGGTAGCGACGTTTAAGAGGCATCTTGACAAATACATGAATAGGATGGGAATAGAGGGATACGGTCCCCGGAAGTGCAGAAGGTTTTAGTTCAGGCATGAAAATCGGCGCAGGCTTGGAGGGCCAAATGGCCTGTTCCTGTGCTGTACTGTTCTTTGTTCTTTGTAAGTAAATTAATCGGAATATTTAAATGATGGTCCCATCGCCAAGCGGCGGGTGGGGGGGTGCAACCACGAGGCCTCGCCACCGCCATCAAGCTCGGGACGGGCCCTGACGGCTTTGAGGTTGGTGGCAGGCCTCAGCCAGGGCAATCTTCATGCCCCGCCCCATCACGGATCCCGACATCGAGGCCCCTATAATATTCAGCCCTTCCACTCCCTCCTCACAGGCCTTGCAGTGTAGGATAGTGAATTACTGGTACAATCAAAGTTCCTCCCACCTCTAGTCTCTCCCCTGCAAATCTCTCTCCTACCTTTGGTTTCCCCTCTTCCCCACCCTCGGTTTCCCCTCCTCGTACTATCTTCCACAGATTCTGACCCCTTGCCATCCCCCATTGGTGTCTCCTCTTCCCCTTTCTTATTTCTCTATCCTCATCCACTGCCTAAATAATTTTCACCCCTCTTCACCTGGCTATTTGACTCCCCCTGCCACCTTTATAACTTACCCGGGTGCTTATTATCCATGCAGGAGGTTCACCAGGTTACTCACAATACAGCCCACTCTCTGTCAGTCATGGATGAGCTGGACGAACAGCCAATAAAATTGGAACTCAGTGATGCCATTGATTCTCTAGCCAGTGGAAAAGCCCCTGGAAAGGACGGCATTACCCCTGAAATAATCAAGAGTGCGAAGCCTGCTATACTCTCAGCATTCCATGAACTGCTTTGCCTGTGCTGGGATGAGGGAGCAGTACCACAGGACATGCGTGATGTCAATATCATCACCCTCTTTCAGAACAAGGGTGATGGCGGTGACTGCAACAACTACCGTGGAATCTCCCTGCTCAGCATAGTGGGGAAAGTCTTCGCTCGAGTCATTTTAAACAGACTCCAGAAGCTGGCTGAGCATGTCTACCCTGAGGCACAGCGCGGCTTTCGAGCAGAGAGATCCACCATTGGCATGCTGTTCTCCCTTCGCCAGCTACAGGAGAAATGCCGCGAATAACAGATGCCCCTCTACGTTGCTTTCATAGATCTCACCAAAGACCAGCAGACGTGGTCTCTTCAGACTACTAGCAAAGATCGGATGTCCACCAAAGCTACCTCATTCCATGACAATATGAAAGGCACAATTCAGCATAGCGGTGCCTCATCAGACCCCTTTCCTATCCTGAGTGGCGTGAAACAGGGCTGTGCTCTCACTCCTACACTGTTTGGGATCTTCTCACCGCTGCTCTCACACGCATTCAAGTCTTCAGAAGAAGGAATTTTCCTCCACATAAGATCAGATGGCAGGTTGTTCAACCTTGCCTGTCTTAGAGCAAAGACCAAAGTACGGAAAGTCCTCATCAGGGAACTCCTCTTTGCTGACAATGCTGCATTAACATCCCACACAGAAGAGTGTCTGCAAAGACTCATCAACAGGATTGCGGCTGCCTGCAACGAATTTGGCCTAACCATCAGCCTCAAGAAAACAAACATCATGGGACAGTATGCCAGTATTGCTCCATCCATCAATTATGGCGACCATGCTCTGGAAGTGGTTCAAGAGTTCACCTACCTAGGCTCAACTATCACCAGTAGCTTGTCTCTCGGTGCAGAAATCAACAAGTGCATGGGAAGAGCGACTGCTGCTATGTCCAGACTGACCAAGAGGGTGTGGGAAAATGGCGCACTGCACAGAACACAAAAGTCCGAGTGTTTCAAGCCTGTATCCTCAGTACCTTGCTCTACGGCAGCGAGGCCTGGTCAACGTATGTCAGCCAAGAGCGATGTCTCAACTCATTCCATCTTTGCTGCCTCTGGAGAATCCTGGCATCAGGTGGCAGAACCGTATCTCCAAAACAGAAGTCCTCGAGGCGGCCAATATCCCCAGCATATACACCCTACTGAGCCAACAGTGCTTGAGATGGCTTGGCCACGTGAACCACATGGAAGATGGCAGGATCCCCAAAGACGCATCGTACAGCGAGCTCATCACGGGTATCAGACCCACCAGCCATCCATGTCTCCGCTTTAAAGACTTCTGCAAATGCGACATGAAGTCCTGTGACGTTGACCCCAAGTCCTGGGACTCAGTTGCCAGTGATCGCCAGAGTTGCCAGACAGCCATACAGGTGGGGTAAAGAGTGGCGAGGAAGAGACTTAGCAGTCGCAGGAAAAAAGACAAAAGTGCAAGAAGAGAGCCAACTGTGTAACAGCCCAGACAACCAATTTTACCTGCAGCGCCTGTGGAAGAGCCTGTCACTCTAGAATTGGCCTTTCTAGCCACTCCAGGCGCTGCTCCACAAACCACCACTCGAGACCAGGAGGCCAAAGAAGATATAACAGCTGCCCCTGAATCTGACCACACCCAACATGATGTTCCCACTCTTTATCCCAATTCAATGGGTCAGATCAGTAAGAAACTGTGACTGACATTCTCTCTCTCTCTATCCCAGCTCAGCGGGTGAGGTCAGGAACAGGTTTCCTGGCTGACGTTCCCTCTCCCTATCCCAAGTGAACAAAGAAAACGGACAAAGAAATCTTTTTAATGCCCCGATGATTTTTCTCCCTTGGTTGCTCTCAGCAGCGCCAGGAGACTGCATCAGCCGCAAGCTTCACACCGCACGTGCTGGGCCTCATGCCGATCGCGCGGGCCCGACTGCCTCAGCTGTTGCCAGGAGCCTATTGTGACGTCACAACGGCTGGGCGTTCCGCTGCGCGCGAGTTCCGCCTCGGGCTGGGCGGGCGTGCGCAGTGTCAGTGAGTCGCGGAGCTCCAGGGCGATCGGCTCAGACCAGCCGTGCCCAGCCGCTGTCTGCTCAATGGTTAGTGTGTCTTCTTTTTGAACCATTTTGCGTGAGTAGTTTTTTTTTTCGCCTTCAAAATTCCTGAGTTGTTTTTGCAAACAGGACCTCTAATCTTGCAGTTCCTTTGCCTTTTTGTCAAAAAAAATTCTAATCGCTCTTTTTATCGCTGAGATTTTCAACAATTGGTAAACACGTAGTAGTCGGTGGGAGGGAGGGAGGGAGGAAGGGGGACGGAATTTGTCCAGTTTCAGTCCTCTTTTGGCGGTCTTGGCTTTTGTTTTCTTTAAACTCAAGCTTTTTAGTGGTTTCTTAATCTCATATCTGCACAGTGCGGATGTTTTTTTCCAATGTGTTTCAAAAGCTATATGTATTTAAAAAGGGGAGACATCTAGACATAGTTGGAAATACAATCTTTACTAAGTGTATACTTTGTTACTTTGTGTATTTAGGAATGTTTGTTTGCATCAAATTAACTTTTAACCATACTAGAAAGAGTTTGTTGGTATGTAAGCTTTAATTGAAGTAACCGGTAGTGGGAGTTTATTGAATTGGGTTAAGTACATTTGAAGAGATTTTTTTTTAGGTACACATCATTTTTTTTTCAATGGCAAGTGCTGATGGGGGTGGGGAATGCAAAAGATGAAAATCTAAAATCGGAGCAGAAAATGCAGCAATTGCATAGGCCAGTCAGTATCTGTCTTGCATATGAGTTTTTAGAACGGAAATTAGTGCACTTGTTGGGTTTACAGTATTATTTTGTTTCAACCATCTGTACCTGTTTATCGAGATCAGTTTTTTCTGAAAAGCTTGTGGTTAGGTTGGAAGATCAACAACAGCACTACTTAATACACTACTTATTCCATTGCTAAGGTGGAACTGTGATTTGTCTCTTAAAAGGAAAAAGTCACTGCTGTGAAATAGATACATAGTGAGATTTGTATGAGGTTAATTGCTGTAAGTAGTCCTGTCCTGAGGTCAGTAACTGATAATTAGCATAACAAATGAGGCGATCTTGTCTGTCTTCTTACTAGCTTCTTTTCTCACAATGGCAAGACTGAGAAAATGGTCCAGTTTGTTTGTTATACAATAGACCCAGAAGAATCATTCATTTTAAATATAAGTATTGAATATCTGGCAGTTCCATTTGTGTTTGCGATGCACATTAAATTTCTGTTGTCCTGGTTGAGTTGTCTAAAGTATATTTCAGCCTGAAACAAAACAGAAAATGCTGGAATTATTTGGGTCAGGCAGCTTCCATTTTTAAAATATTTTTATTTTTTGAGGACTTGTGTTAAAACAAACGATTCCATGGAAATGTTTTTTAACCACATTCACCAAAAGGACACTTGAGATGTTGTTTCTAAACCACCTGTGCTGGAAACCACCTGTGATTTGGGCTCAGTAAACCATAGAACCCTTGGTGATTTGAGGAAAAATGGTAACAGAAGCCACATGTCAAGGTTTATGGAGGTCAGAAGGTCAACACTTTGTTTGGGGTTTGGACATTGTTTTCAGTTTAGTTGGGGTGTGAATTGTTTGAACACAGTGGTGTTTTCCTGCCAAGGAGAAAAAAAAAACACCCAGCTCACCACCACCTCTACCCCTTTGAAGAAATCCTGCCAAGATCCAGTGTGGAAGAGCTAAAATCCCTGGTGCTGCATAGCTCTTGTGAAGCTGAGAAAAATCCTGCGATTCAAGTGTGTGCTGGTGGAAAAACCCTGATGTCACATTTCTCCTGGAAAGCCAACTAGAATAATTCTCGATGTCTCCAGAACAGACTGCTTCTCAAATGATCCCAGTGATCTGTCTCCGGACGCCAGACCAAAAAAGGGACAACTGGCTACCTTCCATATCTTTTTTTTGTCAAGAATTAGCAAGTAGTAATTTTTGGCTTTTTGAAGCAGACATCTACAGAGGGAATTTCTGTATTTTTCCTGTGTGTGTGTGTGTGTGTAATTGGGGACTTTAAAAAGGGAACTTTTATATTTCAATCTGTGTGTCAATGCTTTGCTTTGTTACAGGTTGTCTTGTTTTATAGTAAACTGATAATTTTGTTGTTTAGGAAATGTGGTTGGTGTACTTTATTCTGGGATTAAAAAAATAGTGTATGATTGGCTGGCTGTACTGGTAACCGGGTAAACACTTGGATATATGTTGTGACTTGTGGAGAAGTGGAATTAGAGAAGACGGTGCATTCCTGCTGCCATGGTCATAACATATAAACTGAGTTAGCGGACAGGAGCTGTCCACTGACTGAAAAGTCGGTGGCGAACCCGTGTCTGCCTGGCCTGGGGATCCGATCTGCATTTTGCGGTTCCCTGGCCTTTAATTGGTCTGAGGTGGGTCTCCCACCCGCTTGAAGCTGCAAGTCCCACCTAATGGAGCTGCTGGCCAGTCAGAGAGCTGACAGCTCTTAGTCCCAGCAGCGCCACTGGGAGTGGTGGCCACTGCTGGGGCTGCAACCCAGCCATCGGGAAGATGTTGGGGAGTCTGGAGAACAAAGGTATGTTTTTGGCGCCTCATCGGGGGTGATCGATCGGGCTCCGGCGAGGCAAGGGTGGTCGATTGCGGGGGGGGGGGTGGGTGTTGGGGGTGGTTGGGGCAGCGGGGGCAATCCTCTGTCGGCACAGGGTGCCTAATGAGGCCCCCCCCCTCACCCAGGCTGTCAGTAAGCCACCTGCTTTTGTCAAGTGGCTTCTCTTGCGCCTGGGTCTCCCGACCAGCCACGGGTAAAATCCCCGTGGTGGCGGGCGGAGGCCCCCAAATGACCATTAAGTGGCAACCGGGTAAAATTCCGGCCAACATTTCAGGTCGCTGACCTTTCAGCAGAATGGGGAAAAGTTGGAAATGTAATAGGTTTTCTGCAAGTGAAGGTTGGGGGGGAGGGAAGAACAACAAAAGTGATCGGGTGCAGGGCAGGAGAGATTAAATGACAAGGTTTCACGGTGCAAAGACAAAGGGAGTGGTAATGGGACAAGTAAAGAAACAAAAAGTGTGTCTGGATGAGGTGTGAATGGCAGAATTATAGCCATTCAAACACAAAGTAAAGGGATGGGAGGGGGCAAAAAAACAGCCAAAAAACATGTGAAAAAGAAAAAAATGGGGGCCGAGGTTATGATTTTAAATTATTGAACGCATGTTGAGTTCGGAAGGCTGTAAGTGCTGAGTAGAAAGAGGAGGTGCTGTTCCTTGAGCTTGTGTTGAGCTTCATTGGAACATTTATAGCTGGCCAGAGTGGGAGTAAGGCAGAAAATTGAAATAACAAGCGACAGGAAGCTCGGGGTCACGCTTGCGGACTGAATGGAGTGTTCTGCAAAATGGTCACCCAGTCTGCTTTTGGTCTCCCCTGTGCAGAGAACAGAATAAGGTAAATTAAATTGAAAGAAGTACAAGTAAATCGCTGTTTCACTTGGAAGGAGTGTTCAGGGTTTTGGCTGGTGAGAAGGGAGGAAGTAAAAGGGCAAGTGTTGCATCTCCTGTGTTTGCATGGGAAAGTTCAATAGGAAAGCAGGGGAGGTTTTGGGGGTGACTGAAGAATGGAGCAGGGTGTTGTGGAGGGAATCGTCCCTTTGGAATGCTGAAAGAAGAGCGGAGGCTGAGATGTTTTTGGTGGTGGCATCATGCTGGAGGTGGCGGAAATGGCAGAGGATGATCCGTTGAATACGGAGGCTGGTGGGTTGGAAGGTGAGGGCAAGGTGAACACTATCATAGTTCTGGGAGGGAGGGCAAGTGGTGAGAGCAGAAGTGTATAAAATTGGTTGAACATGGTCGAAGGCCTTGTCAACCTCTGGGGTGTGGAGGGGTTTGCGGGGAGAGAGATCCTTGATTGAGGAAAAAGGAAGACATGTCAGCAGCACTAGGATAGAAGGCTGTATTGTCCAAACAGATGCAATGGAGATGGAGAAACTGGGAGAATGGAATTGAGTCCTTGCAGGAAGTGGGGTATGAGTAAGTGTATCCAGGTAGCTGTGGGCGTTCATGGGTTTATAGTTAATATAGGTTGATAGCCTATCCCAATAAATGGAGATAGGGAAGGGAGGAGTCAGAGATGGACCATATGAAGGTGAGAGAAGGGTGAAAATCGGAAACAGTCACCTGTAGTTTTCCAGTTCAGGGCGAGAGCACAGATAATCATCACTGGAGGAAGAGGTGAGAGAGAGGGCCTGAGTGGAACTGGAACAAGGAATGTTCCACATATCTAACAAAAAGGCATGCATAGCTGGTACCCATAACACCTTTTGTTTTGAGGAAGTGAGTGGAGTTGAAGGAGTAACTCAGCTAGGCAGAGGAGGGTGATAGTGGATGGAGACAGGTTGGGCTGCCATTCAGGAAGAAGCAGCGAGCTCCCAGACCATCCTTGTGGGGAATGAAGGTATAGACGGATTGGACGTCCATGGTGATAAGAGACAGTGCGGGCCAGACCAGGAAGCTGGAAACTGTTGGTGATGGAGGACATCGGAAGGGTCATGGATGTGGGTAGGAAGAGACTGGACCAGAAGAGCAAGAAATAGTCAAGATAGAGAAACAATCAGTTCAGTGGGGCAGAAACAGGCTGAATTAATTTGTCTACCAGGGCAGTCCTGTTTGTGGATTTTGGGAAGGAGATAGAAGTGGGCTGTGCGGGATTGAGGTTGGAGGCCATGGAGGGAAGAGGGCATGAGGTCATGGATACGATGGCTTTTTGTTTGGTGGTCTGATCCAGGGGGAGGCACAAGGAAGTTGGCATTCGGCCTCTGCAAGGTCGAGGTTGGTAAGTCAGACAGCAGCGGCACCATCCTGGTCAGCAAGTTTGCCAATGTTAGGGTTGCACCTGAGAGAACAGAATGCTGCAAGTTCAGAGGAAGATAGGTTAGAGTGAGGGAGGGGAGCAGAGAAATTGAGATAGCTGATGTCATGCCGGCAGTCCTCAATGAAAAGATCAAGGGAGGGTGAATGATTAGAGGGAGGGGTCCAACTGGAAGAAGAATATTGGAGACGTGCAAAAAGTGTCCGCTGAGCGGGTTTTGACTCCTGGCCAAAGAAGTGGAGGCGACGACCGAAGAACTCGGGGTTGTGCTGAGTTCACTTCATTGAGGTGGTGGCGTAAGTTGATTGAGGCTTGTCACAAAAGATTTTATTTTTGTACTAAAATCTTGGACTTCTATGTGTTTCAAAAAAAACTGAAAAAGGATGTTGCTCAGTGAAAGACACCTACAAAAATAATTGGAATTCCAGCAATGTTTTGAAAGGAAGTTCAGAACAAAGAATTGAACTTTATGGGTGTTTTGACAGGAAGGTCAGCAGTTTCAAGGAAACCATATGGGTGTGACCCTTCTTCAGAGCAGCTTGACTGACAAGGGGGTGACATTGTGCCTGGACATGTGACCCTGTTCAGGAAGGTTCTTTTTTCACTTTGGACCCTTTTAAAAGCTTGTGAATTGGACAAAGAGCAGTATTTGAAATCTTTGCTTGACCTGCCTGGAGCCAGAGAGGTGTTCCCTCTCTCTCTAAAGGAGACTTGCATCTCTTGAAAAGGAATCTTGCATTTGAAAGGGAGCCGATTCCTGTTGCCTCTGGTCTCCGAAGAATTTCTGCATCCAGTGAGATTCTTGCTGCTTCCTGTGTTCTAAGAAAATCCTGAAATCTGAAGAATTCCTCTACTGCTGGACTGCTGCTTCAAAACCCAAGCAGACCTGTTGCTACACTCTGATGGAAGAGTGATGTGACGCCTGCTGCAGTTAAATTGCCATGATGGACTGTTCATCAGCCTCGCCTGGAGAGACTGAGTGGCATTTGACTATTCAACTCGGGGACACCTCACCGTACCGACAACATCCTACCAGAACATGAACCTCCATTATTTTTATTATTCCTTCTATTCCTAAGAAACAGTTGTAATGTAAAACACCCTTTTGAAACCGGTTAACCATTTATTTTTGAATGTATGTGTGTGCGTGTGAGGGTTAAGGGATTAAGGAGTTTATATATAGCCCCGTTTAGTAGTTAAGATCTATTATTTCTTTTCGAATAAATAATCTTTCAAGAAACCTGGTTTGGTGTGCTTGATTCTGGGGGATAGATAGTGTTTAGTTTAGCTAGTCTTCAGTAGGTGGAAAACTTCACTTGATATACTATCACCTGTGGAGTAATGAGACTGAATTAACAGTGTATTACTCCCGCCTTGGTCGTAATGGGCTGAAGACAGATAGTTAGCGAGGGGAAGGTCAGGAGGTACCGTGAATACATGGTAAGGGGTGAGATTCGAAGAAGAGACAGGGGTCAGGGAGGGAAAGAAGGATCCAGAGGAGCATTGGTACCCATGAGTTGAAGCTTGCGATCCTTCACATCTGAAAAGAAGATAAAATGTTTTTTGATAAAGTGCCAGATGAGGCAAAGGATGAAATGAAACTGTGGACTAGGACAGCTTTGAGAGAGTGAGACGGTGCTGCTTGAGAGAGAGGTCAAGTGTGCTTGTGGTAGTGCATGGCATTGAGTGGATCTTAAGATGTGGCGAGAACAGTGGTTCGAGGAATGCTGAATGTCTGGGAGATATCTGTAATTGTGGGTGGATCTGAAATGCGAAGGGTGGAATTTCATTTGGAATCCAGTTGGAGGTGGAGACATGCTGAGGAAGGAGATCTGGCTGTGAAAGTGAGTTTTGGCAATTACCTAATCATAGACAAAAAGGGAGATAGAAAGCAATGAAGATGCTCAAGGTAGGATAAGCAAACTGAAATCCCATCAGAGAGAAGAGCAGAAGATTTTCAAGGTGGACATTCCTGCAAGAGAAGTGGCAGTGAATTAATCACTTAATACAAAAGCAAAATACTGCGGATGCTGGAAAACTGAAACAAAACAGAAAATGCTGGAAATACTCAGCAGGTCAGGCAGCATTCAAGCTGTGAATACATTTATACCCTCTGGCCTTCCTTTTCTGATTCTGATTGATTTGTCCTCAGCAAAGGCCTCAGCTTCATCCTCCTTTGCCCCTACCTCAGTGATTTTTGAGCTTGACATGAAATTGAGCTCTTTTTCCTCATGCTTCTAAATTGTGTTGTCCCTCTGAAACCACGAGGGAGACTTGTGGAGAGCGACCAGCAAACTGTCAGATGAGGTTACTGTTGAAGGATCTTGTGCCAGGTCTGGTGTGCATTGAAGTTTAGCATAGTTGGCATGATTATTACTACGTCTTCCAAAGAGAGAAATAAACCTGGAGCTATCATAAATCTATAAATTTCATTTTTTTTGTTCATGTCTTAATTTACTATTGAATAACTCCAGTAGTACATCTGCTAAGCCAATGTCTGTTGCAGTGTTCTACCTCTTTCCAAATTCTTAAGATCATATGACTGCATGTGGTATAACCACTATATTGAAATACAGTAATGTCTGTTTGACTCCGGGGCTCATAACAAATTGCCTAGATATTGGACAGGTTTGTGGTTGGCTTGCTGATGTTGAACCCAAGAAAAATATCTGAAATAAAACTTCAAAACTAGTTGTGTGTTCTAAGACCTAGAAGGTGTAATTACTGTAGACTCTTGAATTGGCTGCAGATCAAGACTGGCTTTGAGACTAGTTTAAAAAGTATGGATATATCCTCTCCATTACCATGACTGCCTACTTTTCTCTAACATCTCCCTTCTCTGTCTTTACCTCAGCTCATATGCTGCTGAAGCCCCTCACCTGTTCCTTTTGTTGTCTCCTAGACTACCAATGCTATTCTAACCGGTCTCTCTCTTTGCACTGTCTGTTTGGAAACTTGAGCTCACTCAAACCTCTGCTGCCCGTATCCTAACTTGCACCAAATCCCGTTCATCTATAACCTTGTGCCCGCTCACCTACATTTGGTTCTTGGTGTAGTAATGGCTCGATTTTTAACAGTTCTCATCCTTGTTCTCAAATCCCTCCATGGCCTTGACCCTCCCAATCTCTGTAACCTCTAATCTTTCCATCTCCTCGTTTAAGACCCTTCTTTAAAACCCACCTATTTAACCAAGCTTATAGTTCTGTGACTGGTTTTTGTTTGATTACATTTCTCAATAAAGGCTGGCATTGCCAGCATTGCCCACTTCCTGTGAGTGAAATTAAAAAAAGAACTCCTCAAGCCTTACAACTTGCTGAGATCTGTGGTTCTTCAATTCTGGCCTGTTGCATATTCTTGACTCTCATCACTCCACCATTCGCAGCTGTGCCTTCAGCTGTCTAGCGTGCAAGCTTTGGAATTCTCTCCCTAAGCCCCTCTTGCTCTCTCCTTAAGGATGCTCCTTGAAACCTTACTTATTCCTATTCCAATATCTCATGTGGCTCGGTGTCGAATTTTTTGATAACGCTCCTGTGAGGTGTTTTGAGATGTGTTCTTTGGTTAAAGATGCTGTGTAAATGTAATTTGTTGTTGATATGTAATGGAAGTCCTTTAATGTGGAGAAGGCACAGAACAATGCAGCATTTTGAGATTGTTTTGCATCTATATGAAAGGGAGGCAAAGAAATAGATGGTGCAAATTTAATGCAATTATGAAACCATTATTTAGAAGTCTAAACTTTCTAACGTTTACACCTATAGTTATGAAAGAACTTTTTAATTTTTTTTGAGGACTCCTATTTTAGAATTATGGACATTGGTTCATTTGGGAAAACTCAGGATTCCATGGATGTGTTTTTTTTATAAGGGTCACTGAGAGGTCTTGTTTGAAAACAAATCTTTACTGGATGTCACATGTCTTAAGTTCAATAAACAACTGAAACCTTGGGGAAGTTGTTTACAGAGAAGTGACATGTCAAGATTTATGGTGGTCAGGAGGTTTTGTTTTTGGGATATTGTTTTGGTTGGGTGTGCACTGTTGAAAGCAGTTGTTTGTAATTGCTGAAAAGCACCCAGCTCCTCTTTTTTTCTACCTGTTTGAAAAAACCCTGTGAATCCAGTGTGTAAGAGCTAAAATCCCTGATGCCGCATTTCTCCTGAGAAGCATCTGGAAAGCCTGCCAGATTACATTTTGAAGCTGCCTGAAAAGATCACAGTGACTCGTCTACATTTACTAGGGTGCCTGGCTATATGCCATTTTTGGGACACAACATATCTTATCCTTTTTCTTCAAGAATTAGCAAGTATTTGGCCAAAGTTTTTTTCTTTTTTTTTTGTAAAAGACCTCTGCAGCGAGAGAATTTATTTTTTCTTTTAACCTGTGTGTGTGTGTGTGTGTGTGTGTTGGGTATTTAAAAAGGGAACTTTCATATTTCAATCTGTTAATGCTTTGCTTCTTTACTGGATAAGTCTTGTTTTTATAATCTGAATGTTGTTTATTGGAAGAAACCTGGTTAGTGTATTTTATTCTGGGATAAAGAGTAGAGCATATGATTGACTGTTTTGGTAACTGGGTAAACATTTAAATATATGTTGTGACCTTTGGAGAGGTGAAACTAGGAAAGACAGTGCACTCCTCCCACCTCAGTCGTAACACTATCTTGGACTGCTTAATTGTTTAAATCCAATTTAATTCACTGGTGTGTTGTATTTGCTGAGACACTGGAAGATCAAGACTGGAAATCAGTTATTTAGGAGGACCCTGTGATCACTGGAGCAGGGTCAAAGATCAGAGAGGGTTTTTGGGATCTGGGTGTCTTGTGGAGGCAGGTCACTTGGTTTGGGGCATTAAGGGATTCATAAGGGTTGAGAGGGAGTCCAGGGATTTTCAAATGATGGAAGTTCTGGGCTCCAGCAGGACCAGTCAGTAAGTTTTTAGGAGCATTGCAGTGCTAGTGTGTGCCAGTATTAAAGAAGACTTCAGTTGTCTAGGCCCTGTGCTTGGAATTCCCTCACTAAAGCTTTTATCTCCTCTCCTCATTTACGAATCTTCTTAAAACCCACCTATTTGACCAAACGTGTAGTTAATTGTTCTACCTCCTTTTGGTTCTGCATCGATAATTGTTTGATTACACTACTATGAAGAGTCATGGGATGTTCTTCAGTATTAAAGGTGCTACATAAATGCAGATTGTTTGAATAGTGTTAGGACTTCAGTAGAGACTGCTAACTTTAAAACAAGAGATATGAACTTCCCTAGACCGATTGAAGAAATACACATTATTTCACATTTTAAGACTTTTGCTATAGCAACTAATCTAAAAATCAACACTAACTAAATGGTACTTAGGTAGCTAATATGCTAAATTACAAAAAGTATTCCCATTACCTTACTAATGTACTCAAACCCCACACCACATTTATGTGTTGTGTTCTCAGCAAAAAAGGTAGCCATGCAGTTAAAAGTCCCAAATGCCTCCCAGTTGCAATGTGTTGGATCTCCCAGTGTCCTTCTCAAAGCCAATGTCCTTTTCACTCACTACTTATTTTATTTTATTTAGAGATACAGCACTGAAACAGGCCCTTCGGCCCACCGAGTCTGTGCCGACCAACAACCACCCATTTATACTAATACTACGTTATTCCCATATTCCCTACCACATCCCCACCATTCTCCTACCTACACTAGGGGCAATTTACAATGGCCAATTTACCTATCAACCTGCAAGTCTTTGGCTGTGGAAGGAAACCGGAGCACCCGGTGGAAACCCACGTGGTCACGGAGAACTTGCAAACTCCGCACAGGCAGGACCCAGAACTGAACCCAGGTCGCTGGAGCTGTGAGGCTGCGGTGCTAACAACTGTGCCGCCCACTTCTGAGCACATTTGACTGGACTTCTGTTAATAAGGCAATCTCTGGTGACCCCTTGGTCTTTTCTCCTCCACACACCTTGAGCCTTTGAACTGGGTTCAAATCTTAGCCTTTTGCTGTATCAGTGATCTGAGAGCAGTTGTTTTCCCCAGAAACAGCCCACCGGTCTTGCTCGCTAGGCTACGCAGCTGACTGGTCTTTGTGTCTTCCTTTCAGCCCCCAGACCCCTCAAATTTATCCAGATCAAAAGTCAATGGTTGTTTGCCTTTGACAATTCTCAGACCATAAGTCTGACCATAGCAAAACCACCTGGGTTTTCTTTTGTTTCCAGATGTTAAAAATTGCAACTCGAATCTTCATTTTAGAGCCCCTGGCTCCCTGTTTACGATCTGAGAGTCTGGGAACAGGAAGCCCATTGTCCTTTAGCTATTAGAACCTTGCACCCTACTTTCAGAAGGGTCTTTGATCTGGATTCCTTGCTCTCATGGTAACCAAGACCCCGGCTTGTCTCTGGGCAGATTTTGTATGAGGTCAGATGTTTCCTCTGAATGTCTATTTACACTGCATTAAAGATCACTTTTTAAAATCTAACCATGCTACAAAGTCCAGCATTCATAACAGTAGCCTTTGTGAGGAATGGGGGCCCAAGAGAATAGGATCTGAACTGCTCTTGTCCCCGATCAAACTAAAATGCACCACTCCCCACCATGTTCCAATCCGTTAGGCCTCTTCATCTGCAGTAAATGAATAAGTGACCCATCGCAGTTCATTAGACACTCCTTACCAGTTATCCTGTTATCAGCTGGTTTCTGCCTTTGTGCACTGCATGTAAACTGTCTGACTGGTACAGCATTCCAGAAATAGGCATTTTTATCAACCAATTATCTGATTGCTGTGCTCAAAAAAAATAACCTGCCCAGTTTTTAAAATTAAAAATACCCTTGGTTCTTAGACACTGTAGTTTCATCCTTTTCACTGACAAAAGTAAGTACATTCTGAATGAAGTAATTTGTTTTGCTTCCTGTAATTATAACAGCCAATGAAGTACTTTTGAAACGTAAAGTGCTTTGGCCCATCCTTTGCCAAAGAAACCACAGTTGTTGCTAAATAGGAAGTTCTTATTGGGTAAAGAATAGTTCTAAATGTTTGAAAAGAAGCTCTGGAAATGTAATCTCTAATTGCCTTTTGGAAAAAGCAAACTCAAAATGATCATAAAAGAAGGGGCGTTTCTCAGTCAAGCTTAGAAATGCATGCTTGGAAATTTAGTTAACTGCACCTGATCAGAAATCTCAGATGTGGTTGCAAACCCTCTCCAGCTGACCTGGGGGAAAGTATCCACTTGAAGCCCAAACTGAGGTAGACTTGAAGTAAAAACTTTCAAGGAAGGTGTGAAAGGCACATATAACTCGATGGGTAAATCTTATCATGTTATGGCGAAATATGCAATGTAATAATTTTATGAAACCTTACTCTGGACATCGAAGTTTCAGTTACTCGGCAGTGTGAAAGTTGGTGGGGAGGGGGAATGTTGAATCCTTTTATTCAAAGAACAAAGAAAATTACAGCACAGGAACAGGCCCTTCGGCCCTCCAAGCCTACGCCGATCCAAATCCTCTATCTAAACCTGTCGCCGATTTTCTAAGGGTCTGTATCTTTTTACTTCCAGCCCATTCATGTATCTGTCTAGATACATCTTAAAAGACGTTATCGTGCCCGCGTCTATCACCTCCGCTGGTAATGCGTTCCAGGCACCCACCACCCTCTGCGTAAAGAACTTTCCACGCATATCCCCCCTAAACTTTTCCCCTTTCACTTTGAACTCGTGTCCCCTTGTAATTGAATCCCCCACTCTGGGGGAAAAAGCTTCTTGCTATCCACCCTGTCTATACCTCTCATGATTTTGTACACCTCAATCAGGTCCCCCCTCAACCTCAGTCTTTCTAATGAAAATAATCCTAATCTACTCAACCTCTCTTCATAGCTAGCGCCCTCCATACCAGGCAACATCCTGGTGAACCTCCTCTGCACCCTCTCCAAAGCATCCACATCCTTTTGGTAATGTGGCGACCAGAACTGCACGCAGTATTCCAAATGTGGCCGAACCAAAGTCCTATACAACTGTAACATGACCTGCCAACTCTTGTACTCAAAACCCCGTCCGATGAAGGAAAGCATGCCGTATGCCTTCTTGACCACTCTATTGACCTGCGTTGCCACTTTCAGGGAACAATGGACCTGAACACCCAAATCTCTCTGTACATCAATTTTCCCCAGGACTTTTCCATTTACTGTATAGTTCACTCTTGAATTGGATCTTCCAAAATGCATCACCTCGCATTTGCCCTGATTGAACTCCATCTGCCATTTCTCTGCCCAACTCTCCAGTCTATCCATATTCTGCTGTATTCTCTGACAGTCCCCTTCAGTATCTGCTACTCCACCAATCTTAGTGTCGTCTGCAAACTTGCTAATCAGACCACCTATACTTTCCTCCAAATCATTTATGTATATCACAAACAACAGTGGTCCCAGCACGGATCCCTGTGGAACACCACTGGTCACACGTCTCCATTTTGAGAAACTCCCTTCCACTGCTGCTCTCTGTCTGCTGTTGCCCAGCCAGTTCTTTATCCATCTAGCTAGTACACCTTGGACCCCATGCGCCTTCACTTTCTCCATCAGCCTACCATGAGGAACCTTATCAAACGCCTTACTGAAGTCCATGTATATGACATCTACAGCCCTTCCCTCATCAATCAACTTTGTCACTTCCTCAAAGAATTCTATTAAGTTGGTAAGACATGACCTTCCCTGCACAAAACCATGTTGCCTATCACTGATAGGCCCATTTTCTTCCAGATGGGAATAGATCCTATCCCTCAGTATCTTCAGCAGCTTCCCTACCACTGACGTCAAGCTCACCGGTCTATAATTACCTGGATTTTCCCTGCTACCCTTCTTAAACAAGGGGACAACATTAGCAATTCTCCAGTCCTCCGGGACCTCACCCGTGTTTAAGGATGTTGCAAAGATATCTGTTAAGGCCCCAACTATTTCCCCTCTCGCTTCCCACAATAACCTGGGATAGATCCCATCCGGACCTGGGGACTTGGACACCTTAATGCCTTTTAGAATACCCAACACTTCCTCCCTCCTTATGCCGACTTGACCTAGAGTAATCAAACATCTGTCCCTAACCTCAACATCCGTCATGTCCCTCTCCTCGGTGAATACCGATGCAAAGTACTCGTTTAGAATCTCACCCATTTTCTCTGACTCCACGCATAACTTTCCTCCTTTGTCCTTGAGTGGGCCAATCCTTTCTCTAGTTACCCTCTTGCTCCTTATATATGAATAAAAGGCTTTGGGATTTTCCTTAACCCTGTTTGCTAAAGATATTTCATGACCCCTTTTAGCCCTCTTAATTCCTCGTTTCAGATTGCACCTACAATCCCGATATTCTTTCAAAGCTTCGTCTTTCTTCAGCCGCCTAGACCTGATGTGTGCTTCCTTTTTCCTCTTGGCTAGTCTCACAATTTCACCTGTCATCCATGGTTCCCTAATCTTGCCATTTCTACCCCTCATTTTCACAGGAACATGTCTCTCCTGCACACTAATCAACCTCTCTTTAAAAGCCTCCCACATATCAAAAGTGGATTTACCTTCAAACAGCTGCTCCCAATCTACATTCCCCAGCTCCTGCCGAATTTTGGTATAGTTGGCCTTCCCCCAATTTAGCACTCTTCCTTTAGGACCACTCTCGTCTTTGTCCATGAGTATTCTAAAACTTACGGAATTGTGATCACTATTCCCAAAGTAGTCCCCTACTGAAACGTCAACCACCTGGCCCGGCTCATTTCCCAACACCAGGTCCAGTATGGCCCCTTCCCGAGTTGGACTATTTACATACTGCTCTAGAAAACCCTCCTGGATGCTCCTTACAAATTCTGCTCCATCTAGACCTCTAACATTAAGTGAATCCCAGTCAATGTTGGGAAAATTAAAATCTCCTATCACCACCACCCTGTTGCTCCTACAGCTTTCCATAATCTGTTTACATATTTGTACCTCTATCTCTCGCTCGCTGTTGGGAGGCCTGTAGTACAGCCCCAACATTGTTACCGCACCCTTCCTATTTCTGAGTTCTGCCCATATTGCCTCACAGCTCGAGTCCTCCATAGTGCCTTCCTTCAGCACAGCTGTGATATCCTCTTTGACCAGTAATGCAACTCCTCCACCCCTTTTACCTCCCTCTCTATCCCGCCTGAAGCATCGGTATCCTGGGATATTTAGTTGCCAATCATGCCCTTCCTTTAACCAAGTCTCAGTAATAGCAATAACATCATACTCCCAGGTACTAATCCAAGCCCTAAGTTCATCTGCCTTACCTACTACACTTCTTGCATTAAAACAAATACACCTCAGACCACCAGTCCCTTTGCTTTCATCATCCTTTTATTTTTAAGATCTCAATCTCCTCAGTCTATTTTTCTCGTGTAAAAGTCTTGATACTCTAAGCCTATTGTGATAACTAGGGTTATCAATATAGTGGCAATCCTCTAAACCTTTTCTGGGGCCCCTATATTACCCACTGAAGAAATTTTGGGGCACTGAGTGAATCAGCGGATATGGGAATAGGTCAGTGAGGTAGAAGATCAACCATCATCTTGCGAGTAGGGGAAGCAGGCTTAAGGGGCCATATGGCCGTATGGCTTGCTGCTCATATTTCTTGTGTTCTTATGAGATCAAAATTGAACACAATAGTTGAGATAAGGCCTAACCAAGGTCTTGTTCAAGGACAGTAGTATAGTTTTGTGTTTCATTGTTCAGACAGTATATCTGAGCATACTATTTGCTTTTGTATGTCTTGCAGCACTGGCCATGAATCTTGAGATTCCAGTATTATGACATGGATCTTTTCTCCCATTGTTAAGTTTGCAACCCTACATGGCTACCTACATCCTCCAACTAGTAACTTGCATTAAAAAAAATCAACCAGATTGGTGAATTTTTCCAGAAGCCATGTTGAGAGGCTTTAATAACTCCTTCCTTGTCGAGTGGTCAGAGTGTTTCTGGTTTTGATAGGATATTGCCATGTATCATTACCCTTGGTATAAGTTTGAGGAATACTGAGACAGCTGATCAGTATATTATTTTTCAACTCAATGATGCAGCCTATTTGTTACATGCTGTGCCTGCATGACTGATAACTCATGTGCAATAGACTCATCAGCATGGCGTCTTGGCTGCTTATGCGAGCCTAAGAAAGACAAGATTGAAGTCCCTGAGGGCCTCCGTTGTGTTGTATCTTTTTAGAGAGTTAATTATGTCTTTTGAATATGATGCTATTAAGCCAATGTTCCCTACCTAATGTAGAAGCAAAATAGTGCAAAGTGCTTTCATTTGGAGAAAAGCCTTTTTATCTGCAACTTCATTTTTAACTTAATGGACTCTTTTTCGTAAAGAAATTTAAGGCACCAATCATGGGTTTGTAAAGAAAAATATTTATACACTTGAAAAAAATTCCATTAGAAGTTAAAGCAAATCTTAAGTTTATGCACAAATTGGAATTGCTTTAACCATTAATAAAATAACACCATCTGAACACTCTAAATGCATAACGTTTTGGAAATCAAATGTCTATTGTCAGGCAAACCACCCATTTGCCAAGATGAGGTACACGTGATTTCACCAAATGAATATTAAAACTTAAAATTACAAGCCTCTGGTTAGAAGGACATTTGCATAGTACCAGACAGTGTTGAAGCAAAGGAACCAGTACCCGCCCCAATACACAGAGGAGACCTGGTCAAACCGGTCGGTCACGTGACCACCTGCTGGTCAACTAGGAGTTTTAAACTGGGAAAACAGAATTTGAACTCAACGGCGTGTGCTCCTGGAACTGAAGCAAGAATTGCCTCCACATCTCACCCTTATCTTGCTCTCACCAGCTTCGGAAACCATTGAAGACACGTAAACTCAGAGAAAAGTCTCCTCCATGAACAAGGTTTAAGAAGAATACTGGGCCCCAACGAAATGCAAGACCATATCTTCCATCAAGGACTACAGTGAGCTCGAAGCACAGTAACAAGACATTGCCTCAAACTGTTCTAGTTTATCTTCTCTTTTCTGTCTCTATCTGCATGTGTATATCGCCTGTGCATGCTAGTGTGGGTGTGTGGTATATCCGTAGGCATGAACCGTATTAGAGTTGAAGTAAGTTTAATAAATTTCACTTTTAAACCAAAGAAGGCCTGTTTGTGCTGATTTCTTTGACTTATAATCAGAAAGCTGTGAATGAGAATTCACAAAGGGGGAGCTCAAAACACTGTGTTTAAAATTAAACCCTGTTATAATGAGACCAGGTGAAGATAGTAACCGACCCCTAGACACCTTTCTCGCCTGGTCGTAACACTATTTTAGACTAACCCATAAGAACAGGAGTTCATTTAGCCCCTTGAGCTGTTCCACCATTCAATAAGGTCATGACTGAGCTGCAACCTAACTTCATATACCCTTAGGTGATACTTTGCCCAATATTCTTCAATATCTTTGGTTAACAAAAATCTAACCATCAGATTTAAAATTAATAATTGTTCTAGTATCAATTACCATTTATGAAGGAGAGTTTCAAACTTCTCCCACCCTTTGAGAGAAGTGTTTCCTAATTTCAGTCTTTAGAGGTCTGGCTCTAATTTTTAGACTATGTCCCCTAGTCCTAGACTCCTGAACCAGCAGGAATAGTTTCTTTTATCTACTCTATCTGCTCCCCTCGATCAAATCACCCATTCACCTTCTAATTTCCAAGGACTAGAACCTTAGTTTGTGCAATTGCTTCTTGTAATTTAACCCTTGGACTGTAGGTAGCATTCTGGTAAATTTATGCTGTACTTCCTCCAAGGCCAATATATCCTTCCTAAGGACTGGTTCCCAGAACTGCTCACTACTCCACATATGGTCTAACCAGTGTTATGTGTGCTTCCATTTTTTTGTTAAATTTTGAGGACTTGGGTTTTAAAACTGAAAAGGATTCCATAGATGCTGGAACTGTTTTTTTAAAAAAAAACAGGTCATCAGAAGGTCTTTCAGACTAAGCTTGTAAACAACAGTTATTGGAAGGCATTCTGATGAAAGGTCACTGACCTGAAATGTTAACTCTGCTTCTCTGTTCACAGATGCTGCCAGACCTGCTGAGTATTTTCAGCATTTCTTGTTATTTCAGATTTCCAGCATCTACAGTATTTTGCTTTTATTTAAGTTACTGGAAGGCACCTGTTTTCAAATAAATACCCAGCAGGCGGCTTTTTTGACTTGGGAAAGATGCTTACAAAGAAGTGACAGGTGAAGATTTATAGGGGTCAGGAGGCTTGACTCTTGTGACATTGTTTTTTGTTTTCTTTGGACAGTGAGTTGGGGGTGTAGACAGTGTTAAAAAGACAGCTGGAGAAAACATGCCAAGGGAGCAAACCCCAACTCAGCTTGTTCCATCTCTTTTTTTAAAAAAAAGCCTGCCAACTTTTCCATCTCTTTAAGAAGCCCTGAGAAGCAAGTATGAAAAACAGACTCAAAATATTGCCACATTTTTCCTGAAAGGCCTGAAAAACTGATCTTCAATATCGCCTGAAAAGAACTGCTCACGGAAGATCCCAGTAACAGCCGTCTACGCGTATTTGGGATGCCAACCCAAAACAAAGGACGTCTGACATCTTTCCATATCTTCTCTTTCTTCAAGAATTGGCAAGTATTTGGCCAAAATATTCTTTTTGACTTTTTTTGTAATAGAGCTCTGAAGAGTAAATCTCTATTTTTTTCGGTTAACCGGTGTATGTGTGTGTGTGGCTAAGGTAAAAGGGAACTTTCATATTTCACACCGTTAATGCTTTGCTTCATTACTGGTTATGTCTTGTTTTATAATAAACTGATAAATGTTGTTTATTAAAGAAACCTGGTTGATGTATTTTATTCTGGGATGAAAATAGTGTCTATGATTGACCATCTCAGTAACTGGGAAAAAATTTAAATATATGTTGTGAGCCATGGAGAAGTGGAACTATTAAAAACAGTGCACTCCTCCCGCCTTGGTCGTAACCTATAATATGTTACACTTGTAACACCAGGGTTTTATATAGCAGAAGCGTGACTTCTACCTCTTTGTATTCTAGTCCTCTAGATATAAAGGCCAGCATTCCATTGGCCTTTTTGATTATTTTCTGCAGCTGTTCATAACATTTTAATCCATATACCTGGACCGTTGAGTCTGTTTGGACCTCTACTGATTCTAGTTTTCATCATTTAGAAAGTACCCTTTTCTATCCTTTTTAGGTGCAAGGTGGTTAACCCCTCATTTATCTACATTGAAATCCCATTTGCCACAGTTTTGCCTATTTGCTGAATCAATCAATATTTCTTTGTCATTTCTGCACAGCTTACATTGCTGATCTAAAAACAAGAAATGCTGGAACCACTCAGCAGGTCTGGCAGCATCTGTGGAAAGAGAAGCAGAGTTAACGTTTCGGGTCAGTGACCCTTCTTCGGAACTGACAAATATTAAAAATGTCACAGGTTTTAAGCAAGTGAGGTGGGGGTGGGGCAAGTGATAACAAAGGAGAAGGTGTAGATTGGACAAGGCCCCATAGCTGACCAAAAGGTCATGGAGCAAAGGCAAATAATATGTTAATGGTGTGTTGAAAGACAAAGCATTAGTACAGAAAAAGTGTTAACGGACTGACTATTGAACAGCAGCAAGAGCAAACATGAAAAAAAACAGTGGGTAAGCAAACTGAACAAACTAAGATGAAATGAAATAAATGCAAAAAAAGGTTGTAAAAAATGTAAAAAAAAAAAACCCCCCTAAAAATGAAAGTAAAGTGGGGGGCTGTCATGCTCTGAAATTATTGAACTCAATGTTCAGTCCGGCAGGCTGTAGTGTGCCTAATCGGTAGATGAGATGCTGTTCCTCGAGCTTGCGTTGATGTTCACTGGAACAATGCAGCAATCCCAGGACAGAGATGTGAGCACGAGAGCAGGGGGGAGTGTTGAAATGGCAAGCAACCGGAAGTTCAGGGTCCTGCTTGCGGACTGAGCAGAGGTGTTACGCAAAGCGGTCACCCAGTCTGCGCTTGGTCTCCCCAATGTTGCTTTTATTACATTGCTGATCTTTGTGTCATCAGTAAAATTGGATATGCGTCTTTCTATCCGATCATAGTGGTACTGAAAAAATAGTTGGAACTGCGGGCTGACAAGTCCCCAGGTCCTGATAGACTTCATCCTAGGGTGTTAAAAGAAGTGGCTAGTGAGATAGTTGATGCGTTAGTTTTAATTTTCCAAAATTCCCTAGATTCGGGGAAGGTTTCGTTAGATTGGAAAATAGAGAATGTAACACCTTTATTTAAAAAGGGAGGGAGACAGAAAGCAGGAAACTACAGGCCAGTGAGCTTAACATCTGTCTTAGGGAAAATATTAGAAGCTATTAAAGATGTTATAGCAGGGCATTTATAAAAAATTAAGGTAATCAGGCAGAGTCAACATGGTTTTGTGAAAGGGAAATCATGTTTAACCAATTGATTGGAGTTCTTTGAGGGAGTTAAATGTGCTGTGGGTAAATGGGAACCAGTGGATGTATTGTACTTAGATTTTCAGAAGGCATTTGTTAAGGTGCCACATCAAAGGTTATTGCAGGAAATAAAAGCTCATGGGGTAACATATTGGCATGGATAGAAGATTGGTTAGCTAACAGGAAACAGAGTAGGCATAAATGGGTCATTTTCTGGTTGGCAAGATGTAACGAGTGGTGTGCTACAGGGATCTGTGCTGGGGCCTCAACTTTTTACAATTTATATAAATGACTTAGATGAAGGGTCCGAAGGTATGGTTGCTAAATTTGCTGATGACACAATGATAGGTAGGAAAGTAACTTGTAAAGAGGACATAAGGGGGCTACAAAGGGATGTAAATAGGTTAAGTGAGTAGGCAAAGACCAGGCAAATGGAGTATAATGTGGGAAAGTGGGAGCTTGTCCACATTGGCAGGAAGAATAAAAAGCATATCTAAATGGTGAGAGGATGCAGAGGGATTTGGGTGTCCTATTGCATGAATCGCAAAAGGTTAGTATGCAGGTACAACATGTATTTAGGAAAGCTAACAATGTTATCATTTATTGCGAGGGGAATTGAATACAAAAGTAGGGAGGTTATGCTTCAGCTACACAGGGCATTGGTGAGACCACATCTGGAGTATTGTGTACAGTACTGGTCTCTTTTTATTTAAGGAACGATGTAAATGCATTGGAGGCAGTATAGAGAAGGTTTACTAGAGTGATAACTGGAATGGCGGGGCTGTCTTACGAGGAAAGATTGGACAGGCTAGGCTTGTATCCGCTGGAATTTAGAAGAGTAAGAGGTGACTTGATTGAAACATAAAAAATACTGAGGAGTCTTGACAGGGTGGATGTGGAACGGATATTTCCCCTTGTGGGAGAATCCAGAATTAGGGGTCACTGTTTAAAAATAAGGGGTTGCCCATTTAAGACAGATAAGGAGAGTGAGTCTTTGGAATGTTCTTCCTCAATAGGCAGTGGAAGCATAGTCTTTGAATATTTTTAAGGCAGCGGTAGATACATTCTTGATGAGCAAGGGGATGAAAGGTTATCGGAGATAGGTGGAAATGTGGAATAATCAGTTCAGCCATGAACTTATTGAATGGCGGAGCTGAGTCCTGCTCCTAATTCATATTTAAGTTGTTAATAAATATAGTCAATAGTTGGGGCCCCAACACTGATCCCTGTGAGACACCACTGGTCACATCCTGCCAAGTCGAGTACCTGCCCCTAATTATCCCTACTCTGTGTCCTGCCTTCTCCTAACGAAGTCAATAATTTGTCTTCAATTCCATGAACCTCAACTTCAGCTCACAGTAGGGGGCTTTACCAACTGCCTTCGAGAAGTCCATCCGTAGACAATCCCGTGTCCACTACTTTAATCATCTCTTCAAAAAAATCGATTAGATTCGTTATGCATGACTACCCTGTACAAACCCATGCTGATTCTCTGATGAGCTGAAAATTTTCAAGGTGTTCAGTCACCCTATCCTTAATTATAGACTAGCAATTTCCTGACAACGGATGGTCGGCTAACTGTTCTGTAATTCCCTAGATCCGTCTGTTGCCTTTCTTAAATAGCTGTGTGGCATGCACAAGTTTCCAATCTAAAGGAGCCATTGTTTTCTTCACTATTGTTATTTTGCTTACATTAATTTAATCCCTGTCCCTGATTCAATGTTATTTTCCTTGGGATGACTGAAATGCCGACCTCTTCCTTTACTGTAAATACTGATGCAAAGTAATTATTCAGCATGTCTGCCATTTCCTTATTTTCTTTGGTTTCACTGATTTCAAGGGGCACACATTGCTCCCGACTGTCCTTTATTTTTCCTCTAATATTCTTGTAATTCATTTTTTGTTTTTGATATTCCTTGCAAGTTTCTTTACATACTCGGTTTTTTGTCGCTCTTAATTAGTTTTGCCACCCTTTACTGTTCTTTGTATCTTTTCCATTTGCCAGGATCTTGCTATGTTTCGGGGGCTTTTTCCTTTGGCTTTATGTTGTCTCTTCTTAGTTGTCCATAACTTTTTTTTTGACAAGCAGAGCCCTTGTCCTTTAGGGGTATAAACTGGTTCTGTTTCACAAATTCTTTTTTGACACCTCCCACTGATCATCTGTTTGATCCAGTTTACTCTGGGCATTTCCTGTCTCATCCCACTGAAGTCGGCCTTGCCTAACTTTGGAGTTCTCACAGCTGTTTCATGTTTTCCCTTTTAAACGCTAGTTTGAGTTCAATCATATTATGATTGCGATTAAATAAATGTTCACGCTCCATTAGGCTGTTATTTAAATGTGCCACATTACAAAATCTAATGTGGCATGCTCCCTTGTTGGTTCTAGGATATGTTGTTGCAGAAAACTATTCTGGGTGTACTTGAGAAATTCACTACCTTTCTGACTTGCTGGTCTGCTGATCCCAATCTATATGGAAGTCAAAATTCCCCATTAAAACCACTCAGCCTTTGCTTCATGCTTGCCTAATCTCTGCATCATTCACAGCTGCTACCAGGGGACATACACACAGCTCCCATTATAGTCTTAAATCCTTTTCTGTTAATTTTACCCATAAAGTCTCCACTACCAGCTTACTACTTGTTATATCCTGTCTCAACATTGAAGTGATTTTATCCTTAATCACGAAAGCTATTCCACCCCCCCCTCCCCCCCCCCCCTCTACAATTTTCTCTATCTTTCCGGCAGACCTTGTAACCTGGTGTAAACACAAGAAATGCTGGAACCACTCAGCAGGTCTGGCAGCATCTGTGGAAAGAGAAGCAGAGTTAACGTTTCGGGTCAGTGACCCTTCTTCGGAAGAGAGTTCAATATCCTTTCAAATCAGTTTGAGATGTCCCTCACCCTGCTACCAGGTAGGCAACATACTATGTGGGACTCTCACTCCTGCTTACAGAGGATGCTTTCTGCCCCCCCCCACCCCCCCCTGATTTTTTGAATCCCCCTACAACTATCACATACTTCCCTTCCTCCTCTTTGGACAACTTTGTGCTCCAGGTTGCCATGGTCTGCATTCTGGCTGATCTTCCAACATTCTATTCTTTTTCTCATAGTTAACAAGTACATTGTACCTGTTGGATAGGATCAGTTTCTGCAGGTCCTCATTCTCCATCATGCCTGGATCCTCCTTACTCTGCACACCATTGGTTACACCACTCCAGTTGTAAACCTGCACACAGGTGTGACAGAAGTCTAGAGCCAACTGTTTAGATGCTGCTCCCCCTCCCTTTGTGTTGGACTGCCTCCAGCTCAATGACTGATGGAGCGATTTGAGATGAGACATCTGCAGATGTGTCTGCTTGGAGCAGTCTTGTCCATAAACTCCCAAACAAAAGTTGTATACTTGTGGTTGACTCCAGGGAAGATTCCAAGTAATTGGATGGATGCTGTTGCAATGTAGTGTGGCATTCTCATGGACAGGTCATCTGTTTCACCTGAGGTACTGAAATACCAGGTGAGGTGAAATAAGGAAATAAGAAATAGGAGCATGAGTAGACCATACCTCACCTTGAGCCTGCTCTGCCATTCAATATGATCATGGCTGATCTTCTGCTTCAACCCTACTTTCCCTCCTCCTTCTCACATATCCCTTGATTCCCTGATTCTCTCAACTCAGCCTTAAATATATTCAATGATGGAGCATTCACAACCCTCTGGGGTAGGGAAATCCATTGATTCACAGCCCTTTGAGTGAAGAATTTTCTCCTCATCTCAGTCCTAAATGGTCAGCCCTTTATACTGAGACTGTGCCCCTGCGTTCTATATTTCCCAGCTCGGGGCAACAATCTCTGTGCCTACCCTGTTAAGCCCCTTCAGAATCCTGTATGTTTCAATGAGATCATCACTTATTCTTCTAAACTCCAGGGGCCCAATTTGTTCAGCCTTTCATCATAGGACAACCCTCTCATAGTAGGAACCAATCAAGTGAACCTTTGCTATACCAGCTCCAAGGCAGGTATATGCTTCCTTAAATATGGTGACCAAAACAGCGCACAGTACTCCAGGTGTGATATTGCCAAAACCCTGCAAATTGTAGGAAGATTTACTCTTGTACTTTAAACCACTTGCAATAAAGGCCAACATGCAATTTGCCTTCCTAATTGCTTGCTATACCTGCATGCAAATTTTGTTCCTTGTATGGGTGCACCCAAGTCTCTCTGAACATCAACATTTCTTGCCTTTAAAAAAAATAAAATTCTGCTTTTCTATTGTTACTACCAAAGAAAATAACCTCATACTTCCCCATCTTATACTCCATCTGCTACTTTGTTGCCCATTTACTTAGCCTGTCTATATCTCTTTGCAGCCTCTTTGTGTCTTCCTCACAGTTTACATTCCCACCTAGCTTTATATCATCAGAAACTTGGATATGTTACTATTGGCTGTTCGGTCAAGCCATTAATATAGATTTTAAATAGCTGAGACCCCAGTACTGATCCTTGTGGCGCTCCACTAGTCGCAGTCTGCCAACTTAAAAATTCCCCGTTTATGCCCACTCATTTCTTCCTGTCTGTTAACCAATCCTCTATCCGTGCTAATATATTACCCCCAACTCCATGAGCCCTTATCCTGTGCACTAGCTTTTTGTGTGACACCTTATTGAATGGCTTTTGGAAATCCAAGTATATGACATCTACTAGGTCCCCTTTATCTACCTTTCTAATTACATTCTCAAAAAATCTCTAATAAATGTGTCAAACACAATTTTCCTTTCATAAAAGCATGTTGACTTTGTCTGATCATATTATGATTTTCTAAGTGTATTGTTAAGACTTGCTTAATAATAGATTCCAGCACTTCCGGACCTGATAAGCTAACTGCCCTATAGTTCCCTGTTTTTCTCTTTCCCTTTTTTCAATCCATTGGAACCGTTCTAGAATCTAGTTAACTTTGGGAAAACAATAAGCGCACCCAATAGCGCAGCAGCTAACTGTATTAGAATCTTAAGTATCGTTGAAAATAGAGACATGCTGTCGAAGCTTTTCGTCCTGTACTCATCAGGATAATCCACAAGAATACCAATGGTAAGGGAAAACAACAACTTTATACTGTATCAGAAGAGAGTGCTGATTGGTTGGCAAGTGAACTCTGGTCGAGGTGTTGCTATGGAGAATGCACCAGTTAAAGGTGACTGCCAAACTTTGTTTGAAATTTAAACCAGGCAGCCTGACTCTGCTAAAGGCAGAGGAATGAACTAGCGAATGGCTGTCACTTATTTTGTTTAGCTGAAACAGGCGCAATGTTTGCACATGCTCTTTCTGCAAAAAACAGGGCCCTGTGTATTAATGTGTAGCTTCCAGTATGCGCAAATGCGCCACACTGCGAGCCCAACTATTTTAAATTGGTTGTCAGCGTAATTCTTAGCACACTGAGGATTATTTAGCAAATGTTGTCCAGTCGTGGAATCGCATCTATGTTGGACACTGTTTTGAGTTTTGCAAGCATGGGTTGGTTGGGTACGGCCTGTGCCTTGCCCCATTGTGATCAGCAGAAGGGACATGTTTGCTACGATCCGTCAGTCTTTGGGACGTATGGCCTATATATTTAGCATCACATTGGCATTGAAATTCATATATCACATTACTCGTTTGTGTGATAGGCAGGACGTCTTTTTGACTTGACTTTGTGGCGAACACCACACGTGTTGCTACTGCATAGTAGAAGCGTCAAACAACTAGCTTCACCTTTTGCTCGAATTTTTGGGATACATTATCCTTCCAGGGTAATTTGAGGTAGACTGGCCACTTTTCAGGGCTGAAAATTGACAGTCTTAGGCCTGTTAATAAGCTAAAGAAAATAATTGACAGCCATTCTTGTAAAAGCTCTTACAAACTTTTTATATCTCTGCCTAGTTTACTCATTCTATTTTTTTCCTTTTTATCCACTTTTTGGTCACCTTTTGGTTTCTAAAACACTCCCAGTCCTCAGGCTTACTACTATTATTTGCAACATTATAAGCCTCTTTTAATCTAATACTGTCCTTAACTTCCTTCGTAAGCCACGGATGGATCTTTCTTGCTGAGTTTTTGTTAATGTATATTTGTTGACTATTTTTGAATGGTTTCTTAAATGTTTCCCATTGTTCATTTACTGCCATACCTTTTAATCTATTTACCCAATCAACCTCAGCCAGCTCTCCTCATACCTAAGTAATTAGCTTTAAGTTCAAGATTTGTGTTTGTGATGGAGTATGTCGCTTTCAAACTTAATATGGAGTTCAGTTGTAGTATGGTCATCATTTCCCAGCAGATCTTTTACTATGATATTACTCATTAACCCTACCTCATTATACAATGAATATTTGATCTAAAATCGTTTTATCCCTAGTAGTTGGTTCCATACCGTATTGTTCCAGGAAGCTGTCATGAAAGCATTCTACAAACTCCTCCTCCAGACCACCTTTTCCAATTTGATTGGTCCAGTCTATATGAAGATTAAAATCCCCTAGAATTATTACATTGCCTTTGTTACAAGCTCCATTTATTTCTTGCTTAATGCTCTGTCTAATGACAGGAGGCAAAAGGTGAGATTGGAGCGTTTGTAGTGGGCACGCCATTAGCTGACAGTCTTGTTGCTATCACGATCTATCCTATACTGTGTGGTCTTTTATAATGGGCCAGATTTTTAGTCAGCATCGTTGCAATTGCCCGCAGACTTTCTATGGGGTTTTGCATTGGGACTTGGTGTAAATTAGAGAGCCAAAAAGCACATTGCCCTCGACAGGTATTTGGGGCCTGTGTGAGCAGGGCAGGCAACTGTCTGTCTCCTTAACCACTCAGATTGAAGAGTCATTAATGAACAGTGCAGTCTGAATCAGGAAGTGCCAGTCAGAATATTGAATTCAGTGTCAAATCACTTGCAGAAAGTGAAATGGAGGGGGAAAGAAAGATTAGATTGAGAGAGATGAGACAAATAAAAAGCTAAATTTCATTAAAATTGCCAATAATCAAAAACTGACAATGTGATATCACACTTGTAAAAGTTAGTTTTCAGTGCCAGAGATGTTTAGTATTTGAGACTTGTCATGTCGTTAAGAGTACTTGCACTGGAATGGGCTAGCCCCACCTTTTTTTTTTAATGGCGTGTTTAGTTTGTATCTGAGGCAAGTACAGCAATTTCCCACTATTGAGTGCATTTCAATGGGGAAAGTTCTGTTAGACTCACTTTATTTCTACTGCAAAAATCTGACCCATTATGTCAATTAGCAATCCTTTTTAATTGTCCTTCCACCTTTTTAAGAGTCCTTTTGCTGCAGACATGCTGAAGGCAGTTTAGTATCAGGCTCTTGTTTATATTAGACTTAACCTTCTACCTCTTGACCAGTTACTCTACTGTTTGGATACAAGAATTATGAGAAATAATGAGACAACACTCGAAGGTCAAACTAAACACGAATGTCTTTACTAGGTTTGGTAGGAATACCAGTTAGCAACAGAACACACGTGTTAGTTGCAAATAAGTTACAAAGAATCATACTTACATGATCACCCAGTGAACGGTCACGTCACCTCCCTGCCCATCGTTCTCTTCTGTAGCTGACCAACCTATCCTACTTAAGCATCGAATCACTCTTTACAATAACTTTGATATTCTTCGTTCCAAGATGGGCAGAATGTTTTATTGACAAGATTGTACTGTACTACCAAAATCCACCTTAAGCTACAATTGTCCAATGAGGTGTCTATTCTTTAAACTATGATATCAGAGACTGCCTTGACAGTGAGCATATGTTTACATTCTTTCAGTAATTTCATCACCACCTTGTGGATGTTACAGATGCCTTCAAGATCATTATCAGTAAACACAATAGCAGCTTTCTTTTCTGGTCTCTCATTTTAAAACCACGGAACAATTTAAGAATCAGAGTCCCCCAAATTACTGATTTCTTACAAGTTTTTGTTTGGTGAATTAAAGACATTGGAAGAAAAAAAAAGCAGCTTCTTGTAGAGTTAGTTTCTCTGCATTTCAAAATTGTGTAACTAGGGCAGTAGGGAGGGCTTTAAACTAAATAGTGGGGGTGGGGGGGAGGGATCATGTGAGAGGCAATGTAAATCAAAGGGAAACTATAAAGTGAGTAATATAGCCGGGTAGTGATTTGAGTAATGATACCAGAGTGTGGCAGGAAGGGACAGAGAATACAAACTTAGTGTGCTAGCAGATAAGGCCAGAGATTTCAGAAATGGTAAAAAGCCAGCATTAAAGGCTCTATCGGAATGCACACAGCATTCGTAACAAAATGGATGAATTATTATAATATAGAAATGAATATGTATGACCTGATGGCTGTTGCAGAGACATGGTTGCAAGGTGACCAAGGCTGGATATTGAAGGATATTTGACTTTTTGAAAAGACAGGAAGCTAGGAAAAGGTGGTGGGGTAGCTTTGTTAATGAAGGGTGTCACCAGTACAGTAGAGAGAGATGACCTTAGTTCGAAAGAGCAAGATGTAGAATCAGTTTGGGTAGAGATGAGAACTAGGAAAAGTAAGAGCTCACTTGTGGGAGTAGTTTATAGGCCCCCACTGTAGGACAGAGTATACAGGAAGAAATAAATGGCAGTGTAAGACAGGTACCGTAATAGTCATGGGTGACTTTAATCTACATGCAGATTGGGCAAATCAGATTGGCAAAGATAGCCTGGTAAATGAGTTCAAAACAGTGTATTCAGGACAATTTCTCAGAGCAGTACATTCTAGAGCCAACCAGGGAGCAGACTATTCTAGACCTGGTAATGTGCAATGAGACAGGATTAATCAATAACCTCATGGTAAAGGAGCCTCTAGGTGACATAATAGAATTTCACCTTCAGTTGGAAGAGGAGAAGTGTTGGTCGAAGACAAGTGTTTTAAGCCCAAATAAAGGTGATTGCAAGGGTATGAAGGCAGTGCTAGCTAAGTGAATTGGAAAACTAGGTGAAAAGGCAGTAGAGATGCAGTGGCAGACTTTTAAGGAGATATTTAATAACTCAGCAAAGATTTATACCTGTGAGAGAGACAGACTCTGAGAAGGATGCATTATCTATGGCTAAATAATGAAGTTAAGGATAGTATCAAATTGAAAGAAAGAAACAGATTTGCAAAGATTAGTGATAGGTCTGAAGATTGGACAGATTTTAAGAACCAGCAAAGAATGACCAAGAAACAAGAGGGAGAAAGTGTATGAGAGAAAACTAACTAGTAGTATAAAAACAGATGGTAAGAATTTCTACAAGTATTTAAATAGGAGAAAAATATGCTGGTCCTCTAGTGAGAGTGAGTCTGGGGAATTGACATTGGAAATTAAGGAAATGGTGGAGGCATTGAACAGGTATTTTGTGTCTGTTTTCACTGCAGAAGACTTGGAAAACTTCCCAAACATACTTGAAAATGAAGAGGTGAATAGGTGACAAGGACTTAAAACAATCTCATTACCAGGGAAAAGGTGCTGGTAAACCTATTAAATCTAAAGGCTGACAAGTCCCCAGTACCAGATGGCATGCATCCTAGGGTCTTAAAAGTGGCTGCAGAGATAGTAGGGGCTTTGGTTATTATCTTCTAAAATTCCTTAGGTTATGGAAGGGTCATAGTGGATTGGAAAATAGCAAATATAACACCTTTATTCAAGAAAGGAGGGAGACAAAGCAGGAAACTATAGGCCAGTTAGCCTGACATCTGTCATAGGGAAATTGTTGGAATCCATTATTTAGGAGGTTATAGCAGGATACTTAGAAAATCATAATGGGATCAGGCAAAGTCAACATAGTTTTGTGAAAGGGAAATAATGTTTAACTAATTTATTAGAGTTCTTTGAGGAAGTAGCAAGGTGGATAAAGAGGAACCTGTAAACGTGGTGTACTTCGATCTCCAAAAATCATTTGAAAAGATGCCACATCAAAGGTTGCTACACAAAGTAACAGCACGTGGTGTTCTTTGGCCTCCTTGTCTCGAGAGACAATGGGTAAGCGCCTGGAGGTGGTCAGTGGTTTGTGGAGCAGCGACTGGAGTGGCTATAAAGGCCAATATTAGAGTGACAGACTCTTCCACAGGTGCTGCAGAGGAAATTGTTTGTCGGGGCTGTTGCACAGTTGGCTCTCCCCTTGCGCTTCTGTCTTTTTTCCTGCCGACTGCTGTCTCTTCGACTCGCCACACTTTAGCCCCGCCTTTATGGCTGCCCGCCAGCTCTGGCGATCACTGGCAACTGACTCCCACGACTTGTGATCAATGTCACAGGACTTCATGTCGCGTTTGCGTTTAAAGCGGAGACATGGACGGCCTTCTGTGTTGGAGATACAGTCCTGCCACCTGATGCCAAGGATTCTCCAGAGGCAGCGAAGATGGAATGAATTGAGATGTCGCTCTTGGCTGACATACGTTGTCCAGGCCTCGCTGCTGTAGAGCAAGGTACTGAGGACACAGGCTTGATACACTCGGACATTTGTGTTCCGTGTCAGTGCGCCATTTTCACACACTCTCTTGGCCAGTCTGGACATGGCAGTTGAAGCCTTTCCCATGCGCTTGTTGATTTTTGCATCGAGAGACGGGTTACTGGTGATAGTTGAGCCTAGGTAGGTGAACTCTTGAACCACTTCCAAAGCGTGGTCGCTGATATTGATGGATGGAGCATTTCTGACGTCCTGTCCCATGATGTTCATTTTCTTGAGGCTGATGGTTAGGCCAAATTCGTTGCAGGCAGCCGCAAACCTGTCAATGAGACTCTGCAGACACTCTTCAGTGTGAGATGTTAAAGCAGCATTGTCAGCAAAGAGGAGTTCCGTGATGAGGACTTTCCATACTTTGGTCTTCGCTCTTAGACGGGCAAGGTTGAACAACCTGTCACCTGATCTTGTGTGGAGGAAAATTCCTTCTTCTGAGGACTTGAACGCATGTGAGAGCAGCAGGGAGAAGAAAATCCCGAACAGTGTGGGTGCGAGAACACAGCCCTGTTTCACGCCACTCAGGATGGGAAAGGGGTCTGATGAGGTGCCGCTATGCTGAATTGTGCCTTTCATATTGTCATGGAATGAGGTGATGATACTTGGTAGCTTTGGTGGACATCCGATCTTTTCTAGTAGTCTGAAGAGACCGCGTCTGCTGACGAGGTCAAAGGCTTTGGTGAGATCAATGAAAGCAACGAAGAGGGGCATCTGTTGTTCGCGGGATTTCTCCTGTATCTGACGAAGGGAGAACAGCATGTCAATGGTGGATCTCTCTGCACGAAAGCCACGCTGTGCCTCGGTATACGCGCTCGGCCAGCTTCTGGAGCCTGTTTAAAGCGACTCTAGCAAAGACTTTCCCCACTATGCTGAGCAGGGAGATTCCACGGTAGTTGTTGCAGTCACCTGGTCACCTTTGTTTTTATAGAGGGTGATATTGGCATCGCGCGTGTCTTGAGGTACTGCTCCCTCGTCCCAGCACAGGCAAAGCAGTTCATGGAGTGCTGAGAATATAGCAGGCTTGGCACTCTTGATTATTTCAGGGGTAATGCCGTCCTTCCCAGGGACTTTTCCGCTGGCTAGAGAATCAATGGCATCACTGAGTTCCGATTTTGTTGGCTGTACGTCCAGCTCATCCATGACTGATAGAGGCTGGGCTGCATTGAGGGCGGTCTCAGTGACAACATTCTCCCTGGAGTGCAGTTCTAGGTAGTGCTCAACCCAGCGGTCCATTTGCTTGCGTTGGTCAGTGATTGTGTCCCCTGATTTAGATTTGAGGGGGGCGATCTTCTTGATGGTTGGCCCAAAAGCTCTCTTAATGCCATCATACATTCCTCTGATGTTTCCGGTGTCTGAGGCCAGCTGAATATGACTGCATAGGTGTTGCCAGTAGTCAATTGCGCAGCGCCTGGCTGTTCTTTGTGCAGTGCTTCTGGCTGCTTTAAGTGCTACGGATGTTAACTCGCTGGGGGCTTTCTTGTAGTTCAACAGTGCAATGCGCTTAGCGGCTATGACAGGTTCCAGCTCTTCAAAATGAGATTGAAACCAGTCTGCATTTCTCTTCACACATTTGCCATAGGTGGTCATTGCTGAGTCATAGATGGCGTCTCTGATGTGGGCCCACTTGGTCTCAGCATCCCCCGTGGGAGTGTTTTGAAGGGCTTTTACAAGTGAATTTAGAAATTTTTCCAGCAGCTGTGGATAAGAAATTCTGCTCGTGTTGATGCGCGGGTGGTCCTTCTGCTTGGAGTGATGCAGCTTCTTTGGTTTGAGTCTAACCTTGCTGCACACCAGGGAGTGGTCGGTGTCACAGTCCGCACTGTGGAAGCTGTGGAAGGGGGTAACATATTAGCATGAATAAAGAACTGGTTCGCTAACAGGAAACAGAGGCGAGGGATAAATGGGTCTTTTTCGTGTTGGGAGAAAGTATTAGTGTTTTTTAGTTTTAGAGATACAGCACTGAAACAGGCCCTTCGGCCCATCGAGTCTGTGCCGACCATCAACCACCCATTTATACTAATCCAACACTAATTCCACATATTCCTACCACATCCCCACCGGTCCCTATATTTCCCTACCACCTACCTATACTAGGGGCAATTTATAATGGCTAATTTACCTATCAACGTGCAAGTCTTTGGCATGTGGGAGGAAACCGGAGTTCCTGGAGGAAACCCACGCAGACACAGGGAGAACTTGCAAACTCCACACAGGCAGTACCCAGAATTGAACCCGGGTCGCTGGAGCTGTGAGGCTGCGGTGCTAACCACTGCGCCACTGTGCCGCCCAGGGGCAAAACCAAAAAAGACTTGCAGGTTGATAGGTAAATTGGCCATTATAAATTGCCCCTAGTATAGGTAGGTGGTAAGGGAATATAGAGACATGTGTTAGAAATATGGGATTAGTGTAGGATTAGTACAAATGGGTGGTTAATGGTCGGCACAGACTCGGTAGGCTGAAGGGCCTGTTTCAGTGCTGTATCAATAAATAAATAATAGAAAGGTTGAACAGGTTCGGCCTATACCCATTGGAGTTTAGAAGAATGAGGGGTGATCTTATTGAAACACACAAGATCCTGAGGGGGACTTGATAGAGTGGATACTGGGGGGATGTTTCCTCTTTTGGGGGAGACTAGAACTAGGGAACACAGTTCAAGAACAAGAGATCTCCCTTTAAGACAGAGATGAGAAGTTTTTTGTCTCCGTCATTAGTCTGGAATTCTGTTCAGAAAGTAGAGGCTGAGTCATTGAATTTATTCAAGGCTGAGTTGGATAGAATTTTGATAGACAAGGGAGTCGGGGATTATGGGGGGCAGACAAGAAAGTGGAGTTGAGACGACAACCAGATCAACCATTATCTTATCAAATGGCCTACTCCTTCTAAGCGCTATATTCCAAAAGAAGGCAAACCAGTAATCAATCAACATCAGTTTGTGTCACTCTCGCAGCTTTTCAAAACGCCAGATGAATTAGCATTTTTAAAACTCTTATCGTGTTTCCAGACACCGTCACTTAGTTTTTTTTGTGTACCTGAATCTTCTCCAAAGTTCTAACTTGGCATCAAACCAAAACGTAGGTTTGAGGTATCTGTTTATTGCTTTTAACTAAATTTTTGAGTTGTCTGCTTTTTGCTAAACATTCTGTAGCCTTTGTGTTTTTAATCTGTGATGAAAACAGCTTGCAGCTCTTAACAGTTTCCTTTAACTCAAAGCCCTTTTGGCCTTTGCAATGCATGCTGGTCAGATTTGGTCAGTTTTCTGAACATTTGTATACAGCATAGCTTCCTGTGTTTTGTTTAGACTATCGATGCTCCAGGGTTAGCCTCGCACGTCGCGACCACAAATTTTGATTAAAGGTAATATTACATTTATCAGATGAATTTTTACTACACTATGTCCAATTACTAAGAATATGCGAGCCTATTAAATCACCGTGCAAGTGAGGTTCCTTACGGGACACAGTCTCGGAATAAGGGGCAGGCTATTTGGGACTGAGATGAGGAGGAATTTCTTCATTCAGAGCTTGGTGAATCTTTGGAATTCTGTGCCACAGAGGGCTGTGGAGGCTTAGTTGTTGAGTTTGGTCAAGCCTCAGATCGATAGATTTCTGCATATTAAAAAAAATCAAGGGATATGGGGATAGTGCAGGAAAATGGTGTTGAAGTAGAAGATCAGTCGTGATCTCATTGCATGGTGGAGCAGGCTCGAAGGGCTGAATGGCCTACACCTGCTGCTGTTTCTTAGGTTATGTTTCTCCCTTCAATGCCCCTGCACAGTGCCACCTAGCTGTTTGTTGTTCCCTTTATATGGGGAAGCATGGCATTTGCTTCCTTAACTGCATTTGGTACATATCTATTATTCATTCTTTATATTTCACACTGTCAATGGCCTTATTTTAGTACATTTCTTGTTTCTTCCAACAGACACTACCAGTGAATAATGTCTGTTACCAGGTCTTGAGTTTGTTCTTTACATGATTTCCTAAGATGACTTGTGCTGCAGAATTAGTTTAATGTGTTTTATATTGGGTAATGGTTACTGGGGTTATTAGATCTAGTAGTGTTTTTATGCCTGACCTAGCTGTCGTGTAATGTATCTGCAGTCTTTTCCAGCAGCCTGCTTGTCCCTGAAGTTAAGTGATTGGGCTTCCCCACATGAGCCTCCCTGCAGTCTATGGGAACAGGTCTTCCCCCCCCCCTCCAGTGAGCTGGAAAGTATACAGAATGGGACTCTCCAAGTACAGCTCCCATTTCTTTGAGCACTCTTGGGAGAATGCCAGCATGACCAGCAGACTAATCTATTTTGAGGCCCCCTTTTTCAGCCCCTATTGACTTGCGATTTGCCCATTTAAGTGTTGAAATAAAAATAAATTAAAAATTATAATACAAGGAGCATGAGTAGTGATAGTGTGGCGAAGAAGTGAGTGCCATACACAAGACTTTTAGTATATCACTCGTGGGTCACCTCTGGTCTTGCTCAATAGTTGGATGTTGTGTGTGAGGGGTTATGCGTGTTGCAGTTGAGATATTGGATAATTTCCCCATCAATCACATCTGGAGATCACATTGCTGTAAACAACTGATTTTATGCACAGAATTTGTAGGTAGCCATCCTTAGTCCATTTTGCTGGAGAAAATCACTCTGCTTTTATGAGGAGAAGTTGCTGCTGCTTTGGTTGAGTTCGGTGTACTGTATTTTGTATAGACTTTATAGACTGCTTTCTGTACTGCTGTTTAAACAGACCTGTTAACTGAGTAAATAGACTTTGCTGTAAAATGCACTGCTGTGATTCCTGGTTCCAATTCATTGGCTGACTTTGTGCAACTTATTGCCACAGCTCATTGGCTAAAAACATTTCACCCCTCTCTTTTCTATCCCCTCCCCCACACACTTTACTGTTTGTTTCTTTTGGGTAAGATGTTATTGGCTTGGGTGAGGGGAACAGAGTTGCTGAAGTTGAGCTCATTTTGGGTGGTAGATGGCAGTTGGAGTGCTTGATGGCTCCTACTACATTTCTGCATTCTGAGCAGATGCCTTTTTTATTTTATATTTTGTTCAAAACCTAAATTTCAGCATCAGAAATGTCAGCTACTGAAAAAACAGTTTGAGTAATCTTGTGGGGGGAAAAAAATGATACACCACCTGATGGTGTGATGGGGAGCTGTGCAAATCCGTCATAAAAATTATCATTGAGCCCATGTATAGAGAAAATCGCACAAACCGATTGCAAAATACACCAGTTGAAGATCGGTGTTTGTTATTTGCCAGTATTGGGTAGGGTGAGGGAGGGGGGCAGTTGACTGCTCTGCAGTGTAGTCCTGAGCTTTGCCAGTACTGAGTGATGATCCTGGTAGAATTGAATGCTACTAGATTCTAGAGTTTGGCTGTTAGAGCATAGTGGGCACTGTAAACACAACAGTGAACCCTGGCAAGCTGACTTGTGAGGAACCTGGATTAATGCTGTTTCTCACAACCAGCCACTAAATGTCTAATAGCAGTGTCATCATAAGCATCATAAAACTGTCCCCTTGGTCAGCCTGGAAGTTAAAGGATGGCCACTTTGTTTGTAAAACCAGTCAGGTAATTTCAGACGTGGTTCATTAAAGCAACTTGAAAGCTGTTTTATGGTCCAGACCTGTGGCTTAAGTGTCATAGATGTCAAATAAAGAGAGGCAGGGCGTCCTTATCTTATGAAATTTTTTATAAATTGACCATCCATAATTTTCAACATGTCTGTTAAATTTTGTGTATTTAGAAGCCCTAGTTAATGCTATTTAACAGGACATTAAATTTGAATCTTGTAATGGGTTTGCCAGTGTTACGATCATCTAGTTCATGGTTTGTTATTTTTAGAACTAACTTTTAGTTTTGGGGAAATGAAATTTGTAGATGTAAGGTAATTGAAACTCGAGTTTAGAGATTACCAGACCACCCAAGGTATTTACACTTCAGAGGTCTTTCCATGTGTACTTAAAGGGTCAGAGTTAGAGGGGTGAAAACCATAAAATAACAGGTGGGCTTGTTTAGTTGGGGAACTGCAGTCGGTAAGTCTAAAGAGAATTGCCCTGTCTTTGTTAGCATTGTGAATTATTCATCTAGGCTCAGGATCAAAGGTTTTGCTTTGAATCTCAAAGTTAAATTAGTTTAAATTTGTATCTGGGACATCCAAGATGTACCACATTGCTATGGAGATAGATTATGCAGGGAGATGCTTTTTGGTTTTTTAAATCTCTGTGATTGCTTACAGAAAGTTCAGCTGGTTTGGAAAGCTGCTGGGGTGAAGCAGAGAGGGAGCTGCCAGCAGTTTTTTTTTTTTGGAGCAGCTTGAACCAGGTGGAGAGAGAATCTGCCAGAAGCTGGGACAAGGAGAAGAGGGAGGTCATCGGGAACCAGGGGTGCTTCTGATTTGGAGTCACTATGCAAGGATGCAAGTGAGGCCCATGCTCAGGCTGGGGAAATTCAAATTTGAGTGTTGAAAGAGGGCTGGATGGTTCGCCTAGCTGGTTGCTAGAGGGATAATCGCCAAGAAATCTCATTTTGGAAGATAGCTGGGAAGCTAAGGAGAATCGGATTGAATTCCTGACAGCTGTGGCATGCCTTGGATTGGTCCCAGGAGAAATGAATAAACCCTCAAGATCCTGTAAAGTATAAGGGAACTCTTGGGTGGAAGTCGAAGTCAAATGGTGGGTGTTTTGTTGAGATTTTGTGTTTAAAATGTAGGTGATTGCTAATTATAGTGTTAAGTTGGTAGTGCTTACTTTAACTCTTGTACAGAAAAGTTTTTGTTTAAAACCTGAAGTCTTGTGGCATAATTCTTAAAGTTAATAACTGGGAGTTTGAATTTTTAAAAAATAGTTACTGGTCTCTAATGAGATTGTAACACAAGCATAATTTTAAGGCATAAAAGGAGAAATTCCTTCGCCTTATGTCAGAAATTCGTAAAGATGATTTTGAACTTCTGACTTATTCAGGCCAGGTGTTGGACGTTTGCGGTACCCATAATGTTACGACCTCAATTGAGACTGTTATGAACTCCCCAGACAGATTAAAGGATTACAGCAGATTTCATGGTTTAATACTTTTACTATAACAACTGAACCAAAAATTGACTAAACAGTACTTGGGTAGCTAATACGATAAATTATAGAGAAATTGTCTCTTTAAGGGAAACACTTAAACTGCACTCTGCGTTTATGTGTTCGCGTTCTTATTGAATTGGTATCTTCGCAATTAACGGTCCCAAACTGCTCCCAGTTGCAATGGGTTGGATCTCCCAGCCCTTCTCAAAAACCAATGTCCTCTTCGTTCACTTCTTCCGAGCACATTCGACTGGTCTTCTGTTAATAAGGTAATCTCTGATGATACTGTTGGTCTTCTGGTCTTTTTTTCCTCGGCAAAGCACGAACCTTCAAACCGGTTCATGTCTTAGTTTTTAGCTGTATCAGTTTTCTGAGAGCAGTTTCTTTCTTTCTCTCCCTCTCCTCCCTCTCCCTCTTTCTTTTATGAGGCTGCCGCTGCTTGTCTACGTTGTGTGTTCCTTTCTTTCTTAGAACCTGTCAGACTTATGAAAGCCTGCTGAATTTATTCAGATTCAAAAGCTGATAGTCGTTTTCCTTTTACAGTATTCAGAGTCCATAAGTTTGGCCATATCAAAACCGCCTGGGTTTTCCTTTGTTTCCAGCTATTAGCAATTGCAAATCGAATTTGCATTTTGAGATCCTGGCTCATTGTTTACGGTCTGAGAGAGCGAAACTCATTGTCCATCAGGTATTACAACTTGTACTCTGCTTTCTGGATTTTTTGTTCGCATTGTCAGGCAAGCCCCCCCACCTGCCAAGAATGAGAAAAATTAATTTTGCCACATGAACAAAGAACTTGCTTTAAAAAACAATTGGAGACTTTGGCTGGAAGAGAGATATTAGCATATCAACAGACAAGTACTTCAAAGGACAAAGGAGCTATTCCCTGCTCCAATTTAACCCGCAATGGACTTGATTACCAGACATTGAAGCATTCTAAGTTAACTACTAAGATGGCCGAATACACACCGACATGGTCAAGCCAGTTTGGTCACATAACTGACTGTTGAAGTTTTTTGAATTTGAACTTCCAACAGGGAATTTGAAATCAGAAAATTGTTAGCTCCTGGACTGAGAACACCTCTCTCCTGTCTGCTCTCATCTCGCTCTCACCAGCTTTGGAAACCATTGAAGACATATAAACCCCAAGAGTGAAAAGTCTCCTACAATGAACAAGGTTTAAGAAGAATACTGGGCCCCAACGAAAAGTAAGAGCTGTCTACAATCAAGGATTCTGGTAAGCTGGAAACAACAGAAACAGTAACCAGAAACCCCCTTTTAGAGACTGCCTCAAACCTCTATTTTATTTTTCTTCTCTTTTCTGTCTCTATTTGCATGTCTGTACATGCTAGTGTGGACGTGTCGTAGATCTGAGGCGTTAACCTTATTAGAATTTAAGTTTAAGGTTTAATACATTTCACTTTTCTTCTTTAAACCTAAGAAAGCCTGTTTATGCTCATTTCTTTGCCTCATAATTGGAACGTGGTGCAGAAGGATTCACCAAAGGTGGAGCTCAAAACACTGTTTAAAATTAAACCCTGTTACAATAAGACCAGATGAAGACTGTAAAAGACCCCTAGACACCATTCTCACCTGGTCATTACAGCATGGTAACCAAGACCCTTGGCTTGGGCAGATTTGGTGTAAAGTCACAAGTCTTCACAGAATCCTCTTGACACTGCATTAAAAATCACATCTTTAAAACAATCATACTACAAAGTCCAGTGTTAATAACTACTGTGTGACTATAGGGGATTGGCAGTATGGCGGTGGGGAGATTGCTTTGGTCTGGCATCTTTGTAGAGGGGAATATTGGCTTTGGTAGAACTATAAGAACAAAAGAACTAGGAGCAGGAGTAGGCAATTCAGCCCCTCGAGCCTGCTCTGCCAGTCAATATGGTCATGGCTGATCTCATCTCGGCGTCACCTCCACTTTCCTGCCCGTTCTCCATAACCCTTCAACCCATTACTAATTAAAAATCTGTCTCCTCAAATTTACTTAGTGTCCCGGCATCCACTGCATTCTATACAGAGGAGGAACCTGATGACTGGCAGAAATAGGAGGGGGGGTGGTGTGGGCGTTGCAAGGGGAGAGAAATGTGGGATTTTTCTCACTGGTAGATCCCTGCTATTTCTCAGAATTCATTGGAGAAAAAAGCATGGACCCCAGCAGTTGGAGTGGATTGACTTAAGCTGCTTGTAACTTTGAGAGATGGTTACAAATATAAAATTTGATATTTGCTTTCTTGAAATGTATCTGTCTAACTGTTTCTATCTGTCTAATGTGTCTTTTTTGTCTGCATCATCCTAGTCTCAGCTTAATATACTTTATGAAAACAGTGAAATTGATTTTTAGATTGAAAGAGAGAATATGCTATTGTTGGCTAGCCAAGCAGCAGTTGATTCATCCTGGTGAAACTGTTTACTGTACATGCTTAGACTGCATCATCTGCCTTTAGTGAAATGTAATAGTATTGCTATGAGAGTGACTAATGCCTTGAAATGAAAACTTCAGTAAGGAAGACACTAAAAGACGCAACAATTTCATGAATAAATTTGATCATTGAGAAATACTACACAATTTTTTTAAAAAGCACCTTATTTTGAAAATTATATATTTTCATTACTGAAAAAGTGACTATTTTTTCAAGCATTTTGGGCAATGTAAATAGCTTTGCAAGAAGCCTTGATGATAGTTGACCAGAAAGATGAAGGAAATAGTAAGCTTTCCAGACAAAGTGTGCACAGATATAAAATTGCACTGTAGCTGGTGCTCACTGGTCTGGCATACTCATCTTGCGAATCTCTTATTTTTAATAATGGTCGTGCCTCGTCATTATAACATGTGATATCAGGAAGACTGGGGTCATAAGTCAAATTGACTTTAATTACGTGGCAATGTGTTTTGAGAATTGACTTATCTTCTGGATCCATTTTGCTGTGAAAACTGTTCATCGTTGGCCTGGATTACTTCATGATCCTTTTAGATATTTCATTTTTACTCATTTCCTTTTTTAAATCAAATATAAAGCCATGTAGTATGCAGGATGTATTAAGTTTTTGGCAGGTAGAAGCTGAGCAGAAGTTGGTCTGTGGACTTGCGCTGGAAGGAGATTGGAACTGGTTGGGATCTGGAATTGACTTGCGCTGGAAGGAGATTGGAACTGGTTAGGATCTGGAATGCACTGCCCGAGAGTGTGGTGGAGGCTGATTCAGTCGAGTCCTTCAAAAGAGAATTGGATAATTATCTGAAGAGAATGAATTTGCAGGGCTATGGGAAAAAGATAGGGGAGTGGGACTAATTGAGTTGCTCTTTCAGGGAGCTGGCATGGATGCAACGGGCCAAATAACCACCACCTGTAACCATTCTATGATTCTATAATAGACTACAGAGACTTGTAAATTACGAACTATGGTCAGCGATCATTCCACCAAGTCTTTTTACAATTCAAAACACCAGATATGCAGGTAAATGTGAGGTGGTAACTTTTGTGTAATGGAGATCTCTTTACTCAGCATGCATAGCAGTTGAGAAACCGCTCCCCCTCTGGGAGTGAATGTTTGCAGAGCTCTGTCACCAGGATAGAGGAGTGTTTCTGCTGCTATAGATCCTGGTAAAAAGTACTCAGTTACACAAAAGCTGGGAACTGCTGAACGGGATGATTGGTGGGGCGAAGGGAGTTGGAGATGTGCGCGGGTGCTGAAATGGCACAGTGGTGGGGGTTGGGGTGAATTTGTTGAAATAGTGAATGAGTTGGGTAGGCTGGAGCTCAGAACAGTGAGAGGAGATCTCATAGAAACCTATAAAATTCTAACAGGACTTGATAGGGTAGTTGCAGGAAGGATGTTCCCGATGATGGGGGAGTCCAGAACCAGGGGTCATAGTCAAAGGATGCGAGGTTAACCATTCAGGACTGAGATGAGGAGAAATTTCTTCACCCAGCCAGTGGTGAACCTGTAGAATTTTCTACCACAGAAAGCAGTTGAGGCCAAAACATTGTATGTTTTCAAGAAGGAGTAAGGTCACTGACCTGAACCGTTAACTCTGCTTCTCTCTCCACAGATGCTACCAGACCTGCTGAGTATTTCCAGCATTTCTTGTTTTTATTTCAGATTTCCAGCATCCGCAGTATTTTGCTTTTATTTTAGTGTTAGATATAGCTCTTGGTTTAAAGGGATCAAAGGACATGGGGGGAAAGCGGGAACAGGTTACTGAGTTGGATGATCAGCCATGATCATAATGAATGGCGGAGCAGGTTTGAAGGGCCAAATGGCCTACCCCTCCTATTTTCTATGTTTCTATGTTATGTTTCACTGACATTACCATCGCTGAGTTCCCCACCATCCTGGGTGGCACCATTGACCAGAAACCTAATTGGGTTAGCCATATACTGAGGCTACGAGAGAAGGTCAGAGGCTGGGAATTCTGCAGTGAGTAGTCTCTGACTCCCCAAAGGCTGTCTAGCATCTACAAGGCACAAGTCAGGATTGTGATGGAATTCTCTCAATTTGCTAGGATGAGTGCAGTTCCAATAACATGAAGCTTGACACAATCCAGGTCAAAACAGCCAGCTTGATTGGCACCCCATCAACCACTTCAAGCATTCACTCCCTTGACCACCTGCGTACCATGGCTGTAGTGTGTATCACCAATGAGATGTACTGCAGCAACTTGCCAAGGCTTCTGCAATAGCGCCTTCCAAACCTCACCCTCTACCACCGAGGAGGACAAGGGCTGCAGGTTCATGGGAACACCAACAGTTGCAACTTCCCCTTCAAGTCACACACCATCCTGACTTGGAAATATGTCTCTGTTCCTTCATTGTTACTGGCTCAAAATCATGAAGCTCCCTCCCTAATAGCACTGTTGATGTATCTCCACCGCACAGGCCATGGTCGTTCAAGAAGGCAGCTCACCACTACCTTCTTGAGAATAATTTGGGATAGGCCTTGCCAGCAATGCCTGAAGTGATTTATGACTTTAACTCCTTATAAGGACTAAAGCAAATCAGAAGTACATCCCTATAAATCTCCTTTTAATCAAGTTCAAACCGGACAAATTCTCAGACACTTATTTGGGTCCAAAGAATTGTACTAGCTTTCCCTCAAAGAAAGAAAACCAACACAGAATATTACCATCTTTTAAATAGCCTATTTTCAATATTTATGGCTAAGTCATAAATATCCCAGATACAAGGGTCTGGGACACTCTCTTCAATACGTATCTCTCCACTTCGAGACACAGAGAAGGGGGTTCTTGTCGTTGAATACAGAATATTACATGAGAAGATTTATTAACTTTTAAAGATTTATTAAAGAATTTAATATGTAATAAACTAAAATGGATAAGTATATCACAATATCAAATATGACTGAGATGTGACACACATTCTTATTACTAACATAGAATCCAAAAGTTTAACCTTGCTAATGTTACAGCAAAATTATCTTGGAATATCTATCAAAATTTAAAGTAAACTTTTACCTTAAATCCCCTGAGTAAGGCATGGGATGAGAAGTGTTTCTAAGAAGTCATCTGACTTCCAGCATTTATGTGACCTTCCTGTGTTCCTTTTAAAATCCATATTTTTAATGACCATTTCCACTTAATGTTTTACTGGAATTTGAAGTTGAGCTTTTTATTAAGAGATACAGCACTGAAACAGGCCCTTCGGCCCACCGAGTCTGTGCCGACCAACAACCACCCATTTATACGAACCCTACAGTAATCCCATATTCCCTATCACCTCCCTACACTAGGGGCAATTTACAACAGCCAATTTACCTATCACCTGCAAGTCTTTTATCTGGTCAAAATATTTTAATCATGTTTACTTGACCTCTTGTTCCTGTGAGTCATTTTCTATAGTTGCTTTTTTTTATGGTACCTGAAGCAACCCCTGGAGCTGATCTGTCTGCATCAACTAATTAAGTTTATTGCTACCTCTTACCGAGGTGTCTCAGGATATTTCAGTGTGTGTGTTTATCTTCTAATTCCCTGGCAACAGAAATTCTATTCTAACAGGGACCTTGAAATAGTCAACTCTACCTTCTTAAAGGGGAATTTCAGTGAGGTCTGAAAACTGACCATTTATTCAATCTTTACTTCTAAAAGGCATAATACACTTAACTATTTCCAAATTCTACTTCATTAAGTCTATTATACCTATATTCCATCACATGCCCATGTTCCATGAATGAGTAATAGGAAATGGAAGGAGGGCGTCCTTGACAATGGTCTGTAGGACATCAATTTCCAGCCATTGCCCCGCCCCCCCAAAAAAAACTGACGGCTGGGATCTGCCAGGCACTCGAACTCTACAGCAGTCACTTTGCCTTGTGCGAGTTGCCAGTGTAGCAGATCCCAGGATGAGGATGTCCCTCTCTTGATGAAAAAGGACCATGGGATGGTACTAGGAAACCCAACAAACTTAAAGATGAACTGAAATCACATCTTGCTGGCAGGGCTCTGGAATTAGGCATGATTCCAGATGAGGGTGGAATAGAAGGAGGAATTCTGCAGGAGATGCAGCCAGTACTAGAATATAGGGATCACCTGGTTCTTTTTCTTTCTTTTGGGCCTCCTTATCTCGAGAGACAACGGATACGCGCCTGGAGGTGGTCAGTGGTTTGTGAAGCAGCGCCTGGAGTGGCTATAAAGGCCAATTCTAGAATGACGGGCTCTTCCACAGGTGCTGCAGAGAAATTTGTTTGTCGGGGCTATTGCACAGTTGGCTCTCCCCTTGCGCCTCTGTCTTTTTTCCTGCCAACTACTAAGTCTCTTCGACTCACCACATTTTAGCCCTGTCTTTATGGCTGCCCGCCAGCTCTGGCGAACGCTGGCAACTGACTCCCACGACTTGTGATCAATGTCACAGGATTTCATGTCGCGTTTGCAGACGTCTTTAAAGCGGAGACGTGGACGGCCGGTGGGTCTGATACCAGTGGCGAGCTCGCTGTACAATGTGTCTTTGGGGATCCTGCCATCTTCCATGCGGTTCTCTGGTTCACTGACTAAAAATGACCATTTTGAAAATTCTTTTGGGCCTCCTTATCTCGAGAGACAATGGATACGCGCCTGGAGGTGGTCAGTGGTTTGTGAAGCAGCGCCTGGAGTGGCTATAAAGGCCAATTCTGGAGTAACAGGCTCTTCCACAGGTGCTGCAGAGAAATTTGTTTGTTGGGGCTGTTGCACAGTTGGCTCTCCCCTTGCGCCTCTGTCTTTTTTCCTGCCAACTACTAAGTCTCTTCGACTCGCCACAATTTAGCCCTGTCTTTATGGCTGCCCGCCAGCTCTGGCGAATGCTGGCAACTGACTCCCACGACTTGTGATCAATGTCACACGATTTCATGTCGCGTTTGCAGACGTCTTTATAACGGAGACATGGACGGCCGGTGGGTCTGATACCAGTGGCGAGCTCGCTGTACAATGTGTCTTTGGGGATCCTGCCATCTTCCATGCGGCTCACATGGCCAAGCCATCTCAAGCGCCGCTGACTCAGTAGTGTGTATAAGCTGGGGATGTTGGCCGCTTCAAGGACTTCTGTGTTGGAGATATAGTCCTGCCACCTGATGCCAAGTATTCTCCGAAGGCAGCGAAGATGGAATGAATTGAGACGTCGCTCTTGGCTGGCATACGTTGTCCAGGCCTCGCTGCCGTAGAGCAAGGTACTGAGGACACAGGCCTGATACACTCGGACTTTTGTGTTCCGTGTCAGTGCGCCATTTTCCCACACTCTCTTGGCCAGTCTGAACATAGCAGTGGAAGCCTTACCCATGCGCTTGTTGATTTCTGCATCTAGAGACAGGTTACTGGTGATAGTTGAGCCTAGGTAGGTGAACTCTTGAACCACTTCCAGAGCGTGGTCGCCAATATTGATGGATGGAGCATTTCTGACATCCTGCCCCATGATGTTCGTTTTCTTGAGGCTGATGGTTAGGCCAAATTCATTGCAGGCAGACGCAAACCTGTCGATGAGACTCTGCAGGCATTCTTCAGTGTGAGATGTTAAAGCAGCATCGTCAGCAAAGAGGAGTTCTCTGATGAGGACTTTCCGTACTTTGGACTTCGCTCTTAGACGGGCAAGGTTGAACAACCTGCCCCCTGATCTTGTGTGGAGGAAAATTCCTTCTTCCATTTTGAAAATAACACCTGCAAATCAAGGGCATATGATGCACATCCCTCCCTAACCTATAGGTTTCATTGTAATTGATGATGTAAACTAATGGTTTCAGACTGCAGATAGTCAAACTCACCGCAACAATTAAGTTACAAAGCCTGCATTTGAGAGTCAACCACATTGCTGTGCGTCTGGAGTCACATATAGGCCAGACCAGGTAAGGACATTGGCGAGCCAGGTGAGTTTTTACAACAATTGACTATAGTTTCATGGTCACTATTAGACTACCTTCTAATTCCAGCTTTCTTAATTGAATTCAAATTTCGCCATCTACCTTGGGATTCGAAGCAGTGTCCCCAGAGCATTAGCCGTGGGCTCTGGATTACTAATAGTGAAAATACCACCACGCCACCACTTCCCCAGTACATTCACATTCTTCCCCCTCTATCTAAATGCAATAGAATAGAAACTTGCAGCACAGAAGGAGGTTCATTTGTCCCTTCGTGAATGTGCTGGCTCTTTTAAAGAGCTATTTGGATAGAGTAATTTTCCTGCTTTTTCCCATATCCCTGCAAACATTTATTTTTCAAGTAATCTATTTCCCTTTCTGAAAGCAACTATTTTATTTGCTTTCACTACCCTTTCAGGCAGTGCATTCTAGCTCATAACTCACTGTTTAAATTTTTTTTCTCCTGGTGTGCCACTTGGATGTTTGTCTATTAGCTTAAATCTGAGTCGTCTGGTTATTGACCCGCCTTCCAGTGGAAGCAGTTTCTTTCTATTTACTCTGGTCAAATGAAGGATTTTGACGACATCGTTAAATCTTCCTGTCACTTTCTCTGCCCTAGACACAACAGTCTTAGCTTCTCTCGTCTCTTCACATAATTGAAGTCTCTTATCCTTGGTACCATTCTCACTGCATCCTCTCCAAGGTCTTGACATGCTCTTAAAGTGTGCATGCAGTTGGCCACATACTATCTTGCACGTCCCCAATTTTAATAACCCCACCATTTGTGACTGAACCTTTAGCTGCCTGGGCCTTAGGCTCTGGAATTCCCTCCCTAAAACGCTGTGCTGCCTTCTCTTCCGTCCTTCCCCACCAGCCCCCCCAACACCTAAGATGCTCCTTAAAACATACCTTGTTGACCAAATTTTAGTCGCCTGTCCTAATATCTCCTTATATGGCTCAAATTTTATGTTAACCACTCCTGTGAAGCTCCTTGGGATCTTTTTACTGCTTTAAAGGCAGTGTGTGTGTTTATACAAGTTGCTGTGGAGGCCTATTTTAAACTTTGTACCATTTAGTTTATGTTGCCTCTCATTTTTTCTTCCAAAATGCATCACTTTGCACTTTCTATTTTAAACCTCATCTGCTGTGTGTCAGCCTATTTCATCTGTCCAGTGCTCCCCTGAAGTCTGCAACTATCCTTACTGTTTACTGCATTTCCAAGGTTTGCATCATTGTAAACTATGAAATTATGTCCTGTTTACTCAGGTTCAGGTCATTAATATATATCACAAAGAGCAGTGGGAAACATCACTGTATACTTTCCTCTTACTTTTGAGTCTAAAGAACACCACATTTTAGAATTGGAGGGTAGAGGGTTGAGTGAAGTGCATATCGGGATTCTTCTAAATCACTTGACAACTAAAATGACCAATCTGAGTATGCTAATACTTAATATTTTTAAGCCACAGGCATGCCTTTCCTCATCCCTGCTCCCCACCCCCACTCCTTTCTGGTCTAGTGATGAAAAATGGCAATCTGCTGTTAACTAATTTTGTGCAATACAACACCTTGTTAATTCCATTTCTTAGATTAACTGAACAATACTGCAAATGTATGCAATTTAAAAATTGGAGACACACCTCTCAACACAAGTCTTCACATAGCACAAGCAGGTCTTTCAGCTGACAGAAATTATCTGCTAATTAGATGCCAACATAAACAATTCAGACACACTCCAATGCCATGTCAGTTTCACATCACTATCAGCTGGACTTAATTGATAGCACTCTCGTCTGAGTCAGAAATTGTGGGTTCAAGCCCTAATCCAGAGTTTGAACATGTAATCTAGACTGACCCGTTAATGCATGGCTGAGGCAGTTCTACATTTTTGAAGGTGCGATCTTTCTGATATGTTAAATACCTTGTGTTACGACAGCAGCAGGAGTAACACACCGTCAATTCAGTCCCATCAGTCCACAGGTTGCAGCATATTATTAAAGTTTTCCCCACCCAGTCAGAAAACAGCCAAATTAAACACCCGAGTAACCCCCGGAATAAAACCGACCAAACCAGGTATCTTTAGACAACAACAAATTAACTATTTACTAAAAATTTAATCTTAAACACTATTAATATAAACATATGTCTAAAGACCTTATGACTTATTTTAATCTAGCTCCCCCATTCTCTCTCTCTCACTCAAAAATAACAGTAATTAACTGGTTTTAAAAGTGGTGTTTTTAAAATCAGCTGTCTCAAGAATAAATAAGTAAGTCTTTGTGGGTTATGTTCCCATTGGATAAGATATTCTAATGTGAAAATCAAAGGCTACTCGAAGTCTTCACGTGGATTTGATAGAATAGTCTGATTTTTGATGGGCATTCAAACTCTTCAGCTGCAACAGGCATCAACAGTTCCTTCAGCAATACAAACGGTCTCTTGAAAAAAAAAAGGCTTTTTCTTAAGGCAATTAACTCTGCCCATAATTCCCTGTAGAATTTTTGCTGAGAGAAAATAGACAGCCCTCTTCAGTAGCATGCCTCGCTGGAGAGTCTCTCAAAAACTAACTGGCTCAGCCTGGTTTTTGCCAGTTTTACACACAGTCAAATTGAAACATTGTACCATGTGACTTTTCTCCTGCTGTGACCTAGGTGACAAAGCAGCTAGCACACTATGCCTCAGAAATTCCTGAACTTTCTTTTCCTTAAAGGTGCACTGTTTCCAAACAGAGTCTGAAAGGCACACACTGTTTTTAATCCGTGGAGAAAATAAATACAAGTCCATGACACTTGTCTGTCTGTTCAGAAGGTCATAAAATGTACTGTGTGTATGAGGAAGTGGCTGAAGAGTTGATAACCAGAGGGTGTGGATTTTATTGTGATCGGCAAAAGAATCAGAGGCGAAATGAAAAACTTTTTTATGCAATGAGCAATTAGGATCTCGAGTGTACTGCCTGAAAAGGTGGTGGAAAACAGCTTGAATAATATTATTCAAAAAGGGATTAGATAAATATTTGGAGAAAAAAATTATGGGTATATGGGGAAAGAGCGGGACTAAATGGATTGCTCTTCAAAAGAGCTGTCACAGACTCGGTGGGCATAATGGCCTCATTCTATGCTGTACTATTCTATGATTCTAAGTGCAGACTTCTCCTTTTCTAGCAAATTTGCCTTGACCACACCCAAAGAAAACATGACTCTAACTGTTTTGTATGTAATGGGCTGTTCGGTTTGACATAAGTCAGTGCCTGCATGCCAAAAGTTGTTAATTGTGCTGAGGTACTTCAGCATAAGAGTATAACAAGAAATAGGAGCAAGAGGAGACCATATGGTCTCTTGAGCCTGCTCTGTCATTCAGTATAATTATGACAGATCTTCTGTCTCAACTCCACTTTCCCATGTGCTATCTGCATCCTGTGACTCCCTAAGAGATCAAAATTCCATGCCTCAGACTTGAGTATATTCAATGATGGAGCATCCAGAACCCTCTGTAGTAGAGAATTCCAAAGATTTACAACCCTCAAGATGTCCTGAGAATATGGTTACGACCGAGGCAGGAGGAGTGCACTGTGTTATGACTGGGTGAGGAAGGGGTCTCTGGCTCCCCCTCTTGCTCCTTTCTGGTTTGGTTGTAACAGGGTTTATCTTTTAAAAGTGATTTTTAGCTTGCACCTCATTGCACTCTGGTTTATTTGTAATTACAATTAATCAGACAGGTTTTCTTAGGTTTAAGCAAGAAAGATGCAAGTTTATTAGCCTTATCACTCTAACTTGGTTAAAACTACTAAAATATGCGTCGCAACCATGCTCGCATGCATACGCGAGAAACACACAAATAGAGGGGGAGAAAGAATTAGGCGGGGGTTGAAGTAGGGGTGGCAACAAATTGAATAGTTATTATATTTTATCCTTGGGTGAAGTTGAGGTCTGAGTTCTCGCTGGATCCAGTGCACAATTACAAGTTTGCTTCTCTGGTACCAGAAGGCTGAAGAGGCGCTCTGTCCTGAGGCTTAAGCTGCTACTGTGGGTCCTTGGGACTTTGCTTGAGAGAGAGGGAGATCTTCTTCTTTGATTCTCAACTTGCAGTCTGTTACATTTCTGAGAGGCACAATTCAAACTGTCCACAGTCTGACCAGCAGGTAAGTCATGTGAGCATCTTTTTGTTTGAGACAGCATCTTCTGGGAGGGTTTCAAACTTCCCAGACGCGCACAGTGGGGTGTGGAGTTCTGGCTTTTACACAGACAAATAATGTTGATTATCATGATGTTCCAGGCCAATCTTGTTAATTGAATCATTGAGCCATCCCATTGTCTCTCTGTTCAACTGTCTGTCACAATGCAAATGTGCAACCATGTTTTCAGCTGGTTAGTTCTGTTTTTTAAAACAAGTTCTTTGCAATGTCCAGCAAAAAGTTTCAAGTAGTGTTCTATAATGACGAAATTAATATGTTTCCATTTAGCAAGTGTGATTTCCATCACTTCTGCTTATTCTAGTTCCACTTCTCCACAGGTCACAACATATATTTAATTTTTTCCCACTTACCAATATGGTCAATCATAGACTCTATTTTTATCCCAGAATAAACCACACCAACCAGGTTTCTTTAATAAACAACTAAATTATCAGTTTGTTGTAAAACAAGTCTTAATCAGTAATGATGCAAAGCATAAACACACAGATTGAAGTATAACTGTTCTCTTTTTACGTGCGTGTACATACACACAGATACATACATTGGTTAACTGAAAAAATAAAAGGCATTTTTGGTTTTAGAGCTCTGTTACAAAAAAAAGACAAAAACCACTTAGGCTGAATACTCGCTCATTCTTGAAGAAAAAAGAAAAGACATGGAAAGATGTCCTTTGTTTTGGTTTGGCATCCCAATTGCATATAGATGGCTGTCAAAGGGAGAGAAGTGAGCTGGGTTTTTCTTGGCAGGCAAAAAACAACTGTCTTTTGAAACAATTCAAAGTGAAACCAAAAACATTCCCGAAGTCAACCCTCCTGACCTCTATAAACACATTAACATATTGTTTGCCTTTGCTCCGTGACCTTTTGGTCAGCTATGTGGCCTGGTCCAATCTGCACCTTCTCCTTTGTTATCTCTTGCCCTACCCCCACCTCACTTGTTTATAATCTGTGACTTTTCTAATATTTGTCAGTTCCGAAGAAGGGTCACTGACCCGAAACGTTAACTCTGCTTCTCTTTCCACAGATGCTGCCAGACCTGCTGAGTGAATCCAGCATTTTTTGTTTTGGTTCTATAAACCTTGACCTGTTACTTCTCTGTAAACATCTTCTCCAAGTCAAAACCTGCTGGTATTTATCTGAAAACAGGTGCCTTCCAGTAAGGGCTTGTTTACAAGCCAAATCCAGGAAGCCTTCTGGTGACTCCCTTTTTTAAAAAAAAAGTCCTTCATCTCTTCCAGCTTCCAGATGAATCAATGTCCATAATTCAAAACATTTTACAAAAAAAGCGCACCTCGTAACAATATGTAAATACACAACATATATGCAAGTTATTTTTTCCTAACCCTGAGCAAAACTTCAAATCCTACATCCAATCAATCATCGAAGCAGCCATTACCAACATTACAATATAATTTTCCTATATCCCTACTTCAACACTTCCTAAGGCAAAATCTTCCACCATGCCAGTGATACCTCCTGACTTAATTTCTTCAATGCAGCTTGCTAAGTTTTACACGACAGATGCTTGACAGATCAAGATGTATGCACACTTGTTCACTCCTTCACAGATTTTTACTGCCAAGCTGGTTTTCAGTTCTACCAGCTAATCTCTTTGAATTACTATTGGTATATTAGCAGTAATTAGCTATCTGGCTTCCAGTGGGAAGTATTGCTGTCTGGGATGACACATCAAAAATCTGGGCATGCACTGTGTACAATTTTACAATCACTAACTTAGTCATTCTTGTGTGAAACTTTTGGTCTTCAGGTCAATTTAGGTTAAACACTATTTGTCACTCATGCTTAATTAAAAATATTTCAAGAGCTGTGTCGAGGTCACAGTATATTTTCAAACTCCTGATAATTTCCTCTTTTTTTTTTTTGCAGAATTCCTGTAGTTGTGTGGCATAGGAGCTGTGTAGGTCATTCAAAGTATTGTACCATGAACCTCAAATAGCTGCTGACTGATTATGATTCGACAGTGAGAAGAGATGAATCCTCTTGCCCAGAACTGCAATAATGAAAGAGTAACTTACGATTTCAAGAAGGGACCACCACCACCGTATCCAACATCTAAGCCGATTCTTACTGATGCTACATGTACTGCAAATAGAACATTTGTACATTCAACACCTTCGTACTCTCAGCGTAACACCAGTGCTAAACCTGTTGAGAATACCTTGCAAGCCTTTAACCAAATGATTGGGACGGTTCAGCCAATGGCACAAGCGCAGGTGTACAAGTCTCAGCAAGTACTTTCCATTGTCAAAGCTAACTCACAGACACAAAACACTTTAATCCATGAAGCTCTTTCACAGCCAATGTCTCAAACTATTGCTGCTCCAGAGAAAAGACAAGCTACAATACAGCCTAAAGATAATCTAGTAACCAGTAAAAGAGTCCAACAGCTTGCTCTAAATGGACTTGTATGGATGACTACCAGTGGCCAAACAGTTCAGACTGCTAATGTCCATAATATCCATTCTGCTAAGGTAATGCAAGCTTTTAATCCGGTGATAGCTTATCAAAATCAAAATGTGGGCCATTCTTCTAAAATGCTAATTTCAGTAACCTCTGCAAATGGAAGTATACCTCACGTTTCAATGGGCCAAGGACATGTAAATGTTTCGGAATCTCAAGGAAATTGTAGCTCAGCTCTTAGTATATTGGCAAATAATTTTGTGAAATGTAATGACCAGATACCAATTCAAACGGCTAATGGAAAGGTGGGTGTAGATCAAGATCAGTACAAAGCACAGTCAGCTGTAGCTAGCAACACAGCTGTCCAGCTTTGCCAGAGAAACTGGCCGGCCCTTACAAATTGTGTTTCTCGACCTGCTCTCACTTATGGAACACAAACAAGAGTTGGCTCTTCTCAGGCTTCTGAACGGACAGGATCATCGGTTTGTTTGAGTTCGCAGCAAAGTACTACTAATTCTTGGTTTTCCCCAACAAATTCAAATGGGCAGAAGAGAATGGTGCTTGCACGGGTTACTCCAATGTCTCATGACTGGAGAAATCTGCAGCAAAACTCTCACACTTTTCATTCAGCGGACACATCTAAAGTGAAGAACTTGCATGCTGAAGACACTCGGTTGCATCTTAAATTATGTGATCAGAATAGAGCATTAGAAGATGCCAGTTCAACTTCTGAAAAGTCAGTTGAAATGAAAAATCAAACAACTACTCAGTCATCCACTGCAGGGATAAATGCACAGAGAAACAATCTCCTTGCACCAGCTGCACCTCCTCTCACAATTAAGCCAAGTTTATATAGGCAGCAAAATGTACACAATATTCACTTCTTTTATACGCCTTCAACCATGAATGAACATAGTATTATAGCTTCGATACCTTCAGATGTAAATGGCCAACACAATGTAATGGCCCCCGGAAATCCTATTTCATCTACTGTAGGTTCACAGAATACAGTGTCTGTGTCTTCCCAGTTATCCCCTTTGTCTGTTGGACATTGTAACTTTGGAGTTTCACCAACAGGCAGTTCAAATTTGAACACCCAAAAGACTGTAACTGGATCTGCAGTTGAAGGGGGGGCTTTGTATAATACTAGTGATCATCAGAGTTCTGTGCCACCTGCAGATCCTCCACATTCTATGAATGTGTTATATTCAACAATCAGATTAGCATCTAAAGATGTAGCTAAACAAACAATACATCTTGTTTCTTCAGGTTCTAATTCTCCATCTGCAGCATTCAGCAGTGAAAACTCTGTACCGTCCCCTGTTCATCTTTCATCCAGAGGAGACTATGGGAAGCAGAGTACTGCAGGCCTTGTACTTGTTATTCCACCTTCTGTGGTTGTGCATAATTGCCAGAATGTGGAGGCTGCGTCTGTTTGTAGCCCCTCTACAGTATTGACTCATGAAAAGAACATGCCATTAAAGCTTACTGAACATCAAGGTGAAACATCTGATTCAGTTGTGGAAGTGCCTACTTCAGTGTCAGAGAAATCTGCAACCACTTTGTCACCAGTTGCTAGTCCATTAAGCTTGACTGGACAGCAATGTGAAAAAATGTTAGGTATCAACTCATCAACTATAAGAGTATTTAGTGAGCAGCAGACAAATTGTGAGAATCCACCACTGGAACCGAATCAGAAGTCTCCAACTGGAATGTTGTCGTCTTCCACTGATTTAAATGGAAAAAAGAACATAATTTTGGATATAGGAACATTGTCTAAAGAATCCAGTACCGAACAAGGTCCAATGTCTTGTGATAGTCAGGAAAATTTGATTCTGATTGATAGTCCACCTCAAAAAAGGTTTCTGGCTTCTGCAGTGGAAGATACTTTAAAGGATGCAAATGGTTGTGAAAATGCAGTTGTGTGTGTTGATAAATCAATAAACTCTTCAGAGCTGATAACGAGCAGTGAAGACTTAGCTAAAAATGAGGCTACAATTGCTGATCAAACTGTTGCAAGAGATGATACAGTTCAGCCCGAGATCTATATCACTGGTGTGTTTTCACTTGGCGGCAATACTGGACTGTGGGGATCTGTTCAACAGAGCTCATCTTGTCCTTCAGTTGATCTAACTAGCCCTTCAGAGGAGGTAAACAATTCATCTGCAACAAAAGGATTAGCAAATGGAGAATCCAGTTTGAAAGACAAAGGAAGTCACGAACACTGTAACACGCTTGTTAAAGAAAATGTGCAATTGACGTGTGTACCTCCATCTAATTTAGAAAGCAGACAATGCTCTTCAGATACTGAATCCCATAAAATGGAACATGCACAGTCAGTATTGGAAAGTTCAGTGGAAAAAAACATTGGCCAGCAGATCTCTAAATGTGATGAAGGCCCAGCTAGCATTTTAATAGATCTAACTGGAGATGAAGATGATTTTACTGAACCTCTGCAGACTGATTCTGTGTTACCATCTGATTTCAAAGAGCAGGATGAAAATCTGGTTTCTGACCAGAGTGTCTTGCCTGTGGAAATTAATAGCCCATCTCTTTTAAAGTCTTCAGAAAAGGGAACTCAGGATCTTGATGATCTGTTGCATTCAATTGACACAGCAATTGAAGCTTTCCTAAATTTCTGGAATCCTTATCCTCCCGCATTTTCATGTGGCAACACAGGGAAGTTAACTTGCAAGCAGTATAATCTACAAGAAGGAGAAACTTCTGAGTGTAAATTGCCAAACGTTGCTGAAGAAACTGCATTGACTTCTTTTGAAGAAGCACATATGATAGATGAAGGTGCGAAAGCTGGCCTGCATGAGGATTCAGATTGTAACTCACCTTATAACATAAAAGTACTTGGACACACTGAAATTCTGAATCTGCTTGATGAAATATCGAAGTCAATTTCAAATGAGAGGCTGCCTGCTGAAGCTGCAGGGTCTGAGACATTCAGTCGCTCGGTTGTGAGGTTGACTGAGGAAACTCAAAGTAAAGCTTCACAAAGTGCCAGCAGTGATGGGTGGAAAGCTAGCAGTTCCAAGGCATTGGTGATGAGGCTGTCTGGTAAACATGGGGCAGATCAAAATCATGCATTATTACAGTCTGTCAGCAATAAGAACAGCTCTGCTAAGAAGGGAAAACGGGAGAAGAAAGAATATTGTTGTATTAATGCCTGGCTGGCTGCATCTGGTGTGCTTGGCATATACTGCCATTGTAAATTCTCACAGGGAAATAAAACTGAAAACCAGGCAGATTTGCCAAATACAATACATGAGAGCCAAAATAACAATGAGACTAGTAATCCAAATTGTGTTGTAAAACCGATGGAAATAGAGACCGTTTTACACAGTGTGCCAAATGCTGCTCCTGGGAAGCATGTCTTGGAAATACCTGAAAACTGGAATTCTGTGCCCAGGAGCTGCACTAGTATTGTCCCTGACAGTAATCACGATAAAGTTATGGGAGAAGTGCAGCAAGAAGTGTGTGGTGTTGCTGAAGCAATGCAGCAGCAGTCTAGTGAAAGCAGTACAAGAGTAGTAGAAAATGAGAGACAAGACTTGTGCAAGCCAGGCAACGCAAATGTAAACCGTCTTAATATGTCAGAAGAATTGGATAAATTAACTTGCAGAGTTTCTCTTGAAAGAAAATTTGATCTAAAGGAAATCAAGAACAACAAAGCCAATTCTCAGAATGAAGTTGAAATTGAAGCAGCAAAGGAAACTTGGACTGTTCTGGAGGAGGAGCTTAATGGAGATAAAATGAAAAATGTGAGCAGAGATCCTTCTCAGCATGTATTGAATGAGGAAACCAGTGACCAAACTGATACACAGAAGGTTAAACAGCATCTTGGAGTTAAACAGGGAACGAAGGGTATGAGAAACTGACTACTCTTTAGTTTAATACAATAATGACTTGGGACTATTGCATGATAAAAGTTGCAATGACATTATCACTAGTTATTCTTTGAATACCAACTATGTGGAATACTCTTGGCATGTATACTTTTCATAACAGAGGTTACTGACAACCTTCTCCCCTTTTGCTGATGATTTCTCTCCTTGCCCAAACCCCACCAAAAAAAAAATTCTCGGATACTGCACATTTTGTTTTATTGTGACAAATGTGTGGGAGAAATTTCTAATTTAATTTATCCAGTTTATTTTAGCGAAGGAGGTGGCAAGTTGGAAATAACTGAGGTGGCATGTTCTGATGGGTAAGGGCACAATAGCTAAAGGAGCAGCAGCAATCAATCATGAAGTAGACAATAGGGGAGCAAGGAACAGTAAGTAGGCTGATGTTTGAAGACCGGATGGTTTATATAAGGATATATATAAAGTTAGAGCCAGTTATGGTGAAGGGGTGAGGCGATAGACAGATTTGAATATTAAAGGTTTGATTCTGAGATGTAAGAAGCAATTAAAGCTTGGTGAGGCCAAGAGTGATGGGGATGCCAGCCTCAATGCTGATGAAGGCATTGAACTGCCATTCTGAAAGACTAGAAGTTTATGACTGATAGGAGTGGGAACGAAGGTAGTGAGTTTTGGAAAGTTGCAGCCATGAGGTGATTGATTTTTTTTTAAAGTGGTGGGACAGAGGTTGGGGGCACAAGTAGATGGTTTTACAAAGGTGAAAGCAAGTCTTAGTGACAGATCAGTTGTGTGAATGGAAGCTAAATCAGCTTTCTAATTGTATGGGTTTCCCCCATCTGTTTTTTTTCTTGCATTGCGGTATAAGTTGACTAATTCAGCTACAATGACTAACAGCTTCCAGATTGGTGTAATGGTAATGTTACTGGACTAGTAATCCAGAGGCTCAACTAATGCTGTGTTCAAATCCTACCATAGCAGCTGGTGGAATTTAAATTCAATTCATAATCCTCCCACAGCAGGTTGATAGGTAAATTGGTCATTGTTAATTGCCCCCAGTGTAGGTAGGTGGTAAGAGAATGGTGAGGATATGTAGTAGGGAATATGGGATTAATGTAGGATCAGTATAAATGGGTGGTTGTTGGTCGGCACAGACTCGGTGGGCCGAAGGGCCTATTTCAGTGCTGTATGTCTATGACTCTATAAATTTGGAATTAAAAGCTAGTTTCAGTAATGGTAACCGTGAAACTACTGGATTGCCTTTTTAAAAAAAAATCTGGTTCACTAATGTCCTTTAGGGAAGGAAATCTGCCATACTTACAAGGGCTGGACTAAATGTGTCAACAGTCCCACAGCGTTGTGGTTGACTCTTAATTGTCCCCTGAAGTGGCCTAGCAAGCCACTCAATTGCACCAAGCAGCTACAGAAAAGTCAAATAAGGATAAAACCAGATGGACTACCTGGCATCGACCTAGGCACCGAAAATGTCAATGGTGCACCCTGCCCTGTCGACCCTATGAAGTCCTTTTCACAATCATCTAGGGACTGGTGCCAGAATTGGGAGAGCTGTTGCACAGATACATTGTTGCACTGTGGGCGGCACAGTGACGCAGTGGTTAGCACCGCAGCCTCACAGCTCCAGCGACCTGGGTTCAGTTCTGGGTACTGCCTGTGCGGAGTTTGCAAGTTCTCCCTGTGACCGCGTGGGTTTCTGCAGGGTGCTCCAGTTTCCTCCCACAGCCAAAGACTTGCAGGATGATAGGTCAATTGGCCATTGTAAATTGCCCCTAGTGTAGGTAGGTGGTAGGAGAATGGTGGGGATGTGGTAGGGAATATGTGGTTAATGTAGGATTAGTATAAATGGGTGGTTGTTAGTTGGCACAGACTCGGTGAGCCGAAGGGCCTCTTTCAGTGCTGTATCTCTAAACAAATAACAGATGAGCCAAGCAAAAGCCTAATATAGGTGTGATTTGGTGGGTCTGACTTGCAGCCAATGTCTCAGACACCGGCAGGACAGATCAACGAGAGGTGGCAGCACAGTGGTATACAGTCGGGAGGGAGTTGCCCTGGGAGTCCTCAACATTGTCTCTGGACCATGTGAAGTCTCATGGCATCAGACTTGCGCAAGAAAATCTCCTGCTGATTACCACCTACTGCCCTCCCTCAACTGATGAATCAGTATTCCTCCATGTTAAACTTAACTTGGAAGAAGCCCTGAGGGTAGCAAGGACACAGAATGTACTCTGGGTGGGGGACTTAAATGCCCATTACCAGGAGTGGCTCAGGAGCACCACTACTGACCGAGCAAAAGCCAAGACTGAAGCATTTGTAACCATCTTCAGCCAGAAGTGCCAAGTGGATGATCCATCTCGGCCTCCTCCTGAGGGCCCCAGCATCACATATGTCAGTCTTCAGCCAAATCAATTCACTCCACGTGATATCAAGAAATGGCTGAGGCGCTGGATGCAGCAAAGGCTGTGGGCCCTGACAAGATCCTGGCAATAGTACTGAAGACTTGTGCTCCAGAACTAGCCGTGGTCCTACCATTGGCCAGAAACTTAACTGGACTAGCCATATAAATACTGTGGCTACAAGAGCAGGTCAGAGGCTGGAGGTTTTGTGGCGAGTAAATTGCCTCCTGACATCCCAAAGCCTGTCTGCCATCGACAAGGCAAATGTCAAGAGTGTGAATGAGTATTCGCCACTTGTCTGGATGCGTGCAGCTCCAACAACAACACTCGAGAAGCTTGACACCATCCAGGACAAAGCAGCCCGTTCGATCGGCACCCTGTCCTCCTCCTCCTCAAACATTCTCTTCCTTCATCACTGATGCACAGTGGCAGCAGTGTGTACCATGTACAAGATTCACTGCAGCAATTCACCAAGCCTCCTTCAACAGCATCTTCCAAACCTGCAAACTCTACTGCCTACAAGGACAAGGGCAGCAGACACATGGGAACACCACCAGCTGCAAGGTCTCCTCCAAGTCACATCATCTTGACTTGGAATTGTATCGCTATTCCTTCACTGTTGCTGGGTCAAAACCCTGGAACTCCCTTACTGACATCACAGTGGGTGTACCTACACCAGATGGACTGCAGCGGTTCACCACCACCTTCTCAAGGGCAATTAGGGAGTGGCAATTAGGGCACTGGCTTTGCCAGTGACTCTCTCATTCCATGAAAGAATTTAAAAAAAAAATTAATAGCAGCCACAATTGTTGAAGGAATTTCCATCTGCAATATAAACATACAAAATTGACAGGTATAAAAAGACCAGCTGATCCATCAAGCCTACCCTACACTATGATGGCTGCACCATCATGTTAAACAGTTTTTCCTACTCCGCGGCAGCCATTTAAGCTCCTGGGAGGAAAAAGAAAATTTTTTATCTGAAATATTTCTATATGAAGTTAAAAATGGAAAAGAAAAAGCTTTCAATATTTCAAACCTGACCGTGATTGATTTTGTTTTCAGTAATGAAAAGGAAACCTGATGGTTCTAATTGTTGGAGTCCACAGAAAAAAAGGAAAAGTGATACTTGGGGTGAGGATCTTGTAGTCTCTCACTTTTCCTATTTTTACATTTGTTATTGAAAAGGCAAAATTAAGTTTGCGCTATGCAGTGAAGCAGAACAGATGTTCCAGTGGAAAGTCTGACCATTTGCAAGCAAGTTCAATGCTGTCGTTTTTTTTCCCTGTTGATTTGTTTATCTGGTTTTTAAGCTTCAGTTGCTTCATTTGTTTTTCTTGCCGCTGATAAAAACTGCTACTACTTAAAAAGGCCACATAAGATACAAACTTCAGATTTGATTCCAAAAGCATCATGCTTGAACTGGAATATTTTGAGAACAATGTCCTATCTTAATCTAAGGCTTCTTGCCACCATTTACCCAGCCTCTAATCTCATGGATTTGTCGGAAGGACTTGGGATCATTCGACAGTATTAGCATGCAAAAAGTAAAAGCAATGCAATTGATACATGGATACCCTTGTCATTGAGTACTTTTGAGACCACTTGTTAAGGTCCGAGTATGAATTTCTAGAGTTCCACACCAGCATTCGAATTTCACAGATTTGATTCACTATTCACATTGTCAACTATGGCAATCAACTAGTATTTTCTCTGACTTCCATTTCTCCCAAGGTGACCTCATATGGCATGTCGAGATCAGGAGTTCAATGTGCAATTAAGTTGCATCTGTCTGCCCTGGGAGTGGTTGTTCAGGCCATCACTTGTTCTGTTACATTTTTCTGTAAATTGGTATACGAGTGTTTATAATAAACTTACTGGGGATTGATCAGAAATGGAGGTGTGCTGGAAGGGAAGAAAGGAAAGAGTTTGCAATGGCACGGCCTGGCTCAAGATAGGACAAAAATAGACCAGTTGTACACAGATTTCCTAAATGTGAAGCAAGTTTTAAGTTGAAATAGTTTTCCACAGTCCGCGGGCATCATCCCGCACACGCACCCCCACCCTTCCCAATCTCCACTTAGCTCACTAATGAGATGTTTGACTGTCTCCTGTCCATTATCACTAAAACATGGTGCTGGAATGTTTTGAATATATTTATGGAGGGATATACTTGCATTGGAGGCAGTTCAGGGAAGGTTCACTAGGTTGATTCCTGGAATAAAAGGGGCTGCCTTATGAGAAAAGATTGAGCAGGGTGGACCTATGCTCATTGGAGTTTAGAAGAATGAGAGGTGATCTTATTGAAACATACAAGATTTTGAGGGGGCTTGACAAGGTAGATGCTGAGAAGATATTTCCCCTTGTTTGGGAATCTAGAATTAGGGGACACAGTTTAAAAATAAAGTGCCTCCCATTTAAAACAGAAGTGAGGACTTTCTTTTGAGGGTTATTAATTTCTGAATTGTCTACCCCACCCAGAGAGCTGTGGAGGCGGAGTCATATTTATATTCAAGGCTGAGTTAGACAGATTCTTGATCTACAAGGGAGTAAAGTGTTAAGGGGGGTGGGGGAGAGGCAAGAAAGTGGAGTTAAGGCCACAATTGGATCAGTCATGATCATATTGAATGGCAGAGCAGGCTTGAGGAGCCAATTGACCTACTCCTGGTTCTTGTGTTCCTATTATCCCTCCTTAAATATATTCTAAACATTCCAGCACCATGTTTTAGTGATAATGGACATGAAACAGTCAAACATCTGATCAGAGAGCTAAGTGGAGATTAGGAAGGGTGAGGGGTGTGTGCGGGATGGTGTCCATGGACTGTGGAAAACTATTTCAATTTAAACATGAAAAAGAACTGGGAGCCTTCACAGCCTTGATAGCCAACCAATTCAGAGCAGCAATCAAAAAAGCAAATAGAATGATGAATGTCTGTCTTAGCCAAAATAATATAGTCTGAGGACATTGATAAGCGTACCGTGATCAGACTAGACTAGGTCCTGTCACTAAGAAACAAGGCTATATAGAAATGGTGCAGGTACTGCAGAGAAGAGTCATTGGGTAGTTCTCTAATGTCAGGATGGTGAGTTATGAGAAAAGATGAAACAATCTTGGGCTTTTCAGGTTGGAAAGGAGATGTCTTGAGAGTTAACCTACAAGATAGTTAAAGGAATGAAAAGAGTAAATAGTACTTTAAATTGCAAAAGGGCACTGTTCAGACTTGCAATATATAACTTTGATTTTGAAAAGATCTCTTACACAGAGTAATCATATGGAATAGACTTTCAGATAGATTAATGGAGGCAAAAACCCTGGAACTACTTTTGAAACTAGGCTTTTTCTAGATGGATAAATTGAAGATGGGCTGAATGGCTGTCCTCGTCTATGATTAGGCTATAGGGCAGCATTAGCTGGTCACTCTTGGCTGACAGTATGTGTTCAGATTGAATTGCTGCACTGCCTAGTTCTCATTCTTATTTATTTGTGGCTATATGTATCAATAATGAACTTTCAAAAAGTTAGAATATCTTGCTTTGCTATGGATTGCCATCAAAAGACTTTGGATCTTGTTGGAAGTTGATTGGCTTCAATAAGTGTCAATGCCAGCCTTAGTAAGTGATAAAGTGACATGTTATAAGAACATTTCTTTCATAAAACTTGCTGGTCATTGTTCTTTCAGGGAAGAAAAGAAAAGCTGCCAAGAGCCATAGTCTGCATAAGAACAACCATACTCCACGGAAGAAAACAAGGTGTGACATAGCGGGTGAGGGCTTTGTAGTTCATTTCTGCCTTGGAATCTACGGTTAAGTTTCCCATATTGTGGTAAAACAAAAAAAAGTATGTGTCATGGTAAAACGAGGATAGTGCAGCCAAGTCATCTTTCTTTCTTGTTACTTTTTTTAACACTATCTTAAAATTTCTGTTAGAATATTGGTTAAAATTACTAGCAAATGCTGGGTGTGGGGAGGGAAGAGGCTGTGGGCTGTGACTGTTTCCAGCAAAATTTTTCATTTGGAATATTCTCTTGACAGTGAGTTAAAAATAGAGTAACTTTATTACAGGATTGCCCCCAAAACAACAACTTGCATTTATATAGCATCTTTAATGTAATTTTAAAAAGTCCCAAGAAGCTTCACAGGAGCATTATGAAACAAAATTTGAGCCAAATCAAAGCCATGGAAATTGCAGCTTGAACTTTGTTGCACTGCGCACCAGTTAGGATTTAGTTCAGGATAGCTTTTTTGTCTTTTGTATTTGGAAGGAAAGAACTTGCATTTGTGTCACGTCTTTCACAATCTCAGGATGTCCTGTGGCTCTTCACTTATGCATCGCTAGGTCTCACTAAGAGCTGAGAGATAAATAGCCAATTCAGTGGTGTTGGTTGAGGGATAATGTGGCCAGGACTCTAGGAGAACTCTCCTACTTTTCGAATAAGTCCAGGAGATCATTTCTACGTCCATTTGAAATGTAACAACATTTACATGAAATGTAAAAGAATTCCTAAGCGAGGCCAAATCCAACATCAAGTTTATTTCATAATGACTCCAGAACCAGGCACCGTTACTGCATGCACCATGCCCTGGACAAAATATAGTTTGAGGCCTTGACGCAGCTGAAAAAGAAAACTGGAATTTCTGGACAATACCAGTTGATAGGCCACTCCAGAGACTTGGTTCATAGAGGAGGATTGCCAGGATTTGCCCCCTCCTGCCCCCCCCCCTCCCAATCTGTTATCTAGACAGGAAAAGGCACAAGTCCTAACCTTGAAGTGCAGGATCTTCACCCAGAGGACGAATAAAAATCACATATTTCCTCTTGTCAGGAGATGAAAGTTCTGACCGCACCATAGGAGAGGATTACTCTGATGATCCAGAGGATTCATACTCCTCAGATTCAAAGTCAATATTATAGGTAAAGCTCCCTATCCCCAGCAAATAGTCACAGCCCAGACCCAATGTAAGATCTGGAGTTTGCTTTAATTTAATTGTAAGACTTGGGTCAATTATAGACTAAGTTGGGAGAGCAAATGTAAAAGGGACGACCAGCTCCGACTAGATACAAAACCATAATAAAATAAAAGCAAAGTACTGCAGATGCTGGAAATCTGAAATAAAAACAAAAGTGCTGGAAATACTCAGCAGGTCTGGCAGCATGTCTCTCCACAGATGCTGCCAGACCTAGTGAGTAGATACAAAACCATATGGTACAAGGTTGTTTTCATGTTTTCCACAATAAGCACAAAAATTGTGATACTTATCAAAGTGCAGTGGTCAGCAGTTGCATTCACAGTGGACCTCCAGTTAACGGGGTGCCTTGTCTCTTGATTGAAATCTAGCTTCTGTCCTCTTGATGATAATGTGCACTTAATATCTTGCAAATCCTTATTTTGTACACTCTTTCCTGCTTGGCTTGGTGCCATATTAGATAAAACTCCCATTTCTGTCCATCTGATTGGTCAGTCATTACCTAATTGCCCTTCCATGAGGGTACCTTAAGCCTGGTTTAGGTCATTGTCATTCGGGGGGGTTCCAGATTCGTGCTTCCTTGCTGTTTATTCATCAACAATGACCACTTAACGAGGTTGATATGCGCTTGTCTTGTTTCACAGCTATTTGGCTAGACATGTTTGCAGTTCTTTTACCAGTTAAAAAGCTAATACTCTCCTTGGGGTCTAATGACTTTGAAATAAAGGGTCTTTACATAGTCTGAATTAACCCTTTCTATCGCTTCTCGGCATGTCATGATTTGTACAGAACGTTAGCTAACATCATGCTTTGTGGTTATGTTGATTACAGAATACAACTTTAATCAATATACTTATAATTAAGTTCCAACAGTCCTATATTCCTCCATTATCTGATCATTGTTGTTGACCACTTTTTTTCTCTCTCATCCATGAGTGACGTGATCTGCACAAACTTTATATATTTTTTTAAATCTTTGTTTCCATAATCTAACTCCAGATGACTACCGATAGTGAAAAATTCAATTATCCGTTACTTCATTGACACTCCCCAGATTTAACACCTGATCACCTCACTCTATAGCATTCCTTATTCTTTTACAGGAGTGCTGTGAATTCCTAAGCTATTAGCATGTAAGTACATGCAATTAAAACAGATTATGCATGTTTGCTTATTCTTTACTTTAGATTGCATTTTGCTATTTATAACTAACTCACCAAATTATACTGATATTCCAAATTCAAATAGTGGTGTCATTGACTGACAATATTTTCAATTTATTTATCTTCAGATAAAAAGATTCTTCCTAGATACTCTGAAACCACCTAGACTGTCCAAGAAATTTCCCAAAAATTAACATTTATTTATCCCCGTTAAACTTCAGGTAGCATTCCTTTGAATGCCTGGAATAGCAATTATGTCCAGGCTTGGAGGTTTTAAAATTGATTTATCAGGGACAATAGTGTTTACAGCTGTTATGGGAGTTGGCTGTAAACTAATTACAAGCACTTTGTCTCTAACGATAACCAATGATAACAGACTATCTGAGTTAAGGCCAACTCCTTTTTTTAAAAAAAAGAACAAAGCTTTCAATCCAAGTTACCACCATGCTGTGGTAATTGTTTTTTTAAAATTGTTGAAGCTACTGGAGATCTTGTCACACTTGCTGTTACCTGTGTGAAAAAAACACAAGATCCCTTCTCCTCGGGGTTGAATGGGTTAATTCATCCAGACATGATCTGACAGTTCAGAAACTTAAAATCTTATTTTGCCTAATATATATAAATTTCCATTCCAAACCTCAAAGTTGTTTGGTGAGCTTAAGCTGCTAGTGGAAGGGGGTAACTCTCTGCTTGTTTGAAAGAGGGCAGGGCAAAGGGTCTCAATGGACTAGTAATGATGTTGCCACCCTTTCCCCCCAATTCTCCTCTTTTTGACAGTCTGTGCTTAAAACACCCAGGGTGTTTCAGACCCAAGCTGTTTGTCTTCAGGCTCCAATTAGTTGTATCCAATCTCCAATCTCAAAATTTTCCCTTTATCTTTGAGAATTTTGTTCAGGGTAAAGTTCCCAAATGACTATCGTAATACCCTAGAATCATGGTCCTGGCCAGTAATCATAACTCAAGGTTAAATAATTCAAAACATTTAGTTTATTTAAATTGCACTCCCCTTTTACTGCAGCTCATAAACATCATTGCGAGTTTCTTTTTCCTCAAATTGCTAAGAAAAGCAAAATGACAATTTTAGGAAAGAAAACACATTACATTTACACACATACATTATCCACACAGTCTTTATTACATACATCTTCTGGAAGCTTCCCATACTGTACTTTGCATTCTCCATTTACAACACTTATCTTAACAACTTAAAACTTAAGTCAAGAGAATAGAATAGCACTTGCCTTTAAAAGAAAGAAAACAAAGGAAATAAATTATGTCAGTGGTTTTGATTCATCCTTTCTTCAAATATCTTTCAAACAACTAAAATTAAAACTAAAGAACAAGTGAATTCTCACAAGAAAACATTCTAGCTCCAAACAAAATGTTTAAATCTGCAGTAGACTTCAACCAGCAGTCATTCACAGCCGTGATGGGAGGGGGTTGCTGGTGTGGAGGAAAAGGGGTTTTTCAAGGCTTTCACCTACAGGAACAATCAAAGTGACAACTCACATTTCCTCTGCCCCTGAATGTCATTACTCATTATCCTCCCTGGAGGAACTCCTCTCTTTCCCAGCACAAAGCAGTTACATTTTAACACCAACATCCATGTTATCATTACTTAATTTCTGCTGACTCACACCAATTTAAAATGTAACTATCTTCTTCTTTGGCCTCCTTATCTCGAGAGACAATGGGTAAGAGAGACAATGGGTAAGCGCCTGGAGTGGCTATAAAGGCCAATTCTAGAGTGACGGGCTCTTCCACAGGTGCTGCAGAAAAATTTGTTTGTCGGGGCTGTTACACAGTTGGCTCTGTATAACTATACAAATATGTTAAGCAGCCAACTACTATTAAGACAATATACAGACCAAACTATAGATGGTTAACCGACCCTTACAAGACGCTGGCTTGCAGACACACAAAGAAATCAAACAGGAAATGTCAATAAAGTGCACACACAAACTTATTCTCACACAAGTTTTCCCCCTTTTTATTCCCCCCTCAGCATTTTAGCCTCACAGCGGGTCCGAAACATTTCCTTTTATGACTCGACCTCACTCGTGGCTTGGGATGAGAGCAACAGAGAGTTCTTCTCTGTGTTGTCGTTAACTTAACTGGACAGACTGGCAAGGGTTCTCCCTCCCCATTGTTGTCCTTCTCCACGGACTCCTGACCCATTTCAGTATCACCTGATACAGCTGCCTGCCTGCTGCTTTCCCCTCTGGGTTTGTAGCCACTTAATGGTAGATTTGCACAGTGCATGGTCTGCCTTCCAGTGGAGCTGCTCCTGTAACTCCCTCAAGACACCCCTAGAATCCTCCAACTTCTCCGTCAACTGGACGTTTTCCTGTGTGAGTGACAATATGGTTTCTTTGCTAACTCTAACTGCTGCTGAGCTGCACCAGCCTCTACTGCATTAAGTGCCTGTTGCTATATATTGGCAGTAAAGGGCACTAGCTTATTGTGCAACTCATGTAGTTGTGTCTGCTGCTGCGCGATTTGTTCACTTTAAGCTACCATTTGTCTTACCTGTGACTATCGTTTCCTCATCGCACTGTGCACCTTGTCACCCTTCTGACATTTAGCTGAGTCCTGCACCTGGATGAACTTTACTACTTTTAAAATGGAACGGGTTCATGCTTCCGTATGCGCACTGCTAACAGGGATTGCCAACTGTCCATATTATATTTAGTGCTCAACTTTTCCCTCATTTCCCAGAGACATTTCCTTTCATTGCCTTTCCATGACATAACGTGTTCTTGAAAGACACCAGTGAGTCGGTTTAATCTGCTGCCCCTCAAAAGAGCGTATCCCCTCAAGAATTATTGCTGGCCTAACGAAGTTCCTACATTTGTGAAACTTGCTTCAACACCCTTGGTTTACGTACTAGTCAAGGTCCCAGATTTCAGCATCACTTGTAAGATCTGGCGCTTGTTTTAATTTAATTGTAGACTTGGGTCAATTACAGAGTAAGTTGGGAGAGCAAATCTTAAAGGGACTTGCAGCTCAGACTAGATGCAAAACTACACTGGTACCAGGGTGTTTTCACAAGCTTCGCAGACTTTATTAAGTTTTCCACAATAAGCACAAAATTGTGATACTTGGCAAAGGGCAGTGGTCAGCATAAAATAAACTCAATCCTACATCAAGACTGACTTGCCTCATTGGTCAAGTCCAATAGTGACTCAAACCGTGGGCGGGGAGGAAGGGGTACCAGCAAAACTGTCCAAATCATTGCGAGTCCTAAAGTGCTTTTTAGGAAACCATCCAAAGGGCGTCCCGTGGACTGGTTAAACAAATGGTAATGCAGGCCTTCGTCACAGAAATGAGGATTCTCTGGTAGTTCAGAGTGCAGGAAAATCTGTGTGCTATCTGAACTACTGAAACATGTCAGTTAATTGCAGAAGCTTAGAATTAGCTTGTGCTTAAGAATTACTGAATGTAAAATGGACCTCCCAACATGGTATATACAGGCGCAGGAAATTGTGAAGGTTTGTTCAGAAGAATTCCATTCATTCATTTGTAGGAAGTAGATAAATGAACATTACATGGAATTGGCAAAAGTTGCATTCTGGAGGATGTAAAATGACAGTCCTTGGGCCATTTCCACATAAATGATCCACTGAGGAAATGCCCACATCTGCCACCAGTCGGTGAAATAATAACAGCTAGATAAAGAGGAAAAGATCCCCCTCTTGGCCCCACCCCCCCGGGTTCCAATAAAGGGAAGGACAGGCAGAGATGTAAACTCTTAACTAAATGACATGATGACAGCAATGGTTCTGATGGGAAGGAACACCCTAAGCCCATGTGGTGTAGGGATGATATCCTCAAGAAAGGTCGGACTCCTGAGTCAAGATATAGGCTAAGGACGTCCTATCAGGACATATAGGAGGTCAGGTGGAAAGAGAAGCAGTATTAGCAAAGAAGTCATTTTTCCCCTTTCAACACCCAATAGATATCAGCATCTCGAGGCCAATGCAATACTTGGATGCTTGGACAGATGTCATAACATTCCTGTTTCCCATAAAATTTGGGAATCATCTCACACAGCCAAGACAGGGAGCCCTCTGTAACTTTGAATTGAAAGGGCTCTGAGGGAGACTGGTAGATATTGAATCCCGCAAGGTTCAGCCAAATTGATATGCAGATGTAACTGGGTCTGGAAGAGAAGAGGTGGTTGCGGGGGTGTGAAACTATAATCTGAAATTCACAGATTTAAGGTGATTGGTAGAACGATTAGAAAGGACATGAGGAAAAGCTTTTTCATCCAGAGGGTGGTGGGGGCCTGGAATTCACTGCCAGAAACAGTGGTGGAGGCAGAAATCCTCAATTCTTTTAAAAGGTACCTGGACATGCACCTGAGGTGCTGTAACCTGCAAGGCTACGGACCAGGTGCAGTAAGGTGGGATTAGATTGGGCAGCTAGTTGTTTTGACCAGCACGGACATAACGGGCTGAATGGCCTCCTTTGCCGAAATTTTTATCTGGTTCACAGTTCATCAGTACTATTCAGAACTATACATGAAGGAGGACAAAGAACCCAGCATCTCTGTCTCAGATCTCACTGATAAATGGAAAAGAGATTTTGCTTTAATAGATACAGGGGAAGAGATATTTCTGGTAAAGAAACAAATAGTTAGGATCCACTGCTGAAATAGTAAACTATTGATGCTGTCAAGGTATTGAATCAGTAAAATAACCCTATGTAAAAATGGGTTGGGTGGATGTAATTCTCGGAATAAGTATGAACTTTTGGTAATTGAAATGACAGGTCAGTAGATGGCAGACTATCTGAACGAATCCAGTACAGTACGGGCTGGAATAGACCAGACTAAATATGAGGTGATTGAAGCACAGGTGACAGACAGTCTTGGACCCTTATTTATAGAGGAAAATACTTAACATTTGGTAGTGTCCACAACAGGTAACATCTTTAGAGGTTGCCTATGTCCAGACCACCAGGGGTCTGGACAGAATGGATAGAGATGGGGAGAAACTGTTTTTACTCGTGAAAGGATCGAGAACAAGAGAGCACAGATTTAAAGTGATTGGCAAAAGAAGCAAAAGCAACATGAGGAAAAAACTTCTTCATGCAGTGAGTGGTTAGGATCTGGAATGCACTGCTTGAGTGTGTGGTGGTGGAAGGTTCAATTGAGGCATTCAAGAGGGAATTAGACTGTTATCAGAAAAGGAAGAATGTGCATGGTTATGGGGAGATGACGGAAATGGCATTGGGTGAATTGCTCATTTGAAGAGCTGGTGCAGACACGATGGGCTGAATGGCCTCCTGCACTAGTGATTCTGTGCTTAAATTTTCTCCCATTTATGACATATAAGGAACCCTTGATCAGTGCATTACTCCGCATGAAGGAAATCATACATCATGAAGATAGAATTGAAAGCAGAATTAGGCTCTAAGCGTGGACAAGCCGTGTGGATGTCTAACTGCTACTAGGGCCCTGAATGATGCAGGTCTTAATGAGGCCTAAATTAAGGATCTTCCACTGCTCATGATAGATTTCCATTTGTTTCATCAATGGGACTGTAAAGAGGATATCCAATCTCCATTTGATAGGTATTTCCGAGTGTGGTTATCTCGGTGGGAAAGGACTAAAATTGTGAAGCATGGCATGAGATGGGTTTAGCAAGGGTTTTTTCTCTTATGGTATAGAGTCCGAGGTCATTGAGGAAAGAATCTCAATACCATGACTGAGGGACCCGAGTAGACTTGAGTTTTAAAAGGGACATGTGAATTGTTATCATAAGGCTAATGCCCTCATCTGTAGAGAGGAGATCTTGGTGGATAGTTTGAAGACCAATGACTATAAGTGACTTTTGAAGCTCAGTAAGCTTAATAAAATTCCCTATCATCTTGATCTCTGTTCCATTGATCCAACATGAGGACAGATTCTGAATGCACTTTTGAAGCGAGCAGGTAGTCTTCAATGTAGAATGTTTTTCGCGATGTCACTTTACTCGATGGAGTCCGCAAAAGATTGATTTAAAGGTATAAACGCTCTATAAACATCAGACTGGTATATCAGTTAGGAAGTATTAAACTTTTCCCCAGAGGATGATGAATCAATAGAGAGGCAAGATTTGCTAGCTTCTGCTCAATTCTGAATCGGAAAGGTTCTGTTGCATAACCCAGTACTTTTTGTAGTTTATTCTTGACTGTATCCCAGCTGATGTCCTTACACCAGGAATAAAGTGAATAAAGTGAGAGAATTCTGATGTGCCCTGGATAGAAGTGTCATTGGGAACTTGATTTCTTTAACAGGTGTATGTCCCCTTGGAAAATAACTTTGCAATACAGATAGAGTTCCTTCCTCCATGTTTTCCCTTGTTGCGATCGTACTTGAACAAGGTTATAGTAAATGGGTCCGTCACACTCTTTACCACCCTTCCAGATGTGAGTAAACCCAGAAAAGTATCTGATCTTTGCACTTCTGCAGGAAATCGCATAGTGTAATGAGCTTAAGTAATAAGACATTTCTGGCATTTATATGCACTGCTCACTTCCGGAAGGTCTTTAACAAGGAATTGTCCAGTAACATTGGCATCCCAATCTCAGGGCTGGCAAGATCCATTGAGGCGATACTTAACGTCTAACGAATTGGAAGTTTTTGTCTTCCTGGTGTCGACGAGCATTTGATCGATCTCATCTGTCCTGTCATATCTCCAAGTATTCTTAAAGGACTCGGAGTAAAGTTTTGAGAAACAAAATGCTGTTGAATCTTAGGAAATCCTCCATCAATAGGGAGTAAAATTGTGGGTTTATTATGGTGCCAAAGGCAGTATGATGGAGCTGAATTAGAGACATATTGCTGAATAGGGGAAGTGGATTTGAACACACCTGATTTCTTGGGGTGATTCACAATGATTCCACATCATTCCCTTATGGGAATATGTCTGTGTTCGTGAAGGTGTCGTAATCGTGGGGAAAGCAGTGGTCAGGATGTAAATGGGGGAATGTCTTCCAGTCCCATCAAGGATAATTTTTCTGCTTATTTCAGTCAGTGAAGTAGCAATGTCCCACCTGCACGACATTCATATTTTGTCTTTTCACCAAAGTCTCCAGCTGACATCTGGAAAGCTGGGATTTTTTTTTTTGAAGGTTGAGTTGAGTCGTGTAACGAGTTCATTTTCCTTTTGAACTGATATATTTTCAAGAGTCATAGCTAATATTTTGTCCAACTCGACTTGTGTGGGCTGATAAAGAGCCATGTGATAACACATTGGTTGAACTATTGAAATAATGCCAAAAGAAAGTGGAACCTTAATGAGGGTGGACGTATTGTTGCCTTCTAGAAACAATCATAGAATTTGTGGTCGAGTTCGCACTGCCATCGTGGGAAGGATGGTCTTCAAACAAATCTTCTGTCTCTTGAATTTGCATATAGGCTCCATATTTAACTACAGTCCACAGTAATGAATCCTTCAAATAGAAGGATAAGTAAGGGTTAAGTAAAACAACAGCATGTCAGTCTTTTTCTTGGTCGAGGGTTAGTCTCATTATCAAGAGACATTGGTTTTCTTTTTCGTCTTTTGGGCCTTGCTAAAGGCTTGGGTGATTTTCTCCTAATGGAGCACTTTCTTCCTTCGTTGTTGTGACTTGTTTGTCTTTACTTTTGTCAGTTGTGGATTCTTGTGAAACCAAGTTCTGGGGGGTTGCCAAGTACTGTGTTGAGGAGGAGGGGTCATTGATACTGTTGTCAGTATGATCACTTCTGCTTCGGTTTCGTATCCCAAGCTGGATCCCGGAAGACAGTGTAGAAACATAGAAAATAGGAGCAGGAGTAGGCCTTTAGGCCTGCTCTGCCCTTCAAAAAAAATCATGGTTAATCGTCTAGTTCAGTACCCCGTTCCCACTTTATCCCCATATCCCTTGATCCCTTTGGCATTAGGAAATATATGACTGCCCTTGTACTGCTCCTCCACTCGTATCCCTCAGGACACCTTTTCAGATTGTCTATGGAGACAGTTTTAAAAATGTGCTTGGCATTTGGCTGATTAGTGAATATTTTTACAATTCTTTCATTAATTATTGTATTTGAACAGGTTTTTTCCACGTACATCTTAAACCAGTTCTTTATTCAAACTTCCTTTCTTGAACCCACTCCCCTGCTAAGGGTTGCCATGCTTTGTTGGTTAGCTGTTGTTGCCTATTTGTCTTCCTTGTCCTCTGATCTTATGAATCTTGTCTCTTATTTCTTGTGTTAAATCGAACTGTTGCTGTCGGGTCAAGGAGTTAGAAACTGTAGAGGCAATAAAAGAACCATAGGTAAACGGTCTATGCATCTCAACCCCATCAAATAATATGGAGTCTTAGGGGACACTGTCCTTAATGCAGGTGAGGGCACATTACTAAGTGATAGTTGCACTTCTGGTGTGATGGTCCAATTATTTCCCGATTCTCAATAGCTTGACCAATAGCATTTTACATTCCACCAGTCCCGCCGATTGCAGATGACGTGGTATGCTGTGCTCTAACCTAATCCTCCTTTGTTTACAATAGTCTTTGAAGACTTTGGAAACAAAAGCTCTGCCAAGATCTGAACATAGGGCTTTGGGTGCACCAGCTCCAGTAATGATGTCAGTAATAGCATTATTTATTTATTTAGAGATACAGCACTGAAACAGGCACTTCGGCCCACCAAGTCTGTGTCGACCATCAACCACCCATTTTATACTAATCGTACATTAATCCCATATTTCCTACCACATCCCCACAATTCTCCTACCACCTACCTACATTAGGGGCAATTTACAATGGCCAATTTACCTATCAACCTGCAAGCCTTTGGCTGTGGGAGGAAACCGGAGCACCCGGCGGAAACCTTCGCGGTCACAGGGAGAACTTGCAAACTCCACACAGGCAGTTCCCAGAATCGAACCCGAGTCGCTGGAGCTGTGAGGCTGCGGTGCTAACCGCTGTGCCGCCCTACATTGACGAGTGTATTTTCCAAAACAGGTTTTGTGGGGACCAGCCAGCAAAAGGAAGTGCATCCATCGACACAAATGAAAACATGTTTATATCCCAATGATGGGAAAGTGGTCCAATGACATCAATAAATAATTTTTCCATTGGTTTAGTAGGCCTTACAGGAGCCAGTGGTGGCAGTTTAATAAGTGATTACTTATTAGTTAAGTTCCATGGATCACAATTAGCCATGTGCTTCACACGTGTTAAGCATGTCTGGCCACCAATATAAAGTCAATTTTCAGAATGTTGTTCTGGCACCACAATGTGCTTGCCCTATACCCTCATGAGCTGCTTTTATAAGCTGCTCTCATTTGTGACTTGGGGATACTTTTCAGTTTTCCTTGGGCAACTGAACGAGCACAACACCATTCGGGGTCACTGAGTAAAAGTACTTCGGATACCCTGGTGGATTCTCTTTTGTTGGGTCAAGTAGGCGAATCAGTTCCTCGTCCTGATTAACTGCCCTTTCTGCCCCAGTGATAACACTAACTTTGGCAGGCCCCTCTCGCGGGGGTGTCATACAAGCCGAATGCTTTGCTTGTTCATTTGCAAGACCTTCGAGTTGCCTTCCAGTGTACTGTCCCAGTGGTATGTCCGTGTACATGAATTACCTGACAATTTTGTTTCTCCGTCCTCAAACGGAGAATGTCCTCCCACAGCGACTTGTGTTTTATGGGTTTACCCTTATGATGGGTAAATCCTGTGTGGTCCCAGAACATTAGGTCTTAGTTGTTTCCTCTTTTACGGTAGTCACTAGCTTTACAGGTTAATGTGGGTTTAATAGGGTCTGCCTTTTCTAAAGCACACTGCAGTGCTGCTGCTTCAGCATATTGTATGGCCAAGGGGTATGGATAGTAATTCTTCTGGATAAAAAGAATAGGAATCTCAGTCCCAACTACTATCCTCATCCCAGCTGAGGATTATTGGGATGTCCCTTTTTTAGTCATCATCGACAGCCCATCACAGTAAATGACTTGATGGTATTCTGTAAGTGGCCTCATAGGGACTTTTTTGATTTCTTCCTCTATCATCCTCCATAGTTGGGAGATACTCTTAAGTCCATGTCAGAGGATAGGAATTTAAAAATGTGTAGGATTATTCAAGAATGCTGCCCATTTATCATGTAGGATCTGAGTGGCTCTTTTTTCATCAGAGGCCATCCTTAGTACTGATCTCAAGTCGGGTATCTCCGTATGGATGATAATGGGATATTCCCCTTGAATGGTTCTTGTCCTAATGAGGCATTGGACTACCATAGTTATGACCCTTTCATTTTTTATGTACCTGCTATCAACATTGGTGAAGTGATAAGAATGGAACTGAAAAGACACAATGCTTTTTCCATTTTTTTTTTTAAAAAAGCAACTGCTACTTTAGGTGAAGTCCTGATGTGAATATTGAGTGGGACTTGTAAGTCCCTTTTTTCCAGGTCTATGGCCCTCTGTATCTCTTGGCATATTGTTGCAGTTTTGAGTAATCATCTGGTAAGAATATGAATGGTCCTATCGCTGTTTTGCCCACTCTAGCATACAGGTGTACTGAGTTCGGTGAAGATTGGCGTAAAAGATCTTGTGAAGTTCAGGAGTCCTAAACTTGTAGGTTTTTCAGAGTTCTAAGGTATTGAATGGTGGTCAGTTTCTCTTTATAAAATTGAGTTAATCCTCTCGTGTTCCCCGTTATTCTTAGGCACAGAAAATCTACCTCTTCCCGAACTAGTTGACTCTTGCTGATGTTGATTAGGTACCCAGCAGTAGTAACTCTGGATAAAACTCTATCAATGGCTTTCATGTGGTCTTGGAGATCTTTGTGTGAAATATATATCATCTAAATAAGAGTTGATGTTGGATAGGTCTTTTAAAAGATCAAAAACATGAGCAGAAAAGAGAACAGGGCTGTTTTGAAATCCCTGGGGTTATCTGGTCCAGCAGTACAGATATCCATCAGGTCCAGTGATAGCTGTATTTAGCCAATCAGTCTCTTTGGATGTGAACAAAAGCCACTTGCAAAATGCATGGGAACGCCACCACCTGCAAGTTCCCCTCCAAGTCACACCATCCTGACTTGGAACTATATTGCCGTTCCTTCACTGTGGCTGGGTCAAAATCCTGGAACTCCCTTCCTAACAGCACTGTGGGTGTACCTACCCCACATGGACTGCAGCGGTTCAAGAAGGCAGCTCACCACCACTGAAGGGCAATTAGGGATGGGCAACAAATGCTGGCCTGGCCAGCGATGCCCACATCCCATGAATGAATGAATGAATTTTTAAAAAATCAACCACTAATCTCCACCTTTCATCTGGTTTGATAATACCCAACAGTGAATTAGTTCTAGATCCCATTTTTATGAGGACGCCTTGTTCTTCTAATTCTTAAATGATTTTAAGGAGATCCAGTTTCCCCTTGTGGTTTTGGATAGGCCACTGTCTTTTGGGCTTCTGCCAGGCGGCATAAAGTGAATGAGGTTGGATTTCTATTTCGCCACATTGATTTGGGTGGTGTTATAGATTCTAGAAGGTTTTTTCTCACCCCCCCCTCCCCTCCCCACCAAGACAAGTTTGATCCAGTTGTGCCTGAAAGTGTTTTTGCCTGTCATCCTGGTCTATGGATGCTTCCACAGGCCTGATTTTAAAGTAATGTTTTATGTCCCGTTGTCCTATAATGAGAGCCCATGCCAAGTTTGGTCCCTTTGCGACCTTTAGGGTGGCTGTGAATTCCTCATTTGGAGAGTCTGTGCAGACACAATGGCCTCCTTATGCACTGTAACAATTCTGTGATCTGTTAATCCCCCTAATGGTACTTGATAAATTGGGCTCCCCAAATCTGCCCACTTAATTTTTATAATTGTGGGGTGCATTACGGTGTGGTCAGCTCCTGTATCAAGCAGGTCCTCCACTTGTTTGGTTGGCAAGGTTGTCAGGGCATAGGGGAATTTAAGAAGCCTTGGTTTGGTGCCAGTCCTTCAGTCCTGAGATTGGTAATCCTCAGAATTTTGAGTTTTATTTTTGATCTTGCGGTTGCCTGATTTTTGTTGCTCCCTTTTGGGAGCATTGTCCTTTCCAGATCCCTCAGGGGTCTGTTGGACCATTTATTATCTTGATGGTCTTGCCAGGAATCTCTGATCTCTATTCTGGTCATCCCAGAATCCCCCATGGCTTTTCGATAGTCTTGGTCAGTCTAAAATTCTGCCCCATATCTATCACATATTTCCGGAGAGAGATCACTCTCGTGCTGGTGAGTTGGGGGCATAGATCTTCTGGAACGCCTCCTAGGGGTCCAGAGGCGCGTGTTTGTCAGGCCGGTGCAAGTCTGAGTCTTGGGTCTAAGCAGTCCTTGCCTCTGTATCAGAGGTGCCTTCTCCAGCATTTCTATTTTTAGTTTCTTATCCCATTTTTATTTTTTTATCTGGATAACCATTTAGAGCGCACTCAGGCCATTCTGAGGGCAGTATTTTGATATTGGTTGTCCAGGCAACTATGGACAAAGTCCCAGTTATCTTATGTGAGTATTCTGCCCAATCTGTAGGTAGGTAGCTACCAAGCTTTTAGTTTTGGCAGTATTGTTATGAAAGTGTTTTGTTAAATATATTTTTTGATGATTCATTTTTGAAAGATTGAAGAAATGTTAAACTCATGGGTTTTCAAACTTGATCATGTAAAGGCCAAGTGTTTTTTAGAGCTCTAAAAACAAAAATCTCTCTTTTTTTTCCCCCAGTATGAGGGACTAAGGTAAAAAGGGAATTTTAATATGGAGTTGAGGTTACAATCAGATCAGCTATGATCTTATTGAATGGCAGAGCAGGCTCGAGTGGCCTACTCCTCCTAATTTGTACATTCGTATTTGTGCCATGGCCTCGAATGGCTCCATCGACATCAAAGCCTTCTATTTCAAAGACTGTATTGGGTTAAGGTTATTTGCTCTCACAAAACAATTGTTTGGATTTCCTAATGGAAAGACTTGGCCGATTCCAACAGGGTTTGCCATTTTGTCAGGACCTAACCTCTTAGAATTCAATATGAATTTTTTAGGAAATTTCCAAATCTTACTGTTCTATTGAGAGGGTTCTGATTAAGTTCTACAAGGCCTGATCAGGGACCTCCTGTCTCTCGATACTTAAATCTGTATCTTAGTACCACTGTCAGTAAAACACTCCTATACTTAATCTAAACAATATATTTAGATACAAGTATAGGTTTCTGTATCAACTCAAAAGTATTGGGTACCAACTGTAGTGGATTATAATCAGTTTTTTTGGAGGGTTTCTCCCGGATCAAGTATACCTCAGATGATCACTCTCAAGGTTGAGAAAGACAGATCCCAAAGACACTGGAATTGGTCTGAAGGACTGATTTAACTCTCCCTAAAGGAAAGGAACAAGCTGAGAATATTACCATCCTCCAGATAGTCATTTTAACAAGTTTCAGTCAGATTATAACAACCCAGATATTATGAGGGTCCAGAAATCTCTTGTCAGTAATGTACCTCCCCATCAAAGAGTTAACGGAGACAGGTTCACAAGTTAGTGATACAGAAAACTGAGAGACAATATAAATTCTAAATTATATAAAAGTTTATTAAAGAGCCAAGAATGCAGTTCGTAGGAGTAGGCCATTCAGCCTGTCGAACCTCCTCCGCCATTCACTTAGATCATGGCTGATCATCTACCTCAACACCACTTTCCCGCACTATCCCCATATCCCTTGATGTCATTAGTATCCAGATATCTATTTCTGACTTGAACCTGCTCGGTGAGTTTCCACAGCCCTCTGAGGTAGAGAATTCCAAAGATTCACCACCCTCCTTGAGTGAAGAAGTTCTTCCTCATCTCAGTCTCAGAATAAGGGGTAGAGCATTTAAGACCATGTCCCTTGGTTCTAGACTCGCCAGCCAGAGGAAACATCCTATCTACATCCACCCTGTCACTCCATGTAAGAATTTTGTAAGTTTCAATGAGATCACCCTCATTCTTTGAAACTCTAGAGAATACAGGCCCAGTTTCCTCAGTCTCTCCTCATAAGGCAATCTTGCCATTCCAGGGATTAGTCTGGTGAATCTCCGTTGATTTCACAGTTGATGAGACAGTTAATTGCAACGTTAAATAGTTCTAGGAAAAGAAAAAGTGCAATCATGTTTCTAGTAGAGAATCCAATTTTTAAAGCTAAATATTGGTACAATAAAATATTTCAGTTGGATATCCATCAATTATTAAAGTAACATTTACCTTAAATCTCTGAGTAGAAGACTACAGAATTTGCAAAATATCTCTGTCCCAGTTAAGGGGAGAATTATCATTGCCTTACTCCAATAGTCATACCTTTACCATGAGAGACATTGGAACGAGTTCAATGAATCTAAAAGTTCAATGTGTGCTTCCAATATTTATACTGTTTTTCAAGTTGCATAACTAATTTCTTAGATATGGGGACGTTACCTCAACTGTAAGTAAATTATCCCCTTTATTTCCCAAAATAAGGCTGTATAACTGTTAATTTCTATGTAATGTCTGCACCTGATTTCCAAGAAAATGAAGCTTGGAAAATTTGACCATCTAACTGTTTCAAGATTATAATTCAGTTTTTGAGTTTGCTTAGCTTTGTCAAAACTTCAGTTAACTATGGTTTAGGGCTATCAGCATAAAACCATCTTATCAACTATTATACAGTGGTAGCTTTTGTGGCAGTTTGCAAAACTGTTATCAATGTTTTAACCTGTGATGTTTGTGACATTGGGGAGTGAATCCTCTTTATTAGAAGTTGCCTTTATGGCTCTAAGATGAGGCAAGCTTTTTAACAGAGGCATGTCCATTTTGTATTGGAGATGAACTTTTTTAACCTTTTCAGTAAGGTGAACCCTTTTTAAAAAATTTTTTTAAATTTCTCATTCATAGGAACATAACTCTTGTAACCTTATAACCCCTGATTTTGGCCTAATTACTTCACATTACAATCTTGCACTCTGCTTTCAAAAGAGTCTTTGCTCTGGGTCCCTTATTCTCATGGTAACCAAGACCCCTGGCTTGTCTCTGGGCAGATTTTGTATGAGGTCGTATGTTTTGTTCAAATGTCCATTTTACACTGCATTAAAGGTACAGTTTTTTAAAACATAACCATACTACAAAGTCCAGCATTTATGATACCTCCCCATTATAAAGTAGAAACATCATTTAAGGTAGTAATTTTTCTACAACATTATCAACATATGACATAATATTGTAGACATTTCAATTACTAGCATTTTACATATCACACAGGTAACAATGGTATTATATGTCTTAAGTTTTCCTCGATTATACTCTATCTTTAAGTTCTGGACAGAGTAACGAGAATTACATTGCCCTTTCCTATAACATGAACAATTTTTAGGGTAAATGGTTGCAACATTGGACTCCACTGGAATAATCTGGCATTATTAGTCTTCAATTTCTCTCAAAATCTTAATAGGTTATGGTCAGTATAAACAGCTATTTCCCCTTGACTATTATTGACATATACTTCAAAATGTTGAAGATGCAACATGAGACCTAAAGCCACAATTTCAATAGTGGAGTAGTTCTTTTGGTACTTACTTAGTTTTCTAGAGAAATAGCTGACTAGTCGGTGAATACCAGTATCATCATCCTGGAGTAGCACTGCTCCTACTCCTACATCACTGGCATCAATAGCTACTTTAAAGGACTTGCCTAAATTTGGGCCACGAGGAGGGGTTCATTTATTAAAATTGCCTTTAATTTTTCAGATGCTATTCGACAGGATTCTGTCCACTGAACCTTCATGCCCTTTTTTTAACAAACTAGTCAGTGGGGTAACTACTGTACTGAAGTAAGGAATGAACTTCTGGTAGAGCCCACACATCCCTAGAAATCGTCATATCTCCTGTTTTGTTTTGTTACTGAAGCTTAGCTTCTCGAGGCAACACTTGACCTTCATTCATGATATGCCCCAATATCAATAATATGCCCCAACCTTAGCCTTGGCAAACTCGCTCTTTGCTGAAATAAAAACAAAAAGTGCTGGAAATACTCAGCCGGTCTGGCAGCATCTGTGGAGAGGGAAGCAGAGTTAACTTCTCAGGTCAGTGACCTTTCATCAGAACTGGCAAAGGTTAGAAATGTAATTGGTTTTGAGCAAATAAAATGGGGGTGGGGCAAAAGACAACAAAAGGGAAGGTGTTGATAGGACAGAGGGTCAGAGAGAATAACTGCCAAGGAGGTCATGGGGCAAAGGCCAAAGAGTGTGTTAATGATGTAATGAAAGACAAAGTGTTAGTGCAGAGAGGGTGTTAAATGACAGAATAATGAAAGCCCTAGCCAAAAGCACAACCATGAAAAAAAAAGTGGGTAGGCACATGGTAAAAAAAAAATGAATGATGGAACAAACTAAAATAAAATGAAATAAAAAATAAGAAAGGGGGGGCCCCATCATGCTCTGAAATTATTGAACTCCGTGTTCAGCCCGGTAGGCTGTAGCGTGCCTAATCAGTAAATGAGTTGCTGTTCCTCGAGCTTGTGTTGATGTTCACTGGAACACTGCAGCAAGCCCAGGACAGAGATGTGGGCATGAGAGCAGTGGGGGGGGGGGTGTGTTGAAATGGTAAGCGACATGAAACTCGGGGTCATGTTTTCGGACTGAGCGGTCACCCAACCTGCATTTGGCCTCCCCATTGTAGAGGAGACTGCATTGTGAGCAGCGAATGCAGTATACTAAATTGAAAGAAGTACAAGTAAATTACTGCTTCATCTGAAAGGAGTGTTTGGGACCTTGGATAGTGAGGAGAGGGGAGGTAAAGGGGCAGTTATTACATCTCCTGTGATTGCATGGGAAGGTGCCTTAGGAAAGGGACAAGGTGTTGGGGGTAATGGAGTGGACCAGGGTGTCTCGGAAGGAACAATCCCTTTGGAATGCTGACTGGGAGGGGAGGGGAAGATGCATTTGGTCGTGGCATCACGCTGGATGTGGCGGAAATAGCGAAGGCTGATCCTTTGTGGATGTGGAGGCTGGTGGGGTGGAAAGTGAGGACAAGGGGAACCCTGTCGCATTTCTGGGAGGGAGGGGAAGGGGTGAGGGCACAAGTGTGGGAAAAGGGCCGGACACGGTTGAGGGTCCTGTCGACCACAGTGGGGGGCAATCCTCGGTTGAGGAAAAAGGGAGACATATCCAAAGCGCTGTTGTGGAAGGTTGCATCATCAGAGCAGATGCGTGAGACGGAGAAACTGAGAGAATAGGATGGAGCCCTTGCAGGAGGCAAGGTGTGAAGAAGTGTAGTCGAGGTAGCTGTGGGAGTCGGTAGGCTTATAATGAATATTGGTAATCAGCCTATCGCTCTTGGCTGAGTTTATTACCAAATTGGCTTTCTCTAATTTGTCGAACAGAGCCTTTAAGTGTTCAACATGATCTTCCCAGGTGTCATTGTATACCAATAGGTCATCGATATACACAGCACAATTGCTTACTTCAGCAATCACCTGGTTAGTCAGTCTTTGAACTGTGACCTGTGCATTTTATATACCAAACCACATGAACTCTACTCTGAAATAGGCCATCTCTGGTCACAAAGGCAGAAACTGTTCTGGCTTGGTGAGGCATGGGGACTTGCCAGTATCCTGTCAGTAAATCCATCTTGCTAATACAGGCTGAATACCCCAGTCTGTCAATGCAATCCTCAAATTGTGCGATTGGATAAGAGTCTGTTTGAGTTACTGCATTGACTTGCTGATAATCAATACAGAATCTTTTGGAACCATCTGGCTTTGCTACCAGCAAAAAAGGAGAACTCTAGCTACTTTGGCTGGGTTCAATTATGTTATTCTTTAGCATATTGTTACAACCAAGGCTGGAGGAGTGCACTGTTTTTTTCTGGTTCCATTTCTCCACGGGTCACAACATATATTTAAATGTTTTACCCAGTTACCGATACAGTAATTATATATTTTGGTTTCAGAATGAAATCCAGCAACCAGGTTTCTTTAATAAACAACAAAATTATTAATTTATTGTAAAACAAGACTTATTCAATAAAGATGCAAAGCTTATTAACACAAGGTTGAAATATGAAAGTTCCCTTCTAAATTAACCCAACATGCCCGCATACACACACACACCAGTTAAAGAAAAAATAGAGGTTTTCTCTGCAAAGATTCACTTTAGAAAAAAGACAAAAAAAAAAACTTTGGCCAAATACTTGTTAATTCTTGAAGAAAAATGGATAAGATAGAGATTGATCTCAGCTGTCCCTTTATTCTCAGGGTTTCTCAGAGGTGGAAAAGGATATGAGCTGTTAGGCTTACCCCCAACTAAACCAAAACAATATCCAAAACGAAACCAACTCTTGACCACCATATATCTTGACATGTCACTTCTATGTAAACAACTCTCATAGTCATCAAGACTCCTGCTGCTTACTTGGCGTAAGACATGTGACTTCAAGTAAGGGTTTATTTTTAGACGAAGTCCCAAGTCCTTCCAGTGACTTTTCTTAAAAATCAAGCATCTATGGAATCTCTTCACTCTTTCAAATGAATCAATTTCCACAATTTTTTAAAGAGTCCTCAAAAAATATTTAACAATGGAAGCACTTTCATAATATATTGAACCTTTTTCTCTGACCTGAACCAATTTATCAGGATTGAGTCGATAAATGTTCTTTTTAATGGATGTAGTTTTCCCGACATCAATCCCATCTTTGACCTGGCTTATCTGCACATACAGTTTTAAACTCTTTTTAACAGCTCAGCTATAACCCTTTTATATTGTTCAGAAAGATGGGGAACTGCATCTAAACTTTCTAATACTTCTGTGTTTGCCAGCTTCATCACAGGGAGTTCAATTTGAGTGTTCTCCATCTCTGCCTATTCATCCAGCTCATTAAAAGTGACACTGTTCTTATCCTCATCTGCTTGTCTCTGATGAGGTCTCCACTTCCTCATCAATGTCATTTTTAGCATAATAACAGTCAAGTCATTCTCTAGCAACAAATCCACCCTGTCAGTATGCAAGTCAGAGACAACTCCCACTGTTACCGGACCAGTGACTAAATCGCATTGTAAATTAACCTTACAATGGAGTGGATAAATAACATCCCTCTTTGCCCCACACTAGGACTTTTGCATTCATTGAACTACTTGGAGAAAGATTCACATCCTTTGCTACCATTAATGACTGGGTTGCCATGGTATCTCTAAGCAGAAACATTAACTTAGCTCCTCATCAGCTTGCCCATAAACACAAAACTTCTATAACCTTCAAGGGCCAGATACTGTAAATCTGAAATAAAAACAAGAAATGCTGGAAATACTCAGATCTGGCAGAATCTGTGGAGAGAGAAGCAGAGTTAACGTTTCAGGTCAGTGACCCTTCATCAGAGCAGTTCTGATGAAGGGTCACTGACTGAAATGTTAACTCTGCTTCTCTCTCCACAGATGCTGCCAGACCTGCTGAGTATTTCCAGCATTTCTTTTTATCTATATTAATGACTTGGCCGAAGAGACAGAGTAATGCAAGTTTGCTGACAATAGAAAGCTAGGTGGGAATGTAAGCAGTCAGGAGGGCCTAAAGTGGCTGCAAAGAGATATAGACAGGTTAAGTGAGTGGGCAATAAGATGGCAGATGGAGTATAATGTAGGAAAGTGTGAGGTTATTCACTTTGGTAATAAGAATATTTATTTATTTAGAGATACAGCACTGAAACAGGCCCTTCGGCCCACCGAGTCTGTGCCGACCAACAACCACCCATTTATACTAACCCTACAGTAATCCCATATTCCCTACCACCTACCTACACTAGGGGCAATTTACAACAGCCAATTTTACCTATCACCTGCAAGTCTTTTAGATGTGGGAGGAAACCGGAGCACCCGGCGAAAACCCACGCAGACACAGGGAGAACTTGCAAACTCCACACAGGCAGTACCCAGAATCGAACCTGGGTCCCTGGAGCTGTGAGGCTGCGGTGCTAACCACTGCGCCACTGTGCCGCCCATAATAGAAAAGCAACTTCTAAATGCTGATGTTCAGAGGTTCTTGGGTGTACTCATAGTAAGAACTTAATGTTAGTATGCAGGTACAGCAAGCAATTAGGAAGGCAAATGTCATGTTCTTGATTGCAAGGGGATTGGAGTACAAAAATAAGGAAGTCTTGCCACAATTGTACAGGGCTTTGGTGAGACCACACCTGGAATACAGTGCGCAGTTTTGGTCCACATATCTAAGGAAGCATCTATTTACCTTGGAGGTCGTACAGCGAAAGTTAACTAGCTTGGTCCCTGCAATGAGAGTGTTGTATGATGAGAGGCTGAGTTCATTGGGTCTGCGTTCTCTGGAGTTTAGATGAGTGAGAGGTGATCTCATTGAAACATACGAAACATACAAGATTCTGAAGAGGCATGACAGGGTAGACACTGAGGCTGGGTAATATAGAATGCGGGGATACAGTCTCATGCTAAGGGGCTGATCGTTTAGGACTGAGATGAGTAATTTTCTTCACTCAAAGGGTTGTGAATCTTTTGAGTTCTCTACTCAAGAGGGTTGTGAATACTCCATCATTGAATATATTTAAGACTTAGAGAGACAGAGTTTTTGTCTCAGGAAATAAAGTAATATAGGGAGCAGATGGGACAGTGGAGTTGAGGCAGAAGATCTGCCATGATCGTATTGAATGGCGGAGCTGGCTCGAGGGGCCATATGGTCTACTGCAGCTCCTATATTTTGTGTTCTTTTGGGCTGTTTGGAAAGCAGGACTGTACCACACACTATGCTGGGTGAGGAAGACTATTTTTAACCATCTTAACCCATCCAAGCAGTTTCCCCCACCATCCCAGCATCTGATTATTTCTTTAATGATAGGATTTTTGGCACTCCTCTAAGCAGAAGTCCATTCTATGTATTGATTCCTCGTGGAAGAACTTTCTAATATCAGTCTTGATGCTTCCTACTGGTCTAACCTGATGCCTCTTTGTGCTATTCAAATTATTGTAAAATAATTTGTTCCAGATTTACCTTTCCCATTCCATTTACTGTTTTGGATATCTCTACAATATTGCCTCTCTGATCCCTCATTTCAAGGCTGAAAAGCCCAAGTTTTTCCAGTCTTTCCTTGTAACCCACACATTTGAGATTAGCCTCATTGCTCTTCATACTCTCCTGTGCTTAAGTTTCTCAGTGACCAGAACTGGATTTTACAGGGAATTCTGCTTCCCTGATTTGTTAAGCCCTACCCAGAAAATTGCAGGAAAACACAGACTACAAACACATTATTCCAGTTAATCAATCGTTTGGTTATCGATTTGTTAAATGAACCTTTCCTGCAATACAATGCCCCACCAGTTGCCCCAGGAAGGATATGAGAGGTCACCAAGCATAGTCTTCTGATAGCTGACCAGACAAACCGAGGAGACTGCTGTCTTTTTATCCTCTCGCATGGGGTCGGGTTTAACAGACATTATTCCGGAAAGACCATTGCATGTCTGGCTCCTGTGCTTTGTGGTTAGTCAATTTCAGTGAAATCCACTGGTTCTTTCTTTGTCTTTGGAGTCAGTTGCCTTAGCTATGATGTGTTTTTGCTCTAACTGATATCATGTCTGAGTTTTGTCCGTCATAAAATTTCCTCTAGGCTCTGGTTAGACTGTCGACATGTTTTGTAAAGTGCTGCTGTTTGAGCTGAGCCTACAGCCTAGCTCATACTGCAACCCCAGCTGTTTAGTCCCACCAGAGCACATCAGATAAAATGGTCACTTTAGATGTTCTGTTTTGAGTTAATTCTACCCTACAATGTACTACTTCAGATATGGTCTGACTCTGAGCACTATACCATTTGATCATGAATTCTCTAACTTGTGTTCTGTTGTTTCAAATGTATGGAATGATTACAGTCCATGCTCGCTCTCTGCAACAGCAACTCAGCTAGGCCCACTCCCCTGCCTTTTCCCCATGGCCCTGCCAATCTTTTCTCTCCAGATAATTATCCAATACCCTTTTGATCAACATTTTGTTGCTTTTGCTCATTGTTACTCTGCATCGGTTGGACATGTTGAGCATTGAATTTACTAAGACTCCTAGGTCTATTTAAATTCCATCCCTAGCTATTGCAATATTATTCATGGAGTGAGTTTAATCCTTATGTGCATATTAAATTTCATCTCTTTCTCTGCTTGCTTAATTTGTTCAACTTGCTTGGTAGTTTCTGAGCTGCCTCCTCTCATTCTACTCCTCCTAGTTTATTATCTGAAGACTTGAATTTCTGAATGAACCCATGTTGTCTGACTAATCTGCATACATGCTCAAATCCCATATACTATCTTGCATCAAAACCTTGCGACATTTTCCCATAAATCAAGATAAGGCTTGCATGTCGGTAACTTGAAACTTTGTCTCCATTTTTAAAAATGCTACTTTCCAATATTTTGGGAAGTTAACTGTTTAAAGTGAGCTTTGAAAGATAATGAAGTAATTTACAGTCTCCACTAATAACTGACCTAAGATGTAAATTGTGAGAAGCTAGAGTTTTGTTCATCTTCCACTTTAATATGATTTCTAAAGGATTTCTAGTGTGTTTTCTTGCTTGTACACCTCTTAACACTAGAATTTTCTCCATTCCCTTTTTTCAATAATGAAAGGTCAAAATAATTTAGTAACTCTGCCTCGTCCCTGTCCTCAGACAGCCTCATCACTGCCAATGATAAATGGTCCAAATTCCTGCAGTACTCTTCTCTAGCTGGTAGTATTAAAGAACTGGGATACAGTGCTGAAGGGTAAGCAGTGAATCACACATCAATGAGGCAAGCACTGGAAATTGTACAACATGCCACCTCAGCGCTCTAACTAATGGTAAGTACCACACTTGTAAATAGTGTAACCTAAGTTGCAGAAGTGAGAACAAGTGTCTTAAGATTAATCAATAAGGATAAAGATAGGCAAGTTCAGAAAACTTCATTTTTTTGAAACAAATGTCTCTTGCTGCAAACAATTCTCTGTTGTAGCCCTTGAACTTTGGACAAGGCGTCATTGAAAGTTTTGCATTAGCTGGAATCCTCATGGAGGTCTCTGGCGATAGGATTAGCAATCAGTGAAGTGGGAAATCACTGAAGAATCTAGTGTACTAGCCTGAGTTACATGCTTCACTTTCTTTTTTCGATGCCTGGATTTAAAAATCGTTTAAATTAAACTGTCAAAAGTAGATTGCAAAGACAGACTGTTTCCTGACTGTTTTTTGAAACACGTTGAATTGTATAGCTATTAAAAACAACTGATCATCTCTTCCCAGTGGCATTCTAATGTGGTACTAGTGAGGTGTCTGTAAGTAATTTAGAAAATATGTTGTTACGGGCAGATAAGGGATGACCCGGATGGCTCCCCCTTTGCCACCTCTTGACTGACAGCCTTTTTTTTAATAGTGTTTTAACCTGTGTGCTTTAATTGTCAAGAACAGATAAATGACAGGTTTTCTCAAGTTTTAAAAGAAAGGGAAATTTTTATTATTCAACACCTGAAATACACACAACTACACCCACTGTCACAATATCTGGTGGCATACAGATATACACACACTCAACAAGAGATGGAGATGATAAAGTAACATGCATTTACGTCGTATGAATTTTTAAGAGTTTTCTGTTGCACTTGCTTTTCCCTGGGTGAAGACTTGAAACAGTGCAGGCCTTAATCATCATCATCATTGAAGAAAAAAAAACTTGGGAGGTTTAGGAGGGCGGATGCATTGTTCCAGTCAAGTTCTGTGGTGAAACCCTGGTACAATTTGTCAGGTCAGGAGTTCAAGCCAACTTCAGTCTCTACCGACATGTAGCTTAAAAGCTGGTGGCATTAAGCAGGGTTCTTTCTCTTCGATGGCACTGATGTTTCTCTCTCTGCCTTTTTGTCTGCTCAGAATATACCTTTATTAAGATTCCTTATCAGAAACTTAGTTTCTGTCATATGACCAGAGTTTCTGTTCCATTGAATTCATAAATAGTTTCTGATGATTAGGCCATTGTCAGACAATGGAGTTTGGGTGTCACTCAATCACATACCATCTTGATAAAGTAGAACTTTTCACACCCATTCTCTGGATTTCAAGCTTGGAGTCAAAAGGTATGCCACAGTATTGTTAACTCAATTGGTTGGAGCAATGCAGCCATTACCATAGAAAGGGCTGTTTGCATCATAATTTCTCAAAGATATGTCCAGCAAGATCATTTCTATTTTAATGGCTTTACCAAGACTTTTCCAGACATGAAAATTAGCTCAGGGTTTTTGCAGTTTCATGTGTATTGGCAGGACAGAAAAGGTCACCTGATCTCTCTCATCCATTTTGTTTTACAGGAAAAGTGTCAGTTTTGGGTTTATTTCATAAGTTCATTTTATAGTTCATAAGTTCGTATTGTGTGAGCGTGGGAATATAAAAGGCACCCCCACCCTGCAGTGTAGTATCAAACCCAAATGACTTCGGCTTTGCAAGTTATAAAGGCAATGGTTTCCACAAGGGAATTTAAGTATTGAAAAAAGCAGTTAAAAATAATATGCATATTCCTATGATTTTTAACCAAAAACAACTTGTTTACATAGCGTCTTTAACATAATACATGTCCCAAAATGTTTCACTGAAGTGTTCTAAAGCAAAATTAGACACCAAGCCACATATGGAGACATTGGGGTAGATGGCCAAAATCTTGCTCAAAGAAGTAGGTTTTAAGAAGTGTCTTAAAGGAAGAAGGAGGTAGAGTGTCAGAGAGGTTTAGGGAGAGAATTTCAGAGCTTGGGGCCTAGGCAGCTGAAAGCACGGCAACCAACAGTAGAGCAGTTAAAATCTGGGATGCTTGGAGACCAGAATTAGATGAGCGTGGATACCTCTGAGGTTTGTGGAGCTGGAGAATATTAGAGATAGGGAAGGGTGAGGCCATGGAGGCTTTTGAAAACCAGTCTGAGAATCTTAAAATCAAGACAGTGCTTGACTGGCAACTAATGCAAGTCAGCGAGCTCTGGGATGATGAGCGAGCAGGACTTGGTGTGAGTAAGAAATAAAAACAAAGTACTGGAAATACTCAGCAGGTTGGGCAGCATCGGTGGAGAGAGAAACAGAGTTAACATTTCAGGTCTGTGACCTTGCATCAGAACAGTTCCCACCCATGCTCCTACTCCAACCAAAAAAAAAAAGGACTCTTGTGTGGAGGGTTTGGTAAGGTAAGGTTTTCTTTTTTCTTTAATCTCTGTCAATTTAGTGCGGAGGGGATGGAAACTAGGGCAGTTGCATGTTCCTCTTGCAGGATGTGGGAGGTAAGGGTCACCACTTGTGTTCCTGCTGACTTCACCTGAGAAGTGCACCCAACTCCAGCTCCTCGCAGACCGCGTTAGGGAGCTGGAGCTGGATGAACTTCGGATCATTCAGGATACTGAGGGGGTGATAGAGAGCAGTTATAGGGAAGTAGTGACACCTAAGTTAGGATTAAGTAGCTGGGTGACCGTCAGGGGAGGGAAAGGGAATCGGCGCACAGTGCAGGGATCCCCTGTGACCGTTCCCCTCAATAATAAGTATACCGTTTTGGATACGGTTGGGGGGAACGACCTACCAGGGGAAAGCCACAGCGGCCAGGTCTCTGGCACTGAGCCTGGCTCAGTGGCTCAGAAAGGAAGGGGGGAGAATAGGAGAGTGATAGTGATAGGAGATTCAATGGTTAGAGGAACAGACAGGAGATTCTGTGGTCGCGAACGAGACTCCCGGATGGTATGTTGCCTCCCGGGTGCCAGGGTCAGGGATGTCTTGGATCAAGTCTACAGGATTCTTAAGGGGGAGGGGGAGCAGCCAGAGGTCGTGGTACATATCGGTACCAATGACATAGCTAGGAAAAGGGATGAGGACCTGAAAAGCAAATATAGGGAGTTAGGTTGGAAGCTAAAAGGCAGGACTAGCAGAGTAGTAATCTCAGGATTGATACCAGTGCCACGTGCTAGTGAGGCTAGAAACAGGGAGCGAGTGCAGCTGAACACGTGGCTACAGAGCTGGTGCAGGAGGGAGGACTTCAGATATGTGGATCATTGGGATACCTTCTGGGGAAGGTGGGACCTGTACAAGAGGGACGGGTTGCATCTGAACTGGAGGGGCACCAATATCCTGGGCGGGAGGTTTGCTAGAGCTCTTCGGGAGGGTTTAAACTAGTTTGGCAGGGGGATGGGAACCGGAGCTACGGATCAGTGGATGGGGTAGCTGTTGAACAGGCAGATACCGAGTGCATAGAGTCTGTGAGGAAGGTTAGACAATTGACACGACAAAGTTGCAGCCAGTATGATTTGTTGAAGTGTGTCTATTTTAACGCAAGAAGTGTCAGGAATAAGGGTGATGAACTTAGAGCATGGATCAGTACTTGGAGCTACAATGTTGTGGCCATTACGGAGACGTGGATATCACAGGGGCAGGAATGGATGTTGGATGTTCCAGGGTTTAGATGTTTCAAAAGGAAAAGGGAGGGAGGTAAAAGAGGTGGGGGAGTGGCATTGCTAATCAGGGATAGTATCACAGCTGCAGAAAGGGAGGTCGTCGAGGAGGGTTTGTCTACTGAGTCATTATGGGTGGAAGTTAGAAACAGGAAAGGAGCAGTCACTTTGTTGGGAGTTTTATATAGACCATACAATAGCTATAGAGACACGGAGGAACAGATTGGGAGGCAGATTTTGGAAAGATGCAGAAGTAACAGAGTTGTTATCATGGGTGACTTCAACTTCCCTAATATTGATTGGAACCTCCTTAGTGCAAATAGTTTGGATGGAGCAGTTTTTGTCAGGTGTGTCCAGGAAGGTTTCCTGACTCAATATGTAGATAGCCTCCCCTCTAGTTGGCCTATGTTGGACTTGGTGCATGGCAACGAACCAGGCCAGGTGGCGCAGATCTCGGTGGGAGAGCATTTCAGTGATAGTGATCACAACTCCCTGACCTTTACTATAGTCATGGAGAGGGACAGGAGCAGACGGGAAGGGAAAATATTTAATTGGGGGAGGGGGAATTACAATGCTATTAGGCAGGAACTGGGGAGCATTAATTGGGAACAGATGTTCTCAGGGAAATGCACGACAGAAATGTGGAGGTTGTTCAGGGAGCACTTGCTGCGACTGCTGGATAGGTTTGTCCCGATGAGGCAAGGAAGGGATGGTAGGGTGAAGGAACCTTGGATGACAAGAGATGTGGAACAGCTAGTCAAGATGAAGAAGGAAGCTTACTTAAGGTTGAGGAAGCAAGGATCAGACAGGGCTCTAGAGGGTTACAAGGTAGCTAGGAAGGAACTGAAGAATGGACTTAGGAGAGCTAGAAGGGGACACGAAAAAGTCTTGGCGGGTAGGATTAAGGAAAATCCCAAGGCGTTCTACACTTATGTGAGGAACAAGAGTAGGGCCGATCAGGAATAGTGGAGGGAACTTGTGCCTGGAGTCGGAGGAGGTAGGGGAGGTCCTAAATGAATACTTTGCTTCAGTATTCACTAGTGAGAGGGACCTGGTCGTTTGTGAGGACAGCGTGAAACAGGCTGATATGCTCGAACAGGTTGAGGTTAAGAGGGAGGATGTGCTGGAAATTTTGAAAGACATGAGGACAGATAAGTCCCCGGGGCCAGATGGGATATACCCAAGGATATTACGGGAAGCGAGGGAAGAGATTGCCGCGCCTTTGGCGATGATCTTTGCGTCCTCACTGTCCACTGGAGTAGTACTGGATGATTGGAGGTGGCAAATGTTATTCCCTTGTTCAAGAAAGGGAATAGGGATAACCCTGGGAATAATAGACCAGTCAGTCTTACGTCGGTAGTGGGCAAATTATTGGAGAGGATTCTGAGAGACAGGATTTATGATTATTTGGAAAAGCATGGTTTGATTAGAGACAGTCAGCATGGCTTTGTGAGGGGCAGGTCATGCCTCACAAGCCTTATTGAATTCTTTGAGGATGTGACAAAACACATTGATGAAGGAAGAGCAGTGGATGTGGTGTATATGGATTTTAGCAAGGCGTTTGATAAGGTTCCCCATGGTAGGCTCATTCAGAAAGTAAGGAGGCATGGGATACAGGGAAAATTGGCTGTCTGGATACAAAATTGGCTGGCCCATAGAAGACAGAGGGTGGTAGTAGATGAAAAGTACTCAGCATGGAGCTCGGTGACCAGTGGTGTTCCGCAGGGATCTGTTCTGGGATCTCTGCTCTTTGTGATTTTTATAAATGACTTGGATGAGGAAGTGGAAGGCTGGGTTAGCAAGTTTGCGGATGACACGAAGATTGCTGCAGTTGTGGATAGTGTGGCAGGCTGTTGTAGGTTGCAACGGGATATTGACAGGATGCAGAGCTGGGCTGAGAAGTGGCAGATGGAGTTCAACCTGGAAAAGTGTGACGTGATTCATTTTGGAAGGTCGAATTTGAATGCAGAATACAGGCTTAAAGACAGGATTCTTGGCAGTGTGGAGGAACAGAGGGATCTTGGGGTCCATGTCCATAGATCACTCAAAGTTGCCACCCAAGTTGATCGGGTTGTTAAGGCGTATGGTGTGTTGGCTTTCATTAACAGGGGATTGAGTTTAAGAGCTGCGAGGTTATGCTGCAGCTGTATAAGGCCCTGGTTCTACCACACTTGGAATATTGTGTTCTGTTCTGGTCGCCTCATTATAGGAAGGATGTGGAAGCTTTAGAGAGGGTGTAGAGGAGATTTACCAGGATGCTGCCTGGACTGGAGGGCATGTCTTACGAAGAAAGGTTGAGGGAGCTAGGGCTTTTCTCATTGGAGTGGAGAAGGATGAGAGGTGACTTGATAGAGGGGTACAAGATGATGAGAGGCATAGATAGAGTGGATAGCCAGAGACTTTTCCCAGGGTGGAAAGGGCTATCACCAGGGGGCATAATTTTAAGGTGATTGGAGGAAGGTTTCGGGGAGATGTCAGAGGTAGGTTTTTTTTACACAGAGGGTGGTGGGTGCGTGGAATGCGCTGCCAGCGGTGGTGGTAGAAGCAGATACATTAGGAACATTTAAGCAACTCTTGGATAGGTATATGGATGATAGTAGAATGAAGGGTAGGTAGTTTGATCTTAGAGTAGGTTAAAGGTTCAGCACAATATCGTGGGCTGATGGGCCTGTACTGTGCTGTACTGTTCTATGTTAGCCAGGAGTTCATTGAAATAGTAAAGTCTAGAGGCAATAGAGACTTGGAGCAAGATTTCAGCAGCAGTTGAGCTGAGGCAGGGGCGATGTTACTGAGATGGAAATAGGCGGTCTTAGTGATGACGTAGCTATATAGTTGGAGGCTCATCTTGGCATCAAACATGACACCAAAGTTTTAAGCAATACGATTTAGTCTTAAACAGTTCTTGGGGAGAGGGATGGAATTGGTAGCTTAAAAAGGTGTTTGGAGAGGCTACTGAAGACTATGACTGCGGTCTTCCCAGTATTTGGAGGAAATTTATCATCCATTGATGGATGTTGGATAAGCAGTCTGATAAACTGCCAACGGTGGAGAAGTCAAGAGAGGTGGTGCTGAGGTAGAGCTTGGTGTCATCGGTGTACATGTGAAAATTAACTCTGTTTTTGGATAATGTCGCTGAGGATCAGCATGTAGATGCGTAATTGGGGGCCAAGGATAGACCCTTGGAACACCAGAGGTAACAGTGCCTGAGCAGGGAGAGAAGCCATTGCAAGTGATACTCTGGCTACAATTAGAAAAGAATGGAACCAGCTGAGTGCAGTCCCACACAGCTGGACGACAGCGAAGAGATGTTCGTGGAGGATGGTGTGGTTAATTGTGTCAAAGGCTGCAGGCAGGTAGAGAAGAATGAGGAGGGAAAGTTTACCTTTGTCACAGTCAAATAGGATATCATTTATGGCATGGATAAGAGCCATTTCGGTATTGTGGCGGGACAAAAACCTGACTGAAGAGATTCAGAGTTCTGGGAAAGAGGGGCATGGATATAAAGGAGTATAGCGCATTCAAGGACTTTGGAGAGGAACGGGAGGCTGGAGATGGGGTGGTAAGTTTGCAAAGTTGGTGGGTCCAGGGTTGTTTTATTTTGAGGGGGCGATGATGACAGATTTAAAAGAGAGGGGTTAGGACCTGAAAGGGAACAGTTAACAATATCTGCGAGCATGGGGATCAGGAGGGCAAGTTGGGTGGTCAGCAGTTTAATGGGAATAGGGTCGAGGGAGAAAGAGGTAAGCCTCATGGACAAAATGAGCTCAAAGAGGACATTAGGGGGAGATAGGAGAGAAACTAGAGAAAGATGCAAGTTCAGGGCTAAGGCAGGGAGGAATTTTAGAGGGAGTTTAGCCCTGTGGACTCAGCGAAGGGAGGAAGCAGCAGAGGCAGCTGGTTGGATGGTCTCAATCTTCGTGACAAAGTAGTCCATGAGCTTCTCTGATGTATTTGTGGAGGAGTTGGGAGAGGGGTTATAAAGAAGGCTGTTTGCAGTATTCCTATTCCATAACGTCTCCATGCGATAAATTACAAAGCGTGTCTCCCAAAATTCTCATCTCCAAGCCAACGTATGTCAACTAATGCAGTTTGTGTGTTCCTCATTCAACCTAGAGTCAGTCGTACAGCATAGAAACAGGCCCTTCGGCCCACTGCGTCTATGCCGACCATAATGCCTATCTATACTAATCCCACCTGCCTGCATCAATTCCATATCCTTCTGTGCCTTGTTCATTCAAGTACCTGTCCAGATGCCTCTTAAATGTCGCTACTGTTCCTGCCTCCATCACCACTTCAGGCAGCTCATTCCAGAGACCCACTATTCTTTGTGTGAAAAATTTACCCCTTTGATCCCCTTTAAACCTCCTCCCTCTCACCTTAAATCTATGCCCTCTAGTTTTAGTCACGCCTACCATGGGAAACAGACTCTGGCTATCTACCCTATCTATGCCTCTCATAATTTTATATACCTCTATCATGTCCCCTGTCGGCCACCTTTGCTCCAGGGAAAACCAACCCAGCCTATCCAATCTCTCTTTATAACTCAAGCCCTCCAAACCAGGCAACATCCTTGTGAATCTTTTCTGCACCCTCTCTAGCTTAATCACATCTTTCCTGTCGTGCGGCGACCAGAACTGCACACAGTACTCCAAATGCTGCCTAACCAAGGTTATGTACCTAGTGCTATCAAATTTTGCTCTATTCCTCCCTCCAGCATTATGACTTAAGTCCTGCATCCCACTGCAGATTTTAAATCTTTCCCCCATTTCTGTTCTGCTGAACTGTCTCTAATCATGTCAGTGAATGTAGTTTGGATTGGAATTGAGATAAAAAGTTGTTAGTTTATCCCATGAGCCCAGTTCAGATGGGTGAAGCTAGAACCCAGTCTGTTGACACAACTATTGAAATGACAGTGTTCTGGTGCTAACTTTCTCAAGTGCTGTATGTGCAGAACCTTGTCTCTCCCCAGTTCCGTTGATTGTTTGCCTGATTTGCAATATGTACACAGATACGGTCACTTTTACATTGTACAAACAGTTGCCTAATTGAGTTAGTTTCTGCTATTGCCCTGTTTGTACTGGGGAACTTATTTGATAATGTTGGGAAAGCTATATATATGAAGTTCTTCACAATTTGACTTTAAAGCAAATTTTGTACAGTTGGTACCTGATCATTTATATTACAAAGTTGCCTCTTCCACTTGCATCCACCTATCAAGTTCTCTTGGCTAAATGGTCAATGTACTTGCACTAAATATATCCTTTGAGCTTTGAAAAAAAAAATTTTCTTGCATGTCAACAAAAAATAAGTACAGCTTTAAAATTTGCATACAAAGATGGAACCCAGTATCATTGGGATACATACCCTTGTCAAGTGAGACTAAGTCCAAAAGGAGGCAGGGGAAAAAAAACTTCCAGATTCTCCATTCCTGACTATTTTGCAAAAGTCTCAGCTGTGGGGTTTTTTCCACTCTACTGTCCATCATGTGTCAAGTCACTTTTTGACACGCATCCCTGTCTCACATGAAGGATAGCCAATTTGGTAAAGTGTCGGGGCTGACAGCTGGTACAGCATGAATCGCTACCTTCAGGAGAAAATTGAAGGAGGAAAAGGCTGTACTTAAGGCTCAGTCAGTTAATATGTTATAAGGTCTGGTACTGAATTATATTGATCAAGGTAGTCCTGAGTTTGATCTCTGTCTATGCTGAATTAGTTGAAGCAGCAATGAGATTAAAAATTCACCCGTTTCTCCAGGGTAGGTAGGGAAAGTGCAGCTAAAATCCTCATTCCTGATATGTCTGAGTGAAAATCGATGAGCTTCAGCAGTGATTATCCCAATACTAATCTGGCAATTAGTGAATAGGCTTTTATTAGTTGTGAAGTATTTTTGGGATGTCCCAAGGATGCAAAAGGAGTTATGTAAATGCAAGTTCTTTACAAGAAAAGTGCTCACTGGGGCATGCTAGCAAAGACAAGTTAGCATCTGTGGAACCAATTGAATCAGCATTTACAGGAAAAGATGAGAGGAAAGGGAGCGAAAATAATTTGTTAAGCTAACATTCTTGGGTGCTAATCATTTTTTTTGTTATCTGTGACAGATGCCAAACTTCTACCCAACTATAACTGTCGTGTTATGATCCGGGACAAAACCTACTCCTCATCAGGAGAACGTGCTGTTCTCGTCAGTCTACTACCTGTTTCTGGACAGACCTGCAAAACAAGGGAGAAAGCCAGAGCCAAACCCCAATAAGTGTATAATGAAGTTTCTTTTGTTCCTTTCCTGCCTGATGACCTCCTTGAGCCTTATTTGTTTAAAGATGATAAACCATTTATTTGTAGGAAGTACAGTGCTGTCCCTTTTTGTTACCACTAAGCATTTAAGTAACGTTTTCCTATGATATTGCTAATAGAATGGTAATGATGGCATTTCCTATCAATGCTAGGAATGAAAAAGTTTAACTGTCTATTTGTTTTAAATCTGTTACTTGTGTTCAGCTAATGCTTTATTGAGGGGTTGGCTAATGAAATTAGGTTGTTGCAGGGGATTTTCCCTTTTGGAGCTGGCACTTTGATATCAGATTGGTTCAAAGGCGGAGACAGTTGCCTCATTTGACTTGACTAGTACCTCAGTTAAATTGAGTGCTTGATTTCAGTATATAAATCAAGCTGCTTTTTTACATTTAAGTATTAAACAATGTCCCACTGGTTAGTATGAGTAAAGAAACAAGTGGCTGGGTGAGAATTTCTTGCTGTGCTAAGTAACTCCATTGAATTTCAGAATGTCTAATTATGATCTAAAACACTGGTAAATTGGCTTCACTGTATTAAGCCAGTTTTATTTTATATTGAACTTTGTAATTTTTTTGACACTAAGTTTTCTACTTCCATGTAACTGGTACATTTTGCAGTATGTTTGCAAATGATAGCAATTACTAACCATTGTTTTGCTAATTTGTGAAGTTATTTACTTTTAAGATGTCAAATTTGTATGTGTCATTAAAGAGTATTAACCAAGTTCAAATTTATTTCAGATCTTGCGATAAAATGACAACAGTATCTCTGGACCTGTAGCATTTTTCAATTTTGTTTTCATGGTTCTGTAAAATTCTTTTATATAACCAGCATTTCTAAAAGCATTGTAATTATAGTGTAACTTCAAACACTAAGCTTTCAGATTTAGTGTTTTGAAGTTTATTTTAAAAATTGAACCCTTAATAACCATAACACTCTGGTTTGATGCTAAGATGCTTGTTTTTTTAAAAACAGGTCACTCGAGATTCCTCATGAATCAAGTCCTTTGTCCCAGTGCTTTGTGGTATTACCAACCATCTGTCACCCTTGCAGACAGTTTGTTAAAAGTCCCCTTTGACTGTTGATAATTGAGTATTAGAGTTCTTTAGAATCTGAGACAGATGGTTAGTTTTCACACTTTAATCAGCCTAACTCTGTTGACTCATTAATGCCATATCCTTAGTTCTTTTTTGCTCCCACCCTCCCAATTCAAATCACACTAAATACCTGAAATGAACACAATAGTTAGCAACCCACTTGTTTTGATACGTTTATTTTTGTTGAGTTTTAAGCTTTGTCTGCAGCCAGTTGTGATTTCTTGGACTTACTGGAATGTTGGAACCAAGGCTCAACTTTGTTTTTTATTATATAAATTAAGCTTACAATTGATGCTAACATCCAGTTTTAAATTCTATTACAGGATTTTTTAGCAAGTGACATTCAGAACTTTTATCCCCAGACCCCTGCATTGCTGTCATTTTTCTTGTGTCCAACATGCTCTGGATAGGGCAAGGCTTGCAAAGATGATCCAAAATACATAAAGGAATGCTGACCACCTGGATGTGTGAGCTTGATTCATGCAGGACAGGCTGACCCCTTGATTGAGTTCAATGCAATGCACTTCAAACATCAGTCTGAGAAAGAGCGAACTGATTACAAGAATGCCACTTCAGGGGTTGCAGTTGGAAAGTGTTCTGCTGGACTTCATATGACTGAAGAGACAGCAGACTTTGGTGTATTGCCTAATCCTGTCCAGCATCAGTCACTGAATGTGACACAATCTGTGAATCAATGCCTGAGATGTGTTGATAGTGAGTCAGAAATAAGCCATTGGTGTATGAGCTCCAAACCAAACTCTCATGTCCTGCAAACCAAACTGGCTAATGCCAAGGTAAGACACTAATCAGAATTTAAGCAATTTATTTGCCTGCAGTATTTTGGGCTTGTATTACTTTGAGACAAGTGCCTTGACAACAGCATTGATGCTAATGCCTGTGCACATTGAGCCAATTGTCCACCAATTTGTTAGCACCAGCATCGATCCAGGCGACCTAAGGCAAGGAATTGAATAGGCGACTAAATTAAGTAGATCTTTTGGCTCCATGTTATCTGTCTGAGTTCCTTATGTAACAACATTTAGTGCTGGTCTGGACATCAGGTCCCTTCCAACGTTCATCAACTGTGGTGCGATCTTTGTATTAAAAACAAGAAATGCTGGAAATGCTCAGCAGGTCTGACAGCATTTGTAGGGGAGAGAGAAGCAGAGTTAACATTTCAAGTCAGTCACCCTTTGTATTCGGTAATGAAAGGAAACCTCAGCACTATTTGATTCTCTCCCATTCTTAGCCAAAGACTTTTCTGAGGAACAAATTGAATCTGAGTTGAAAACTATGGGGGGAAAAAGCCAGCCTAGTCAGACTTGAGAGGTGGACTTTTGGCATTACCATAAGACGTTGGTCATGAAATCACATGTTCCTGTTAACAGAGCAGCAAGAGCTCATAAAGGAGGAAAAGCCTGCAGTTTCTGCCACTGTAAGGAGTGCAATTGAAGTCTGTTCTACAAATAGTTGTTTACCAACTCCTCCTGGCGTCTGAAAATCTTCATCCAAAAGATGTTCGGAATAGTCGATACCAAAAATAATTTCGGGAGATAGAGTAGTACCTTTGGTTCAGTAGTGATGGTTTGAGATATTAGCCCTAAGTACTGCTGCTCTGTCTAATGCTCACTGCCGCCTTCATAATCAGGTGCTCTTGTGTAGTATATATCTTAGTAAAGAAGGCCCTAAGTAATCTGTGTGTTAGTGAAGTCCTTAAGAGAATTGGGCCAGGTTGTGTTGGCTTCTCAAACACTTGGAATTCATTATTGATTTGGGAAAAATTCTAGCTGAAACCTTTGCAGGATCTTTCTGCCTTGAAAATCAAGTTCTGGGGCATTTGTGCCTGGCCCAGGTGTAATGTTCAGGCACAGCACTATGTGCATTATACTGTGGATATTGGTGGTAGCTATCTTTGTACATTTGTTCTCAGAATAGCTTGGGCACTTCCCTATCACTGCCCATAATTCAACAGCTAGCGTGGTTCTCAATCATTTTGAGAACAGGGATAAGCTAAATAGTGACTTATGTTTACATTATTGATCCCTCTGTAAATATATTGTATATATGGCACAGCTGCAAGGAGAGGTCAGAGGATTCAGTGCATTTCCAAGTGGAAGTGCAGAGACAATAGCCTAGGTACATTTGTAGAAGTACACTGTATAACAAGAGTTCAGGTTGCCTTCCACAAGTTGGATTCGATCTCAAATCTCGGAACACTGACAGACAGACTGTTGATCCTTTGGAAGGATGTGTCATTGCAGTTGGTCACTCAACTCCCAATTTTTGGAATGAGTTGCTTCTGTGCTGTATTTTCTGTATTTCATTTGCAGGGTTTAAAAAGAGGTGATGGTTCCCAACATTTAGCTGTGTCATAAGTGGTCTTAGTTTTCAGAACTTCATGGCATGGTCTTGGAGTTTAGTGGCATGGGTCTTCAGAGAGCCAAGCTAAAGCAGTTAGGATTCCAGCAATTTTTGTGATTCTACTAGCCTTGTGCTTTTCTCAAAGCATTAGTGTCTTGCTATATCAAACGGATAACAAGTGAGGTACTCCAAGCCGACTTGGTGTAGGTCCTTGGAGACCCATCTCTAATTTGTACTATTGTCATATATTCTTAGATTGTAAGTGAAGGTTGAATAAATTAGGAAGACAAATACATTACTTAGGCATAGTTTTCTTCATTCTTCAAAAGGTAGTTGACCTCTCCACAGAAAAGTTTTCTCTCTATCAATTCTATCTTTCTGACTGGTTAAGGCTTGGAGTTGTAGCATACTGTACTATTACTTCATTTTCTCAGTTGTCTCATTTTCAGAAAGCTACTGTTGGGATATGTTTCTTCCCAATACCTGAAGGGGCTGCTCCTCAACTTCTAGCTAACTTTTGCAAACTAAGGTTAGTGGAAATCTGGAAGATTTCTGCCCTTAAAGGCTTTGGAAACTGAGTCAATAGAATTTTTCAAGTTTGAAATGGATAGATTTTTGCTAGGTAAGTGTATGAAGGGATATGGAATAAATGTGGATAATTGGAGTTGTGCAGATCAACAATGATCTAATTGAATGGTGGAACAGACTTGAGGACCTAATGATAGGACCAAATGTAATTTAAAATTACACAAATGCATGCACTTTGGGTGTTGTATATAGATTGGCTGTGGGTTGGGAGAGCACTGGTTGAGCCTGATGATGCATGTCGAAGGTTGGCTTCAGTTCTTCAGTGTTTAGAAGAGGAAATTGCAGCTTGTCCAAGACTGGATATCAGACTCGCAGTTGGAGAGCACACAGGCTGTGGAGGGGGCAAGAGAGGTGGTGGAGTAGTAGAGCAGGACGTCGTCCACGTACATGGAAGCTGATATCAGTGACTGCAAAACTTATCACCAAGGGGTAGCATGTAGTTAAGAAAGAAGAGGAGGCCAAGGATAGATCCTTGGGGAGCTCCAAAGGTAACTGTGTGTCAGGAAGAAAAGCCATTGTTGGAGATGCTCTGGTTATAATAGGTAAGTGTAGAACCAAATGTTAGCACTCTTACTGAGCTGGAAAGCAAGGGGATAATGTGGTCAATCGTGTCAAAGTCTGCAAAGAGGATGAGATGGTCCCAATCATAGAGGGTGTTTGTAACTTTGTTTTGATGTTGTGGCAAGGAGAGGAACCCGAATTAAGATATTCAAATGTGGAGTTGCGATACAGGTGGGAAACGATTTGAGATTAAAAGGATTTCCCACCACTGAGTTTAAACTGACTGGTCTGTAGTTGCTGGGTTTATTCTTCCATCTTTTAAAAAAAAAACAAGGGTGTAACATTGCAATTCTCCAGTCTTCTGGCCTGCATCCTGTACCACCCCTGTATCTAAAGTGGTTTGGAGATTTGTGGTCAGTGCCTCCACAATTTCCACTCTCAATTCCCTCAGTATCCTCGGATGCATCCTGTCCGGTCCTGGTGACTTATCAACTTTAAGTACAACCGGTCTTTCCAATACCTGCTCTATAAATTTTTAGCCCATCTAGTATCTCAACTATCTCCTCTTTGACTATGACTTTGACAGCTTCTTATTCCTTAAATTTTATTTTTGCTGTGAGCCCCGTGCAGCCTCCGCCACCACCCTGCAGCCTTCTGTTCTCGTGTCTCCTCTGCTTCTTGCCACTATGTCATGCCACTTTTCATTTTCCCCTCATTATGCTCTTCCCACCACCCCTGCAATTGCTACCCTAACCCATCAATACTCCTCTGCCTTCCTACTTTCCAACTGCTGTTTCAAGATTGAATCTCCCATAAATAAGCATACAGCTGCCCTCTGTACCTCTGTTGACATTCTGCACAAATCTCATTGAGAAACCTATGGCAGCCTCCTTCCAATGACTTTTTGCATGGTTTCAGGTAAGCAATTGATTTCTTATGTGGGTTGTTGCATAGTGTCATGCCCAGTAAATGCATGTCCTATTCATAACTTTAAGCATGGACTATTTAGTATGGTATTTTCTGGAACTGAATTTTCTTCTTAAATGAACCACATTGGACGTTAAAATGCTGCAATAATTGAATGATCGTGGGTGGAGTACCTCCCTTGAATGGGCATACCAAGACGAAACCATTTATGGAATTCACACCTCCTATTGTTTGTAGTCCTACCCAAAACTCGCTATCTATGGACTCCTAGACTCACTGTCTCTGAGCTCAAAACTTAACAAAAGAAAGCTGTAAGAAATCAGTTAGATCATAAGTAGCTATGAATGGCCACCATCCATCCCCCATTGTGTAGTCATTGGCTTTGAACTTCAAATCATTCTGCGTGGACAATAGGAGTAATGATCAGGTGGTCACATGATTAAAACTAAGCCCAGATAATGTCTTATTACTCCAAGCACCAGAGAGAAACTGGTCAGTCTGCAAACCACCAGCTGCAGAGACAGCAACAAAAGGCAGTACCATTGTGCCTTAAAAGAACTGGAGGCAATGACATCTTAAGATCTCCAAGCCTGTTCCTTTTCAAGTCTACCAATACAGAAAACTGATCTCCTGGTAATGCGACTACAAGCAACTAACTTCTTGACCTGCTGAAAATCCACCTCTTTGAGAGAATCCTGCAACAACTTTCATATATGACTCTGGCTATCGAATCCACCTAAATTCTCTTCAGAAGTGAAAATGCCGCCTTCACGGGCCTGCAATGCATACCTTTTCCTCAAGCTGAGCCAAATCACGTGACTTACGAACTATTCCTTTGGAATTAGTAAAAGTGCACTATCCTCTTCAATGGTTGTCTTTCTCGTGTATGTTGAGTGAGTGATTTTGCGTTAGACTTTCGGGGTGAATAAAAATAATCTCTTTAAATGCATGAAAAATATGCTGCTGGTTATTTAAATTGGCCATAGACTCTGGTTAAGAAACACACACATCTTCCTTGTCAAAAACACACTGATTATGGACAGTAAAGGGAAAAGAACTGGAGTTTCAGTTCTCCCTCAATTCTGTCTGTAACAATAGCATTTAAATTTCTGGGGACTAGATAGAACTGTAGATCTGAAAACTTTTTTTTATATCGACTCATGTTCGTTCTATAATAGACTAGGGGCCTTTCTGACTGGTGGAAGTTAGTGAAATGTTTTTGCAGTTACTTTGGGCATTGGTTGCTGGTCATCTTTCGGCTCTCTTGCTTAATACTTAAGGATTGCTATCTAGCAATCTTACTGTAAATAGGTTTTTATCAGCCTATAAATAAAACAAAATATAACCAATATTCAGCAGTTTTAAAAAAAACTCTCCTACTTTCCTACTCTGTCACCAGACATGTAGAACTGTTAGTCAGGCTCATTCTTCACTAGGCTAATGATGTAACCAGCACAGTTACTGACACTAATCTATGCAGTACCCGTAAGTACTGTATCGTCCCCAGCATAGCCGTTCCCTCTCAATACAGGTTCAAAATATCCATTTTTAAAATTAAAACAACCTGATTTCCAAATGCTCTGTACCTGGTCTTTATCATTTTTTCAATTCAAAGACTTTATATCACTTATTTCTACTGTAAAACAAGACATTGACGTATGATTCCTAACTTAGGATAACTGGTGCTGCACTGTGATTCAGTCCTGCGTAGAGTTATACAGCAGAGAAACAGGCCCTTTGGCCCATCATGTCTGTGCCAGCCATTAAGCACCTAACTATTCTAGTCCCATTTTCCAGCAATTGGCCCGTAGCCTTGTATGCTATGGCGTTTCAAGTGCTCATCTTAAATGTTGTGAGGGTTCCTGCCTCTACACCCCTTCAGGCAGTGTATTCCAGATTCCAACCACCCTCTGAAACATAGAAAATAGGTGCAGGAGTAGGCCATTCGGCCCTTCGAGCCTGCTCCGCCATTCAATATGATCATGGCTGATCATCCAACTCAGTAACTTGTTCCCGCTTTCTCCCCATACCCTTTGATCCCATTGGACCCAAGAGCTATATCTAACTCCTTCTTGAAAGCATACAATATTTTGGCCTCAACTGCTTTCTGTGGTAGCGAATTCAACAGGCTCGCCACTCGATGGGTGAAGAAATTTCTCCTCATCTTAGCCCGAAAGGTTTACCCTGTATCCTATGACCCCTGGTTCTGGACTCCCCCACTATCGGGAACATCCTTCCTGCATCTACCCTGTCAAGTCCTGTTAGAATTTTATAGGTTTCTATGAGATTTCCCCCCTCACTCTCTTTTGAACTCCAGCGAATATAATCCTAACCGACTCAATCTCTCCTCATGTCAGTCCCGCCATCCCAGTAATCATTCTGGTAAACCTTTGCTGCACTCCCTCTATAGTAAGAACATCCTTCCTCAGATTCAACACATTCCAAATTATGATTACAAACAAAATCACATTTAGAGAACTGGCTGATGCATGATAAAATTGTAACTTCTTGATTTCCATGGACTCATAACAAAATCACAAAGGACTTTATTTGTTTTCATAGTTGTATAAGGACTTGTGGTATTTTGCATTATTCAGTACTGTTACCAAAATCTTACGGAGAAAGGGTAGGTCTTAGAACTATCTTTCTGCTTTTCTACCTCTCTTACATTCTTTAAGATACTCCCTAAGGTTTTGGTCACCTCCCTTAATATTTCCTTTGGTGGCTTAGTGTCAGAATTGGTCTGATACCAATCCTTGGGGTATTTTACGATATTAATTTTTACAATTAATCATTAAAGAGGAAGATGTCAGGTGACAATAAAAGAAGGCAAGGGAAATGGGCAGAAACTAAAAATTGGCATTTTTGAGGAGTGTGGAGAAGCTGGGAATAATGTTTTGGTGGTGGGGAAAGAGGAGAGAGGCAGAAAGTGCAGCTTTGCCTATGAATAGGGGAGAAGCTAGCAGCAGCCTTTTGGAATGGATTTGGAAGGAGTTTTCTAGAATTACTGAGAGATATTGGGAGGGAGACGAGTGAAAGCCAGTAGTAATTAAAGGGGATAAAGAGTGACAGCAGGAGCTCTGGCAAAGGGAAGAGTCCCACCTTGGGCTAGGAGAGAATAGAAAAGTACCACCTTAACAAGGTTTGAGGGGAAGAAGCATGCCTGATCTAATTGGAGAAAGACTGGGTAGACAGTCTTTGTGGACTGTGGTACAGGAGTTGTATGTGGGCGTGTGACTGTTGGGTAACGTTTTTGTTATGTGAAAGTCTGGTTTTAAAAAGTACTTGAAATTATGAAGTGTAAAAGTCCTTAAAATTAACCCAAATACACCTTTTTAATGTTAAAAAAAAACCCAATATTCTTCAAAACATATAACAACTTGTTTTCACATGACAAGGCTGTTCTGGGATTTTGCATTTTCTAGGCTATTATGCTCAAAAAAGTTTTCTTTGTAAGTTGGCACCTGTACTATGTACACAGCATCATGGGTGTGAATCCACAGTACCTTGGCAGAAGTCTGGATGCCTTGAGGCAATTCACTGTTGTTTAATTTGGTAAGAAAATTACATGGGATCAGGTGATTAAGACGCCATGGGTGACAAATCCCTAACCTCTGGAATTCCGACCCTAAACCCCTCTGCTTCTCTACCTTTCTACCTCTACCCCTCTTTTACATTCTTTAAGACGCTGCCAAGTTTTTGGTCACCTCCCTTAATATTTCCTTAGGTGGCTTAGTGCCAAAATTCATCTGATGCCAATCCTTGGGGCATTTTACGATATTAAAGGTACTCTGTAAAGGTCATCAGTACTGTAGCCATGCCTGCTGAGAATAAATATTAGTTCCTGTATTTATCATCGTATAGCATATCATGTGTAATAAAGCAAAGATTCCGCTGACTGAATGGATCAGGGGTTGTCTTTCAAAACAACCTGCGTTAAGTCTCTCACACAGTCATTTTCTGCTGCTACATAACGTCACCGTGCAATGAGAACTTGGCATAGGCCACCCATAATCAAAAAAGTGATGGTCAGGCAGCTTAGAATGTGTCACTGGAATAAATTTGCCAGCTCCATGATCCATTACGGAGATCTCCCTGAAAAAAACCTTTTCATAATTATCTCTTCCACATTTTGTATGAAATCTTTCCGCCACTATGCCTTTAATAAATGTACCTTCACTAAGTTACCACTTCCTGTTGAACTGCACAATATTACCTGTCACTTCTTAATCTAAGAAGATAACAAGCACGCACTTTTAAAACAACAAGTTCTGCTTACTTGAAATTAACCCAAATACACCTTTTTAATGAAAAAAAATACACCAATATCCTTCAAAACATATAACAACTTGTTTTCACATGACAAGGCAGTTCTGGGAATTTGCATTTTCTAGGCTGTTATGCTCAAATAAGTTTTCTTTGTAAGTTGGTACCTGCACCATCTACACAGCATCATGGGTGTGAATCCACAGTACCTTGGCAGAAGGCTGGATGGCTTGAGGCAATTCACTGTTTTTTGATTTGGAAAGAAAATTACATTGGGTCAGGTGATTAAGAGGCCATGGGTGTTAATCAATTTATTGGTTAAAGTATACTGCTTGGTGAACTGGTTAGTGACTCTGCTTGGAATTTATCCTTGTGGTGGCCCCACCCACCAGCAAAATAAAAGTCAAGGGTGTGCCAGCTTCTGCTGGGCCTGGAAGCCACACTGTAATTTTACGTGGCCCAGGCCCTTAATTGGCCTCGGGTGGGACTTCTGCCCCTCTGAGGCAGGAGATCCCGCCTTCAAGAGCTGTCAGCCAATCAGAGGGCAGGCAGCTCTTCAGTCTGAGCAGTGCCTCCATAATTCTGTCGTGTTGTGTCCAAAGGACCCTATGACTCAATCAACTTCTATGTGTTCCCCGCCCCCCACCCCCTCTCCCCCCCCCCCCCCCCCCCCCCCAAGGTCGCTAGCTGTTTAAAGTGTGTCATAGGCTCTCAAAATTAAGGTGCTTTCTGAACACTGTACTGTCATTACGTGGTGTAGTAGGAGAGTCTAGATGTGTCAGCACGAGAGACAATAACATCACCCATGCCCATTCCACACCTGCTGTGATATTGGATGCCATTTCACCATACCCACTGATCTGTGTACCAGCAGATCCAATGACAGCAGTGAGATTTGATCACCATACTCAATACAAGGAGACATTGGAACCCATGATCATGAAAGCAGCGGTTTAAACCTTCACATTCAATGCTAGTTTGGCTTTTGTGCCTCTGCCACATGCGCTCAGCTACACATGTCTTTGATATATATATATATATATATACCCTTTAAACTACAGTAGCATGCGATTTCCTGCCCACTAATGGCCAAGCGCCATAACTTCATAGAAGTGTACGGTACAGGAGGCTATTTGGCCCGCTGTTTCTCAGTTGGCTCTTTAATAGGGCAATCTAAAACTAATCTCACTGCCTCGTGTGCTCCCCATAGTTGATGAGCTGCAGAGGATAAATGTTGGATATGAATGGAGTGTCAACTAGGTGAAGTGCTGCAGAAAGGTCAGAGAGGATTGGAAGGATAACTTGCACACAGAATATTAGCGACTTTGACAAGTTTTGGTGCTGTGTATAAGATGGAAAACACTGAAGGAATTCAAAGTGGGAATCTTATGAAAAGTGGCTCTAAAAATGGTTTAAACATCCTGCTACATTCTAGGAAAACAAAGTGTTAATGTTCTTGCACGCATAGAATAGAATGTATGCAAACTGCAGCTGGCTTCAGTTGGTGCCAAGAGCAGGCGGATTTGGGTTGTCAAAGGCATGCCTGAAGATAACGTACAAGTTATGCTGTCTGGGGAAGATATGCGAGACTGAGAGGGGCCCAAAGGAATGTCAGTTGTATGTAGTAATCTCAGATTTTGCTGTTATTTAAGTCCAGGAAATTAAAGGAGTGACCAACCAACGGATAATCCAGTGCTTTCTTATATTAATATTTGCTCATTACAAATGTTTGGCATGTCTAATTAAGAAAATTAACTCCTAAACAGTGAAACCTTGCAATAAAAGAAATATAGGACTAGGCCATTTAGCCCTTCGTGCTTGTCTCGACATTCACCAAGATCCTGGCTAATCTGCAACCTAACCTTTGCCCCATATCCATTAATACTTTTGGATTACAAAAATCTATTAATCTTGGATTTAAGATGAACAATAGTTTCTAACTCCCGTATCCGTTCCTCTTAACATCTTGAAAACATAATTAAATCACCCCTTAACCTTCAAAATGCCAAGGAATACAACCCTAGTTTGTGTAATCGTGCCATGCAATTTAACCTTTGGAGTCCAGGTATCATTCTAGTAAACCTAGGCTGCACTCCCTCCAAGGCCAATATATCCTTCCTAAGATGTGGCACCCAGAATTGCTCACAGTACTCCAGGTATGGTTTAAGCTGGGCTTTATATGACTAAAGTATAATTTCTACCCTGTTGTATTCCAGTCATCCTTTTTGATTGTTCTCTGTACCTGTTCATGACATTTTAATGATCTATGTACCTGGACCCCCAAGTCTCTTTGGACCTTTGCTGTTTCTAGATTTTCCCCATTTAAAAAGTACCTTGTCTATCCTTTTTAGGTCTAAAGTGTATGAACATATATATACCTACATTAAAATTCATTTGTCACAGTTTTGCTTATTCACTTAATCTGTCTATATCTCTTTGTAATTTTATGCTTCCATCTACACTGCTTGCAATGCTGGCGATCTTTGTCTTTGACAAGTTTAGACATGTGGCATTTTATCCCATCATCTAAGTTGTTAAAGCCCCAACACAGATCTTGCATATCAACAGCAATGCCGTGTCCATGTGGTTATTTGACATTGCTTGTCTATTCACCAATGTACCACTTTAAGGAAGCCATAGATATTTGCGCTGCAGCACTATATCATGGTGATCTAGACCTGCTGCCTTTGCGTGAATCAGTATTCATTGAACTTCTGAACTCGGCAACTCGCGCAGTTGAGTTCAGTTTTAACAACACTATGTATGCCCAAATAGATGGTGTTGCCATGGGATCCTCTCTAGGCCCAGCTCTCGCAAACATCTTTGTTGGGTTCCATGAGAAACATGTCTTTGAGGGAATGACACCTAACCTCCTACCTCTTGCATATTTACAATGTAGATGATACATTTGCTATATTTGAATCTGCAGCTGCAAGCAATAATTTCCTTACATGTCTTGATGGGCTCCATCCTGTGCTCAAATTCACCTTTGAAATGGAGCAGTCAAATGAGCTCCCTTTCCTTGACATACTAGTTGAGAAATCTGTAAAGGTGTTCTCTACTCTGGTCTACCACAAACCTACCTTCACTGGTCAATACAAGCATTGGGATTCTTGCAATTCCACGTGCTATAAGATTGGCCGTATCGGCACATACCATCCTGACTTGGAACTATATTGCAGTTCCTTCACTGTCGCTGGGTCAAAATCCTGGAATTCTCTTCCTAACAACACTGTGCGTATACCTACCCCACATGGACTGCAGCGGTTCAAGAAGGCAGCTCACCACCGTCTTCTCAAGGGCATTTAGGGATGGGCAATAAATGCTGGCCAAGCCAGTGATGCCCACATCCCATGAATGAATTAAAAAAAACTTGTAAATAGGGCTTGAGCCATTTGCTCACCACGCAAGCTTGATGCTGAATTAGGGTAAATCAAAGGCATCCTGCATAACAATGGCTAACCTGATCAGATAATTTCTCACTGTATATCATGCAAACTTATGAACGGGCCTAAGGCTTGTCATTTTTGGTCCTGCAAAGTGCCCAGTCTACCTCAAATTACTCTGGAAGGGTAATGTATCATAAAAATTTGAGCAACGGGTGAAGCTAGCTGTTTCATGCTGTTACTGTGCAGTAGCAACACATGTGGTGTTCACCACTAACAGGATGCTGCCGTCAAGCCAAAAAGACATTTTGCCTATCACACAAATGAGTAATGTGATATATGAATTTCAACGCCAGTGTGATGCTAGGTATATAGGCCATACATCCCAAAGACTGGCGGATTGTATCAAACAACATATCCCTTCCGCTGTTCGCAATGGGCAAGGTACAGGCTGTACCTAACCATCCTGTGCTTGCAAAACCCAAAACACAGTGTCCAACATTAGATGTGATTCCGCGATTGGACAACATTTGCTAAATAATCCTCAGTGTGCTAAGAATTACATTGACAACCAATTGTCATTCGGGCTCACAGTGAGGTGCATTTATGCGTACTGGAAGCTACATATATTAATCCACAGGACCCTGTTCTTTGCAGACAGAAAGAACATGCACACACATTGCACCTGTTTCAGCTAAACAAAATAAGAGGTAGCCATTTTCTGATGCATTGCTCAGCGCAATGCCTTGACCAATTAGAGTCAAGCTGCCTGGTTTAAATTTCAAACAAAGCTTGGCAGTTAACTGTCAGTCACCATAAACTGGTGCATTCTCCATGGCGATGCCTCTACCAATCAGAGTCCACTTGCCAACCAATCAGCACTCTCTTATATAGTATAAATTTGTTGCTTGCCTTACATTGGTATTCTTGCGATTTGTCCGGATGAGTACAAGACGAAAAGCTTCGACAAAATGTCTCTATTTTCAGCAATACCCAACACAGATCGTTGCAGGAAACCACTAGTTACATCCTGCCAATTAGTATACATACCTGCCAGTTATCTCAACTCTCTGACTCCGACTGCTCAGCCAATTTTCTAACCGTCATTAATTTACCTTCAATTCCATGAGCTCGAACTTTAGCTAAGTCTGTTCTGAGGGACTTTATCAAATACCATCTGGAAGTTCATATAATTAACATTCAGAGATATTTTTCTGTCCACTACTTTAGTCACCTCTTCTAAAAATTCAATCTGGTTCACTAGGCATAGCTTACCCTTTATAAATCCATGCTGACACTCTGATCAACTGAAAATTTTCAATATATTCGGTTCCCCCATCTTTATAGACTCAATTTCCCAACAACAGATGTTAACCCAACTGGTCTAAAATTCCTTGGTTTCCTTCTGTCACCTTTCTTAAATAGCGCAATTTTCCAATCTAAAGGAGGAGTTCCTGATTCGAGAGAACTTTGGAAAGATTTTTCTTCAATGATCAGATAGCAAAAGAGTTATCACTAATGAAAATAAATATATCAAAAAATGTAGCATTTTGAGGTTTTTGGCTGGCCTGGGAAGAATTTTTGATTTTAATTATAACACACTGGATTTCAACTTTCCCTCTGCTCAGATGTAGAGAAAAAAATCTGGTGGGTGTATTGCTTATTCCTTTGAGAACCACTGACCTTTCCGCCATTAGTTTGAATGGAAGGAAAATTGGTGGGGGGCGGGCGGAGAATGGGGAATGGGGGTATCAGTTACCTGCCTTTGATCCTCTTGCCTGATTTTCTCCTTGGCACTCCACACAAAGCAATATTTAACAGCCAGGCCACAAAAATGAAAATCTAGCCATCATGTCATGGTATTAAACTCAGCTTTGGGTTTCTAGGGGTTAACTTGAGCTTTAAAATAAGCACACGGGTGCAGGAACAAAGGATGACTAAGAATTTCAACAACCTCTTCCAAAAGGAAATGGGATGCCTTGAGGAGAAGTTGCGGCGGGGGAATGGTGGAATTATCTGCAAAATTTTTTATCCAAATCAGTGTGAGAATGCGGATGTGGGGGTGGAGTGGGGTTCTCTTTTAACATTGCAATGCCTCCTAGTGCTATTCTCACACGTAATATTAGAAATATTATAGCCTTGGTTCAAACATGGACAAAAGAGTTCGAACTCAAGAGGTGAGGTGAGAATGCCTGCCCTTGACGTCAAGGCAGCATTTGACCGAGTATGGCATCAAGGAGCCCTAGCAAAACTGAGGTCAATGGGAATCAGGGGGAAAACCCTCTGCTGGCTGGAGTCATACCTAGCGCAAAGGAAGATGGTTGTAGTTGTTGGAGGTCAATCATCTGAGCTCCAGGACATCACTGCAGGAGTTCCTCAGGGTAGTGTCCCAGGCACAACCATCTTCAGCTGCTTCATCAATGACCTTCCTTCAATCATAAGGTCAGAAGTGGGGATGTTCGCTGATGATCGCACGATGATCGCACAATGTTCAACACCATTCGTGACTCCTCAGATACTGAAGCAGTCCGTGTAGAAATGCAGCAAGACCTGGACAGTATCTAGGCTTGGGCTGATAAGTGGCAAGTAACATTCATGCCACACAAGTGCCAGGCAATGACCATCTCCCCTTGACATTCAACGGCATTACCATCGCTGAATCCCCCACTATCAACATCCTAGGGGCTACCATTGATCAGAAACTGAACTGGAGTAGCCATATAAATACCATGGCTACAAGAGCAAGTCAGAGGCTAGGAATCCTGAGGCGAGTAACTCACCTCCTGACCCCCTAAAGCCTGTCTACCATGTACAAGGCACAAGTCAGGTGTGTAATGGAATACTCTCCACTTGCCTGGATGGGTGCAGCTCCAACAACACTCAAGAAGCTCGACACCATCCAGGACAAAGCAGCCCGCTTGATTGGTACCCCATCTACAAACATTCACTCCCGCCACCACTGATGCACAGTGGCAGCAGTGTGTACAAGATGCACTGCAGCAACGCACCAAGGCTCATTAGACAGCACCTCCAAACCCACGACCTCTACCAACTAGAAGGCCAAGGGCAGCAAATACATGGGAACACCACCACCTGCAAGTTCCCCTCCAAGTCACACACCATCCTGACTTGGAACTATATCGCCGTTCCTTCACTGTCGCTGGGTCAAAATCTTGGAACTCCCTTCCTAACAACACTGTGGGTATACCTATCCCAAATGGACTGCAGCGGTTCAAGAAGGCAGCTCACCACCACCTTCTTAAGGGCAATTAGGGATGGGCAATAAATGCTGGCCTGGCCAGTGATGCCCACATTCCATGAATGAATAAAAAAAAATGCCTCCTTTTGCTGAGAATAGTGGCTTAGCTAATCGGGAATGTTGGTCTATGCAAGAGGAAGGAGGTGGAGGGTTCTGATTTGAGATTGTAGCTTTGATTGGCAGATCGATTAACCAATCCCACAGTCCAAGTGCTGAGGTTACGTCTTCGACTTCCTCTTTATCTGAACTGTGGAGGTACGTCTGAAGTAAGTTTAAATAGGAAATGGTCAAAAAGAGAGAGAAACACTCTTCCTAAAATTCATGACACCAGCTTCAGGAATTACCAGTGCGGAAAGGTGGCTTTTGTATCACAGCATAACCACTGCTCCCATTTTCTTGCCCAGCATCTGTTGATAATGATTCTGTTCTGGTCATTTACAGCTCCTCCAGATCCATCTCTTGTTTCTTCTGGTCCTGTCTTTTGTTTCCGTTTTTTTCCCCATTACCTTCCACTTTTGCCTTGCACCATCACTGCTTATGTTATTTAATCTCTCCTGTCCTCCATATCTTCACAGACTTTTAATCTTTTCTCCCATTCCCCCTCCTTTCCCTGCCTCTGTACTCACTTGAAATCTGAATTATTAACTGTTTCCCTTTCCATGGATGCTCCCTGACCTGATGAGTGTTGCTAGTATTTTCTGTTTTTATTTCATATATCCAGCATCTGCAGTATTTTGCTTTTCTAAAGTTAATTTTGCTCATTAACAGGGCATATTATCAGAAGTAATGTGAAACGCATTGAATATCAATAAAAGTTGTGTTTTACGTAACATGAATTATTTTATTGATTTACGTTTTACTTCATTTCACTAGAGTGTCTATCCGTCTGTCTGCTGGAGATATTTCTCATAGCCTGGAAAAAAAGATAAATTCTTAATTATACAATGCCCAAAATATTCACAACCTCACCCACTCACATGCAGACACATGCACACACACAAGAGACAGAGATTAGATGATAGCATGCATTTAAGTCCAACTTTTGTGAAAAAGAGTTCACTTTGAAATCTTCTTGGTTTTTCAAGAGGAATTTTTAACAGCGGTGTAGACCTGGTGTTCCTTTTCTTGGTTCAATGAGGTATTGCAGACTCCTGTGGTTAAGATTTAGTTGGTGGCGAGAAGCCTGTTACAATTTCTTAGATGGTGAGTTTTCAAGGTCATCTTGCAGTGTCTGCCTCTGTGGTTTAAAGATGTTACAGGCAGGATTTTCATCTTGGCTGGAATGCGTTTCTTAGCTTCCTGACTAGCTTTCCATCTCTGTCTTTCAAAGAGCTCTTTTCTAAGAAAAACCTTATCAAGCTTGAATTTGGTCAGGTGACCATAAATGTTCTCCCGTGGTGTGTTCATACAATTTCTTTGAATGTGCGGCCATTGCAACACAATAGGATTTGAATGTGGCTTATCTTGATAAAGTGGTGTTATATCCAACCTATTATCTTGGCTTTAAATCCAGTGTCTACCTGTCAGTGAAGGCCTTTGTCAACCCAATTCTTGAAGACAGGAGCCATTTAGCATTGAATGGGCTGTTTAGCCTTTTAATGTGCTTTCCCCAGGACTAGTCCAGATGTGATGCTGGGTTTAGTCTTCAGTAGTCACCTCTTACTCCATCTTGTCTGCAGCAAGAGTGTGTCCATTTTTCAGAATTTAGTTCTTTAGTTCTTTTTTACGGTTCATAATTGCTCCAGTAAACTTTTGTTTACTAACTGTTCCTTGCGTGAGCGTGACGCATGCTTGCAGTGGGGATTAAAATCCAAAGGCAATCTCAGGTCTCAAGGGAACCTTTGCTTTTGAAATATGATAACATACTTTAATGAGGCACCAGGAATACTAAATAAATCAGCCTCACCATCTGTACCACCAAGGACCAAACTGAAGCACTTTGCATCGGAAGTGATTCCATGGACAGATTTTGATAATCCACAGCCCAACTTTGAGTTTAACTCTGAACCTTGATCTTGTGGTAGGCCCCAGATGACCAAACTCCCTACTAGCCCATAAATTCAGATCGGCAATATCCAGGAAGAACCTAAATCCAGACCTGTAGGCAGGCTCAACTCAACTATAGCTCTTGACACTTTTCAGATGCAATGCTGCTGTGAAATTTCCTTGCCTCACCTCAGCTTAAACATATGAACTGATAATGTAACCACCGGCTGTTGATTGACCATTCACATGAGCATATTGCTCATCATTGCTCTACTTTTCTTTTGCCTATTTTCACTCTTCAATCCCACCTATTACCCAGCCTCTGTCTCCTGTACGTCTCTCCCTCTGCATAGCACCATGCTTGTGTTGACGTGCTTGTCCGATATCCCATGCAAGGTCAGATTAAAGCTGAGGCTTAGTGCAGGCAAAGTGTCCATTTTGCATGCTCAGTATTTTTTTATTTAGAGATACAGCACTGAAACAGGCCCTTCGGCCCACCGAGTTCGTGCCGACCAACAACCACCCATTTATACTAATCCTACATTTAACCCCATATTCCCTACCACCTACCTACACTAGGGGCAATTTACAATGGCCAATTTACCTATCAACCTGCAAGTCTTTGGCTGCGGGAGGAAACCAGAGCACCCGGTGGAAACCCACACGGTCACAGGGAGAAATTGCAAACAACGCACAGGCAGTACCCAGAACGGAACCCAGGTCGCTGGAGCTGTGTGGCTGCGGTGCTAATCACTGTGCCACCCTAAAATGAACAGAAGAACTAAATTCTGAAAAATGGACACACTCTTGCTGCAGACAAGATGGAGTAAGAGGTGACTACTGAAGTAGTGAGAAGAATGATGCTAACAAATACAGTAAATATAATTTCACACTCCATAATGCTATTATTAGGAGAGGATTAGGGACAGTATTCATGTAAAGAAGAATAGAATTGGACAAAGACATGCACATGAAACTGTTACAATCAAGGCGGGAGTAATGCATTGTTAATTCAGTCCCACTACCCACAGGTCACAGCACATTAGTAAAGTTTCCCACCTACTGGAAAAATAGCCAAATTAATTACTTCATTTGTCCCCAGAATAAAGCACGCCAAGCCAGATTTCTTTAAACAACAATAAAATTAACTATTTATGAATAAACCAAGTTTTAAATGATAATGAGATGAATCTATATGTCTGGAAAGATTGTATAACTCCTTAATCTTCCTAACTCTCATGCACACACACATTCAAATACCAACGGTTAACCCGGGAAAATGGAAATATTTACTTTACAAGAGTTTCTTAGGGTAAATAAATAACTGGGTTGTAACTTTTGGTAGTATTTTCCTGGATCAGTGAGGTGTCCCAGAGTCGAATAGTCGACTCTGTTTAAAGTTGCAATTTAACAGCAGAAACTTCTTTGAGAGATTTCCAAAAACACAAAAGTCAACAGGACTTACTCTGCAAAGGAGCCTTCTCCACAGCACAGCAATTACAGAACTCAGTCCTCAGACAGGAATTCTTGAATGGAGGCAACAGCAACTTGCCACACCCAAAACATGGTGCAAGGCAAAAGTGGAAGGTAATGGGACAAAAACGGAAACAAAAGCTAGGTCCAGAAGAAACGAGATGGATCTAGAGGAGCTGTAAATGACCAGAACATAATCATTATCAACAGCTGATGGGCAAGAAAATGGGAGCAGTGGTTATGCTGTGATACAAAAGCCACCTTTCCGGACTGGTAAGTCCTGAAGCTGGTGTCATGAATCTTAGGAAGAGTGTTTCTCTCCCTCTTTGACCGTTTCCTATTTAAACTTACTTCAGACATACCTCCAGTTCAGATAAAGAGGATAAGAGCAAAATATTGCGGATGCTGGAAATCTGAAATAAAAACAAGAAATGCTGGAAATACTCAGCAGGTCTGGCAGCATCTGTGGAGAGAGAAGCAGAGTTAACGTTTCAGGTCAGTGACCCTTCTTCAGAACTGGCAAATATTAGAAATGTCAAAAGTTATAAGCAAGTAAAGCGGGGGTAGGGCAAGAGATAACAAAGGAGAAGGTGTAGATAGCTCAAGGTCACAGAATAGCTGACCAGAAGGTCATGGAGCAAAGGCAAACAATATGTTAATGGTGTGTTGAAAGACAAAGCATTAGTACAGATAGGGTGTTAACGGACTGAAAATTGAACAGCAGCAAGTACAAGCATGAAAAAAAAACAGTGGGTAAGAGTTTCTTAGGAGTAAATAAGCAACTGGGTTGTAACTATTGATAGTATTTTCCTGGATCAGTGAGGTGTCCCAGAGTTGAATATTCAGATGCCATTCGATGTCTCTCCTGGTGAAATTAATGAACAGTCTATGTTGGGTAGGCATTCAAGGTAGATCGTCTGCAGCAGGCATCACACAGATCTTTCAGCAGATTACAGAACTCATTCCTCAGACAGGAATTCTTGCATGGAGGCAACAGCAACATGCCACACCCAAAACATAGGCTTTCTTTCTCCAAAACAGTGTCTCCCCACAGAATGTAGCAATTCCTCCTTTCTCTGGGTCTTTTCCTCTTTTATACAGGAATTATTTTTCAAGGGAGAGTGTGTTCTGGGCTGTATTCCTGGCCAGTTTCCAGCAGTAACTCTTTCAGCTGCTCACAGCCCACTGGTTTCTTCTTTCACTGCCAAAATGGAACTGAAAGCTTCCAGCAGTCCAAATCACAAAACTGCCATAAATCTTTCCGTTGCTTGGATATTAGTTTACAGCTTGCACTCTTCAAAGACTAAATTTCAACTCTCAAGGCTCACAGAAAACACCCTTCTCCCAGTTTTAAAGGCACACAGACCTAATTGTTTTTTTAAAAAGAATAAAACTCTTATGACACCTCCGCCCTTGGTGAAATGAAACACCATTCTTGAATGCATTTCATTACATTGTAAACCAAAAATTGAAAAAAACATTTAAACAAATTTTTGCATTCATGCCCTCATTCACTCTACTAATTTTTCTTTGTACCATTGTTACTCATGTAACTCAGCAAGATTTAACTCATGACAAAGCATCAACAATTAAATTGTTGTTTCCCAAAATGTGTACAATTTTCAAGTGTTCAGGCTGTAACAATAATCTCCATCGAAATATTCCAGCATTTTGGTTTTTAAATTTTTCCACAAACGCTATTGGATAATGGTCAGCATATGTTAATGTTTCTTTGTAGAGTTGGCGGACAACTACTTCAAAATGTTTAAGAGCCAGCAAAAGTCCTAATGTTTCCTTTTCTATGGTGGAATACTTCGTTTGGTGGCAATTCAGTTTTTTTGCGAAGTACCCTACCGGTTTTTCGATGCCCGATTCAACATCCTGCAATAAGATTACTCCAAGTCCCCAGGTCGCTAGCATCAATTGCTTCCTTGAAAGGTTTTGAAAAATTTGGAGCAGCTAACACTGGTTCATTAGTCAAAATTGCTTTTAGCTTTTCAAAAGCTGCCTGTCACTCATCTGACCATACAACTTTGGTTTTCTTTTTCTGTAACAAATTGGTTAATAGAGCAGCTACAGCACTAAAATTCAATATAAACTTTCTGTAGAAACCACACATCCCCAAAAAACTCAATTTCACATTTCGTCTGAGGGATAGGGAATTCCACTAAGGCTTGTACTTATACTGTTCTTGGCAATACTTGCCCTTGCCCTACTATATGTCCAAGGTAAGTCACGCTTGCTTTTCTGAATTTACTTTTTGCCAGATTTACCACTGAATCAGCAGCTTGTAACTTCTGAAGCTGAGTTTCTAGCTGTTTTAAGTGTTATTTCCAAGTGTCACTGTATATTAGTACATCATCAAGATACATTACACAGTTGGGAACATTGGTTACCACCTGATTCATCAGTCTTTGAAAAGTTGCTGGGGCATTTTTTAGTCCGAATGGCATCCCTTGGCATTGATAAAGACCGTCTGGTGTGACAAAAGCTGATATTTCTTTAGCTCGAGGTATCAAAAGTACTTGCCAGTATCCCTTCAACAAATCTATCTTTGTAAGAGACATAGCACTGCCCACTTTGTCAATACAGTCTTCTAAATGAGGAATTGGGTAGGATTCTGTCCTCATTACCACATTGACTTTTCTGTAGTCTATACAAAGTCACATTGGCCCATCAGGTTTCACACTAAGACTATTAGTGAACTCCAGCTGCTTTGACTAGGTTTAATTAAGTTATTTTCCAGTGTGTATTGAATTTCTACTTTTATTTGGGCCTGTTTGTTTAGAGATACAGCACTGAAACAGGCCCTTCAGCCCACTGAGTCTGTGTTGACCATTTATACTAATCCTACATTTCTACCACATACCTATACTAGGGGCAATTTCTAATGGCCAATTTACCTATCAAGCTGCAAGTCTTTGGCTGGCAGAGCACCCAGCGAAAACCCACACGGTCATAGGGAGAACTTGCGAACTCCACACATGCAGTACCCAGAATTGAACTTGGGTCGCTGAAGATATGACGCTGCAGTGCTAACCACTACGCCACTGTGTCTGGACTTAAATGGTGAAGAGTTTGTTTTAAAGGAACTGATTCCACATCCAAAACATGTGTGGCTAAGGTTGTACACCCAGCTTATCCTGACAGACTCTTAAATGTCGTGAGTAGCCTGGTTAGGTCTTCACGTTGTTCTGCATCTAAGTACAAAAGCATGTTGTTCAATTTTCCTAGCCATTCTGTATTCGCTAACTGGATAGTAGGAGGTTCAATGTGAGAATTGTCTAGGCCTCCTTCTGCCTCATCTTCACTATTCTTTTCCTTATCAACAGTCCCCATTACCTAACATCCCAGTACTGGCTTATCCTCCTCCCTGTGATAATATTGTTTCAACATATTGATGTGACAGAATCGATTCTTTTTCTGGCAATCAGGGGTGTAATCTACCTTACCTACTCTTTTGACCACTTTATATGGACCACTGAACTGTGCTTTTAATGGTTCCCCCTGTAATGGTAACAATACCAATACTTCATCCCCTGGTTGAAAATTTTGGGTCTTTGTGTTCTTGCCTGTCCATTTTTTCATAGTGGCTTGGAATGCCTTGAGGTGTTCCTGAGCCACTTTGCAAGCTTTTGTGAGCCTTTCCCAGAACACAGATACATAGTCTAGTATCGAAGATTCAAACCTTTGTTCTAAGAATCTGTCTCTGATGAGTTTTAGAGGACCTGCTACTTCATGTACGTAAACCAATTCGAAAGGACTAAAACCTGGAGACTCATTCGGTGAATTTCTGGTAGCAAATAAAAGAAAGTCTAGCCCTTTATCCCAATCATACAGATATTATTTTGAGAGTTTGATGGTACATTTTTAAAGCTCCCTGTGTCTGTGGGTGATATGCTGAAGATTACAACTGTCTGATACCCAAATTGCCCATGATTTCTTGAAATATTTTAGACGAAATTAGAATCTTGATCTGATTGAACTTCAAGTGGTAATCCATATCTTGTAAAGAATTGGGTTAACTTCTTTACTACTACTTTAGCAGTAATTGTCCTCAAAGGAATAGCCTCTGGAAATCGAGTAGCCATATCCATGATAGTAAGTATATATTGATGTCCTGCTTTTGTTTTTGGCAAGGGTCCTACACAGTCTACGAATAGCCTACTAAATGGTTCCTCAATAACTAGTATCGGAATTAGTGGTGCCGGTTTTATGGTAGGTCACGGTTTTCCCACCATTTGACATGTATGGCATGTCCTACAAAATTGCTTCATGTCCTTTTAAGCCCTTACCAGTAATAATGTTGACTTATACGTGATGTGGTCTTCCAAACCCCCCATGTACTGCTAGAGGAATGTCATGTGCTAACCTTAATAATTCCTGGCGATACTTAGGTGGTACCACTCTCCGTTGAACAACTTTCCAGTCTTCATCCACAGGTCTATAAGGTGGTCTCGATTTCCTCCTCAAAACCCCATCTTCAATATAGTAGCCTTCTGGAACTCCTTTCACCTCAGCTTCTGTCAGTGCCATCTATTTTACTCTATGTAACTCTGGATCAGCTTGTTGTGCTGCTATTATAGAAGATTTGTTAAACATCTCATCTGGATTATCCAAATTCTCAAATAAAGTTTCAGATATTCTGCTATCTGTGGTGATAATTTTACCTTCGACAATGGAACCTGCTTGGCCATTGCTCGGGTGACTACACACGCAGGAAATGTTCCTGGAACTTGTTCCTGTAATTGTTCTGTTTCTTCAACTTCACTTGGTTTCTCTGTGACTACAGGAGAAACTGATACTTTTGATCTGGTCAAATCATTCCCTAGGAGTAAGTCAATTCCCTCTACTGGCAAACTATGAACAACTCCTAGAGTTACCATCCCAGACATCAGGTCACACTCTAGGTGCACTCTAAATAAAGGTACTGGTATATACTCCCCACCAACTCCATCAACTAAAACCTGAGTGTTCAGAATGCTCTTTGGTGGAAATGTTATACCTTTTCCCAGTAAAAGAGTTTGAGTTGCTCAAGTGTAACGATAAGTTTTCCTGCCTCACTTAAGGGACATGGAGTTACTTTTCCCTTTGACAAGAATTCATTATAACTTTCAGGCATTATTCTTAACCTCTACACTCACTTTAGTTTTTGTGTCTGCTTTTACAGCTTCCCTTAAAGCTACAGCCTGGTCTGCTGTACTTTCAGTCAGTACCTCTTTCTCTGCATTAACTTTATGTACAACAATAAGTCCCATAGTAACTTCCAGCATTCTCAATGAAGATGAACCATTTTGTGGCAATGATAACACTTTGGCTTGCGGACCCTCACTTCTACCCTCAGCACCTTCCTTTCTGGCCTGAGGAGGTGATCCTGGGATATTCCCAGCTGTTCCTTCTTATCTCCAGCTACTTGCCTTCCTTTTACTCTCCCACTTCCTATCCTTCTCGGGTTTATGAGGGTGACAGACAAAAAGTTTTGGCTTATTCACAAGCTCAAAATCATCAGTAATTTCCGCTGTTTGCCTGGCTTTTAAAACTTTCAGGTTATCTACATGAGTTCTCACTACTGGAGGGAATTTTTAAATTTTTGAATTTTTAGACCTTCCAAGAGAATCAATTCTCTAAGGTTCTCATACATGGTTTCCATCTTTAGTGCCCATATCCAACGATCAAAATTAATTTGCTTCACCCTCTCAAATTCCACATACGTCTGTCCAGCCAACCTCCGTAAGTTCTGAAACTTCTGATGGTAAGCTTCAGGAACTAACTCATACACAACGAGAATAGCCTTTATTGCCATCTCAATCTGCAGAAACTCTTCAGCATAAACTTCATGGACTCTGCCCATCAACCTGCTTTGCATAAGCAGCGTCGTGCTTTCCCTAGGCCATTTCATTCGTTTGGCTATTTTTTCAAAAGGTATGAAAAATGCCTCTACCTCCCTTTCCTCAAACTTCGGGAGAGCTTGTAGAAATTTAAATAGCTTTTTGCTGGGGCCTGGGCTGGATTCAGATTCTTGCTGACCAGAATTTTCCCTGGATTCAAGACCACCCCTTTGTCTTAGTTCCATCGTTTTTTAATTCGAATTCCCTTAATTTTGTTTCACTTTCTCTCGGAAATTCAAGACTAAGTCTTTCCAGTTCTGTTTCTTTTTCTTTATCCTTGTCAAGTTTTCTTCATTCTATTTCTTTTTCCTGCTCAAAGTTTTTCATTTCTAACTGAATCTTAGCCAATTCCACTGCATCACTCTCTGACTTACTATCTTCTTGTCCCTCTTCTTCCAATTTCAAATGTTGGAATATTACATCAAATGTCTGCTTTCTTAGCACCTGATTTTAATTCAACCCCAATTTTGTTACCAACTCTATCAATTTAACCTTAGTTAATGTTTTCAAGTCACTGAAGGACACATTCTCCTGTCCCAGAAAACCTGCAATGGCATTCCGATAGTATAGCCTTTACCATTATATAAGAAACCTGGTTCCTTTTATTTTTTTCTCTTTCAAATGATTACTCCCCTTATAATTCACATAATTAGTGTTGGATTTGAATCCCCGACGAGCCCCATAATGTACTGTTAATTAATTCCCACTACTCCACAGGTCACAGAATATTAGTAAAGTTTCCCACCTACTGGAAAATTAGCCAAATTAATCACTTTATTTAGCCCCAGAATAAAGCACACCAAAACAGGTTTCTTTAAATAACAACAAAATTAGCTATTTAGTAATAAACCAAATTTTAAACAATAATGAGATGAATCTATATGTAAAGATTTTATAACTCCTTAATCTTCCTAACCCTCATGCACACACATGAATTCAATTACCAACGGTTAACCGGGGAAAAGGGAAATATCTAATTTACAAGAGTTTCTTCGGAATAAATAAACAACTGGGTTGTAACTATTGGTAGTATTTTCCTGGATCAGTGAGGTGTCCCAGAGTTGAATAGTCAGATGCCACTCTGTCTCTCCAGGTGAAATTAATGAACAGTCTATGATGGGTAGGCGTTCGAGGTAGTTCATCTTAAGCAGGTGTCACACAGATCTTTCAGTAACAGTTGTAGCCACAGGGCCACTTAAATTTTAAAGTAGGATTCTAACAGTAGAAACTTCCTTGAGAGACTTCCAAAAACACAAAAGTCAACAGGACTTACTCTCAGCAAAGGAGCATTCTCCACAGAGCACAGCAATTACAGAACTCACTCCTCAGACAGGAATTCTTGAAGGGAGGAAACAGCAATTTGCCACACTCAAAACATAGGCTTTCGTTCTCTAAAACAGTGTCTCTCCACAGAGTATGGCAACTCCTCCTTTCTCAGGGTCTCCTCCTCTTTGTTACAGGAATTATTTTTCAAGAGAGAGAGTTTTCTGGGCTGTATTCCTGGCCAGTTTCCAGCAGTAACTCTTTCAGCTGCTCACTGGTTTCTTCTTTCACTGCCAAAATGGAACTGAAAGCTTCCAGCAGTCCAAAGCTTTCTGTAGATGCTATAAATTGTTCTGTTGCTTGGATACTAGTTTACAGCCTGCCCTCTTCAAACACTAAATCACAACACTCAAGGCTCACAGAAAATACCATTCTCCCAGTTTTTAAAGGCACACAGACATCATAGTTTTCTTAAAAAAACAAACTCTTATTACAAAACTCAGTTCCTGTTAAAAAGACATACTTGTGATCTTAGCAGTAGTAATACTTTAATTTCATACTACTTAGAGAGTTCAGTAGTATACAGGGAAGCACAGAATTAAAGAAGGTTGCAATATCAGAGTTTCCAGTGGACAAAGTGCTCTGGGAGCCCTTCCCGACACTGCCCCCCCGCCCCGCCTCCCCCACCACTTTACGCAGAGCAGCTCCAGGCCAATCAAGGCCCTTAAATGGCCACTTAATGGCCACTTAAGGGTCTTCGCCACCTCCACGCGGATTTTATGCATGGCAAGCGGGGGTGCTAGACCCAAGAGAAGCTGCCTGACAAAAGCAGGTGGCTCTTGAACATCCTGGTTGTGGGGGGCGGGGGGAGGCGATGCTCTCATTGCTGCCCCAGCTCAGAATAGTGATTCCATTAAAATGTATCCCTCTCCCAGGCCACCCACCCAAACTTGTCAATGCATGCCTAGGATAGTTTACTCATCTCCCAATTTTCACTGAGAAGTTTGCAGGGGATATCTGAAATATGCAATTTCTGCTGTAAAAGTGTCCTTGCCTCTGCAAATGAACTGTCTGTGAGTTGTGGAACATTAGAATTTAATTAGCTGCCCCCACTACCACAACCACCCCCGACACCCAACATGCCTCCCCTGCCCCCGACTCACCACCCTTGCCTTGCCATGTCCTGACCGATTACCCCTGGCGAGGCAACCAAAACTTACCAGCCTTCCAGGCTCCCCGGTATTGTCACTTTCAGCTGGGCTGCAGTCCCAGCAGTGGCCACTGCTCCCGGTGGCGCTGCTGGGTCTAGGAGCTGCCAGCCCACTGATTGGCCGGCAACTCCATTAGACTTCCTACCTCAAGCGGGTAGAAGTTCCGTCTCAGAACAGTAGAAGCCTGGGGACCCGCAAAATACGGGTCAGATCCTCCGGCGAGGCGGAAGCGGGTTAGCCACCAACCTTTCAGTCGGTGGCCGACTCCTGTCCGCCTATGGTTAAATCCCAGCCATCGTCAGAGTGTTCAGGTGGGAATTTGGTTCACTTGGGAATTCAGTGCAAAGGGGAAAGAGGAATTGTCATGTTACTACCTATCAAAGAAGATAAATGATTGATCGGTGAACACTTTCTCTTTTACTCAAGGTAGCATTTGACTGAGTATGGTGTCGAGGAGCCCTAGCAAAACTGATTTCAATGGGAATCGTGGGAAAACTCTCCACTGGTCGGAGTCATACCTAGCACAAAAGAAGATGGTTGTGGTTGTTGGAGGTGAATCATCTCAATCTCAGGACATCACTGCAGGAGTTCCTCAGGGTACTGTCCGAAGCCCAACCATCTTCAGCTGCTTCATCAATGACCATCCCTCCATCATAAGGTCAGAAGTGGGGATGTTCGTTGATGATTGCACAATGTTAAGTACTATTCTTCTTGAGTTTCTTGGCTGTTGTTGGAGCTGCACCTATCCAGGCAAGTGGAGAGTATTCCATCACAGTCCTGACTTGTGCCTTGTAAATGGTGGACAGGCATTGGGGAGTCAGGAGGTGAATTAGTCGCCTCAGAATTCCCAGCCTCTGACCTGCTCTTGGAGCCACAGCATTTGTGTGGCTGGTCCAATTCAGCTTCTGGTCAATGGTGACCCCCAGGATGTTGACAGTGGGGGATTCAGCAATGGTAATGCCATTGAATGTCAAGGGGAGATGGTTAGATACTCTCTTGTTTGAGATGGTCATTGCCTGGCACTTGTGTGGCACGAATGTTATTTGCCACTTATCAGCCCAAGCCTGGATGTTGTCCAAGTCTTACTGCATATGGACACGGACTTAACACCATCCAGGACAAAGCAGTGCACTTGATAGGCACCTGATCCACCATCTTCAACAGTCACTCCTTCCACCACCAATGCACAGTGGTAGCAGTGTGTACCATCTACAAGATGCACTGCAGTAGCACAGCAAGGCTTGTTCTACAGCACGTTCCAAACCCGCAACCTCTACCATGTAGAAGGAGAAGGGCAGCAGATGCATGGGAACACCACCACCTGCAAGTTCCCCTCCAAGTCACACACCATCCTTCACTGATGCTGAGTCAAGATCCTGGAACTCCCTTCCTAACAGCACTGTGGGTCAACCTACACCCAAGGACTGCAGTGGGCCAAGCAGGCACCTCACCACCTTCTCAAGGGCAATTAGGGATGGGCAATAAATGCAGGCCTAGCCAGCACCACCCACATCCCCGAACAAATAAAACAAAAATGATCTGAACTAAGGAATTTTAATTGGGTTTAGCACAATATTAATTGGAATAATAAGAATAAGAATCTTCTGAGATTCAGTAATTGATTAGTAAGGTTGTACGAGTAGTAGTAAGGTTTACCAGCAGTAGTAAAGATTATTAATAGTGTTAAAGTCAGGTGAGGAAGGGCTCTCAGCCTCCCCCTTTAGCCCCTCTCTGGTTTGACCATAACAGGGTTTATCCTTTTTTAACACAGTGGTTGAACTTACCACCTCAGTGAGTGCTTGCTCCTGTTCCTCTAATGTAATTGCAAAATAACCAATTAGACAGGTTTTCGTGAATTTAAACAAGAAAGATGCAAGTTATTATCCTGAGCACTCTAAACCGATTAAAATTACTAAAGTACGCTACATATTTATGTACATATTCACACAAGAGTCACACACACACACACACAAAGGGATTACAGAGGGAAAACAGATTTGGTGGCTGGAGTAGCATCCGGAATAAATGGAATTTAAATACGGAGTATCAGTCCCAGAGTCCTCAGTTGAAATTGTAGTCCTGAAGTTCTTGCTGGGCCACGTGCATAGTTGCCGGCTTCCTTCTCAGGCTGTGGAAGGCAGAAGAGAGGTTCAATCCTTGTCCCCTAGTTGTTGGTAGCGGCGTTCTGTAGGCTTGAGGCTTTACCAGTTGCAACCGGATCTTCTCTGGATCTTTACTGGAGAGAGAGAGAGCTGCTCTGTGGATGGCTTTTCAGTTACTCCTCTCTGCTTTCTGTCTGACAATGCTTACAGTCTCTCCAGAGCTGCACAAGCAGTCACATGACATTACCAAGCCTCTTTGTGGTGTTAATGAGGTCCTTCTGAAATCTCCTCTGACATTCAAAACTCTACCCCTCAAGCTGTCCAATCACAGTTGACGAGGTTTGGCTCTTTCAAAGTCAATGGGTGTCGATGGACCCTGACTACCGTGTTGATAAGGTCATTTCAGGCAATTTAATCAGTAAGCACACTATTATTCTGGCTAGGTTGAGTCGGTCATGTTGTTTCCAGTCTAACCCTTTGGTGTTTCAAATGCAAATTGCAGTGGCCATCTTGGCTGCCAGATTACTTTTTTAAAAAGTTATTTGTAAGGATTTCCAGCAAAAGCCTAAGGCAAGGGAAATTAATATTTCCCACTTGGCATGTAGGATTTTCCTGACAGCAGTAGTTGGGCTTAGCAGTATTGGGGATTAGTAGTAGTGGTGTTTATTAATTATTAATTAATTAAGAGAAATAAATTAACACATAATAAAGATAGCAGGGCAGGTGATGTGTTGCAGCTGCAGTATGTGGGAGCTGTTGACCGCCAGTGTGATCCACAGAACCACGTTTGCAGTAAGTGTCTGCAGCTCGAGGAGCTTTGGCTCAGAGTCAATGAGCTGGAGGCCGAGCTACAGACACTGCGATGCATCAGGGAGGGGGAATGTTACCTGGACATTTTGTTCCAGAAGGCAATCACACCCCTTAGGATAGGGTCTTCTCATTTGGTCAGTTGTCAGGGACAGGAGGGTTTTACTGCTAGTGAGGCAGGTAAGGGGATTGAGAAGGCTGAAGTGGAGCAGCCTCAGTGCTTGCAATTGTCCAACAGGTTTGAGGTTCTTTCAACTTGTATGGATGAGAGCAAGAACTGACCATGGCACCATGGTACAGGAAGCCATTCAAGTGGGGGAAGTAAATAGGAATGTAGTGGTAGTAGGTGTTAGTATAATCATGGGGATAGACACAGTTCTCTGAAGCCAAGAGTGAGAGTCCAGAAGGCTGTGTTGCCTGGCCAGTGCCAGGATTCAGGACATCTGCTCAGGGCTGGAGAGGAACTTGCATTGGGAGGGGAGGATCCAGTTGTCCTGGTCACGTGGGTACCAACAACATAGATAGACTAGAAAAGACATTCTGCATTGGGAGTATGAGCAGCTACAGGCTAAATTAAAAAGCAGAACCTCACATAATCTCTGGGTTATTACCTGAGTCACGAGCAAATTGGTATAGGTTAAATAAGATTAGAGAGTTTAGTTTAGTTTAGAGATACAGCACTGAAACAGGCCCTTCGGCCCACCCAGTCTGTGCCGACCATCAACCACCCATTTATACTAATCCTGCACTAATTCCATATTCCTACCACATCCCCACCTGTCCCTATATTTCCCTACCACATACCTATACTAGGGGCAATTGCTAATGGCCAATTTACCTATCAACCTGCAAGTCTTTGGCATGTGGGAGGAAACCGGAGCACCCAGAGGAAACCCACACAAACACAGGGAGAACTTGCAAACTCTACACAGGCAGTACCCAGAATTGAACCCGGGTCACTGGAGCTGTGAGGCTGCGGTGCTAACCACTGCGCCACTGTGCCGCCCACTGTTCCTTTTATTTTATGCATGGCTCAAAGATCGGTGTGACAGAAATGGGTATTGATTCATGGAGCATTGGCACCAGTACTGAGGAAAGTGGGAGTGTACAGTTGGAACAGTCTTCACATGAACTGTGCTGGGGCCAGTGTTCTGGCAAGTCATATAACTAGGGCGAGAGAGAGGGCTTTAAACTAAATAGTGGGGGTGAAGGATCAAGTGAGGGAAGGCGTGATAATTTAAAGAGAGAGCAAGATAGCAATAAGGGTAATGATAATCAGAGTGCAACAGGAAGGGACAGAGCGTGCAAACTTAAGAGTGTACCAGCAGATAAGGTGGTGAACTAATTAGGGGTTGGGGAGCGGGTTTGGGTGAAAGGAGATTTAGAAAACCAAAGAAAAATGTTGAGGCATCGGAACAGTATAGCATTGTGGGTAAAGACAAGCAGAATGGGATGGGCAGGGACAGAGGGTTTAACAAAAATTGTACATCAGCAAATAAGGTCATTGTAGGGAATATAATTTAAAAAATAAAATTAAAGTTCTTTATCTGAATGCACGAAGCATCTGAAATAAGATAGATGAACTAATGGCACAAATGTAGGTAAATGATTGAGATCTAATCACCATTACAGAGACATGGTTACATGATGATCAAGGTTGGGAAATAAATATTTCAGGGTACACAATATTTTGGAAAGACAGACAGAATGGCAAAGAGGTAGCCTTGATAATCAAGGATGAAATAAGGAGATTAGTGAGAAAGCCTCAAAAGATCATGAAGTAGAATCAGTATGGGTGGAAATTAGGAATAGCAAGAATCAGAAAACACTAGTGGGAGTAGTTTATAGGCCCCCTAACAGTAGTTATACTGTTGGACTGAGCATTAAACAAGAAATTATTGGCGCCTGTAACAAAGGCAATGTAATAATTGTGTGGGACTTTAATCTTCTTATAGACTGGGACAATGAAATTGGCAAGAGTGGTCTAGAAGATAAGTTTGTAGTCTGTTTTGGGGACAGTTTCTTGGAGCAATACATTGTAGAACCGACTAGGGATAAAGTTCTCTTCGATCTAGCATTGTGTAATGAAGGCGGGTTAAGTAATAATGTCACAGTAAACGATCCACTGGGAAATATTGATCATAATACCATTAAATTCCATGTTAAGTTTGAAAGTGACATACCCCAATCACAAATAAGAATCCAAAACTTAAATAAAGACAATTACATAGGTATGAGGGGAGAATTGGCTAAGGTAAATAGACTAAAAGGTATGACAGTAACTGAACAGTGGGAAACCTTGAAATAAACAATTCAAAACGTTCAACAAAAATACATTCCATCGAAAAACAAAAACTCAGCAAGAAAGACCCATCCGTGGCTCACGCAGGAAATTAAGGATAGTATTGGATTAAAAGAAGGGGCTTACGATGTTGCAAAAAAGAATAGCAAGTCTGAGGATTGGGAGTGTTTTAGAAACCAACAAAGGGCCACCAAAAAGTTGTCAAAAAAGGAAAAAATAGAATGAGAGTAAACTAGCCAATAATATAAAAACAGATTGTAAGAGCTTTTAAAGGTATATAAAAGGAAAGAGAGCAACTAAAGTAAATGTTGGTCCCTTAGAAACCAAGACAGGAGAAATTATCATGGGAAATGAAGAAATGCAAAGGCATTGAAGAATATTTTGTGTCTGTCTTCACAGTAAAAGACACAAGTTTCATATCCGAAAGAGATGGTAACCTAGAGGCTAAAAACAAGTGAGGAAATTAAGGAAATTAATATCAGCAGAAAAAAAACTGTTGGAGAAACATAAGGGATTAAAATCTAACAAATCCCCAGAACTTGATGGCCTACACCCTAGGGTTATAAAAGAGAGAGCTGCAGAGATAGTGCATGCGCAAACTATGATTTTCCAAAATTTCTTAGATTCAGGAATAATCCCTTCAGATTGGAAGCTGGCAAATGTTACACCACTTTTCAAGAAAGGAGGGACAGAGAAAACAGGAAACTACAGGCCAGTTAGCCTAACATCAGTTGTTGGAGTTTTTTGAGGATGTAACTAGTAGGGTAGATAAAGGGGAACCACTAGATGTAGCATACCTGGGTTTCCAAAAAGCATTCAATAAGGTGCCACACAAAGGTTAATAGGCAAGATATGGGTTCATGGAGTTGGCAGTAATATATTAGCATGAATAGAAGATTGGTTAATAGACAGGAAGCAAAGAGTGGGCATAAACGAGGCATTTTCAAGTTGGCAGGGGGTGAATAGTGGGGTGCCAAAGGATCAGTGTTGAGGTCACACCTATTGACAATTTATATTAATGACTTAGATGAAGAGACACAGAGCAATGTATCTAAGTTTGCTGATGATACAAATGTAGGTGGAAAGGGGAAAGGTGGGGAAGACTCAGAGGCTGCAAAGAGATATAGACGGGATAAGTGAGTGGGCAATAAGATAGCAGTTGGAGTATAATATTGGGAAGTGTGAAGTTATTCAGTTTGGTTGTAAGAATAGAAAAGCAGAATAATTTTTAAAGGTGTGAAACTTGTAAGTGTGGATGTTAAAAGAGACTTGGGTGTGCTTGTACAAGGATGCAGAAAATTAACATGCAGGTACAGCAAGCAATTAGGAAGGCAAATTACATGTTGGCCTTTATTGCAAGAGGATTGGAGTACAGGAATAAGGAAGTAGTGCTACAATTGTACAGGGTTTTGGTGAGACTGCATCTTGAGTACAGTGTGCAGTTTTGGTCTCCACATTTAAGAAAGGATATACTTGCATTGGAGGCTGTACAGTGAAGGTTCACTAAATTGGTCCCTGGGATGAGGTATTTGTCCTATGATGAGAGGCTGAGTAAATTGGGCCTATATTTCTCTGGAGTTTAGAAAAATGAGAGGCAATCTCATTGAAGCATACAAGATCTGAAGGGAGCTGGATAGGTTAGACGCTGAGAGATTGTTTACGCTGGTCAAGGAATCTAAAACATGGGGGCACAGTCTCAGGATAAGAGGCTGATCATTTAGGACAGCGATGAGGAGAAATTACTTCACTCAAAGGGTTTGGATCTTTGGAATTATCTACCCCAGAGGGTTGTGGATGCTCCAACATTGAATACATTTAAGGCTGGGATAGATAGATTTTTGGTCTCAGGGTATCAAGGGATATGGTGAGCAGGTGGAAAAGGGAATTGAAGCCTAAGATCAGTCAGAAATTTAAAAAACAAATTAAAATCTAATTAAATAAAATAGAGGTGCAGGGCCAGGCGATGTGTTGTACCTGCATGATGTGGGAGCTGGTGGACCCCATTGTGGAACCTAGTGACCACATCAGTAGCAAGTGTTGGCTGCTCGAGGAACTCAGGCTCAGAGTTGGTAAGCTGGAGTCTGAGCTTCAGACACTGTGACACATAAGGGAGGGGGAGAGTTACTTGGATGCTGTGTTTCAGGAGACAGTCACACCCCTTAGATTAACTACCTTGAATTCGGCCAGTGGTCAGGGACAGGATGGTGTGACTATGAGTGAGACAGGTAGAGGGATCCAGGAGGTAGTGTTGCAGGAGGCTCAGCCCTTGTCCTTGTCCAACAGGTTTGAGATTCTTGCTCCCTGTGTGGACGAGAGCAGGGACTGTAGGGAGGATGAGCAAACACACCATAGCACCATGGTACAGGGAGCCATTCAAGTGGGGGGAGAAAAGAGAAATGTAGTCATAATCGGCGATAGTATAATTAGGGGCATAGACACTGTTCTCTGTGGCCAGGATCGAGAGTCCTGAAGGCTCTGTTCCCTATCTGGTGCCAGGGTTCAGGATATCTCATCTGGGCTGCAGAGGAACTTGGAGTGGGTGGAAAAAGATCCAGTTGTCTTGGTCCATGTAGGTACCAACGATATAGGTAGAACGAGCATAGAGGTCCTGCTGAGGGAATATGAGCAGTTAGGGGCTAAATTAAAAAGCAGAACCAAAAAGGTAATCATCTCTGGATTACTACCTGAGCCACGAGATAATTGGCACAGGGTCAATAAGATTAGAGAGTTAAAATGTGGGGCTCAAAGTTTGGTGTGGGAGAAATGGGTTTGAATTCATGGGACATTGGCACCAGTACTGGGGAAGGACGGAGCTGTTTCGATGGGACGGGCTTCACCTGAATGGCAGATGCAGTAGCATGTGGATAAATGTGAGGTTATCCATTTTGGTAGCAAAAACAGGAAGGCAGTTATTATCTGAACGGCTATAAACTGAGAGAGGGGAATTTGCAACGAGACCTGGGTGTTCTCGTACACAAGTCGCTGAAGGTAAGCATGCAGGTGCAACAGGCGGTAAAAAAGGCAAATGGTATGTTGGCCTTCATAGCTAGAGGATTCAAGTACAGGAGCGGGGATGTCTTGCTGCAACTATACAGGGCGTTGGTGAGGCCACACCTGGAACATTGTGTACGGTTTTGGTCGCCTTATCTGGGGAAGGATATTCTTGCTATAGAGGGAGTGCAGCGAAGGTTTACCAGACTGATTCCTGAGATGGCAGGACTGATGTATGAGGAGAGATTGAGTCGGTTAGGATTATATTCGCTGGAGTTCAGAAGAATGAGGGTGGATCTCATAGAAACCTATAAAATTCTAACAGGACTTGACAGGGTAGATGCAGGAAGGATGTTCCCGATGGTGGGGGAGTCCAGAAGCAGGGGTCATAGTCTAATGATACGGGGTAAACTTTTCAGGACTGAGGTGAGGAGAAATTACTGCACCCAGAGAGTGGTGAGCCTGTGGAATTTGCTACCACAGTAAGTAGTTGAGGCCAAAACATTGTATGTTTTCAAGAAGGAGTTAGATATAGCTCTGGGGCGAAAGGGATCAAAGGATATGGGGGGAAGGCGGGAACTGGTTACTGAGTTGGAGGATCAGCCATGATCATAATGAATGGCGGAGCAGGCTCAAAGGGCCGAATGGCCTACTCCTGCTCCTATTTTCTATGTTTCTATGAATCATGCTGGGACCAGAGTCCTGGCGAATCGCATAACTAGGGCTGTAGATAGGGCTTTAAACTAAATAGTGGGGGGGCGGGTTCAGTTGCATGGAAAATTAGGAAGTCAAAGGAGAAGGTAGGAGTGCAGGTTAGTGATGATTTATTTTATTTAGAGATACAGCACTGAAACAGGCCCTTCGGCCCACCGAGTTTGTGCTGACCAACAATCACCCATTTATACTAATCCTACATTCCCTACCACATCCCCACCATTCTCCTACCACCTACCTACACAAGAGGCAATTTACAATGGCCAATTTACCTATCAATCTGCAAGTCTTTGGCTGTGGGAGGAAACTGGGAGTACTTGGCAGAAACCCATGCAGTCATAGGGAGAACTTACAAACTCTTCACAGGTAGTACCCAGAACTGAACCTGGGTCACTGGAGCTATGAGCCTGCGGTGCTAACCACTGCGCCACTGCCGTCCAATACTGGTTGTTACCAGAAAATAAAAGGTAGGGACAGAACGTGTGAATGTCATATTGCACTAAGGAATCGTACAAGAGTAGGGAAATTTGATAATAGAACAAACTTAAAGGCTTTGTATCTGAATGCATGAAGCATTCAGAATAAAACTAATGAGTAAACAGCGCAAATAGAGACGAATGCTTATGATTTAGTGGCGATTACTGAGACGTGTTTGTAGGGAAACCAGGTTTGGGAATTAAATATCCAAGGGTACTCAGTATTTCAGAAGGATAGGCAGGAAGGAAAAGGAGGTGGTGTAGCTTTGCTGGTAAAGGAAGAGATCAGTGCTGTAGTGAGAAATGATACAGGCACTGGAGATCAAGACATAGAATCAATCTGGGTAGAAATAAGAAATAGCAAGGGGAAGAAGTCCCTGCTGGGAGTAATCTAAAGGTCCCCAAACAGGAGTTCCACAGTGGGGCACAGTATAAACCAGGAAATACTGGGGGCTTGTAAGAAAGGTACGGCAATAATCATGGTGATTTTAATATGCATATAGGCTGGATTAATCAAATTGGCAAGGGTATCCGCAAGGGAGAGTTCATTGAATGTATTAGAGATTGTCTTTTGGAGCAATATGTTGTGGATCCAACCATGTAGCAGGCTATTCTAGATTTGTTATTATGTAATGAGGTGGGATTAATTAATGATCTTAGGGCTAAGGATCCTCTAGGGAAGAGTGATCATAGCATGATAGAATTTCAAATTCAGTTTGAGGGCGAGAAACTGGAACCAACACTAGCATTCTGGAGTTAAACAAAGGTAATTACATAGGCATGAGGACAGATTTGGCCCTAGTGGACTGGGCAGGAAGACTAAAAGGTAGGACAGTTGATGAGCAGTGGCAGATGTTTATGGAGAAATTCAATTCCTCCCAACTAAAACAGAGAGGAAGAAAGGTTGTAAGAGGGAGAAAAACATCCATGGCTAAGCAAGGAAGTTAAGGATAACATAAAGACAAAACTAAGGCATACCATATTGCAAAGGCCAGTGGCAGGCTGGAAGATTGGGAAACTTTTAAAGATCAACAAAGGGTTACTAAAAAAAGAAATGAAAAGAGCAAAAGTAAATTACGAAAGAAAACTGGCGCAAAATATAAAACCAGATAGCAAAAGCTTCTATAAGTATATAAAAGGGAAGAGAGTAGCTAAAGTGAATGTTGGTCCCTTGGAGGATGTGACTGGGGAGTTAACAGCGGGGAGCACAGAAATGGCAGAGACACTAAATCAGTATTTTGCCTCAGTTTTCACGGTGGAGGACACTAGTACCATCCCAATAGTAACAGGTAATGCAGAGGTTATAGAAAGGGAGGAACTTAGAACAATCATCATCACTAGAGAAAAAGTACTGAGCCAACTATTGGGATTGAAGGCAGACAAGTCCCCAGGGCTTGATGGCCTACATCCTAGGGTTTTAAAGGAAGTGGTAGCGGAGATAGTGGATCCATTGGTTATAATATTCCAAAATTCCCTGGATGCGGGAAAGGTTCCAGTGGATTGGAAAAATGCTAATAAAATGCCCTTATTCAAAAAGGGAGGGAGGCAGAAAGTAGGAAGTTAGTTTAACATCTATCGTTGGGAAATTGTTAGAATCCATTATTAAGGAAGTAATAACAGGACATTTAGAAAGTCAAAACGCAATCCATCAGAGTCAGCATGGTTTTATGAAGGGTAAGTCGTGTTTGACTAATTTGCAAGAGTTCTTCGAAGATGTAACAAGTAAAGTGGATAATGGGGATCCTGTAGATGTAGTATATCTGGACTTCAGAAGGCGTTTGATAAGGTGCCGCACAAAAGGTTAATACACAAGGTAAGATCACATGGGCTTGGGGCAATTTATTAGCTTGGATAGAGGATTGGCTAACCAACAGAAAATAGAGAGTCAGGATAAATGAGTCCTTTTCTGGTTGGCAAGACGTAACTAGTGGGGTGCCACAGGGGTCAGTCCTCGGGCCCCAACTATTTACAATCTATATTAATGACTTGGATGCAGGGATAGAAGGTACTATAGCCAAATTTTCAGATGACACTAAAATATGTGGGATAGTAAATTGCAATAAAGAAATAAGAAATTTACAAATGGATATGGATAGGTTAGGTGAATGGGTCAAAATTTGGCAGATGGAGTTTAACGTGGATAAGTGTGAGGTTATCCATTTTGGTCGGAAGAATAGAAAGGCAAATTGTTATCTAAATGGAGAGAAACTTCAGAGTGCTTCAGTGCAGAGGGATCTGGGTGTCCTCGTGCATGAATCGCAGAAAACTAGTATGCTGGTGCAGCAGGTAATAAGAAATTCAAATGGAATTTTGGGATTTATTGCTAAAGAAATAGAATATAAAAGTAGGGAAGTGTTGCTGCAACTGTACAAGGCATTAGTGAGACTGCACCTGGAGTATTGCGTACAGTTTTGTTCCCCTTACTTGGGAAGGGATGTAGTTGCATTGGACGCAGTTCAGAGGAGGTTCACTAGATTGATTCCAGAGATGAGGGGTTTGTCTTATGAAGAGAGATTGAGCAGTTTAGGCCTTTACTCTCTAGAGTTTAGAAGAATGAGAGAAGATCTAATTGAGATATATACGATGATTAAGGAGACAGTCTAGAACGAGAGGTCATAGTTTTAGGATAAGGTGTAGCAGATTTGAAACAGGGATGAGGAGAAATCAGAGGGCCGTGAGTCTGTGGAATTCACTACCCCAGAGTGCAGTAGATGCTGGGACATTGAGTAAATTTAAGGAGGAGATAGACAGATTTTTAATTAGTAATGGGTTGAAGGGTTATGGAGAACGGGCAGGAAAGTGGAGTTGAGGCCGAGATGAGATCAGCCATGATCGTATTGAATGGCGGAGCAGGCTCGAGGGGCTGAATTGCCTACTCCTGCTCCTAGTTCTTATGTTCTTATTGAATGGCAGAGCAGGCTCGATGGGCCATATGGCCTACTCCTGCTCATATTTCTTGTGTTCTTTCCTGCAGAACACCCTCAGGACTGGACATGAGCCAACAAAAGACACTCACACAATCTAAATTTTCGTTTTAACTTTTCCAAGTTTGATTATTCCCATCTTAGCTATTAAAAAAAATACATCTTTTCTCTGTCTTCAAGTGTTGCTGCAGGATGGTGGTGTTATCCTACCTACATGACACACAACACCAGTCTGGAGGAAGGTCCAAGGACATAGTTGCCTCATTTCAGGCTTGTGTATACATTTCCCATTCTAATAGTTGCAACCACCTATGGAAAAAGGCAGGTATGATTGAAGTGGATGAAATATTTCTCTTGAAAATAGACAATGGCCGGAATTTAATGGTTCCCAAACGAGCAGACTGCTGGTGGGGGGTTGGCGGGGGGGTGGGGGGGGGGGTCTTGCGCGCTGGTGGGGGGGGGGGTGTAAAATTGAGTGGGAGGTGGGGGAGGTACCATTCTCAACGCCTTCCCACCCCAGCTACAATTTTACGTAGGGTGGCAGCGGCGAGAAATGGCCTGCCCACCCCAGGTGAAAGGGGAATGCACTAGGTTCTACCCAATAATGTCTCGAGAGTCAGGGGTCTTGATCAGTCAGGCTTTATTACGAGTATATGCATGGAGAAAACTCAATCACAAGAACTTTCATGAGAGTTCAGGACATTCTGAAGGGGGAGGGTGAACAGTCAGAGGTTGTGGTTCACATTGGTACCAACGACATAGGTAAAAAGAGGGATGAGGTCCTGCAACAAGAATTTAGGGAGCTAGGTAGCAGATTAAAAAGCAGGACCTCAACGGTTGTAATCTCTGGATTACTCCCAGTGCCACGTGCTAGTGAGTATAGGAATAGGAGGATAGAGAAGATGAATACATGGCTGAAGAGATGGTGCATCAGGGAGGGCTTTAGTTTCCTGGATCACTGAGTCTGTTTCTGGCAAGGGTGGAACCTGCACAACTTGGACCGGTTGTACCTGAACTGGAATGGGACCAACATCCTTGCTGGGAGTTTTGCTAGTGCTGTTGGTGGGGGGGGGAGGGGTGGGTGGTGGTGGTTTAAACTAATTTTGTAGGGGAATGGGATACAGACTGGAGGTACAGTAGGGGGTGATGCTCAGTCAAATATTGAAGAGAAACTGAGTCAGTCTGGAAGACAGAGCAAATATAGACCTGTTAAGGCACAAGTGAAAAATGCAAGGCTGGATTGCATCTATTTTCATGCAAGGAGTCTTAATATTCAGACAGATGAATTGCAGGCGTTGATTAGCACATGGAATTATGATATTGTTGCTATAACAGAGACATGGTTGAGAGAGGGGCAGGACTGGCAGCTCAATATTCCAGGGTATAGAATCTTCAGGTGTGACAGGGGAGGGGATAAAAGAGGAGGTGGCATTGCATTGTTGATCAAGGAGTCAATTACTGCAGTAAGGAGGGATGATATCTTAGAAGGTTCCTCAAATGAGGCCATATGGGTAGAACTTAAAAACAAAAAGGGGGCATTCATTTGGCTGGGAGTGTACTACAGGCCTCCAAACAGTCAGGGAGAGATAGAGGAGCAGATATATAGGCAAATCTCAGACAGACATAAAAATAATAGGGTAATCATAGGGAATTTCAACTTACCTAATATCAACTGGGATAGTCTTAGTGTAAAAGGCTTAAAGGGGGAGGAATTCTTAAAATGCATACAGGAGAGCTTTTTGAGCCAGTACATAGAAAGTCCTACAAGAGAAGGGGTAGTACTGGACCTAATCCTAGGGAATGAAGTTGGACAAGTGGTAGAAGTGTCAGTGGGGGAACATTTCGGGAATAGCGACCATAACTCTGTAAGATTTAAGGTAGTTATGGAAAAGGACAAAGACAGGCCGGAAATAAAAGTACTGAATTGGGGGAAGGTTGATTTCAATATGATAAAACAGGATCTGGCCAGAGTGGACTGGGAGCAGATACTTGTAGGAAAGTCTACATCAGACCAGTGGGAGTCATTCAAAGAGGAAATAGTGAGGGTTCAGAGCCAACATGTACCCGTAAAGGTGAAGGGTAGGACCAACAAGTCCAGGGAACCCTGGATGTCAAGGGATATAGAGGATTGGATCATGAAAAAAAGGAGGCTTATGGCAGATTCAGAGTGCTGAAAACAGTGGAGGCACTAGAGAAGTATAGAAAGTGTAGGGGGTACTAAAAAAAGTAATTAGGAGAGTGGACATGAGAAAACACTGGTGGGCAAGATAAAGGAAAATCCTAAGGCATTTTATAAGTATATTAAGGGCAAGAGGATAACCAGGGAAAGAGTGGGGCCCATTCGGGACCAAAATGGCAATGTGTGTGTGGAGCCGGAGGACATAGGTGACGTTTAAAATAATTACTTTGCATCTGTTCACTATGGAGAAGGACGATGTAGGTGTAGAGATCAGGGAGGGGGATTGTGATATACTTGAACATATTAGCATTGAAAGGGAGGAAATATTAGCTGTTTTAGCAGGCTTAAAAGTGGATAAATCCCCAGGACCAGTTGGGATGTATCCCAGGCTGTTAGGTGAGGCAAAAGAGGAGATAGCAGGGGCTCTAACACTAATTTTCAAATCCTCTCTAGCCACAGAAGAGGTACCAGAGGACTGGAGGACAGCGAATGTGGTGCCATTATTCAAGAAGGGTAGCAGGGATAAACCAGGTAATTAGAGGCCAGTGAGTCTAACATTATTCTTTGGGAAAATATTGGAAAAAATTCTGAGGGACAGGATTATTCTCCACTTGGAGAGGCAGGGATTAATCAGGGATAGTCAGCATGGCTTTGTTAGGGGGAGATCGTGTCTAACTAACTTGATTGAGTTTTTCGAAGCAGTGACTAGATGTGTAGATGAGGGTAAAGCAGTTGATGTAGTCTACATGGACTTCAGTAAGGCTTTTGATAAGGTCCCGCATGGGAGATTGGTTAAGAAGTTAAGAGCCTTTGGGATCCAGGGCAATTTGGCAAATTGGATCCAAAATTGGCTTAGTGGTAGGAGGCAGAGGGTAATGGTTGAGGGTTGTTTTTGCAAGTGGAAGCCTGCAACCAGTGGTGTACTGCAGGGATCGGTGCTGGGACCTTTGCTGTTTGTAGTGCACATTAATGATTTAGAAATGAATATAGGAGGTATGATCAGTAAGTTCACAGATGGCACAAAGATTGGTGGTGTTGTAAATAGTGAGGAGGAAAGCCTTAGATTACAGGACGATATAGATGGACTGGTAAGATGGGAGGAGCTGTGGCAAATGGAATTTAATCCTGAGAGGTGTGAGGTGATGCATTTTGGGAGGACTAACAAGGCAAGGGAATATACAATGGATGGGAGGACCCTAGGAAGTACAGAGGGTCAGAGGGATCTTGGTGTACTTGTCCATAAATCACTGAAGGCAGCAGCAGAGGTAGATAAGGTGGTTAGGAAAGCATATGGGATACTTGCCTTTATCAGCCGAGGCCTAGAATGTAAGAGCAGGAAGGTTATGATGGAGCTGTATAAAATGTTAGTTAGGCCACAGCTGTGTACCGTTCTGGGCACCACACTATAGGAAGGATGTGATTGCACTGGAGAGGATGCAGAGGAGATTCACCCAGATGTTGCCTGGGCTGGAGCATTTCAGCTATGAAGAGAGACTGTAAAGGCTAGGGTTGTTTTCCTTGGAGCAGAGAAGGCTGAGGGGGGGACATGATTGAGGTATTCAAAATTATGAGGGGCATTGATAGGTTAGTTAGGAAGAAAATTTTTCCTTTAGCGGAGGGCTGACTAACCAGGGTGCGTAGATTTAAAGTAAGGGGCAGGAGGTTTAGAGGGGATTTGAGGAAAAGCTTTTTCACCCAGAGGGTAGTTGGAATCTGGAACGCACTGCCTGAAGGGGTGGTAGAGGCTGGAACCCCCACAACATTTAAGAAGTATTTCGATGAGCACTTGAAAAGCCATAGCATACAAGGCTACGGGCCAAGTGCTGGAAAATGGGATTAGAATAGTTAGGTGCTTGATGGTCGGTACGGACATGATGGGCCGAAGGGTCTGTTTCTGTGCTGTATAACTCTATGACTCTATGAGTTCTGAATACCAGCGTACAGTGATTACTTTTCTACCCGAAAACCACAATCAGGAGCATGTACATATTTCATACGAACATACAAATTAGGAGCAGGAGTAGGCCACTCGGTTCTTCGAGCCTGCTCCACCATTCAATAAGTTCATGGCTGAACTAATTACTCCACATTTCCATCTACCCCCGATAACCTTCCATCACCTTGCTTATCAAGAATCTATCTACTTCTGCCTTTAAAATATTCAAAGACTCTGCTTCCACCGCCTTTTGAGGAAGAGAATTCCAAAGCCACACGACCTTCTGAGAGAAAAACTTTCTCCTCATCTCTGTCTTAAATGGGCGACCCCTTATTTTTAAACAGTGACCCCTAGTTCTAGATTCCCCCACAAAGGGAAGCATCCTTTCCACACCCACCCTGTTAAGACCCTTCAGAATCTTATATGTTTAAATCAATTCGCCTCTTACTCTTCTAAATTCCAGCGGATACAAGCCTAGCCCGTCCAATCTTTCCTCATAAGACAGCCCACCCATTCCAGGTATCAGTCTAATAAACCTTCTCTGTACTGCCTCCAACGCATTTACATCCTTCCTTAAATAAGGAGACCAATACTGGACACAGTACTCCAGATGTGGTCTCACCAATGCCCTGTATAACTGAAGCATAACCTCCTTACTTTTATATTCAATTCCCCTTGTGATAATCGATAACATTCTATTAGCTTTCCTAATTACGTGCTGTACCTGCTTACTAACCTTTTGTGGTTCATGCACTAGGACACCCAGATTCCTCTGCATCTCAGAGCTCTGCAATCTCTCACCATTTAGATAATATGCTTCTCTTTTATTCTTCCTATCAAAGTGGACAATTTCACATTTTCCCACATTATACTCCATTTCCCAGGTATTTGCCCATTCACTTATCCTAGCTATATCCCTTTGTAGCCACTTTATGTCCTCTTCATAAGTTACTTTCCTACCTATCTTTGTGTCATCAGCAAATTGAGCAACCACACCTTCGGTCCCTTCATCTAAGTCATTTATATGAATTGTAAAAGGTTGAGACCCAGCACAGATCCCTGTGGCACACCACTCGTTACATATTGCCAACGGGAAAATGACCCATTTATGCCTACTCTCTGTTTCCTGTTAGCTAGCCAATCTTTTATCCATGCCAATATGTTACCCCTACAGGATGAGCTTTTATTTTCTGCAATGATCTTTGATGTGGCACCTTATCAAATGTCTTCTGGAAATCTAAGTACAATACATCCACCGGTTGCCCTTTATTCATAGCACATGTAACTCCCTCAAAGAACACCGATAAATTGGTTAAACATGATTTCCCTTTCACAAAACCATGTTGACTCTGCCTGATTACCTTGAATTTTTCTAAATGCCCTGCTATAAGGTCTTTAACAATAGCTTCTAACGTTTTCCCTCAGACAGATGTTAAGCTAACTTGCCTGTAGTTTCCTGCTTTCTGGCTCCCCCCCCCACTTTTTGAATAAAGGAGTTACATTCGCTATTTTCCAATCTAATGAAACCTTCACTGAATCTAGGGAATTTTGGAAAATTGAAACTAACGCATCAACTATCTCACTAGCCACTTCTTTTTACACCCAAGGATGAAGTCCATCAGGACCTGCGGACTTGTCAGCCCGCAGCTCCAACTATTTGTTCAGTACCACTTCCCTGGTGTATGTAATTTTCTTGAGTTCCTCCCTCCCTTCCATTTCCTGACTTACAGCTAATACTGGGATGTTACTTGTATCCTCAATAGTGAAGACCGATGCAAAATAGCTGTTCAATTCATCTGCCATCTCCTTATTATCCATTATTAATTCCCCAGACACACTTTCTATAGGAATAACGCTCACTTTGTTAACTCTTTTATTTTCTAAATATCTGTAGAAACTCATACTATCTCTCTTTATATTTCTAGCTAGCTTTCTCTCATCCTCTAATTTTACCTTCCATATCAATCTTTTAGTTATTCTTTGCTGTTTTTATATTCTGTCCAATCTTCTGACCTAGCTCCCATCTTTGCGCAATTATAGGCTTTTAAGTTTGATACTATCTTTAACTGTTTTAGTTAACCACGGATGACAAGTCACACCTTTGGAATTTTTCTTTCCCATTGAAATGTATCTATTCTGTTTATTCTGAAATATCCCCTCAAATTTCTGCCACTGCATCTCTATTGACCTATCCCATAGCCTGATTTGCCAGATCACTTTAGCTAGCTCTGCTTTCACGCCCTCATAATTTCCCTTATTTAAGTTTAAAATACTAGTCTTGGATCCGCTCTTCTCTCTCTCAAACAGGACGGGCTGCATCTGAACCAGAGGGGCACCAATATCCTGGGAGGGAGGTTTGCTAGTACTGTTCGGGAGGGTTTAAACTAGTTTGGGAGGGGGATGGGAACCGGACTTGTAATCCAGGGACCAGTGGGTCCACTCAGAAAGACAAAGAGTGTAGTGAGGTATTGGGGAAGGTAGCACTGTCGCAGAGGACAGATGGGCACGGAGAAGGGTTAAAGTGCGTATACTTCAACGCAAGAAGCATCAGGAATAAGGTGAGTGAATTGAAGGCGTGGATGGGCACTTGGGACTACGATGTTGTGGCCATCACTGAAACGTGGATAGGTGAGGGGGAGGAATGGTTTTTGGAGGTACCTGGTTATAGATGTTTTCATAAGATTAGGAATGGTGGTAAAAGAGGTGGGGGGGTGGCATTGTTAGTTAGAAATAGTGTAACAACTGCTGAAAGAATTTTCGAGGAGGATCTGCCGACTGAGGCACTGTGGGTTGAGGTCAGGAACAGGAAAGGAGCAGTCACCTTGATGGGAGTTTTCTATAGGCCCCCCAATAGCAGCAGGGAGGTGGAAGAGCAGATTGGGAAACAGATTTTGGAAAGGAGCAGAAGTCACAGGGTAGTAATTATGGGGGATTTCAACTTCCCAAATATTGATTGGCAACTCTTTAGATCGAATAGTTTGGATGGGGTAGTGTTTGTGCAGTATGTCCAGGAAGCTTTTCTGACTCAGTATGTAGACTGCCCGACCAGAGGGGAGGCAATATTGGATTTGGTACTAGGTAATGAACCAGGGCAAGTGATAGAGCTGTTGGTGGGCGAGCACTTTGGAGATAGTGATCACAATTCTGTAGCATTCACTGTGGTAATGGAGAGGGATAGGTATGTGCAACAGGGCAAGGTTTACAATTGGGGGAAGGGTAGATATGATGCTGTCAGGCAGGAACTGAGGAGCATAAGTTGGGAGCATATGCTGGCAGGGAAGGGCACGGTCGAAATGTGGAACTTTTTCAAGGAGCAGATAGTAGGGGCCATTGATAAGCATGTCCCTGTCAGACAGGGAAGGGATGGTCATGTGAGGGAACCGTGGTTGACAAGAGAGGTTGAGAGTCTTGTTAGGAAGAAGAAGGATGCGTATATAAAGTTGAGGAAAAAGGGCACAGGCATAGCTCTGGAGGGATACAAGATGGCCAGGAAGGATCTGAAGAAAGGGATTAGGAGAGCTAAGAGAGGGCATGAAAAATGCTTGGCGGGTAGGATAAAAGAAAACCCCAAGGCCTTTTACGCGTATGTCAGAAATATGAGGATGACTAGGGGGACCGTAGGTCCGGTCAAGGACAATAGCGGGAGACTGTGTGTTGAGCCGGAAGAGATAAGTGAGGTTTTGAATGAGTACTTCTCTTCGGTATTTACGAATGAGAAGGGGTGTATTACTGAAGAGGACGGTGGGAAGCAGACTGGTAAGCTCGAGGAAGTGCTCGTTAGGAGGGAAGATGTGTTGGGGTTTTTGAATAACTTGAAGATAGACAAGTCTCCCGGGCCTGACGGGGTATATCCAAGGATGTTATGGGAAGCAAGGGATGAAATTGCAGAGCCGCTGGCAATGATCTTTTCATCTTCTCTGCTGACGGGGGTGGTACCAGGTGATTGGAGGGTGGCAAATGTTGTGCCCCTGTTCAAGAAAGGGAATAGGAACAACCCTGGGAATTACAGGCCAGTTAGTCTTACTTCGGTGGTAGGCAAGTTGATGGAAAAGGTGCTGAGGGATAGGATTTCTGAGCATCTGGAAAGACACTGCTTGATTCGGGACAGTCAGCACGGTTTTGTGAGGGGTAGGTCTTGCCTCACAAGCCTGATTGAATTCTTTGAGCAGGTGACCAAGCAAGTGGATGAGGGTAAACCAGTGGATGTGGTGTACATGGATTTTAGTAAGGCATTTGATAAGGTCCCCCATGGTAGACTTATGGAGAAAGTCAGGAGGCATGGGATAGTGGGGAATGTGGCCAGTTGGATTAAGAATTGGCTAACTGATAGAAGGCAGAGAGTGGTCTTAGATGGTAAATACTCAGCCTGGAGCCCAGTTACCAGTGGCGTGCCGCAGGGATCAGTTCTGGGTCCTCTCCTGTTTGTGATTTTTATTAACGACTTGGATGAGGAAGTCGAAGGGTGGGTCAGTAAATTTGCAGATGATACAAAGGTTGGTGGAGTTGTGGATACCGAGGAGGGCTATTGTCGTCTGCAAAGGGACTTGGATAGGTTGCAGTGCTGGGCTGAAAAGTGGCAGATGGAGTTTAACCCTGAAAAGTGTGAGGTCGTCCATTTTGGAAGGACAAACATGAATGCAAAATACTGGGTTAACGGTAGGGTTCTTGGGCATGTGGAGGAGCAGAGAGACCTTGGGGTCTATGTGCATAGATCATTGAAAGTTGCAACTCAAGTGGATAGGGCTGTGAAGAAGGCATATGGGGTGTTAGCGTTCATTAGCAGAGGGATTGAATTTAAGAGCCGTGAGGTGATGATGCAGCTGTACAGGACCTTGGTAAGGCCTCATTTGGAGTACTGTGTGCAGTTCTGGTCGCCTCATTTTAGGAAGGATGTGGAAGCCTTGGAGAGGGTGCAGAGGAGATTTACCAGGATGTTGCCTGGAATGGAGAATAAGTCTTACGAGGAAAGGCTGAACATTCTAGGCCTCTTCTCATTAGAACGGAGAAGGATGAGGGGTGACATGATAGAGGTTTATAAGATGATCAGGGGAATAGATAGGGTAGACAGTCAGAAACTTTTTCCCCGGGTGGAGCAAAGCGTTACAAGGGGTCATAAATTTAAGGTGAAGGGTGGGAGATATAAGGGGGATGTCAGGGGAAGGTTCTTTACCCAGAGAGTGGTCGAGGCATGGAATGCCTTGCCCGGGGAAGTTGTTGAGTCAGAAACTTTAGGGACTTTCAAAAGGCTTTTGGATAGGTATATGGATAAAGGAGAATGATGGGGTATAGATTAAATTGTCCTTGACAGAGGACAAAGGATCGGCACAACATTGTGGGCCGAAGGGCCTGTTCTGTGCTGTATGTTCTATGTTCTATGTTCTAAATGTAAATTTCAAATATATTATGATCGCTGCTACCTAGGGGTGCCTTAACTATGAGATCATTAATTAATTCTATTTCGCAGATGCAAGCACATAAACCACAGTCTTTTCCATTTCTGCATCACAAAAGGTCAATGTCCCTCTACATAAAACCAGTTGTTGTTCCACTTCTGCATAACAAAGGTCACATGCACCTGTTTACGGACATTGTGGTTTGCTATCCAGGTCACAATGTTCTACTCAAGATTAAGTTCTCTCTAACTCAGATTTCGCAATTTATGTCAAGCTTTCCCAGTGCTCTTCGCTCTCAACTATGTCAACCTGTGCCTGCTTTAGCCTTAAAATTGTACCCTAACACCAGGCCAATCAAGGCCCTTAAGTGGCCAATTAACTGTCACTTAAGAGCCTTCTCCCGCAGCCAGGAGTGCTTTACCTGCGGCGGGTGGACAGAAAATGCCCCACGATCACTGCCATGTAAAACCTGATGGCCTTCTTGCAGGCTGGGCAAGCCCCTCCTGATCAGGCACCCTGTGTCCCACGGATGCCCATCCCTGAAATCCCAACTGCCCCCACCACACAACATTTCCCCCTCCCCCACAACTAACTAACCTCCCCTTGCCTCGCTGGGGCCCAGCCAATTATCCCCGGCAAGACCCCAAAAACTTACCGTTGTTGCGGGGCCTTCCTTCTTATATCTTCTGAAGAGCTGCCGGCTCACTGATTGGCCGGCAGCTCCATAAGGCGGGACTTCCTGTCTCAAGGAGGTGGAAGTCCTGCCCTAGGCCAGATGGGATTTATCCTAGGATTCTCTGGGAAGCCAGGGAGGAGATTGCAGAGCCTTTGTCCTTGATCTTTATGTCGTCATTGTCGACAGGAATAGTGCCGGAAGACTGGAGGATAGCAAATGTTGTCCCCTTGTTCAAGAAGGGGAGTAGAGACAGCCCTGGTAATTATAGACCTGTGAGCCTTACTTCGGTTGTGGGTAAAATGTTGGAAAAGGTTATAAGAGACAGGATTTATAATCATCTTGAAAAGAATAAGTTCATTAGCGATAGTCAGCACGGTTTGTGAAGGGTAGGTCGTGCCTCACAAACCTTATTGAGTTTTTCGAGAAGGTGACCAAACAGGTGGATGAGGATAAAGCAGTGGATGTGGTGTATATGGATTTCAGTAAGGCGTTTGATAAGGTTCCCCACGGTAGGCTATTGCAGAAAATATGTAAGTACGGGGTTGAAGGTGATTTAGAGCTTTGGATCAGAAATTGGCTAGCTGAAAGAAGACAGAGGGTGGTGGTTGATGGCAAATGTTCATCCTGGAGTTTAGTTACTAGTGGTGTACCGCAAGGATCTGTTTTGGGGCCACTGCTGTTTGTCATTTTTATAAATGACCTGGAAGAGGGTGTAGAAGGGTGGGTTAGTAAATTTGCGGATGACACGAAGGTCGGTGGAGTTGTGGATAGTGCCGAAGGATGTTGTAGGGTACAGAGGGACATAGATAGGCTGCAGAGCTGGGCTGAGAGATGGCAAATGGAGTTTAATGTGGAAAAGTGTGAGGTGATTCACTTTGGAAGAAGTAACAGGAATGCAGAGTGCAGAGTACTGGGCTAATGGGAAGATTCTTGGTAGTGTAGATGAACAGAGATATCTTGGTGTCCAGGTACATAAATCCCTGAAAGTTGCTACCCAGGTTAATAGGGCTGTTAAGAAGGCATATGGTGTGTTAGCTTTTATTAGTAGGGGGATCGAGTTTCGGAGCCACGATGTCTTGCTGCAGCTCTACAAAACTCTGGTGAGGCCACACCTGGAGTATTGCGTGCAGTTCTGGTCACCACATTATAGGAAGGATGTGGAAGCTTTGGAAAGGGTGCAGAGGAGATTTACTAGGATGTTGCCTGGTATGGAGGGAAGGTCTTACGAGGAAAGGCTGAGGGACTTGAGGTTGTTTTCGTTGGAGAGAAGGAGGAGGAGAGGTGACTTAATAGAGACATATAAGATAATCAGAGGGTTAGATAGGGTGGATAGTGAGAGTCTTTTTCCTCGGATGGTGATGGCAAACACGAGGGGACATAGCTTTAAGTTGAGGGGTGATAGATATAGGACAGATGTTAGAGGTAGTTTCTTTACTCAGAGAGTAGTAGGGGCGTGGAACGCCCTGCCTGCAACAGTAGTAGACTCGCCAACTTTCAGGGCATTTAAGTGGTCATTGGATAGACATATGGATGAAAATGGAATAGTGTAGGTCAGATGGTTTCACAGGTCGGCGCAACATCGAGGGCCGAAGGGCCTGTACTACGCTGTAATGTTCTAGTTCTAGGCGAATTGAGGGCCTTTGGAGCAAAAAATCCCGGCGTGGTTCCCCAGGCCTGGCGGAGGTGGGCTCGCCACCAACATTTTGGCCGGTGGTGTGGCCTCCCGCCCAACGTAATATTCCGGCCAATATTTATATGAACTTTCCAACACTGTCTATGTTTCTATTATCTCACCAAAGTGCAAATTTTAGTTTTAAAACATGCCAATTTTTAAACAAGTTTGTTTTAAACATTGTTTCTCTAGAACTTGGACAATGCAGCTCTCTAGTTCACATTGTAATTAATGACCTCCCTTTGTAGTTTCATCCTAAGGGTAACAAGCATGTTGAACTTTGATATGCCTAACATCACTGAGCTCCGTGGAGCATAAGAGGTGCTGTAGTGTGTTTCAAAACTGAAACTTTCCTTCATTCAGACAACTGACTTGGTTACGTAGAAGTCAGTGATTCCCTGAAAACCAGTGCTCTTCTTCAACCTTTTAAGGTAACCGTTTCTTCAGTATTGAAGAGACACTGGATGAAAGGCAACTGGAGGGTGTTGGCCAAGACAAAGTTCAGTGAATGTTTCTGTTCCATCCAAATGTCCATCAAGAACTTAACCAGCTATAATCAGTTTTATAGACTATGTAATTGCTTTGCTTCCATGCTTGATGCAACTGCGATGCTTGTTAACACATCTTATACCTGCAGTCAAGGGCAGGGTAGAAGAAGAAAGATTAACGGTTCAGTGGTGGGTCTACCTTCCAGATTCTATTGTGGATTAAGACCTGGTCAATAGTGAGTACCCATCACTTTCTCCCATCATCACAGAAGCCAAAGCACAGCCAAATAAATGTACTGAGACTACAACTCAAGGGTTAAATTTCACTTTACAATTTGCAAAGCAAACTCCTACTTGAACACCCTTAGCAAGGAGTCTGATACAGTTTCCTTCAAATATCTGTTCAGGCCATGTTTCTGCATTCTGCAATTGAAGATTCAGTGAACCCAACCACTTCCCAATTGCTCTATAATTGCTGTCTGAATGCACCACAAGTTGCACCATAAATTGGACGAGCAATGGATTAAGTTTCACTTGCAAGTTTCCATACAGCTGCAGGATAATGCCAGCACAAATAGAGACTAATATAAATGGTTCTCAGGGAGCACTTCACAAAGAGAATCATTAATACCTGCGTTTACCTTCTGGGTTGGGTCATAGTAACAACCCTGTAATAATTCTCTGAGAATGGAATAAAAATATTGTGGCTTTAATGGAAGAATGAGCTGGATGTGCCACACTAACATCTATATTTAAATATACTTAGCATAGTTGGGCGGCACAGTGGCGCAGTGGTTAGCACCGCAGCCTCACAGCTCCAGTGACCCGGGTTCAATTCTGGGTACTGCCTGTGTGGAGTTTGCAAGTTCTCCCTGTGTTTGTGTGGGTTTCCTCCGGGTGCTCCGGTTTCCTCCCACATGCCAAAGACTTGCAGGTTGATAGGTAAATTGGCCATTAGCAATTGGCCCTAGTGTAGGTAGGTGGTAGGGAAATATAGGGACAGGTGGGGATGTGGTAGGAATATGGGATTAGTGTAGCATTAGTATAAATGGGTGGTTGATGGTCGGCACAGACTCGGTGGGCCGAAGGGCCTGTTTCAGTGCTGTATCGCTAAACATAGTTAGTTAATCCACTGTACATTAGACCGTTGATTTACTGAGAATAATTTGCCTTGAACAAGGGTATTCAGCTCCTGGAATAAAAACAGAAAATGCTGGAAATACTCAGCAGATCTGGCAGCATCTGTGGAGAGAGGAACGGGGTTAAAGGGCTGAATGTTCTCAGTCTTGTGGTGGCGGGGGTGGAGACGGAGAGCTGGAAAAATATATGGGAGGCACATTGGGATGACTCCCTGACACATTCCCGCTGCCAGGGGAGTTTCCTAAGGATGGACTGGGAAGCTGATGACCTGCCCGCTATATGGAGGCGTGCAGACAATTTATATAGTTAAGGTCCCAATTAGGTGCGATTTTACGGCCTTGCCGGCATTTAATCGACAGCAGAATGCTGTATCTCTAAACTAAACTGGCCCCCTGCCGCTTGAGGAAGCTGCCAGCTCCATGGTGCTGCTCCATGGTGGTGGCCTCCCTGCAGCAGTCATGGAGCCATCGGAGCCAGAAGCTCCATCCCACAAAGAGGGGGCCACGGGGAGGAAAGGCACCCTGCGTATACCCAGCGATCCAACTGGAAGCATTTCCCTTCCAATCCAAAGGGCCTGTCACCATGCCCCCTCTGAAATATTTAATTATTTTTATGATTCTGGGGACACCTCCATTCTGAGGTGTCCTTGAGGTCTCCTACTTGCTCCTGCACTGCCCAACTCGCCCGGTGGCACCGCCGAGACCCTAGAGCTGCTGGCCCTCTGGATGGGCCGGCAGCATCGGGAGCCCGCCGGCTGCTCTTCATAGGAAAGTGAGCAAGGAGGTGGACAATTAGGAGGTTGCCTTCAGGAAAATAACTCTGGCAGTCTGACTCCCAGCAAGTATGGGCTGGGGACCCCATTTGATCCCGATGTCAGGATCCCAAAGCCTGCTGGAAAATCCCGTCCTAAGTTTCGGGTCTGTGAGATTTCATCAGTTCCTGACATTGCTCATGAGCTACTAGTGGCTCGCCAAAGGTCTCTAAGTAGCTCGTTAGCGGTGACTGGAGCATACGCAGTGCGGGCAGTGACTGGAACATGCGCAGTGTGGGCAGTGACTGGAACATGCACAGTGTGGGCAGTGACTGAAACATGTGCAGTGCGGGCAGTGACTGGAACATGCACAGTGTGGGCAGTGACTGGAACATGTGCAGTGTGGGCAATGACTGGAACATGCACAGTGTGGGCAGTGACTGGAACATGCACAGTGCGGGCAGTGACTGGAACATGTGCAGTGTGGGCAGTGACTGGAACATGCACAGTGTGCGCAGTGACTGGAACATGCGCAGTGCGGGCAGTGACTGGAACATGCACAGTGTGGGCAGTGACTGGAACATGCACAGTGCGGGCGGTGACTGGAACATGTGCAGTGCGGGCGGTGACTGGAACATGTGCAGTGCGGGCGGTGACTGGTGCATGTGCAGTGCAGGTGGTGACTGGAGCATGTGCAGTGCGGGCGGTGACTTGAACATGTGCAGTGCGGGCGGTGACTGGAACATGTGCAGTGCGGGCGGTGACTGGAACATGTGCAGTGCGGGCGGTGACTGGAACATGTGCAGTGCGGGCAGTGACTGGAACATGTGCAGTGTGGGCAATGACTGGAACATGCACAGTGTGGGCAGTGACTGGAACATGCGCAGTGCGGGCAGTGACTGGAACATGCGCAGTGTGGGCAGTGACTGGAACATGCACAGTGTGCGCAGTGACTGGAACATGCGCAGTGCGGGCAGTGACTGGAACATGCACAGTGTGGGCAGTGACTGGAACATGCACAGTGTGGGCAGTGACTGGAACATGCGCAGTGCGGGCAGTGACTGGCACATGCACAGTGTGGGCAGTGACTGGAACATGTGCAGTGTGGGCAGTGACTGGAACATGTGCAGTGCGTGCAGTGACTGGTGCATGTGCAGTGCGGGTGGTGACTGGAGCATGTGCAGTGCGGGCGGTGACTGGAACATGTGCAGTGCGGGCAGTGACTGGAACATGCACAGTGTGGGCAGTGACTGGAGCATGTGCAGTGCGGGCAGTGACTGGAACATGCGCAGTGTGGGCAGTGACTGGAACATTCACAGTGTGGGCAGTGACTGGAACATGCACAGTGTGGGCAGAGACTGGAACATGCGCAGTGCGGGCAGTGACAGGAACATGCGCAGTGTGGGCAGTGACTGGAACATGCACAGTGCGGGCGGTGACTGGAACATGCACAGTGTGGGCAGTGACTGGAGCATGCGCAGTGCGGGCGGTGACTGGTGCATGTGCAGTGCGGGCGGTGACTGGCGCATGTGCAGTGCGGGCGGTGACTGGAGCATGTGCAGTATGGGCAGTGACTGGAACATGCACAGTGCGGGCGGTGACTGGAACATGCACAGTGTGGGCAGTGACTGGAGCATGTGCAGTGCGGGCGGTGACTGGTGCATGTGCAGTGCGGGCGGTGACTGGAGCATGTGCAGTGCGGGTGATGACTGGTGCATGTGCAGTGCGGGCGGTGACTGGTGCATGTGCAGTGCGGGCGGTGACTGGTGCATGTGCAGTGCGGGCGGTGACTGGAACATGTGCAGTGCGGGCGGTGACTGGAGCATGTGCAGTGCGGGCGGTGACTGGGGCATGTGAAGTGCGGGCGGTGACTGGAGCATGTGCAGTGCGGGCGGTGACTGGGGCATGTGCAGTGCGGGCGGTGACTGGAGCATGTGCAGTGCGGGCGGTGACTGGAGCATGTGCAGTGCGGGCGGTGACTGGAACATGTGCAGTGCGGGCGGTGACTGGGGTATGTGCCGTGTGGGTGCTGGAGCTGGGCAGAGGCAGTTGTGTTGGATCTGCAGTGAGTAAGAAACTGTTGTGTGCAGGAGAGGAACTGTGCTGGCGGGTAGGCAGGAAGGAATGGAGCTGGCGGGTGGGCAGGGAGTCTTCACAAACACCCCCAATAAGAATAAAAGTAAAATATTGCCGACGCTGAAAATCTGACATAAGAACAGAAAAGGCTGGAAATTCTCAGCAGGTCTGGCAGCATATGTGGAGAGAGAAACAGAGTTAAATTTCAGGTCTGACCTTTCCTGGTCTGGTGACTAATATGTTAACTGTGTTTCTCTCTCCACAAATGCTGCCAGACCTGCTGAGTATTTCCAGCATTTCCTGCTTTTATTTTAGGTTTCCAGTATCCATGGTATTTTGTTTTTGTTTTATTTCAGGCGCTGCTCACAGAACTGAGTTGAGAAACACAGCCAGTTTGTATTGGGCTGGGTGTTGGATGCAGAATTCAGTCCCTGGCCTCCCGTTTGGGTCTTTTTTGTTGCATCAGTATGAGCTGGAGTGCAGATGGAGGACAAGCTGCTGGATTTGTTTATGTTTATGTTTAGAGATACAGCACTGAAACAGGCCCTTCAGCCCACCGAGTCTGTGCCGCCCATCAACCCCCCATTTATACTAACCCTATACTAATTCCATATACCACATCCCCACCTGTCCCTATATTTCCCTACCACCTACCTATACTAGGGGCAATTTATAATGGCCAATTTACCTATCAACCTGCAAGTCTTTGGCATGTGGGAGGAAACCAGAGCACCCGGAGGAAACCCACACAAACACAGGGAGAACTTGCAAACTCTACACAGGCAGTACCCAGAATTGAACCCTGGTCGCTGGAGCTGTGAGGCTGTGGTGCTAACCACTGCGCCACTGTGCCGCCCATTTAAGCCCAAGTGCTTTTGAGCCCAGTTGAGCGCAACAATTTCCACTGTGAGACTGTTAAGGGAGGTAGATTCCAGGGGAGGTGACTTTGCTAAACAGACACTAACCACATAATGAAGCCACTGCTGGACTTCTGGACACCAGCAAGTACAGTGATCTCTTGACCAGGCTGCATGCAGTGTCAAGTAAGACATTGAAATAAAGTTATCAGTTTTCCTTCATATTAAATATACTATAATGCAATTATAATAGCTACATATTTAGCTTGCATTTATCTATCCATATTTTTTCAATATATGTTTAAGTGACATGATATTTTTCATTTATCAGAAATAGCTCTCACTAAAGAAAAGGTTGATGACCCCTGGCCCAGATGATCTGTGCTCTCAGCTGCCCTCATGTGGTGTATTATTGTATAGCAGTTTGACACACATTGATTTTATTGATACTGATGCACTTAAATTGTAACTACAGCAAAGTAATATCATTGAATGTCCTAACCTAATTCCCAGGGGATTCTGAGCACACAGTTCAAGTGACTAGACTTCAATATTAATTGGAGTCATAGAAGGGAACAAGACTGTTTTGGGTGAAGACCCTTCAAAACTGAAAAGTAAGGTGGGTGGATATATAACCATTAAATACAATAATTGAAAGGGGGAAATAGAAATATAATGATGCAGAAATGAATTATGAGTGGAATGGAGTAGCAGCTCATCTCAGTCAAGTACTGGACTGAAGCATTAAAACTAAGAAACATTATAAATAGCTGTGGAAGTGGGAGTCTTGGGAACCAGGAGCATTGGAAAGACTGGGATCTTCTCTTTCTGAGCCTGCAATGTTACACTTGTACACAGGTGTCAGCTGTGAATCAGTTGTAGCACACTTGTCTCTGAGTCAGAGGGCGTGGGTTCACATCCCATTCCGGAGACTTGAGTATGTAATCCAGACCACCACTCCCAGTGCAGAACTGAGGGATTGCTGCACTATCGGAGGTTCCGTCTTTCAGATGAAGTGTTAAATCGAGGACCTGTCTGTCCTTTCAGGTGGACATAAAAGATCCCATGGCACTATTTTGAAGAAGTGTGGGGAAATTCTCCCCGGCCAATATTTATCCCTCAACCAACTCACTAAAAAAGTAGATTAAATGGTGTTATCAATTTGCCATTTCTGGGAGCTTGCTGGGTGCCCACATCGGATGCTGAATTTCCTATATTACAACAGTGACTACACTTCTAAAGTTCTTCATTAGCTGTTAAGTGCTTTGGGACATCCTGAGGTTGTAAAATGTGCCATATAAATGCAAATCTTTATTTTTTTCTCTGTTTACATAAACAGACGCTTAATCCCAGCTTTACGACCAATCTTTGAGGCACCCTTTAATCCTCTGCTCTGAGAATTGAGTTAATTAACTGCAGTCTTATCTGCATTTTCTAACATACCTCACTCTCATAGCCAGTTCTGAGTGTTTTCTGATAAGGCAGAGTTCAAATTATCCAACAAAAACACCACAATAAGTAATGGTTTCATTGTGTCAATAACGAGAAGATAGAAACTGTGGATGAGCAGAGAGGTTTAGAAGTTCAAGTTCAGGATCACTAAAAACAAGTGGGCAAGTACAAAGAAACAATTTTAAAGACCAATGGAATGTGGGCCTTTATCTCCACGGCTGGAATACCAAAGGGTAAAAGTTATGTTCTAGCTGCATAGAGCTCTGGTTAGAACCCACCTGGACGACTGCATTCATTTCTGGTCACCTCACCTCAAGAAGGAGATATTAGCTTTGGAGGGGCTGCAGGGTAGAATTATGGGAAAGATACTGAGATTAAAAGGGGTATGAGGACAGATTGCATAGACTTCATCTAGATTGATAGAAGGTCATTGACCTGAAACATTAACTCTGTTTCTTTCTCCACAGATGCTGCCTGACCTTCTGCGTACTTCCAGCATTTTCTGTTTCTATTGCATAGACTAGGCTTGTATTCCCTTGAATATAGAAGATTAAAGGGTGATCTAATTGAGGTGTTTAAAATGATTAAAGGATTTGGCAGGTTACATAGAGATAAACATACAAACATATGAATTAGGAGCAGGAGTAGGCCACTCGGCCCCTCGAGCTTGCTCCGCCATTCAGTAAGTTCATGGCTGAACTGATTACTCCACATTTCCACCTATCCCCGATAACCTTTCACCCCTTGCTTATCAAGAATGTATCTCCCTCTACCTTAAAAATATTCAAAGACTTTGCTTCCACCGCCTTTTGAGGAAGAGAATTCTAAAGACTCACAACCCTCTGAGAAAAAAAAATTCTCCTCATCTCTGTTTTAAATGGGTGACCCCTTATTTTTAAACAATGACTCCTAGTTCTAGATTCTCCCACAAGGGGAAACATCCTTTCCACATCCATCCTGTCAAGACTCCTCAGGAATCTTATATGTTTCAATCAAGTCGCCTCTTACACTTCTAAATTCCAGCGGATACAAGCCTAGCCTGTCCAATCTTTCTTCGTAAGACAGCCCACCCATTCCAGCTATTAGTCCAGTAAACCTTCTCTGAACTGCCTCCAATGTATTTACATCTTTCCTTAAATAAGGAGACTAGTACTGCACACAGTACTCCAGATGTGGTCTCACCAATGCCCTGTATAACTGAAGCATAACTTCTCTATTTTAGTATTCAATTCCCCTTGTGATAAATGATAACATTCTATTAGCTTTCCTAATTACGTGCTGTACCTGCATACTAACCTTTTGCGATTCATGCACTAGGACATCGAGATCTCTCTGCATCTCAGAGCACTGTAATCTCTCACCATTTAGATAATATGCTTCTTTTTTATTCTTCCTGCCAATGTGGACAATTTCACATTTTCCCACATTATACTCCATTTGCCTGGTCTTTGCCCACTCACTTAACCTAGGTATATCCCTTTGTAGCCTCTTTATGTCGTTACTTTCCTACCTATCTTTGTGTCATGAGCAAATTTAGTTCCTTTATCCAAGTCATTTATATAAATTGTGAAAAGTTGAGGCCCCTGTTGCACACCACTGTTACATCTTGCCAACCAGAAAATGACCCATTTATGCCTACTCTCTGTTTCCTGTTAGCCAGCCAATCTTCTATCCATGCCAATATGTTGCCCTCTACACCATGAGCTTTTATTTTCTGCAATAACTTTTGATGTGACACCTTATCAAATGCCTTCTGGAAAACTAAGTACAAAACACCCACCAGTTCCCCTTCATCCACAGCACATGTAACTCCCTCAAAGAACTCCAATAAATTGGTTAAACATGATTTCCCTTTCACAAACCCATGTTGACTCTGCCTGATTACCTTGAATTTTTCTAAATGCCCTGCTATAAGGTCTTTAACACTAGCTTCTAATGTTTTCTCTAAGACAGATGTTAAGCTAACTGGCCAATAGTTTCCTGCTTTCTGTCTCCCTCCCTTTTTGAATAAAGGAGTTACATTCGCTATTTTCCAATCTAACAAAACCTTCCCCAAATCTAGGGAATTTTGGAAAATTAAAACTAACGCATCAACTATCTCACTGGCCACTTCTTTTAACATCCTCGGATAAAGTCCAAGAGGACCAAGGGATTTGTTAGCCCGCAGCTCCAACAATTTGTTCAGTACCACTTCCCTGGGCTTCATCTGTTGGGGGAGTCCAGAATAAGGAGGCATAACCTTAAAGTTACGTAGGATTACATAGGATATACAGCACAGAAACAGGCCATTTGGCCCAAATAGTCCAAGCCAGCGTTTATAGGCCACTCGAGCCTCCTTCCATCTATCATCGTAATCCTCTATTCCCTTCTCCCTCATATGCTTGTCTAGCTCCCCCTTAGCTGCATCTATACTATTTGCTTCAACCACTCCCATGGTAGTGAGTTCCACATTCTCACCTCTCTCTGGTTAAAGAAGATTCTTTTCAATTCCCTATTGGATTTCTTGGTGACTATCTTATACTGATAGTCTATGATTATGCTCTTCTCCACAAGTGGAAATATTCTGTATCCACTCTATCAAAATCTTTTAGAATTTTAAATACCTTTATCAGGTCACGCTTCAACCTTCTTTTTTCAACAGTAAAGAGACTCAGCCTGTTCATTTTTATTTCCCAAAAATATACTTTATTCTAAAAATCTAAAAAAAAAATGCATTGCAAAACAATTCAAAACAGCACCAAGTTGACATTCCAAAAAGTGCAAAGGAAATCAGTTTTCTTCAATACAGGAGTAAGTTGCCTCACAACCCTTCCATTACCTTTTACATACCATGTACATTTTACAGTAAACCCATATTTGGTGTATACAGCCCGAGGGGTTTCCCATGGGTCCAGCCCCTCAGTTCACCATGGCGGGAAGACCTTACACTGTGGTCTTTCTCCATTGAGCCTTTGCTGCGGCTGCCCCAACTTTAGTGCATCTCTCAGCACATAGTCCTGGACCTTGGAATGTGCCAGTCTGCAACACTCGGTCGTGGACAACTCTTTGCGCTGGAAGACCAGCAAGTTTCGGGCAGACCAAAGGGTGTCTTTCACTGAATTGATAGTCCTCCAGCAGCAGTTGATGTTTATCTCGGTGTGCGTCCCTGGGAACAGCCCGTAGAGCACAGACTCCTGTGTTACAGAGCTGTTTGGGATGAACCTCGACAAAAACCACTGCATCTCTTTCCACACCTGCTTTGCAAAGACACATTCCAGAAGGAGGTGGGCAACCGTCTCTTCCCCACCACAGGCACCGCGGGGGCATTGCGCGAAGGGGGCGAGACTTCGGGCGTGCAGGAAGGATCTGACGGGGAGGGCTCTTCTCACCACCAGCCAAGCTACATCTTGGTGAAGGGTACAAAGGACAGGTCATCCCAGTTCCCAAAGAACATGGCCTCGCTCTTGCCGTGGTTAACTTTGGCTCCCGAGGCCAGTTCGAACTGGTCGCAGATGCTCATCAGTCTGCGCACGGACAGCGGATCCGAGCAGATGACGGCGACGTCATCCATGTACAGGGAGGTTTTAACCTGAGTGCCTCCACTGCCTGGGATTGTCACCCCTCTTATGCTCGCATCCTTCCTAATAGACTCAGCAAAGGGTTCAATGCAGCAAACAAACAAGACCGGGGAGAGAGGACAGCCCTGTCTGACTCCAGATTGGATCGGGAAACATTCCGATTCCCACCCATTGATTGAGACTGCACTACTGATGTTTGTGTAGAGCAGTTTGATCCAATTGCAGATTCCCTTCCCAAACCCCATTTTGGAAAGCAGGTCCATCATGTAGGTGTGCGATATCCTGTCAAAAGCCTTCTCCTGGTCCAGGCTGATGAGGCAGGTGTCCACCCTCCTGTCCCGCACGTAGGCGATCGTATCCCTGAGTAGCGCAAAACTATCAGAGATCTTCCTGCCGGGTATAGTACAGGTCTGATCAGGGTGGATCATCGACTCCAGAGCAGAATTGACTCGACTGGCTATGACTTTGGACAGAATCTTGTCGTCAACATTGAGCAGTGAGATGGGCCGCCAATTTCTGATTTCTGCCCTCTCCCCCTTCCGCTTGTAGATGAGGGTGAAGATGCCTTTCCTCACGGATTCTGACATGCTGCCGGCCAGGAGCATACTCTCGTATACTTCCAGAAAGGGCCGGGCCGACCCAATCCCACAGGGCCGCATACAACTCGACCGGTAAGCTGAGTTACTCAGCTTACTCTCGACGGACTCGACGGCTTTTGTCAGCTCGTCCAGAGTTTGTGGCTTGTCCAGTCTCTCCCTCGTGCTGTCATCTAAGACCTCTGTGATAGATGACAGGAAGGACTGGGAGGCTCTGCTGTCTGTGGGCTTTGCGTCATACAGCCCAGCATAAAAGGATTTGCTGATCCTGAGTATGTCAGACTGTGAAGATGTCACCGAGCCATCCTCTTCCTTCAGGCTGCTGATAACAGAGCTCTCTCTGTGTACCTTTTGGAAGAAGTAATGCGAGCACGTCTCATCCTGCTCGATGGAGCGGATTCTGGACCGGACGATGATCTTGGAGGCCTCCGTGGCAAAGAGCGAGGCCTGCTGGCTCTTCACCTCTTGAAGGTCCTCCTTGACCTCGACCCCCATCGACTGCAGCTGGAGCAGATTTTGCATACTTTTCTGGAGTCGGGACATTTTCCTCTGTCTCTCTCTCGCCCTCTTAACCCCTTTGCGGATAAAGAACCTCTTGATGTTCTCCTTGATCGCTTCCCACCAGTGAACTGGAGACTCAAAGAGGGGTTTCACGGTCCTCCAACCTTTGTAATCCCTTTTGAGTTCCTCAACGTTCTCTGGGGTCAGCAGTGTAGCATTGAGCTTCCACGTCCCCCTGCGAACCCGCTGGTCGTCCCGTAAGTGACAGTCGGCCAGTAAGAGGCAGTGGTCGGAGAAGAACACCGCTTGACGTCGGTGGATCCGACCGTGACAGCACGGGACACAAACAGGAAGTCAATCCTGGAACGGGCAGACCCGTCCAATCTTGACCATGTGTATCTGCGCTGCGCTCCGTCTGCAGGTTTGCTGAAGACGTCGTGCAGTTTGGCATCTTTAACTGTTTCTATTAGGAATCTGGACGTAGCGTCCAGTTTGCTGTCGTCTCTGCCGGATCATCCAGCCGCATCGATGATGCAGTTGACCCCAGCCTGTTCATCCTTTCCTGATATGTATACCCAAGCATTTCTGGTATCATTCTTGCAAATATTCTCTGCACCGTCTCCAGTGCCTCTATATCCTTTTTGTAATATGGTGACCAGAACTGCACGCAGTTCTCTAAGTGTGGTCTAAGCAAGGTTCAGCATAACTTCCTTAATTTTCAATTCTATCGCTCTAGAAATAAATCGTAGAACTTGGTTTGCTTTTTTTATGGCCTTGTTAACCTGTGACACAACTTTTAGTGATTAGTTTATTTGGACTCCAACATCCCTTTGTTCCTCTACCCAACCTCGACTCACACCTTCCAAGTAATACAGCTGTCCTTGACTACAGCACTGGTGCTGCATCAATTAACTGATGGCAATTAGAATTCCTCAGAACACCTGCCTATAGTTCCTGTTGCTTGATTACTGTCCAGTGACACCACCTATAAGTGCATCTATGCAGCTATGAGTGACTTTGACTGTGGTATCTCCAGTGGTGGAACTACCGTGGAATCTCCCTGCTCAGCATAGTGGGGAAAGTCTTTGCTCGAGTCGCTCTAAACAGGCTCCAGAAGCTGGCCGAGCACATCTACCCTGAGGCACAGTGTGGCTTTCGTGCAGAGAGATCGACCATTGACATGCTGTTCTCCCTTCATCAGATACAGGAGAAATGCCGCGAACAACAGATGCCCCTCTACATTGCTTTCATTGATCTCACCAAAGCCTTTGACCTCGTCAGCAGACGTGGTCTCTTCAGACTACTAGAAAAGATTGGATGTCCACCAAAGCTACTAAGTATCATCACCTCATTCCATGACAATATGAAAGGCACAATTCAACATGGCGGCACCTCATCAGACCCCTTTCCTATCCTGAGTGGCGTGAAACAGGGCTGTGTTCTCGCACCCACACTTTTTGGGATTTTCTTCTCCCTGCTGCTTTCACATGCGTTCAAGCCTTCTGAAGAAGGAATTTTCCTCCACACAAGATCAGGGGGCAGGTTGTTCAACCTTGCCCGTCTAAGAGCGAAGACCAAAGTACGGAAAGTCCTCATCAGGGAACTCCTCTTTGCTGACGATGCTGCTTTAACATCTCACACTGAAGAGTGCCTGCAGAGTCTCATCGACAGGTTTGCGGCTGCCTGCAATGAATTTGGCCTAACCATCAGCCTCAAGAAAGCGAACATCATGGGGCAAAATGTCAGAAATCCTCCACCATCAATATTGGCGACCACGCTCTGGAAGTGGTTCAAGAGTTCACCTACCCAGGCTCAACTATCACCAGTAACCTGTCTCTAGATGCAGAAATCAACAAGCGCATGGGAAAGGCTTCCATTGCTATGTCCAGACTGGCCAAGAGATTGTGGGAAAATGGCGCACTGACACGGAACACAAAAGTCCGAGTGTATCAAGCCTGTGTCCTCAGTACCTTGCTCTATGGCAGCGAGGCCTGGACAACGTATGTCAGCCAAGAGCGATGTCTCAATTCATTCCATCTTCGCTGCCTCCGGAGAATACTTGGCATCAGGTGTCAGGACCGTATCTCCAACACAGAAGTCCTCGAGGCGGCCAACATCCCCAGCTTATACACACTACTGAGTCAGCGGCGCTTGAGATGGCTTGGCCATGTGAGCCGCATGGAAGATGGCAGGATCCCCAAAGACACATTGTACAGCGAGCTCGTCACTGGTATCAGATCCACCGGCGGTCCATGTCTCCGCTTTAAAGACGTCTGCAAACGCGACATGAAATCCTGTGACATTGATCACAAGTCGTGGGAGTCAGTTGCCAGCGTTTGCCAGAGCTGGCGGGCAACCATAAAGGCGGGGCTAAAGTGTGGCGAGTCGAAGAGACTTAGCAGTTGGCAGGAAAAAAGACAAAAGTGCAAGGAGAGAGCCAACTGTGTAACAGCCCCGACAAACACATTTTTCTGCAGCACCTGTGGAAGAGCCTGTCACTCTAGAATTGGCCTTTATAGCCACTCCAGGCGCTGCTTCACAAACCACTGACCACCTCCAGGCGCTTACCCATTGTCTCTCGAGATAAGGAGGCCAAAGAAAGAAGAATCTCCAGTGGTGGATAAGCCAGATGTGTCAAATGAATTTCCTCATCTGTTTCTATTTCAGCTATATTTATATGACTCAGGTTTGCACTGCATTTGTGTGTCTTCTAATTTCATTGCAATGAAGTTTCTCATCGTAATTCAACAAGCATGACTCATTCATCTGAACACTGGTGTGAGCTGCTACTATGCTTACAACTGCCCTCAAGTGGCTAATGATGGGACAGCAGTTTGATTCATATAATTCTGCCTGTGCTGAACTGATGCCGGGGAATCAATTTTCCAAACAAATTAGCATTGCTTAGCCTAATCAAATTCCCAGGGAGATTGGAAACCTCAAGAACAATCTGACTCCAGAATTAAATGGCTACCTTTATCTCAGGGAAGAGGCCACGTTGACTGGTGCAGGGTATTGAAGGGTAACACATTGTCAATGCAAAATGTTGATCTGAAGTCAGGATTAAGGTACACTGTGAGAGAAGCCTAGGGGACTTGGAGCACCATCTTCCCGATTGTCTCTTTCCCCTCAGGGTGATGTGCATTCCTGTGGTCTGAGGGCACACAAATCCCAGTCCATCCCGAATGTATCCTTCACTTACAGCAAGGGGACATACTGAAGCTACAACGAAGACCCTCCCTCCAACAGGCAAACTGGCGTAGATTTCAGCCATCATTCTTTGAAGCCTCATGCTGTGAGCTCCAGTGAGGGGTTGTGATCCAGATAACAAAGAAGGATCACACCGTCAGATTTAGAAATTATACTATCAGTATTTTACTGCTTTAAATTTTCCAAAGACGATGGGTAGAATTTTCGATCTTCAGAGGAGGTGGGACTGGAGATGGGAAAGGGTGTAAACTTGGTTATCCTGGTGCGGCGTGCCAGCTCTTCAATGTGGTCCCTCCTCCCAGTGATTTTTGAAAAGGTGTTATGACCTGTATACCTGCAAGCTGCACAAACGTGGCGGTTCTGCACTTGAGCAGCCCTTTAAGGGGCAGCAAGTCTTTGAGGGGCATTTAAAAACAGGAAGGAATTCCACTCTTTCAACATTCAACTGGTGTGTGACCACCAGAAGCATTTCCTACAGGTGTGTGCACGGTATTCGGGCAGCTGCCATGACTCCTTCATCCTTAAGCAATCACAGGAGCTCCAATTGTTCATGCCACCAGAGAGAGTAATGGATGGTGCTGGGGGACAAGGGCTATCTATTGAAGACATGGTTGATAACACCTATATGCCACCCTTCGATGGAGGTACAGAGGTACTACAACTGCTACCATCTCAGCTCAAGGGCCACCATATAGTTGGCCATTGGACTGCTCAAGATGCGGTTCTGGTGCTTTGATTGGTCGGGGGGTGGTGGTGCTTCCTCCAGTACGCTCCCTCAAGGGTGTCTTGGATTGTAGAGATCTGCTGTGCCCTTCACAACATAGCACTCCAGAGAGGTGTGGACCTGAATGGAAGAAAAGCGGAGGAGCAGCACACTTCCTCGGAGGAGGAAGAGGAGGATGCGTAGTAGGAGGAGGAGGAAGTAGTGGAGCAGGGTGAAAGAGCCTTACTAAGACCTCTAGACGTCCAGTTGAGACCTCAAGGATGGGAGGGATGTTTAGGCCATTCTGATTCACGCACGTTTCTCCTGAGGACTCCTCATTATGGAAAATAAGTGGCTCTTGACCTGACTTTTCTATGGGGGAAGGTGCAAATCCACTAAGCAAACTAATCATAGAGGTTCCACTGATCCCCACATTGCCTGGAAGACAAATCTCCAACTGTCACACTATTTCAACTAACACACTCATTTGCATCTCTCCCCCACCTTATAATTTGTCTACCTGTATCCCATCAATCATTGAAAGCACACAAGTCTGGGTGCAATCATAAACATAATCTGCGTTGCTTGTCCATCCACTCAGCGTAATGTCACATATGGCTGTCCAAGAGGTTGGCCACTCTCTCAATGGATCAGCTCCTGCAGTGAAACATGGCGGAGCACGTCATGGTTGGTCTCCTCCATTCTCTGCACATGACTCCGCAGAGCCTCAGGGAGCTCTGACATTTGGGCACTCAGTTCCCGCTGCTGCTCTCGGAAGACATGCCTTGTGTGTGACGCTGAGGCTCTACATCTCCGTCCAGCCGAGCATGGCTGTGTTTGTCCTCCATCCTCCGATAGGGACTGCCCACAACTGCCTCCGCCTCCCCCACCTTCTTCGTGATGTGTCGTTCAACTTGTACCATCTGTTCTACGATTGCTTGAGGTCCCACCAAGTGTGTCTGCAATGGTGAAGTGTGTATTTGACTGATGTGAAGGTGCAGGCTCGCTCACATCTCTTTCCTCTGTAGAAGACATCCACGCTGTCACTCTGGCTTGCATTGCCTCCTCCTCCATATCTGGCCCTGTGGGAGACAAAGAAGGTGGTTATGCCAAGTCACCGCTGTCATTATCTGCTTCTGCAGAGCTGAAGCAGGCCCTTAGAAATACTGCTTTGGCATGAAGGGAACTGGAAAGGAGGGAGCTCCAACCCCGTCACCTGACAATGATCAGATCTTTTCACCATGTCTTGGACGGACTCCACTCTTGCCATTTCCGACTCCACCATGTGTTGCCACTCTGGCCAGGTCAAGGAACGCCTCCTCCATTGTCATCCGATTGGCCAGATTTGGCACTTCACTACCCTAAAGAGTCCATTCTCTGGCGTTACACGCTCTCTTCTCCTGCAAGGTCAAGAGGGTGAAAGCTAAGACTGATGTGCACTCCTTCATTACATTCAGCTGCACCAACACAGGTGATGACACTGGCCACAGTGTTGCCTCCTGCACTCCTGATAGAGAGAGCAGCTTTGCCCACAGCACAGCGATGCTCCTGGGTACACATTTTTTGACTGTCCTGGAGGGCTATGTGGTCTCAGGCTGCTCAACTCGTGTGCATGCTTGTGACTGCAGATCTGAGGCCTGTCATCTGGGTGCAACACTGCACTTACCTTGCCAGTCTGCAAAAGGTTGTTAAAGCATTTGTGGTACTGAATCCATGTCGTCCTCCCAATGCTGTGTCCACTCACTTCCTCTGCCACCTCCAGCCAACACAGTTTGGTTTGACTAGCCAGTCGGTTCCTGCCTCTCGCCGGAAATAGAACATCACGCCATGCTGACGCTGTATCCAGGAGACCCTCAACAGATGCATCGCTAAAGCAGGGGGTTGCCCTGGCATGGATGTCTGTCCTTCTACGGATCCACTGTTTCTCTCCTTCTGCCATCTCCCCTTAAACTGGCAACCAGAATAATGGCTGCTGACTCCTCTTTAAATCTCTCCAGTCTCGCTTCTGTCCCGCCTATTCCCTGCCTCCGCTGCCCCTAATTAGGTGTCCAGCCTGCTCCCTGGCCATTAATTGGCCTCGTTTAAAACCATGTCATGCATCAGATGCCGCCGTGATGCAGGGTAGAGACCCTGAAATGCATCCGACGTCAGGGTCCCAACCTGAGGAAAATGAATTGTTGCTTTACTCTATTACCTTTAATGTGCATTCTGAGGATCAGGAGTTCCCAAGCACAGCGATAAAACTGGTATGATTGATCGAGGCACCTTGGTTACTTCCACACTTATTCCCTCCCCTCTGAAGGTACTGACTCCTGCAGTGGAAGTGTTTTATTGGTGCCTGCAGCCCTTCAGTTCTTCAGTGCAGATCCTTTCATTACAGATGAATATGAACAACAAGTTTTGGCAAGATCCAGTCCCCATAACATTCCACCATATGTCAACATGAAATCAGAGATAGAACCCGAACTAATTTCCTCTGCTAACTCCACCTCACTTCCCCAGCTCACCCAGGGCTGAAATACAATGCAACACTCCAACTGCTGCCAGTATCTTATCAATATTACCTTGCAGCTTGCTTTTGTCCTCCGAACTATTTCTTAGGCATTCTATTTTAGTATTGTTTGCAAGTTTGGTTACTACTCTCTCTAGTTCTATTTCCAAATAATTATTGTATGTGGTGAACAAAGGCAATTCCAGACCAGAACACTGTGGGCCTCCACAATGCTCTTCTAACCACTCTAAGAAAATGCTTTTATCTCATAATCTCTCTTTCGCCCTTATAACCAGGTGTTACTCCAATTTGCTACCAGTTCCATATCCTTCAATCTTTTCCAGTGGTCTCTGGAATGGTGAAATCCCTCTGAAAGTCCTTGTACACCACATCCACTGCATTTCTCACATCCACCATATGCGTCACCTCCTCAGACAACTCCTTCAGGTTTGTCAAGCATGATCTTCCTTTCTGAAATCCATATTGGCCACTGCCAATTATTTTCTCTACATCTGGATATTTAGTAATTTCATCTCTAATTAAGGATTCCAAAATTATCCATACTACAGATGTTAAAGTAATTATTCAGCTCAACTCGCTTCCTTTTTGAAAGTGGGTATTATATTGCCCACACTCAAATCATCCAGCACACATTGGGGTAGATCTGGACATTGTGCAATGGTGTCAAACGGCTGCGCGGATAAGCCGTCTGTTTTACATCCCTCCCAATTTTTATTTTCATTAATTGAAGCTTATGAGAAGCAATCAAACAGCCATCCCCTTTTCCTGTGCGTAGTTGTACATAATTTGAGGCAGATACATTTTCGGATGAGCTGATGGTTTCTGAGAATTCCAATAACAGTTGTATTTATTTAGTTAACGTTTCAGGTCAATTACCCTTCATTGGAACAGCAGTTGATGAAAGGTCACAGACCTGAAATGTTAACCCTGTTTCTCTCTCAAGGATGCTGCCAGACCTGTTGAGTATTTACAGCATTTTCTGCTTTTATTTCAGACATTCAGCATCTGCAGTATTTTGCTTTTGTGTTTATTTAGTGTTTGTCTCTGAAGAAGTTTATATATAATATGTAAGCTGCTAAAATACAACCTTTTTAAAAAAAACTTTCCTCAATTTAACTTTCTTTAATTTTAATTGCAGATACTTGTTGCACTAGAGCAGTCAACATCCACATGGAAATGTGAGAGTGACATTAAAAATTAATGAGCATTGTCGATTGCTAACAGTCCATATTTTAACCCACAACAGAATACAGGTAGTCAGGCCTACCTGAGAATACAAAAGACATGGGCCTGGTCACCCTTACAGGACAGGGCTTGTGGTCTAAGGTACAGGTTGTTGGGGGGGGGGGGGGGTGGGTGGGGAGGGGTGTTGTGGGTGTTAAATACAGGAGCACAGTTGCAATTCTCCAGTGCCTGGAGTTATGCCTTTTGGCCATTAGTATTGAGAACAGAAGAAGCCAGAAGCCACCAAGATCGTCCTACAAAACAAAGAAGGTTCCCATTTCCTCTGTGCTGCACCTGGACACTCAGACAGGGAAAAGAGGAAAATATCCCATCACATTATTTTAGGGATTTTTTTTAGTGATTGTAGTGTGATATAGGTTTTATTTCCAGTAAAAAGAAAAATAATCTTTACGAAGGAGAAAAACAGAAACATAAGAATTCCTGGGTGAAAAAAATACCAAGGTCCATCTAGTTAGCTTTCTGCCATCATGGTGGTCACATGATAAAATGACTATAGACTAATAGAAACCGATCTCTTACCAATTACTCTACAACAGATCCAGAAATTACACCAGGAAAACCTCAGCTGTGGAGAGCTTTGGGAACCATAGTTCCAAAGTCACTTTTTTCCTTCCAAGCATGTTACACTTACCACAATATAGAACTGAAGTTACTGCTGGTTATAATAGCAAATGCTAATCATGTTGCAATTACTTTATTCAGTTTACTATTTTTATGTAGGGCATTAACTCATTTATTTTAATAGGTTAAATTCTTTATTAAAATAGAGAACGGAGTGATGCAACTACTACAATAGACTTCAAAATGTCAGAAATACACCGAATACAATCCAAATTTTCTGGAAATGCCATAGATCCATCCCTATCGAAAATAAATCTCCTGCCTTCAGTACTCACATCTCCCTTCAGTAAGTTCTAAATCCACCACTACTGTAAACTACACTCTTGGGTACTTTCGGTTTTTCCTCCTGCAATAAATGATGAATTATGTGTAGCCACAGCTCAAGTAATGATGATCCCTCGTCCCACTAGACTTTAGCCCTGAAAACCCATGAGCTGTTGATGCCAATGTAAGAGCTGAGATCCAGCCACTGGTGACCTCCAGCACTGAACCCATCAAAACATCAAAGCTCAAGGGCAAGGTACTGAACAGACATTCAACCAGAAATGGAGAGGTGAAAGTATACATAATCGGAGGGAAGGCAGTGTGGGAAGCTGTCACTTTAGTCTTGTTGGTTGATTGGTTAGTTTAAGAACAAGATGGACAGATGCCTGGGAGAAGAGCACTTTCCTGCCCTTGTGATCAGGAAATGGCATCCAGCTAAAGGAATTGAAAGAAAAATAGCATGCTGTACATGTCAAAATAAACAGAATTCTGTACTGGATGCTATACTGTGAAAATGTTATCACAGCAATACAATAACTTGGCCCATTTTAGCAGACATATAACCATTTAGAGACAGAGGAAAAAACAATACCAAAGAAGAGATGGCTGATCAATCCAATTTTGGTTGACAAACTAACGTTTCATCTGTTGCTGTTCTTTTGGAAGTTTCTCTCTCTCTGCATTCAGTCTCAGTTGCTGTGCCTTCAGCCTGCTAACATACTCTGTTGCTTTTCTCAAGATGACCGCTTTTAAGGCCTTGTCATTCTTGGAAAGCTCTGGCACCTCATTTCAAATAACCCACAGACAATGTTTCAACTCATTCCTCCTCTGCCTCTTCAGGACACTGTGTGTCCTTGCCTTTCCTCATCCTTCGCGTCTGAAGGTCTGGGGATCAAGGTTGAGGATTTGTTAGGGGAAGACTACTTGGCCTGCTGGAGGTACCTGCCCATTCTGGCTCATTGTGGTGCTGGCAGTTCTCTAGAAAGCAGAAGTGAAAATGTGGCATAGTTGTGCTCTTGCTGGGTTTCCAGATTGCACCATTTGATGCTGGCCAGAGTCTGCGAGTGGATTCCGGTCCTTGGAGATTTCCCCTTGGCAATGCTGTCATGGATAGTTATGATGTTGAGGTCCTTACATGCTGATAGTCCTGCCACTGTTGGTCTGCTCGTGTCTACTAGGTTTCCATTTGTGGTTTCCATGCCGACTTGCCATAGCTGCATTGCATTGTTAGTGCACCACTGCAAGGGAGGGTGACCTGTGGTATGCAGATAACTTTGCAGTTGTCAGTTGTATCACTGATTTCCAATAACTCTGGTACATATCTTTGATTATTCAGACTGGTAGGATATTTTCACTAGCGCCGGTGTCAATCTTGACCCCGAGTGTATGTTTGCCAGCTTTCTTTGGGCATATGATGTTAATAGTGGCAAAAGCTTCCAGTTGTTTGACTTCATCAACACAACATGTCAGGTTCACAATGTTCACCTGTTTGTCTTCTGGCTGACAGTTACTCCTCATTGAGTCTTGTCTCAGGTCTGTTTCACTGTGGACTTTGTGTATCGGCTTGCGTTTACGCTGGTCTCTGGCGCTCTCCTTGCTGTTTTTGCCCTATTGCTGCACCTATCTTCTATTTGTCCGTGTCCTGCTGTGGTTTCTGGCCACATCTTTGGAGACAGATTTCTTGCATAGGCGGCCCAGTGTCCTTTTGCACTGCATGCCTTGCATAGGTCATGAAATGCAGGGCAATTTCGCCGTGAGTGGGACAGACTGCACTTACCGCACAGCTTTCTTGCTCTTTTCAACCTGGTTATGGTGCCAATACTGTTGGCTGCCCATAGTGCTTGCAGGTGCTGTTGTCCAGCTACAATGGCTTTGTATTTCCTGGCATCTTCCAGCAGTTCATCAATGCTGTGGCCTTTCCTTTCCCCCGAGGTCTTTCTGAAATGCTTCAATGGGTGTTGATACAATCGCTAGCTTCATTATTCAGTCTGACAGCTCAGTTTCTGAGAAATCACATTTGTTGCCCTTACTAATGCATCTACTGATGAACTGGTCTATTGATTCCTGGGGCTGTTGCCTTTAGGACATCAATTCCAGGCAGTGAATTCTAAAATTCATTTGTAATTGGAGCTGATCTTTTTGCACTTTCCATATCTTTATGGGATCTTTCTGATCTTTGTCAGATAGTCCAGAGGTGTTGATTCTGTGTAATCCTCCATTACCAACTGCTATTTGTATTTTTACAGCCTGCTTTTCTGGTTCTACAATCATTTGGTCTGTGAAGAATACTGCATTCTTTGTTGGAACTTGGATAGGATATGCAAGGCTTTTCAGTTCATGTTGGGAAATTTCGTATCCATATTTCTGCTGTTCGTTTGCTTTAAAACTTGACTTCAGACTTGTTATATGACGCTGAACTGTTTCCTCTTTAAAAGGCTCTCTCTTATTTATACTAGCTGTTTTGATTGACAGGAGCAGGTGTGTGCTGGTGATTAGATTAGATTAGATATACAGCACTGAAACAGGCCCTTCAGCCCACCGAGTCTGTGTCGAACATCAACCACCCATTTATACTAATCCTACACTAATCCCATATTCCTACCAAACATCCCCACCTGTCCCTATGTTTCCCTACCACCTACCTATACTAGTGACAATTTATAATGGCCAATTTACCTATCAACCTGCAAGTCTTTTGGCTTGTGGGAGGAAACCGGAGCACCCGGAGAAAACCCACGCAGACACAGGGAGAACTTGCAAACTCCACACAGGCAGTACCCGGAATCGAACCCGGGTCCCTGGAGCTGTGAGGCTGCGGTGCTAACCACTGCGCCACTGTGTTTATCTTTCTTCCAGCGCAGAAGCCTGTTATGTTTACAAAGCTGCTGACTAGCTGCTAGAGCTTAATGGGTTTTTAAACCTGGGCTGCATGGAAGAAGGTTCTACAGTGATCTGGGTTTCCCTAAATCTTTTCTAACGGATGCCTCCTGTAATGGCACCGACCTCAATCAGCCTGGGAGAGGAGTCGGGTCTTCTCCGGTCGGGTCTTCCCGTTTATTAACACAGAACTTTGAGAAAAAGGCAATCTTTTGAAGGACTTCAAAGCTTTTTTTTTTGAAGAAGTATCCCTCGCCCGTCGGCACAAAGACTCACCTGGTTTACTTGCAGCCTGTCGTTCTGTGCTCTGTCTTCTACAACTTGAGGTAAATTCTTCTTTTCACTGTTTGAGGCATTATTTTTATTGAACTTTCTCTCAATTGGCTGCAGGAAAGATCATTTTCAGAGCTGTTTAAACATGGTCTTCAACCTCAGACTTTGTCTTCTCACCACAGCTGCCACCATATAATGAGCTCTTTTGTGTTGTCTGATGCAACTTTACTGAGATGCGTGGAGTCCAGTTGGTTGAAGATCTCGAAACAGTTTTATTACAGCTGAACTATTATACAGTACTGAGCTAACCATTTACAGAACTTGCCTTCAGGTGTTACAGTTGCAGAGTGACGCTGGCTTTGAGTCACATGACTGTCTCCTGGTACTTGGCTCATTAGCATACTAAGATCTTAAAGGGACAACACTCTTAAAGGCAATCATACAACACTTCCACCAGTGATGACTAGCTGTAACAGATAGCTGCCTGGTTAATGAAAATTAAAATAAGCAACAAAGGTGTAGAGACTGGAATGCACATAACCCTTTGTTCACTAACAATACTCTATAGCAGGCTTCATGTTATTTGTTATTATGTTATATGTTATTTTATTCACCATTTGGTAAATAGATATAATAAAAGGAAAATCTGTTACTTATTTAACATGAAGTTTGAATATTCTGTCAATAAAAATTATGACTGAGGGAGAGATAAACTGTTTATCTCTTTATATAAACTCCACCCTCAAAATCTTTTTTCGCTGTGCTAAGCTGGCTACATTTATCATGTAGTCCATGACAATAATAGTTGCTTCTGATACATCTTTTTGACTCTAATTGCAAAAGGCAGCTCCCTATAATATGATACTTTTAGTCTTCCTCTCCAACCAAGAACTCCCAGTGTTGTATGGTGCTCATAGGGAGCACTAGCCGGTGTTACGAACAAGGTGGGAGGAGTGCATTGCTATTTCAGCCCACTTCTCCACAGGTCACAGCATATCAATAAATTTTTCCCACTTACTGAAACAGCCAATTAGATTCTCTATTTGTCCCTGAATAAAGCACACCAACCAGGTTTCTTTAACAACAAAATTAACTGTTTATTATAAAACCAAGTCTTAACCCAATAATGACAAAAATCTATATACAAATTGAGATATTAAAGCTCCTTATTTTCCCTAACCCTCATGCACATGCAGATACATCCAAAAACCAGTCAACTGGGGAAAAAAGGGATTTTAGTTTACAGCTGTTTCATAGGAATGAAATGAATAAAAAAAAACTTAGTCTGGCCTGAATAGTTGGATGCCTCTCAAAGTAGTTCCGGGCGAAGTTGATGAACAGTCTGTGATGGGTAGGCATTCAAAGAACTTCAACAGTAGAAGGCTTCAGATAAGGTCTTCCATCAGGTGTGCAGCAATATGAATCTTCTTAGGTCTTACAGCAGTGCAGTAAAAGGTTTCTTCCAATATTCAGGATTTCTTTGGAGGAGGCAACAGTACAGCTTGATGCAGGGATTCTTCAGAGACAGGAGGCAATAGGAATCTGACACATTTGGAACACAGGGCTTCTTCTCAAGAGATGCAGGATTTTTTTTACAGAAAGATAATACTTTTTCTGATATCCAGGCAGGTCAAAATCAAATTTCAAATGCCTAATTTTTGTCCAAATCCACTGGCTTTTTAAAGTTCCAAATTGAAAAAAAAACCTTCCTGAAACAGGTCACATGCCCAATCATAAATTATTTCTTGTCATAACAGAAAGTAACTCTGAGGTCAGCCCCCTGCTGGTTTCTTTGAAATTACCTGAATTCCAGTCCTTGTTTACCAGTTCAGCTTTGTTGAACTTCCTTTCAAAACATCCATAAAGTTCAACTATTTGCAGATGTCTCAATGTCCACTGAAATCCTTTTTCAGTTTTTAAAAACACATAATCCTAACTTTTAATACAATAAAAATCCTCATAACACTGGGAAATCACAGGCCCAGAGTTGTCAATTTTCCATCCATTTGTATCTGTGTACAGAATATCGGTCATTGTGGGCCCACAATTTCCGAACCAGTGCTCTTGCAGAAAGCACACCCACTGCCAATCAGGCAACCTGCCCTTGCACATTTTGGGAACTATCATGCTGCAGGTTGAACAGTGCTCCCTCTTGCTCTAACCTTGCTACTAGATTTTAAAGGGCTAAGCTATCTTGAGTCAGAAAACAAACAGCAGCCAGGCCAGACACTTTTCAGAACTGTCAATACCCATGTACAAATAGTTATTTACAGAAGCAAAATGTACTGACAAAATATTAAATAGACCAATGTAGTAGTAGAAATCTAGAAAATAAATTCACAAGAGGCTAATTGTGGGAGAAGTTTTGCTGAGCTTTGCTAATTGTTACGTAACTTTGTAGAAGCAGAAAAACAGGACACAGCTTGTAGCTAATCTAACCAATGGTCATAAAATGTAGACAGTGCAGCTAACCACAATCAGACATTACGGCCAGATTGATGTCTGGAGTGGGCATTGAATTAAGGAACTATAGTTTGTTATTGTCTAACCTAACGCTTTACTCATAACGGACTCTGCATGGTGCACCGTCACGTAGGCAGTCTTGTGACCATCTTATGGGTGTTTATCTAATTGTGAAACTGTCTGTTCGGCATCTTTTATACTATATAAGTCCACGGCGATCTGTAGCTCTTTGGAGTAGCACTGGACCGCCTTTAGGTAAGGTGTGTTCCCCATGATATCATGCAATAAAGTGTTTATTCTCAACGTCTGAGTCCGGAGAATTTGTTCAACAATTTGGCATAATCTGGATTTCTTCAACACTAATCAAATAAAACAATCAATCAACTCCCTTTGAATTCTTCTCTCAGAATTTTTCATCAACAATTTACAAAGACTAATTCATCCGTGTACACCCAAATTGCTCAATACTAAATGTGCTCTCTTCCCCATTTATATCATCCCTTTGAACACCAGGTACCAGCTTTGAACAATAACATAATATTTACAAACTTTAAACACAAAACCATATGAATTACCACGTGGATACTTGTTGACGAATGTAAATACGCATTGACTTTGCTTCCAATTCCCACCCTTCTCTCACCTTACCATGGTCCATCTCTGACTCTTCCCTTCCTTTCCTTGAATTCTCTGTCTCTATTTCTGGGGATAGGCTATCAACCAAAATTCACTATAAGCCCACAGACTCCCACAGCTACCTCACACCCCACTTCCTGTAAGGGACTCTATTCATTTCTTCCAGTTTCTCTGTCTCCATCGCATCTGTTTGGACGATACAACCTTCCATACTAGCGCTTCCGGTATATCTTCCTTTTCCCTCAACCGAGGATTCCCCCCCTCCCTGCCACATGGTTGACAGTGCCCTCCACCATGTCCGTTCTATTTCACACATTTCTGCTCTCACCCTTTCCCTGCCCTCCCAGTACCACAGTAGGATTCCCCTTGGCCTCAGCTTCCATCCCACTGCCTCCGTATTCAACGGATCATCCTCTGCCATTTCTGCCACCTCCAGCATGATGCCACCATGAAACACATCTTCCTCTCCCCTCCCCTATCAGCATTCCGAAGGGACCATTGCCTTCATGACACGCTCGTCCACTCCTTAGTCACCCTCAACAACCCCTCCCTTTACTACAGCACCTTTTCGTGCAAACACAGGAGATACAACACCTGCCCTTTTACCTCCTGTCTTCTCACCGTCCAAGACTCAAAACACTCCTTCCAAGTGAAACAGCGATTTACTTGTACTTCTTTCAATTTAGTCTGCTTTATTTGCTGTTCACAATGTGGTCTTCTCTACACTGGGGAGACCAAATGCAGACTGGGTGACTGCTTACTCGAACACATCCATTCAGTCTGCAAGTGTGGCCCAGAGTTCCCAATTGCCTGTAATTTTAAATGTCTACCTTACTCCCATTCTGACATTTCTATCCTTCGCCTGCCACCGTGTTCCAATAAAACTCAACACAAGCTTGAGGAATAGCATCTCAACTTTCAACTGGGCACTTTACAGCCTTCTGGATTCAACACTGAATTCAAAATTTTTATTTCGTAACCTCTGCCCCCATTTTGTTTCTTTTTTTTGCTTTTTTCCCTCTTGTTTCTTTCTTAATTCATTTACTTTGAATTCGGACGGCTGTTATCCTGCCATTCATTCACACCTCCTCTAGTCACATTTTTTATTTCTTTACTTATCCCATTACCATTCCCTTTGGCTTTTCACCGTGAAGCCTTTAGTCATTTAATCTGTCCTGCTGCCCACCCTATCACAGACCTTCTGTTTGTTCTTCTTCCCACCCTCCTCCCTTTCACTTGCTCAAAACCTATCACATTTCTAATTTTTCTCAGTTCTAATGTAAGGTCACAGACCTGAAATGTTAACTCGGTTTCTCTCTCCACCAATGCTGCCAGATCTGCTGAGTATTTTCAGTATTTTCTGTTTTATTTCAGATTTCCAGCATCTGCAGTATTTCATTTTTGTAAATATGCAATGTCTGGGCTTGGCAAATAAACACATCAACCAATGAAACATGTTTGACTTATTCTATTCATGCCTGACTCAAATCACCTTTAACTTAGTTGGATTTATTTCTGAATAAAGGCAAGCAGCCTTTTTACCATAAGCCCTTTTCTGACTGGCACTAATCAATACATTTGCAATGTTACTAAATTCATCCCTTTGAAGGAGGAAGTCCAGGCATCTCTTTTATGGTGTAACACACATTTTGTATGTGGTGTTCTCAGACTAAGTGAAAATGATAGAAACTACAGATAGCAAATTCCATTTTTATCATATCCACATGTGCCTGGAAAACAAAGTGCAGATCACACAAAGATATTTGTTACATTTTTATTCTACACTGGAGTAACCATCCCATAATTATGAACAAGAGACACGAGTGATAACGTACCAGTGACTGGTTGGTGTATCCAGTGATTATAAACAAGATTCATAAATCTGATACAACTAAAAGATGAAGGACAAGAAATTTTCTCAGCAAATTGGAGGTTGTCCAAAATGGGTTTAGTGAAATTTAACAACTAGGCTGATAAACACAAATTATTTAATGTAGAAAGATGTAAGATAATGAATTTTGGTGCAATTGGATATGGATACCGTTATAATACTTTTACGGTGGATACGATCACATGCAAATAGTGTCAAATGTGCTTTGTGTTGTGTATATGATTAGCAGACGCAGCAAGTTGCTTAGAAAAAATAAATCACACAATAATTAAACATCAAAATAATAGATTAATAGACTTATTGAGGATTTGACTCAGACATTGGGGGAAACTTATGTTATCATACTTACTGGTTCATTAAACAATGCTGCCTTAATTGTATTTGTAGGGTCATACTTGCCCATAGAGTTGCCTGTCATCTCTTCAGATGAACAGAGCAGCACTGGGTTTATATAGTGGTGTTTCAGAGATAACTAGAGTTCCAGTGTACGCAGTCTGCTTCACTCATCTTGCATGCTGACTTCTTCCAGTAAAATGAACTTCTGGTGTTGAACAAATTGGTGGATAGAGAAAGATTGGACTCATGCTGGTCAATAAATAGAACAATTTTTTATGTGACATGAAGTTGTGACATATAGTGTTTCTATAAAAGCTCCAGCTGTTCAACTGGAGCCGACGCTGATCAGTGACCTGGATTACACAGGCCCAGTACTAGATCACAAGGTGCTATTACACAATGAGCAGAAACATTTCAGAAGAGGAGGAGAAACAGAAAGTGTCAGTGAACCATCCATCAAAGTAACTTTCAGTGCTTTAGGAATAAAGAAGCTGCAGTCCTTGTTTATGTACTAGGAATAAGAGTTTTAGTTGCAGGAGTTAAACACATAGAAGTTTATTACGTGAACATAATTATGGTCAACACCCCAGGACACACCACGATGCTTTGCTGTGGAAGATCACATTAAAGTCGCTGAACTTAATTTTCTATACGCCTTCGTTCTGTTTCATCTTCTAATCTTATGTTACAATCTTGTTCTTTTTATCCCTTTCTAACTATAATACTTTGCATACATTCCATGACCTTTATATATACTCTGCACCAGCTCACACCAGCCTTTCTCAAACAATTCCAGGGTCTAGTGGAAGCTGCTGGTGTTTAAATTAAGAAAAGCATGGAATGTACCCTATTATGGATATACTACAGATAAATCAGCTTCTACACATGCATGAATTGTGAGAAAGTTCAAAATTAAATGTATTCAATTTGAGTTTAACCCTGAGATCGGGCTGCTATGTGAACACTGCCACCGTCAGCAAAGTTCTGCAAGCTTTTAATTTTAGAGGTTTAATGCAAAATGGATTCTCACTTTCTCTCAATTCCTTAATGGTAGGAAGCAGTGGTTACATAGAAACAAAATGCATGGAAAGTTGCAGCTCTGTAAAAGCCGATTGTGGTAATTAGGTGCATCCATATAGTGGCTCTCCTCTGAACCTTTTCCAGGGCCCCTATAGTACCACAATGAGAGAAAGTTTTGGACGCAAAGTAAATCAAGGGGTAGGGTGGGAAAATAGAGTTGAGGTAAAAAATCAGCTCTGATCTTATTGAATGGCATAGCAGGCTTGAGGGGCCGAATGGCCTATTCTGGCATCTATTTCTTATGCTCTTATATTCTTATGAAAGTAGATCATGGGTTGTAAAGTGAATAATTTGAGTTTATGTGGCCAGAGTTATTTCTCTTTACTTGTCAGCTAACAACACAGTAATCAGATCGTGCATTTTGAATTGAAGAGCTAAAATCTAGCTTAGTGCCTGTCAGTATCTTCACAAGTTTCCATATTACAGCTAAATGATAGGACTGGAAATGACTAACTATAGCACTGTAAAGTAATGAGGTGGTAGGTTGGACATCTTGGTCTGGAGTTTCCGTTCAGTTGTGTTGATCTTCTCAGGACAATGTGCCTGAAATCATGTAACTGGCACACTAGATCACAGAATTTTAAGAGCAAACTGTGTTCAATACAACTCAAGATTCTGCGATCTTTTGCACTAATTTAAAAAATTGGCTACACCTCCAGGATGAATTAATCACCATTGGGAGTTTCTGCTAATTGCATTCATTGCAATTATAATCAGGTTACAATCCCATTAGGGACCGTTAACCTTTAAAAAAGAGAAAGCCGAATTCCCAGTTATTTCTGAAAGAATTATGCCACAACATTTCAAGTTTTAAACAAAATTTTTACTGTACAAGAGTTAAACAAAGCGTAACGTTACTAACTTAACACTACAATTTGGAAACCCATATTTTAAATTAAAATCTTAACAGAACATGAAACACTTCCAACTCTAAATCTCAACAGACACTCCTATTTGACTATTACTTCCACCCCAAGAGTTCCCCTATACGATATAGGATCTTGGTGGTTTGTTCACTTCTCCTGGGACCAATCCAAAGTGTACCACAGCTCTTAGGAATTCACTTCATTTCCTCTCCTGGGACCAATCCAAAGTGTACCACAGCTCTTAGGAATTCACTTAATTTCCTTAGTTTCTCAGCTGTCTTCTGAGGTATGAGATCACCTCCTGAATCTGGACTTCCCAGCCTGCCTCAAAACAGGTTCCTGATGGCCTCTCTGCTCCTGAGTCCAGCTGACTTTCAAAAACCAACAGCTTTCCAAAAGTCAACTTGCTTTTCCAAAAGCCAACTGTTTATCTGAAAGGTAAATGAATCACCTTGTCAGCAAGCTCAGAGATCAAAAAGCAAACAGGCATCCCCTGCTTCTTCTGTCTCCATAGCAAGATGGTACATTTGAAATGTCCCAGATAGCAATTTAAATTAATTATTCCCAACTCCAAATCTTCTTTTTGATCGGGGAAATCATATGAATAATTTAAACTCCTGACTGGGGTAGCTGCAAACACACTGGGCTGGATTTGGGCCGCATGTTTAGGCCGCGCGCCGCCATGCCACCGCGGTGGCTCCTTTGCATGTGCAAGTCGGCCTGCCTCCCAATCACATGGAAGGGTGGGCTCTCTGATGCTGGGAACTACGTCAACTGATAGTGAGCAGGTGCTGGCGCCATCTTTAAAAGGCAGCCAGCCCTGCATGTAACCTCTTCCTACTTTTCTCTTGTGCTGCTGGAGGTGAGCAGCCAGGAGTGCCTGCAGCACAGCCCCATCTCTGAAGGAGCACCTCCTGGAAGGCAACGGCGAATGGCGGCGGTGCGAGGAAGGGTGGCCCTACTGTTTAACGATGCCTCCCTGCTCACTCTTCTCCAGGCTGCAAGGGACATACAGGAGGTCCTTTTCTCCAGCGATGGTAAGAAGAGGTCCTCCCACCTGACCAAGCAAGCCTGGATGGAGATTGCAGAGGAGGTAAGCTGCCATGGGGTCATCCAATGAGATTGGGTACAGTGCCGGAAGAGGGTGAACCATCTCATGCATTCGGCAAAGGTAAGTGGCACTTTGCAGAAGAGATTCGTTTGTCCTGGATGTCCCCATGGCACATGGGTGCCACTGCCATGTCAAAGACAGGGAGGTCAGGTGGGGAGGATTGATGCCACATGAGTGGCTGCATGTGCAAATCAACCCACTCTTGTTTGCACCTCAGAGCATGACACATTCATGACAGGGTGAGTCCATATACCAGACTAAGCTTCCCCCACCTCTTGTTGAAGCGCCCCTATTGTGACATGCATCATGTTGTTTTTTGGCAATGTTCAATATCTGCATCCTTGCTCTTCCAGGTGAAGAGGCCCCACAATAGTCGAGAGGCATGCAGGACCGGTGGTGGTGTGCCAGACCTGAGGTCGCTTACTCAAGCCGATGATGAGGTGCTGGAGGTAGTTGGCAGCCCAGGAGCACATGCTGTTTCGGATGTGGAGCTTGGGGTCCCAGGTGAACAGACTGCTTTTCGACAAACACAATGATTCCTCATAACATTTCATATTTGGAGACTGCGCTGTCATCATTGCGACCTTTGCACCATAAAACCTAAATGTATGCTTTTCACATTGTATCTTGCAGGTTGACGCTCCAACTCAACTTTTGAGGCCCTGGAGACTTCCACCACCTCTGAGGAAGAGACAACCTCAGCGGACGCAGTGTCCCATGACACTCCCGCACCTTCCACCAGTTCAGGTACACTCACCTCAGTGGGAATCCGTTCAGCTTTAGAATCTGGGTCACCAGCTGGTGAGATCACCACAAACATGCCTGAACAGCTGGCTGAGGCTAAGAAAGGCAACGTCTCTGACAGTTGGAGGACTGTGGGTGTCCAGGACCATGCTGAGCCCCAGGCTGAAGATGATCCTCTGGTGTCGACAGCACAGGGCATGCTGGAATTGCAGGGAGAATTAAGGCAACATCTGGTGGAGATGCCACAGGAGGCCATGCGCAGCCTTGAGGCGACAGTGGGGGAGTCCATCCAGGTCATGACAGCTGCCATGTCCCAGGCATATGAGCACATAGCTTCCGCCATTGAGAGGTTGGCGACCCTCATGGAGAGCCAGATTCCACTGGAACGCACTGACCTGTAAACACTCGCCTCGGCAATGAGCTCACGCAGTAGTGGCAAAGCAAGAGAGGGGCCAGAGACCTGGAGAGTGTTTCTGCTTCTGGCCCTTCTCGGGAGAGCAGCAAAGTTCCTATGAACCTTGAGAGGGAGGAGGCGAACCTGCACTCCACATCTGGGGTTCCCCCTCATGGTAATTCTAATGTTGACACTGGTTCCTCAGCCCCTCTGCTGGTGAGTCCAGCTCCAGCAGCCACGATGTCTGAGGACAGTCATGCATTGGTGCAGGAGGTCCTCAGGCATCCGGGGCCCTCCAGGCCTCAGGCGCCCAGAGGACAACCACTGAAGTCTTCCAAAGTCAAAGGGCTTGCCTCCAGTAAAGCTGCTAATGCAGAAGTAACACTGCGAAGGAGCACCCACAAACATTTCAAAAAGGCACCTTGACACATATAGGTTTTCACTGGTGATATGCCTATGTATTAATCGATGTCAGTAAATTTGCTTTTCTAACATGTGTATCCTTTTTCCTGTGTGAATGATGCATGCCACCATGTACCGATTATGTGTCCTCCCATTACATCATTGGCCTGACAGAACTGCCAATGTAAGGAATAACATCATTGCCATGCCAGTATGTGTGATGTGGCACTGCACTGCAGTCACATGGGCAATGGCTCAGTCAACTGTTGCCAGTAATGGTGGAAACACAGATGTCACAGATGCAGAAGACTGCAGGCAAGATGAAGGACAGTGGTGTGTGTTGTGGGGAGCATATGGTGCACTTCAGGGATCATGGAAGTGTTCACTGATCAGGCGTGGTCATGCATTCCTTGCTCGCCACTCGCCATGTCTGCCCTCTATCAATGCTCTCCTTGTTCCCATGTGTAGCTGCTGCTGGATGCCCTCTGTGTCCTCATCATCTGAGAATGTCTCCTGCTCCCATACCTCATCATCCTGCAAGGCCTCCCTCCTCTATAATGCAATGTTGTGCAGAACACAGCATACAACAACGATGTGCCCAACCTGATCTATACAGTATGTACTGTAGGGCCCCACCCGATCTATCCAGGCAGCAGAAGTGCATCTTCAGCTCGCTGATGGCCTGCTCGATGGTAGCTCATGTGAAGCCATTGCAGGTGTTGTATCACCTACATTGCTGCTGGGGTTCCTCACCAGCATCAGGAGCCATGTCTGCAAGGGATAGCCCTTGTCTCCAAGAATCCACCCCTGAATTTGGGCCAGTGGAGTGAACAGCAGCGGCACCTGGGACTGGCACAGGATAAAGGAGTCATGGCAGCTGCCTAGAAAGCAGGCACACACTTGCAGGAAGTGCTTCCTGTGGTCACATACTAGCTGCATGTTGAATGAGTAAAAGCCTTTTCTATTGAGGTATGCAGCTGCTTGCTCCGTTGGAGCCTTGATGGCCACATGCATGCAATCAATGACTCCTTGAACCTGTGGGAATCCCACAATGGCCACAAATCCAATGACCCTTTCTGCCTGACTCTCAGGGTCAGCCCTGAAGTGCACATAGTCACTAGCCATCCTGTACAAGGCATCGGTGACCTCCCTGATACAGCGGTGTATTGCTGACTGTGAAATGCCACAGATGTCACTGGGGAATCCCTGGAATGAATCGGAGGCATAGACGTTTAGAACTACTGTCACTTTGAGGGCCACAGGCATAGGGTGTCCACCAAAGCCCATTGGTTGCTGATCGTCATTCAACAGTGCACAGAGATGTGTCACCACCTCTCTGGACATCTGCAGTCATCTCTGACACTGGTGCTTCGACATCTGCAGGTATGCCTCCTCATGGCATGTGGATCCAGAAAAACAGGGAGGACCAGCCCCATCTCTTAACTGGAGGTCAACACGATTCCTTCACAAGGTCAATGGCACCTATCTGGGCAGAGAGTGATGTGAATTGGTGCTTCAGCTGTGTTCCGGCACGAGCTGTATGGTATGGCATGACATTGCCTGTCTTAGCTTTAAATAAGAGCGGGGTAGCTTGACCACCCTCATATCATTCCAGTTGCCTGGATTGGACCACTGGCAGCACGAGCTTAAACCGTCTAACATTTGTGCCCTCCACATAAAGGACTCATCGACTACCATTGTTCCACCCTTCCCCCACACATTGTTGCCTGACTATAGGGTCAGCCCCTTTCCCCCCACCTCCAAACATTCATGGGCACAGAGTGACCCCCTTTACAGAACAAGGGTATTGGGTACCCCCCTTCACTAATTTAGAGTTGAGACTCCCTTCATAACACACACCCACCCACCACCATTCATGAAAGCAGAGTTGAGACCCTCTTCACAGCACACACCCACCCACCTTCTCAGGCTCCGAGGACTGATGCCCTGGTGGCACTGGCTTTTCTCTGACGTGAAAGTGAAGGCACGTGAGTGCTGCACGTCCAGCTGAAAATCGAGAACTGATGGCTGAATCGCACCGGGATGCATATTAATGCATGCTATTTGAATATTTAAATCCAGGTCCCGTCGCCAAGCCGTGGGGGGCAGGGGCCACCATGGAGCCTCGCTGCTACCGGGTAGATCGGCCTGGCCCTTCCGGCATCGGGCTCTGTGGTGGGCCGCTGCTGGAACAATCTTCCGGGCCCACCCGCCACAGAGCCTGACATTGAGGGCCCTGTAAAATCCAGCCCACTGTCTCCATCAACAAGTTAAGAGGGGTTCCCATTGTGTTGGGTCTTTACACTTTTCATTATGACCTTACTAACAAAACATGGGCAGTCCTTTGATTTGCAAACACTCTAGGTTTGTTTGTCAACTTCTCAAACCAGGTGTTTTCATTTTGCATTAAAAAAAAATTCAATTTTCAAATTAATAGTTAACAACGAACCAGGTGATCATAACAGCTTTCAAGTAGGCTGAGAATTAAGCTGTAAAATAAAAGCAAAATACTGCAGATGCTGGAAACCTGAAATAAAAACAAAAAGTGCTGGAAATGCTCAGCAAGTTTGGCAGCATCTGTGGAGAGAGAAGCAAAGTTAACCTTTCAGGTCTGTGACCTTTCATCAGATTCTGATTAAGAGTCAGTGACCTGAAACGCTAACTCTGTTTCTCTCTTCAAAGATGCTGCCAGACCTGCTGAGTATTTCCAGCACTTTTTGTTTTTATTTGAGAATTAAGCTGGTGCGTTTAGGTGCAAGGACATTAATAGGAACGTTTTAAAAGTTTTTGAATATAATTTTTTAATTTAAAAAAATATTTGCTAAGAAACTGACCACTGTACCCCAATGTAACTAGTCATTTTCAATAATTTAAAATCAGATTACTTACAATTTGTGGATTGACACTGTGATTAAAAATGCTTATTTTCGACCTTATAATCCACATGGATTGTTCTAGAATCTAGCGAATGCTAGAAGAGCAAAAAACTAGAAGATAAATGGTAATCTTTCAGGAAACTTTAAAATGTGTTTGCTAACCTATTTGAACACATTTTCTTGTTGATGCCATTTTGTCTCTTGACATAAAATTACATTTTCAAGTCAGTTATAATTAATAAAAATGCAGACGAAAGCTAGCTTCAATAGTGAGTTATAAATGTGAGCTTTGGATCTGCAGGAATTGAGTAAGGTCTGACACTAAACCGAAAGCATCAGAAATTGAAGATGTTTGATGGGATTAAGTAATTATTCCTCAAACCTTTGGAGCACTCAACTCAAAGTGGAGGACTGTGCTTATTTTTGAAGCACAGCTTTGGTTTAACATTAAATACAGAGTTATATAGTTAGCTTCCACTCGATTATTATTCTGTTCTGAAACTTGTCACTGGATGGCACTGCATCAAACAGGACTGTGTTGAGAAGTGTTAAGGCTCCTGTTAACCACTTGAAATGCGTTTTTCCTTTTCCCTCCCCTGACATCCCCAGGGTATTGATTCCTTGCTGGTGCCCTCTAATAAGTAAGTGGTCATCCTTCATGTATAAAATTAAACTAGTGGGTGTGGACAGGGGGCCATGATAATCCCAATCTACCCTCACCCAACTTCCACACATGCACATCACGGTCAGGAAATTTATGTAAGAACTCAAGAAAACTTAAGGATGAGGAAAAAATCATTAGTCCAATTTGTCAGTGAACAGCCTCATTTGTTTGACTTCTCTCCACATTCTTCAATCCATTCCTTCTCCAGAAACAAACCATCTTTTGAAGCCATTTTTACTGGCTGCTGATAACTGATGGGAATCAGAGATGAAAAGAAGGCAATCAGTAGCAGAAAGCCTGGCTGATTTTCCTCTCCCTAACCTGGGGGACACGAAGGCCAGGGTAATGCTCGTTGTTGGTACCTCACCCACTGGCTACAGTCGGCTAACGCAGCACAGACCAGGGATCAAACCTGGAAATCTCTTTGACTGCAAGATTCAGCTACTCACTACCTCATGGAGGATCACTGAAGCATACTTACACCAGCGCTTTGGGGCCCCACCAACATGTCACAGCATTGAGTCCCTTCCTCCTAATCCCACTCATAGACCAGTCCACCGCCTATGCCACTGGACCAGATCACACCTTCCTCTTAATGTTGTTCTAGTACTAGTTCAGAGATTGCAGCTTCTGTGCACTCTATCAGAACAGGAATTCATGCCTGTTATTGACAGGGACCACAATCAGTGCCAGTAGTGCTGGGAGAACAGTGCTGCGGACCCAGTCTGGCGCATTAGCATCAGACTCAGGGGAAAACAGGACTGAATCAATGGGGAGGAAATGGATGGTACTGAAACGGTGGTTAATGCACATGGAAAACAGGTACATACACCCTGATCTCAGAGTAGTATAAAAATTTGAGGACATTTAGGAAGAAGGGAAAACATTTTATTGCAAAAACAACCTCATTCTCACTATATCGATCATTCCACTCTTTTTCCATTTCTCTATTGAAAACATTTATACTAATTGTGTATGTTCAGTGAAGAATAGATCATCTGACAAGTAACCCCGGCACAATTTAATTATCCCTTTATCTTTGCTAATTCTGGATTACTCATTAGAACATTACAGCACAGTACAGGCCCTTCGGCCCTCGATGTTGCGCCGACCTGTGAAACCATCTGACCTACACTATTCCATTTTCATCCATATGTCTATCCAATGACCACTTAAATGCCCTTAAAGTTGGCGAGTCTACTACTGTTGCAGGCAGGGCGTTCCACGCCCCTACTACTCTCTGAGTAAAGAAACTACCTCTAACATCTGTCCTATATCTATCACCCCTCAACTTAAAGCTATGTCCCCTCGTGTTTGCCATTACCATCCGAAGAAAAAGACTCTCACTATCCACCCTATCCAACCCTCTGATTATCTTATATGTCTCTATTAAGTCACCTCTCCTCCTCCTTCTCTCCAACGAAAACAACCTCAAGTCCCTCAGCCTTTCCTCGTAAGACCTTCCCTCCATACCAGGCAACATCCTAGTAAATCTCCTCTGCACCCTTTCCATAGTTTCCACATCCTTCCTATAATGCGGTGACCAGAACTGCACGCAATACTCCAGGTGCGGTCTCACCAGAGTTTTGTACAGCTGCAGCATGACCTCGTGGCTCCGAAACTCGATCCCCCTACTAATAAAAGCTAACACACCATATGCCTTCTTAACAGACCTATTAACCTGGGTAGCAACCTTCAGGGATTTATGCACCTGGACACCAAGATCTCTCTGTTCATCTACACTACCAAGAATCTTCCCATTAGCCCAGTACTCTGCATTCCTGTTACTCATGAGGCTTTAGTTAGAAGCATTCACTGGTGGATAACTGGAGGCTCAGGGCATCAATCCACAATTATCAGCATCTCTGTTCTCTGCCTGAGGACAGAGGCTACTACTGATGCCTACATTAAAAAAAAATTCCTAAACCTTATGCAAGATAGATTCATTGGGGATCCACAGCAATAGGTAAAATGAATTGTTACCATTTATTTTGGATACAAGGAGATAGATTTTTGCCTTCAATGGCGGGGTGCTAATTAGGCAGAGCAGATTGACTATGCTTCAGAAAACCCAGCTGAAGACTGGGCAATCTTCCTATGATGAGTGGGCAATCTGCTTTGCCAGATCAACATCTGGTGGTCCGATGGAAATCTAGCCAGAGTTAAACATTGAGGTTTCACATTCATTGTAGATCTCAGGAAATATTATAACCTCAGGCAGTCCTCAGGAAACAGTGAAATGACAATAACAAGAGTATTACATCAACCCAATCAGAGGCCAACAATGGCAGATTGATGTTGGAGGTTAATGAGAGCACCGCGCAAGAACAAGACCATGTGGTTCCTTAAAGCACAAAGGACTCATCACATTTCTTAATGGTCATTAGGCAACACTGTCATATGCTCACCATTGAATTCCAACTACCAACTATCTGTGTGTTCTGTGTACATTTTATTTTCAGCAGTTGACCTATGCATATGAGCTTCCAGCTAGTAACAGCACATTGGCAATCTAGGACTATTCAAAGATATAATTCGGATTCAAATCCAGTTCTGCATCAGTTCAGATTCTGGAACTAGTGAAGGTTAGAATGAAATAAATTAGTAGAAGATTAAATACAATCTGCTATATTAAAATTGCCGGGCTAGGAGGAATGAGCAGGGGACTGGGAATAATTGAATAGCCCTATCAAAGAGCCGCCTTCGCCTTAATTGGGCCAAATAGCCTCTTTCTGTATGGTGTGCTTCTATCATAAGAATGAGGTGAAATTTCAGTCTGTGAAGGTCACTTTTTCTCTCAATGACTACTGGATCTCACCAATTGAAACAGTTGATAGCAATTGGAACAATATATTATAACTTTAAAATAAGGATTAATAAGTAACGAAAAATCTAAACTGCACAACATTAGACTAAAATCAAGTTCTGTAGAGACCATACAAGCTCAAGTCTTTTATCAAGAAAGAAAGGGCTTGCATTTTTATGAAGACACTCATGTACTTCTTAAAGGGCAGTCACTGTTGCTATGCCAGCAAGTGTGGCAGCCATTTTGCATGCTGCAAGATCTCACAAATGACTGGCTTGTTAATCTGGTTTTGGCTTGTTGGTAAGATGATAATGCTTGTTAGGATACTAGAAGAACTCCCTGCCAATTTTTAAATAATGCAGTACAACCTTTAATATTTGTCTCAACTAGAAGGTGGAGCTTTGTTTTAACATATTGTCTGATATATCAGTACTGCACCAATCTGTCAGCCTAGATCAGTTTGTCCAATGCATTACCCACTAGCCACATCGAAAATTATGAGTAAAGAGTTGCTGATTTTAACATTTCTGCCTAGCCTTTCAGTTTATGAAAGGTCAATCCTGCTTTGACACCAGAAACTGGTGGAAAGTAGTGAAACTGCTGTCTGGACAGACAATGAACTGGGGACGGATCTGCTCACTCTGCAAAGTCACTAAAACCAAGTTTATGCTCATACTGTGTCAATGCTCCCTTACTGAGGGCAGATATCCAGTTTTAAGATTGCCACCACCAAGCTAAGTTCATGTTCAGATCAACTTTGTAGTGTGATTCCACATTCTCAGCAGTCACTCTGAAGAAGTCATAGTTTCACTTGCAACTACTGGACGAAAACTTAGAAGCCGCACTAGGATGTGCAGTGACTGATAAATACATGTCAGAATCCTAAGCTTTGGTGAAAGAGAAAGACTGCAACGTTTTGCACCAAATGGTATAGATGTTTGTTAAATAAACTTCATCATATTGTTACGACCGAGGCGGGAAGAGTGCACTGTTTATTCTAGTTCCATTGCTCCACAGGTCACAACATATATTTAAATTTTCCCACTTACTGATACAGTCACTCTATTTTTCACAGAATAAAACACACCAACAAGGTTTCTTTAAAGAACAACAAAATTATTAGTTTATTATAAAACAAGTCTTAACTGGTAATGAAGTGAAGCATAAACACACAGATTGAAATTTTAAAGTTCCCTTTTTACCTTAGTCACACACACACACACACACACACACACACACACACACACACACACACACACACACACACACACACACACACACACACACACACACACACACACACACACACCAGTTAACTGGAAAAATAAAAAGGATTGTTGTTTAGAGCTCTGTTACAGACAAAAAAAACTTGGGTTGAATACTTGCCCGGTTTTGAAGAAAACAGCAGAAGAGATGCGTTGTGCTTCAAAACTGGCATACAGTCTGGCCACGTAGACGGGTCACTGAGCTCTTTTAGAACAGTTCTTTTCAAGCGGCATTGAGAATTAATTAAGCAGGCTTTTCTCCAAAGATAGGAGATGAGATGAGTTGACACAGTGGACTTCTTAGGGTGTTTTAGGGATGCGCTGGAAAGTTGAGCTGGGTTGTGGCCTTCTCTCCTTCCTTGGGAATTCTCTTCTCTCCTTGGAAGTTCTCTTCCTTTTTCTGTAGGCTTTTTAAAGAGATGGAACAGGTTGGGCTGAGCTGGGATTCTCTCCTTCAGTTTTTTAAAAACTCCAACCCTTTTAAACATTCCCATTCCCAGGTTGGAGCAGGTTGTCTTATAAGAAAAGGTTGGACAAACCGGTCTTATTTTCACGAGTTTAGAAGAGCGAGGGGAG